>NC_047098.1:61644096-62244096 GCF_902459505.1 Geotrypetes seraphini | reverse complement strand
TGCTAGACAAGAATCCACAAATTATTCATGAGTAGTAGTTATCATTGTTCTTCATTTTCCACTCGCTTTTGAGATAAAAACTTTGTCAAAGAAAACATATTTTAGGGATCGAAGCCTAACTATGCATTTATATGGATAGCGGAGGAAAAAAAACTCCTCCGATCTGTAGTACCCCGGGTTTTATCAAAAGAAACTGACATCAACTTTTCTGAGTTTCCTTAGAAACATCCGGAAAGATTTGAATATTCATTCCCAAGAAATTCTTCATACGATTTTTAAAGAACAACTTGAGTATCCAATCTCTGTCTGGAGATAGCGCCACTGTAATCAAAAGAGTAGCCGGTGTAGCTATATATCGATCAGAAGTTTTCAATGATGTGGAAATATTTAATGAGGCTTCATGTTGTATATCTTTTTCTTCACCTTGATTTTGACACAATATTGGCAGGTAAGAGGAGGCAAAGATTCTTCTGGAATTTTAAAAATTTTAAGGAAATAATTAATGTTTTAGCATTTCTCTAGGTGATATTGAAAGAATCTTGGGAAAATTTATTAATTATAGATTCTTTATTCTATTATGATTTTCAAGATTCGCAAGTTTCCTCCACAGAATAATATTGTCTCTAACAATTAGATCTTGTTTTTTTTGTTTTAAAGTTGTAACTTCCTTATCTGTTTTTTGAATGTCTGTCTTGTATAAAGTACCCAACAACAACACACTCCTAATTTGCCAAACAAATCCTAAACTAGAAAAACCAAGGAAGGCAACCAAGTCACATCAAGGTCTGTGAGGGGGAAGCTCAAAGTGCCTAACTTGGCTCACAACTTGCAAACCAAATATAGTGTAATATGTCAAAGAACATGCCACATTATATGATGTTATAGGGCGCTCTCAGTGTGAACCCTCAGTGATAGGAGCAAACCCCGCCCTCCAGCCTTCCTCTCTGCTTGTGTTCTGTTGGAGGCCAGGTTCCTGAAGAAGGGCTCCTCCCGAAACCAGCGCGGTTGAACTTCTTCTCCTGGCGCGGTTTTTCCTTTTTTTTTTTAAATTCTTTATTTATTAGATTATTCATTACAATATCTTTGTAACAAACATGCATGAATGAACACAAAAAATACAAATGTAAATTCCCTAACGGGAATTAACATAATATAAGGAAACAATTTCAACCATATCCTAGTCCACATTAAAGCTGATCGCCAGTACAAATAAAACATCAAAGCAAATCTTTCTATCTACTATCTAGGAACAGGCAAATGGCTATTATATGTATTATACATCATCCTCCTAAAATAAACTGAATATTAGGAATTAAACTTTCAACAAAGGTTTCTCTTTGATAAAATCTTCTACCTGGGCTGGATCAAAAAACACATATTTATCATTTCCATATGATATCAGGCATTTACATGGAAATTTTAAGAAGAAAGTAGCTCCGACTGCCAAAACCTTTGGCTTTAGCTGAAGGAACTGTTTCCTCTTGCGGTTTTTCCGTTTGTGTGACAGTTTTGGATAAGTATTGTTTCTTTTGGACATGCTTTTCACTTTTTGGTATGGTTTTTGACTTTGTTTGTGATTTTGAGGGGGTTTGGCTGGCAGGGTTTGTGTTGGGGTCGCTCGGGTTGTTTGTGTTGAGTTTCATTTACTCACTTTGATTGTTGATTGGTTTGATTTCTGCACACACAGGGCGCTCGATGATGGTGTGCGGTAGGAGGCTTATGGCCTTGGCCCAGAAGTGAAGTGTCAGAGCTGAGCTCCTATCACTGAGGGTTCACACTGAGAGCGCCCTATAACATCATATAATGTGGCATGTTCTTTGACATATTACACTATATTTGGTTTGCAAGTTGTGAGCCAAGTTAGGCACTTTGAGCTTCCCCCTCACAGACCTTGATGTGACTTGGTTGCCTTCCTTGTTTTTTCTTGTATAAAGTACCAGCACCCTAACTGAGACTAGCCCTACCTGCATACATTCTGGTTCAGCAGGAACTTGTCTGACTTTGTCTTGAATCCCTGGAGGGTGTTTTCCCCTATGACAGACTCCGGAAGAGCGTTCCAGTTTTCTAAAATGCCGTGCAGCACTAACAGAGGCTGAAATGACTCGGAAGGAGATGCTCTGTGTACTGCAGAAAGCAGGGCCCAGCTATCTGTATCGTACATGCTAAAATGTTAATTCCCACACACCAGGACTTATGCTGTGCCTAGGAAGAAGGGAGGTGTGTGTGATTTGCGTATTCTGAGAGGAGCTCCTGCACATTTCAGAGCCACCACTGGGAGGTGCTGACTGCTGGGTGTAGAACTCAGTGCTCCGGTAAATATGTAAACTTTTATGCTCTTTTTAGCCCTTAATCTCTTGCTACTTTCCTTTTTGGGGGCTCCCCCTACAGATATTTTAAGTCATTCCTCCCCTCATTTGTTCTTGTTTGTTTATTTAAGGGTTTTTTAACCTTTTTTAAATTTTAATTTACAACCCATTGTTTTTATTCGTGTAAATCGCTTTGGCTTAACCTTTGTTTTTGTTTTTTTTTGGTTAAACATTGAGGTACAGTATCCTATTCCCATCCCCACGAATAGTCCCCGTGAATTGTGAAAATCCGCAAAAATGGATGTGGTCCTAAAAAATCACAAATTCGCAGGGGGAGTACTGTATTTAATTTCCCGCAATGTCATTCAGAAGTATTCACTGACTGGCAGGGCCTCTCGGTAGAAGTTTGGTGATGTTGTCTACCCTAAATCACGAGAACACCTCGCTCATTTCAGGGAGAGACGTGGCTTACGTGTATTGGCCATTTCCTGCAGGGAGAAAACGGTCGAGCTCTTCCAGCAGGGTTTTAAGGCTTTTCTTGCCGTGAGAGTTGGAATGGGAATGCCGGCCAAAGTAAGTATAGTTGAACGAAACGCTAGGTCTATACCTATTGGTCAGTTTTCAGCCCTTTCTGGCTTCTACTAGATCATAAGTTGGAAGAACACCCGCGAGTGACTGAAGCCGCAAACTCTGAATTGCGAATTCGTGAGGGAGTACTGTATATCAAATAAAATAACTGTAACTGGTGACTTTTTTTTTTTTTTTTCCTTTGATGTCCCTGATCAGGTCTAGAGGCATACAATGACGTGCTGGTTGTGAAACTCATCAGACCTCTTCTGGTTAAACAGAGAAAATATTTTCACAGAGTAGCTGCTTATGCCAGAGATGCTATTTGTTATGCTTGTCATTGGTCAATGACCTGTTTATGTATTAAAATGAACAGATGGATTATGGTTTTTTTTTTCTCTTACATGAACCGACTTATTTGTGTTCGCCAATTTTCTTCTATTTTATTCAAACAAAGCTTTGCTCCTAAGGAGATATGGAAACAGGGCAGAAAAATGATTTTGATGAGCCCTTTGCAGCTATAACAATAGCAACAAATGAATCGGATGTCAGCCTAGGGTTTTGAACATAATGTCCTCTGGGTATGGCTTATAAACAGAAAATGTACAATGTAGATTAGCTTTCAAAAAAATGTTTTCTGTTCTCAGGATCAGCTATTCCTAGCTGCTGCTAAAATTAGCTGCTGCTTGGTTTTTGTTTGGATCTAATATTTCAAAACTTTTAGCAGACTAGAAGAGATGGAAGTGCTTTTTAAAAAAAATTTTGGGGAGGGGGAATGGGCTTCCAGCTCAATCAGAATAAAACCTTTTTTGGACATTGGTGCACCAGGTACCCCCCCAGGTAGGATGAAAGTTGCCTCGTAGGTCCTGCAGAAGCACTTGGAAAGTGGCTCCTGTCTCTTTAATAGTTGAAATGATAGGAAAGCAATAGAACAAGGCTACAAAAGTAAAATAAAGGGACTTTGTGGGTAGGAGGAGGCAGAGCTCAAATATTAGCCTGGGAATAAATTGATAAACATGAAATAGGCAAAAGAACCAAAAGAGGTTTGTTTTTTTTTTTTTTAAAAAAAAAGTCAAAAACACCATCATTAAGTGATCCCTCCCAAATAAAAGAAATTCAATCCTATTCTATGGGCAAAATCAATAAATGTATAAGTAGATGCTCAAAAGTAAAGTTGACTATTTAGAGTCCTTTGAACGTTTCTTCAGTCTCCTCCTCTGAGTTGGTTCCCAGATGGTACAATGGTACCCTGTGGGCTGTGATTTTTTTTTAAATGTCAAACTTGGCACACTGAATGGCAGTGGTTGAGATTGTGAAAATCTAAGGAAGCTCAGCAGTTTTATATTATATTACATTACATTACTGATTTCTATTCCGCCAATACCTTGCGGTTCAAGGCGGATTACATAAAAGTTTTCAGAGATTACATAAAAGTTTACAGGAATAGCTTAAGAGATGTCATAAGAGTTGCATATGAATTACCAAAGAGTTGTCGAGATCTTAAAGTGATAAATGTTGGGTAATAAGAATTACCAGAGAGCTGTCGAGATCTTAAGGTGGTACTGTTGGGTAAATAGGGGCATTTAGTATTAGTTAATAATAATAATAACTTTATTTTTCTATACCGCCATAGTCAGATGACTTCTAGAGGCATATTAGAGTATATTAAGAGTATAGAGTGGGTAGGTGGGGTTTGGGTAGGAACTGGTCGTGTTAGATAGGTTTTATGTATTTTTTGAAGAGTAGGGTTTTAGTATCTTTCTTGAAGGTTTTGTAGTCTGTGGTCGCTAACAACAGAATGGTGATTTGTCTTTCCAGTTTAGCTGCTTTGGTGGCTATTAGGTTGTCATATAATTTTTTTCGTTTGACATTTTTGGAAGGTGGGTGTGTGAAAATTGAGTGGGTTCTCCTGTGCCTGGATGAGGAGGATTGAGTTAGTTGGTTATTCCAGTACATAAGAACATAAGCAATGCCTCCACTGGGTCAGACCCGAGGTCCATCGTGCCCAGCAGTCCGCTCATCTTGCAAAACACTCGCAAACCGCTCGCAAACTGCAAACATGCCATACTTTTTTTTTTTTTTTTTTAATGGGCACAGATGCTGTGTGTGTGTGTGTTACACATGCACAAGATTTGCCCCATTAAGGAAAAAAACTGCAAGCTGAGCCACACCTCAAACAACAACCACAGGTCCCCAAATCCCCCGACGACAGCCGTTCCCGCGACAGCAACGCACCCATAGAGACAGGAGGGATGCCCACTCCCTCCGCTACCCAGTTGTGCAACCGGGCTACTCCGACACCCCTCCTGGCACTCTCCCCTGACACCCCCCCGTCCCACCAACAAGACCCCAAAAGACAACCCTGGTGGGCGAGGGGGGGGTCAGCATGATTTTTTTAAAAAATGGGGTCAGATATTTTGCGTGGGTTGCATGCACAACATCTGTGTCCATTAAAAAAAAGGTTTCCTGCCCTGAACAGCTGAGTGGCAGGAGGCTGCTTCGGGGCTTCCCCCTGCCAACTCTGCCTATGTGTAAGAGTCGCTCTCACAAAGATTCATCAGTGGGATCAGACAGGGATTACGATGAACCTCTGCTGAAATCATTTGCACGCAAACTTGTTTGAGCATCAGTTTTGAGTATCTGATTGTAAACTGCTTAATACACCTTTTCCAAGCAGTATGTCAAACCCTAATCCCTTTCCCTTACCTCAGGATTGTTTCTTATGTACCCTCATATCGTATTTTGTCCATTATTGTTTATTTGATTAAATAAAACTGCTGCATTCATGTTGTGGTCAACAGTAAAGGAAAAGCATTTAGTTAATTACTGATTAGGTACCAATTTAGAGTAACTACTTTCTTAGATGGGTAATTTAATTATCATAACTGATTACTTTAAGCTGAGAACTAAAGTAGCTGTAATTACTTTTGATGAGTGATCAGTACAACACTGATTTATAGATTTTCATTTATACAGCACTTATTCTTACAGTGTCTTGACCATTCTTTGTAGGGGTGGGGTCAGTTGAATGCTTTTGCTTTAAGCTGATGAGTGTAAAGTAGGGGTGGGCAGTCACAGTCCTCGAGGGCCACAACCCAATTGGGTTTTCAGGAATTCCACAATGAATATGCATGAGATCATCTGCAAACAATGGAAGCAGTGCATATTCATTGTGGAAATAAGAGCATAAGAAAAGCCTTACTGAGTCAGACCAATGGTCCATCTAGTCTAGTATCCCGTCTTTACAGAGGCCAATCCTGGCAAAAACCCAAACAGTAGCAGCATTCTGGAACCCCAAAGAGTATCAAGATTCCATGCAAAATCTCTCAAGATTCCCGAATCCCAAATAGTAGCAACATTTCATGCTACTGATGCCAGGGCAAGCAGTGGCTTCCCCCATGTCTGTCTCAACAGCGGTCTATGGACTTTTCCTCCAGGAATTTGTCCAAACCTTTTTTAAAACCAGCAACATTATCCGCTCTTACCACATCCTCTGGCAACGCATTCCAGAGCCTAACTATTCTCTGAGTGAAAAAATATTTCCTCCTATTGGTTTTAAGAGTATTGCTCTGTAACTTAGTGTCCCCTAGTCTTTGTAAATCTTGATGCAATAACAAATCAATCCCCTGGTACTCATTCTACACCATTCAGGATTTTGTAGGCTTCAATCATATCTCCCGTCAGCCGTCTCTTTTCCAAGCTGAAGAGCCGTAACCTTTTTAGTCTTTCTTCATATGAAAGGAGTTCCATCCCCTTTATCATCTTGGTTGCTCTTCTTTGTACCTTTTCTAGTGCCGCTATATCTTTTTTGAGAAAGACCAGAACTGAATGCAATACCCCAGGTGATGTCGCACCATGGAGCGATACAGAGGCATTATAACATCCTTAGACTTGTTTGCCATCCCTTTTCTTAATAATTCTTAGCATCTTGTTTGCTTTCTTGGCCACCGCTGTACATTGGGTGAAAGGTATCGATGTGTTGTCCACGATGACACCCAGATCTTTTTCTTAAGCACTGACCCCCATCATTCGGTAACAATGATTTGGATTATTCTACTCAATGTGCCTCACTTTCCATTTATCCACATTAAGGACGCTTTCAACTGATTCATTTAAATTTTATGATTTTACATTGGACTAGGAACACTGCCAAGTGAAAATTAAGCGGGTAACGTTTCCAACCTCTTGATTCATTACCTATCCCTTTTTATTTATTTTTGAATTGTACTTAAGCCACTTTTATTTTCGTCTGCCTTTCTCGAACATATTATTTTATTATAATTAGTATTAATTGTCCTGTTTTTTGATTGATTTTTATTTTAACCTAATTTTTAACTAAATGTAAATCGCATTGGATTTGGATTTTGCAATTAAATCAAATATTTTAAATAAACATGAAACTTGATTAAATTTCATCTGCCATTTGGATGCCCAGTCTTCCAATTTCATAAGGTCTTCCTTCAGTTTTTCACAGTCCGCATGCGTTATAACAACTTTGAACAGCTTAGTGTCATCTGCCAATTTAATTACCTCACTTGTAGTTCCAATTTCCAGTCTTGAAAACCTGACTGGGTTGTGGCCCTCGAACAATGGTAACCCACCCATGGTGTAGATTATACCTCTTATGTTGAGGCACTAACATTTTACCCATTATTTTTAACTTTGTTAACTGCCCTGATTTGACTACAATTAAGACATGTGGTAAATCAAATAAACTACACTTCCCCCCTCCCGATTTGCGGTTTTAGGACTCGCAATTTTGATTATTCATGATTTCCTAAAACTGGAATCACCCCCGCCTCCCTCCCAGCATCCCAGATCCTGGTGGTCTAGCTGTCTTTCAGGGCAGCAGCGATCTTCTACGCTCCTGCCCCGTGCAGATCACTCATCCAAAATGGCTGCCGTGAGTTCCTGTCATAGTCTCGAGACCAAGATGGTGTATTTCACAGGGTTACCATATTTGAAGACAAGAGAAAAATGAACACATGATCCCATCCTGTTCTGCCTCTAGCCCTGCCCCCAAAACCACATCTTTTTTTTTTTTTTTTTTCTGACCTCCAGGACGCATCTGGAGAGTCTCCAGCATGCGTGGATGTGTCGATATCATCCGCGCATGCTTGTTGAAGGCTCTCCAGCCGGAGCTCAGGGCTTTCCAAAACCCAGACAGTCTGTCCAGGAACCCGGAAAGTCCTTTAAAAAGAGGACATGTCCGGGTTTTCCCCAGACGTCTGGTAACCCTAATATTTCATACCAGCCCTGGAATATTCCTTACCTGATCTGGTTCTCATGGTATGAACAGTGAATATGTGTAAGAAAAATTTTTATGCACTGCCTCCATTATTTGTTGTGGATTTCCTGAACACAAAACAGAGCTGGGCTTCTCAATCTGGTCCCCCAGCCAATTGACAGATCCCATCCCTGATCTCCAGGTTGAAGAATGAGTTTGATGTACCCTTCTGTGGTGCCCTACAGATGAAATAATGGAGAAATCTACATTATATGAGATTAGCTCTGCAATGGATAATTTTTCCAACCTGAGCTACTTAAGGGCATCTTTTTATTTTCACTGGAAAAAAAATCACATTAGCAGCAGTTAGATCTAAGAAAAGCTAGGCATTTTCTCCCTTACTGCGATCTTTTGTCCTAAATGTAATCATGCTAAGCTTGCACAGTATGGCTGTCACTGTGATGGCTGGGTAATAGAGGGAAGGGGGTGGCTGGCTGGAACTGAAGGCCCCCCCCAGTTCTGTGACTCCTGCATAAGGCACTTTCTGATGGGAGTAGAAGCAGTTACATACTCCCAGAGAAAGATTGCACAGTGAACTTGCCTATTCATTCTGAATATTTTTGACAAATTTATTCAAAAGATTTATACACAGCTACTGTATAGCCAAAATTGCTCACTGAATTTGTGCACAATCAACAAAACTAAAATCCAATGAAACTCGCATAACAAGCAACTAATAATTAACCTGGTGAGCATTAGGGCGGATTACTTTTAGTCAATTTCAGGTTTCAGGTTTATTTAAAAATTTGATATACCGCCTTATCAAAATTCAAAGCGGTTTTACATAATATATAAAAACAAAGAGTAGAAAGGCATACATTATAAACAAATTATAATTATTAAAACAGACAGTCATACACATAGACGAACATTAATTTACCGAAACAAAATGAAAAAGGGTAGAAATACATTTGTGTAATGAAAAAGAGAGGGAGAAGGATCAAAACAAAAGGGAGGGAACAAAAAATAAATAATCTAGCACTTTGTAGAAAAGATTGAAATGAATAAGAAAAGCGAGGAGCGAAGTTCCATTACAGTCCTTAAAAGGACTATTGTACTCCAAATGCGTCTTTAAAAAGAAAGGCCTTCAAGCTACTTTTAAATTTATCAAGTGATGAAATTTCTCTTATATAATTTGGTGCTGAGTTCCAGATGGTAGGGGCCATAACAGAAAAGATATTTGTGGTCAGGGCTGGGACTAGTTTGTGCTGGGAGGCCATTTGGAAGAGTGATCAGCTCACTCAGCACTTTCCTGTCATCAATAAGTCGGTGCAGGCCAGATTTTAAGGTTTGAATGAAAGAGTTTACAAAACCTTGGATTTTTACAGGCAAAGCACATGGGACAAATACTAATTTCAGATGAGCATTAGTTAGGGAGAACGTAGCCAAGTCCCTTTTGCTTAGGGTAACCAGATTTTCCATCTGGAAAATCCAGTCCTGCCCTGGTCCCGCCCCCTGCACCCCAGCCCCGCCCCTGCTGCCTGCTCTTGTTGGGCAGGGCATCCGCAGATGTGTCGCGATGTCACGCACGTGTACCCTACTACGCGAAGGAAAGCTTTTCGAAACCCGTCAAAAGGAGGACATGTCCAGGGAAATCCTACTTTTGCTCATAGTAATGGTATGATGGTTGAGGAAGCTGGAGTCAGACAAGGATATGCCAGTACAGTTTCCTTTTAAGCAGAAACTGGTGACAGTTACTGGCAGGAGAAACAAACCTGGGATGTTTCTCTATATCCATCGACTTAAGGGATAGTGGGCATATTCTAATGTCAATAAATGAACATAGTAGAGCTATTAAAGCAGGGGCGTAGGCCCAAACAGTTTGGGCCTGCCTAGCAGCAGTGCACCTAAATTCAGCGCTGGCGTGGAGGGAACAGGCTGGACTTCTGCATCGCTCTCTTCTTGGCTTGGCAGCAGTGATGTCCACATGCTGCCTGCCACCAACTTTAGGGTTACCAGAATTTCCAAATGAAAAATCTGGACCCACCCCCAGGCCCGCCAGTTCCACCATCTCCACCCCATTACGCCCCAGTCCCACCCCAATCCTGTCCTAGCCCCGCCCCTCACTGCCTGCTCTCGTCAGGCAGGAGGGTGTCCGCGCAGATGCGATGCGATGATGGCACGTGATGTCATCTCATAGCATCGGCGCGTGCGCGAATGCCCTGCTGCCCGACGGCGATTTGTTGGAAGCTTTTCAAAATCAGGACAAAAGGAGGCCATGTCTCGGGAAATCCGGATGTCTAGTAACCCTATCTTGGAAGCCTCCCCTCTGCCTCGTCCCACCACCTCTGTTACAACTTCTGGACAGGAAGCAGCAAAATGCAAGAACTTCTTGGGGTTCCCACACACAGCAACCCAAGAGCGACTGCTTGCTTAGCAGGAGTGCAAAATCAGGGTTATATAAGATAATCTCTAAATTTAGGTATTAAATTTAAGCTCTGTATCATTTCATTTTATAGTAGAAAGGGGTCTAATATACTAAAATCACCATTGCAATAAAAAAAAAAGCCCACATGGAAATCTCAATAGAGAAGCAGAAATATGCATTGCTATAGAAACAAATCCCCCTGTTATACCAGTAAAGCTCTCATGTACCGTAAGGGTGAAATAAATTAATAGAAAAATATGAAGAAGCTTGTATTATTATTGATGTCCTTGTCCTGTAGATAACTATACAGCAAGTTTTCAGTATTGGAAATCTGTTGTTAACGAAGAAGGCAAACAGATAGCTTGATCTTGCCGAGGATGACGCAGATCTCAGTGTTCAATTTCTTTAGAAGTCCAGAGGTACAAAGGGAGGAAAAGAAGGACTGATTCAGTTTGGCCTTTTATTACATGGGTCTTTCTGCTTTCTTTGCTTTATCAGCAGTTGTGGGTTGCAGCCCATAAGGGTCCCCTAGGATGAGTGTTGTAGCCATGATAAAAGGCATGCCGTTGCCTCCTTCCATAAAATTCTTAAGCCGCTCCCATCATTAGAGGTTGTGTTTGCAGAGCTTTTCTGGCCAATTGGAGGATACCCCAAAGCCTTAGCAGTGCTTGGATAGGAGGAAGTCTACAAAATCCTGAGTGGAGTAGAAAAGGGTAGAAGTGGATCAATTTTTCACTCTGTCAAAAATTACAAATACTCAATGAAACTGCAGGGAAATACTTTTAAAACCAACAGGAGGAAATATTTTTTTCACTCAGAGAATAGTTGAGCTCTGGAACGCGTTTCCAGAGGATAAGGACATAAGAATTGCCGCTGCTGGCTCAGACCAGTGGTCCATCGTGCCCAGCAGTCCGCTCACGCGGTGGCCCTTTGGTCAAAGACCAGCGCCCTAACTGAGACTAGCCCTACCTGCGTACATTCCGGTTTAGCAGGAACTTGTCTAACTTTGTCTTGAATCCCTGGAGGGTGTTTTCTCCTATAACACTCTCTGGGTAAAGAACTTCCTTACGTTTGTACGGAATCTATCCCCTTTCAACTTTAGAGAGTGCCCTCTTTTTCTCCCTACCTTGGAGACGGTGAACAATCTACTAAGTCTATTCCCTTCAGTACCTTAAATGTTTTGATCATGTCCCCTCTCAATCTCCTCTGCTCGATGGCGAAGAGGCCCAGTTTCTCTAGTCTTTTGCTGTACAGGAACTCCTCCAGCCCCTTAACCATCTTAGTTGCTCTTCTCTGGACCCTTTCGAGTAGTACCGTGTTCTTCTTCATGTACGGTGACCAGTGCTGGACGCAGTACTCCAGGTGAGGATGCACCATGGCCCAGTACAGCGGCATGATAACCTTATCCGATGTGGTAAAAGCGGATAGCGTAGCTGATTTTAAAAAGATTTGGAAAATTCCTGGAGGAAAAGTCCATAGTTTGTTATTAAGACATGGGGGAAGCCTCTGCTTGCCCTGTTGCTACTCATTGGGTTTCGGCCAGGTACTAGTGACCTAGATTGGCCACCGTGCGAACGGGCTACTGGGCTTGATGGACCATTGGTCTGACCCAGTGTTAAATGTATACCATATTATGCAGACAGAAAAAAAAGCGGATCCCAAACAGTATTAGATTGGATCCCAAACAATTAGATTGTAAGCTCTTCAGAGCTATTGTGTTTAGATTGTACAGTGCTGCTTATGCCTTTCAACGCTATAGAAATAATAAACAGTAGTAATAGTATTAGTAGAAGCAGTATGCAGGTAAAATCTTTCACTTAAACTTTGATCAGAAGAAAAGATGTCATTTGCATACTGTTTGGGATCCGCTTCTTTTTCCTGTCTGCATTGCTGCGGATTTACAAAGCCTCTTGTTTTGACCCTGCCATATTGTGCAGCTATGACGATAATCCTCATTTCTAATTTTGTTTGATTTAAAAATTGCCATAATTGAGAAGCCGATGTTACTTTGGAGTCCAGAAGCATACAAATCAAAGCTCCAAATAAAATTCTTCATTTTTTTTATTTTTTTTTTTATGGGTCCGTGCGAAGCCAGTGATAAGAAAAAAAAAATCTTCAATACCTCGTATGCATAACTTCACAATAAGTCGATGCAAATGTTAAACTCTGTCTAGGGGAAGAGGTTCCAGTTCTTCCATCTGCCAAGAAGAGTCTGCAATTTAATCATGTGTGAAAGAGACACTTGTTCATCTGGAATTAACTTCCACCTCATAATATTTGATACCGTTTCAGAGAACATGGGAACTAATTTTACAGCAGTGGCTCGTATTATAAGGCTGCTTTGTTAGAGCCGAGCCAGCAGGCAGCTCCCAATTACATAAGGAAGAGTAAAATTAGATTACAATAATTATAGAAGAAAATTATTTTTTACTATTGGATATATATTTTGTTTTATAATTTGCAACACTTATAAATGAATATTAGTAGAGGGAGGCGTGGCCTGGCCTAGTGGTTAGAATTGCTGCCTCAGCACCCTGAGGTTGTGGATTCAATCCCAGTACTGTTCCCTGGGCTAGACGCCTAACCCATCTTTGCCCCAGGTACCATAGCTAGACCGAGACCACTGGGACAGATGGGGGAAAACTCTTGAGTATCTGATCAATGTAAACCACTTAGAATGTAATTGGTATATAAATAACGCATTTGGATTTTACGGTAGAATGCACCTTTCCCAAATGTGAGCTCAAGGAAAGTTATAAGCAGGTACATAAGTTATTTCCCTATCCAAGTGGACTTTAAAGTCGACTAACAACAGAGAATAAAAGTGACTTGCCCAGGCTTACAAGGAACATCAATTTGAGAAGCAGTGCTTTTGAATTTTCATTTCCCTGGTTCAGTCTTCTGCTGTAACCCACAAGCTAGTTCTCCCCTCCAAGAAAAGTGTTCAATTGAAATGCTTATAGTCTGAGGCAAGTGCCCGCCTAGAAATTTCCTGTAATGAGCATAAAATATTTCCTTTCCATTTTGATGGCTCAGATGAGGCTGTTTTAAATATACTGGATCTGACGTGTTCTAATCTTGATTTCACATAAGGAAAAAGTGAGGTTGCTGTGAAGACATTCTCTAAATTCTGGTCAGTGTGAATTCTTATCTTCTATTTTTTTTTTCCTTTTACTTAAGTTCTTTCTGGTGGTGTCTAGACTTGTGCAAATAGAAGCTGACTTATTTTTGTGATTAGAGATTGTGGTGTCCTTTGGAGAAAAGCTGCTGGTAATTGCAACTCACAGGGGTTTGTTATGTTAATCAGGGTGTCTTTCGCTTTTACCTATTCAATTCAAGGTTAGATTACATTACAAGAGGTTGGGTCAGTTACCCAGGAAGTTACAATGGATAGATCGACATGGACATTTAATAGGACTGCTAGTACAGGTAGATCAGTACAACTATTAATGCAGTTAGGTCATAGTTTCAACTGTACAGTAGAGTTACAAGTACAAGTAGATCATTGTTGGTTCTTGTTTTGTCCTGGGAGTTGCGCATTAGGCAGCTTAGGAATGTGCTTTTACAATTATCGTTTCAGTTACTTCAGGGTTGGCTCCCTGTCTTGGTACAGAAATGCTTTAAAAAGATTTCTGAACCCGAGATAGTAGTCCACAAGATCATAGTGTAAGCAGTAGTTGGTTCCAGCATTTTGCTAATTGATATTGGATGGATAAGGTGATTTGCCTGGTAGATTTTATATTGTTGCATGCTGGGAATTTTAATTGGAAAAGATTTCTGGTGGAATATCTGTTGGAGGCACCCTGGAGTAGGATGGCCAACTCTGTTGGGTAGGCAGGGGAGCATTTCCCCTCAGGATCTTAAAGGCAGTGATGCCCAATTTAAACTTGATCCTTGGCAGTTATCGGCAACCAATGTGATTTCATATAGCAGGGCTGAAGTCTCTTAGTGCAAACCCTATATCATTCTTGTTGCTTTTCTCTAAACTGCTTTTGTCTTTTTATATCCTTGACAAAATGCAGCCTCGAACAATACTCCAAGTGGGGCCTTGCCAACAGCTTGTACAGGGGCATCAACACTCCCTTTCTTCTGCTAATTATACCTCTCTGTGTAGTCTAGCATCCTTCTGGCTACAGCCATTGCCTTGACACGTTGTTTTGTCGCCTTGAGATCGTCAGATGCTATTGCCAAAAGATCTCTCTCCTGAGCTGTTCTCATCACTCTTGCTTTTATATCTCCTTTGGATTTCTGCAATCCAAGTGCATCGTTCTGTATGTCTTCACATTACATTTTAGATGCCATACATTAGATCATTCTTCTAATGATCAGGTACAGAACTTAGATTGTGAACCCGCTAGTGTGCTCACAGAAACACTGTATGTATATCAAGTTTATGACCCTTTATTCCCCTTTAATTTCCAAAGATCTCGTCTCATGCTTTCTACTCATCCAGGGTGTCCATTTTATTGTTAATTTTTGCACCATCCTTATAAAGGGAAAGCTTTCCTTCTAACCCTTCAGCAGTATCGCTCACAAATATATTAAGGAGAATGAGCCCTCAGGCACTCCACTGCTCGCCTTTCTTTCCTCCAAGCAGCTTCCCCTTTTGATTGGCCGTGAGACAATAGAGGCGCACAGGGTTATAGCATAGCACACAGGAAGATCTGTGCATACTGTAAGTCAGCGTGTTGCAAACTTTTTAAGGTGTGGCATGCTAATCTCGTGGCCGCTGCTGGAGGGCACCCAGAAATGCACAGATGTCGACATGATGATGTCGCGTGCATATGTAACATCATCATATCGACATGTGCGGATGTTCTCCAGCCGTGGCCCTGAGCCTCCTATTATTGCTGTGGGGGAGGGGGGGTGCTGTGGAAAGAGAGGTGAGGAGAAGGAGCAGAGGCGCCAACGAGGAAAAGAAGTGCAGGCGCTGGCTGACTGACTACAGGATGTGCCTCTCGCTGCGAGAAGCACATCCTGTAAGCAGTCGACCGGAGCCTCTCCTCACCTGCATCTCGCAGCACACCTGGAATCTGCTGTAGCACACAGTTTTTTCAATTCACTGCGGAAAGTCCTAACTAGTGTCAATTAGCATCAATAATTGATTGCATTTGGATCTGGGAATTGCACCCAGAGCTGAGCAATCTTTATAAAATTAGGGCTTATGTAGGAGATAAATTTATAGATACTGTATTGAAGGTCCAATATATGCAAATTTAAAATATAACTCAACTAGTGGAGTTACCTAGACTGGTTTGGAAAACCCTGAACAGTTCATAGCAAATATATGTGGGCAGAAAATGGACATGAAATAAAGGGAAAACTGAAACTTATGTAAATGGGGGTAGCTTGGAAGATATCCTTTAAAACCAGGGAGAAATCCCTGTGTAATTCTGAATAAAAGCTCCTGGCATCACATTCCAACCCTGGTTCTAACTAAATGAAGTGTAATGAACAGAGGGAAACTGCCTGGATAAAAAAAAAGAAATGGTATTGATGCTCTTTAATTAAAACAGAACAGAGAATATATTTCACTTAAAACCACATAAAATAACTGTCATTAAGGAGAGTGTAATTCCATCAAGTGGTTTCCATGATATCATCAAAAGGCAGAAGCCTCTTAATTGGGATACTTTGAGTGAATCATTCCCATTATTTGATTGTCACTAATAAAATGAGGTTCATTAAATCTGTCGTTGAGCACAGCTTTGCTAATTTCCCTAATCAGGGACTGCAGAACACGAAATGCTATTACTTCAAAGAAACTTTTGAAAAGAATATTTTATATATGGTGGTGTATTGGTCCGTTGGGTTCATGGTGGTGTTGGCTGCAGGCTGTCACAGTGAGGACAAGAATCCAAAGTTATTTAATCTCAATTTCCTTATCCGAGACTGCCACTGCTGCCCTTTGTGGCCAAAGCAGAACATCTTCTATACTGGACACCCATACATCCTTATCCTCCTTATAAGATCATGAAGGGCATAGAGAGAGTAGAGAGGGACAGATTCTTCAAACATTCTAAAAATAAAAGAACAAGAGGGCACTCGGAAAAGTTGAAAGGGGACAGATTCAAAACGAATGCTAGGAAGTTCTTCTTTACCCAACGAGTGGTGGACAACTGGAATGCGCTTCCAGAGGGCGTAATAAGGCAGAGTACGGTACTGGGGTTTAAGAAAGGATTGGACAATTTCCTGCTGGAAAAGGGGATAGAAGGGTATAAATAGAGGATCACTACACAGGTCCTGGACCTGTTGGGCCGCCACGTGAGCGGACTTCTGGGCATGATGGACCTCAGGTCTGACCCAGGAGAGGCATTGCTTATGTTCTTATGTTCTCCTTCCTTGTTTCTCTGTATTATGCTTTGATCTTCCCAGACCCGCTTGGGTCATTTTCAACTCCCTTCTCTTTTTTTCTACGTGAATCAAAAACTCGGATAAACTGTTCAGTTTATAACAGTGGTTCTTAAACCTGTCCAGGGGGACCCCAACCAGTTGGGTTTTCAAGCTATCCTTAATGAATATGCATGAGACAGATTTGCATGCCTGTCACCTCTATTATATAGAGGGTTACCAGACGTTCGGATTTTCCCGAACAGGTCCTTTTCGAGGACATGTCCGGGGGTCCGGATGACTTTTCAAACTCCAGCATTGGAAAGCTTTCCATCAAAATCGCGTCAGGAAGGGGCATCCGCATATGCGCTGACACAGCATGGTGAAGTCATTGCGTTGAATCTGTACATGCACGGATGCTGACTGGGGGCAGAATGGGGGTGTCACAGGTGGGACGGGGTGGAACTGGATGGGCCTGGGGGCATGGCCATGGGTCTGGATTTTCCTTTGGGAAAATCGGGTGATCCTAATTATATGCAAATCTTCCTTATGCATATTCATTAGGGATAGCTTGAAAACCCAACTGGCCGGGGTCCCCCAGGACATGTTTAAGAACCACTGCTCTATAACATCGCCAACATCAGCTGCAGCCTGCCCCTCACATATCTCTCTCTTAGTGAACTTCCACCTCTCTGAAGTTCAGCTGCGAGACTATCTTCCAGTCCCAGTTATGCCACTTCTCCCACAGACCTCTCTTCTCAGGTCATTACATTGGCTCTCCATCTATGTGCTTCTTGTTCTGTTTAGGTTGATATTCGCAAAAAGCAAATTTGACCATGTTTCCCCGCTTCTGTCAAAACTTCAATGGCTTCCGGTGATTTCTAGGATTCACGTTAAATGTACCTGCCTAATTTTCAAGATCCTACATGGCATTCTTCCTCTCCTAATCCCACTATCCTGGAATTCTTCGAGATCTGACAGTACCAGATCCGCCCACAAACTCAAATTATTAAAAGGCATCATGTATGCAGGTAAATTAGGGAAATCCCTTTTCTTCAAATTCACTGAGCTTTGGAATAACCTCCCTACCCCGTTGCGGAACCTAGGCTCATTCCAATTATTCCGAAAGCATCTGAAGACCTGGCTTTTCTCCAAAACGTAAAGCTATCTATTTAAAATGTAAAGCTAGATATCCTCTTCATAACCTCTAATTTCTCATTATGTCCTTCCCTCATTTATTGAATTTACCTGTAAACCGTGCCAAGCTCTATCCTTATGGAGATGATGCGGAATACAAACTTAAGGTTTAGTTTAGTTTAGCATGAAAACAAATATGAAATTTTTTAACATGAATAAAAAAACCAAACAAAAACGTTGGGGTCTGTGTCTGCCCCCGGACTTTGCTGCCTCTTACTGCATTCCTTATCTCTTCGTGGAGCAGAAGTGGTTCCTAGGTGCTTCTACCCTGTGTGGAACATTATTGAAAAAAACCCAACTCACTAGCTGACACTTCATGAGGTTTAAAAATCTTCTCCAGGCATGCAAATATATTTCTTTCAATTATATTGTTAATTTTCAGATGCCAAGTTAGAGGGGGGCAAAATTAAAGAACAATAAAGTGAGAACAGGAAGGGAAGGGGAATGGGACCTATATACCACTTTTTTGTGGTTACACATTCAAAGCAGTTTACGTATGTACAGGCACTTATTTTGTACCCAGGGCTAGGAAGATTACCGGTAAGTGGCTTGCCCAGGGACAGTGTCTTTAGTTTATATATGAGGTAGTTTTGAGATGAAAGCTTTTAATATAGCACGAGGGGGAGGGGGGAATTTGTATTCTGCTTTCTGGTATGTGACCTTGGATATAAAGTGGTATTTTTTGATGATTAATTGATGTGCAGTCCATTTCAGAAAAATAAATGTATGAAAAAAATTCTATGGGTTCAAAGCCAGGACATAACTGGTTATAATGGGAGTTACACTTGCTACCAAGCATGTTTCGGATTTGATAAATAGCCTCTGTTGAGCAGCAGCATTCTTCTTCAAGGAGAAGGTAAGGGGCAACCTCAATCCCCCAGTGGCAAACTGGCAAGAAAATAGCTGTTTTATCTTTGTGATCTTAGAAACGTAACTGGCTATCCCAATGCTATTTTTTTTTTTTGCCAGTTTGCCATGATGGGGGGGGGAGGGGATTAAGGGGGCAACCTCATCTTAACTCCAGAAGACATGCTTGGTAGCAAGTGTAACTCCCAGTGTTGGTCTTTAAGACTCTTTTTTTAAAATGGGGGATACATGTTTGTGAAACTGCTGTGCCCAGACCATAGCCCTTGTCATTTGCACAAGCATGGGTTTGATACCTGCGTGTTCTGGCTCTGTAAATGAGGACAAACAGGAATGCAAGATAAATGCTTAAATGTCAATTTACGTAGATATCAAAGGTGAATAGAGCTAATAAAATAGGGGAGGAGAGAGGGGTCTAAATGTTTAAGCTTCTGGGGGCTGGTATAGCAACCAGGTAGGTTCTGGTATTAACGCCTGTCTTTAAGTGCATGCTGCTACCAATCACTCTCCCCTTGTCAACGTGACAGGCGTAATCAAAGGAAATCCTTTTTTTTAAAAAAAAATCAAAAAAATACTTTTTTACAGAAAGGATGGTAGATGTGTGGAACAGAGTTTGTGTCTTAATTCAAGAAAGCCTGGGATAGGCACGTGGGATCTCTTAGGGAGAGGAAGAGATAATGGTTACTATGGATGGGCAGACTGGATGGGCCATTTCGCCAATCTGCCATGTTTCTGTTTCAATAACCATAAAGCTCAATGACATCACAATGCAGGTGTAAAGAGCCTTAGCCAATTGGGAGAGGAGGAGATAGTGGATGCTATGGATGGGGCATTTGACCTTTATCTGCCATCATGTTTCTATGTGTCCCTTCTTTATAGAGTAGGTCTTAGAAGGGCAAAGGGAGAGACCTTGAAGTCTCTGAGTATAGTATTGCTCACACTTTTCCTTAAGGACATAAAATTCCACTTACACACACCACAACTATCTTTTGCATAAGAAAGCTATAGCATCACTAGGCTAGCCATTACAATCTACTGTTCCATACTAGTCCCCCATGCAGGTACGGGGTCCAACCTGACTCTTTGTAGTATTCTGAGAACTAATATGGTGAGGTACTTGCCAAGTCAAAGGTTGCTGGCTTTGTCGTTCAAAAATGTAGAACAGTGTTTCCTAACCTTGTCTTAGAAAGAGACCTATTTATTTAGATTTATATCCTGTTCTCTGAAAAAGCTCAGAACGGTTTCAAGTTAACATACGTAGCGCGTGCAGAACAGTTGGGAACATGGAATCAACAAGGAGGGGGAGATGCATAATTGGTTTGGTTTTCAGGACATGGATAATGGATGTAAATGGTCTCCAATACATGCAAATTTTGGGATTCATGTGGGATAGCTTGAAACCCCGTTTGTAAAACCTTCCTTTTTAAGTAGCCATTCTATGGAATGCATCCCCTCTCACTAGGATCCACTGTGTTCACCTTACAGTCAGAGTTGCTTAGATGGTGACTCCAGCTATACAGAACTAAGGCTGGTATGGGGCAGATGTGCATAGCCTGCGTCTCATATATGGCAATTCAGTTTAGAATGGGCTGGAGAAGGCTTTGACGGAAACTCCAAGGACATGGCTGAGCAGACTTTTATGGTCTATGTCCCGCAAATGACAAGATGGTTTGGATAGGCTGGGGTGGCCTTCGGAAATTCCAGTAGTTGGGAACCTAAGAACAATGCCGGGTGGATTTCTAAGATCTATGTCCCAGAAATGCCAAAGAAATGCAATTTAATCATCAAACAATGACTGTGATGATGGGCAGACTGGATGCACCGTTCAGATCTTTATCTGATGTATTTTACTATGTTACTATGAAGTTGTAGGAAGTGATCTGTCACTTTTTTTCCCTAATGGAGTCTTTTTGACGGTGCAAAGCAGATTGCCTTAATATTGGCCTTCAGAAAAGTGAATGCAAGGCTTCACGGAGAAGCCATTAACAGCCTCCCCTTTTTTCATAGCTGACACTGACCCTGAATAAGAATTTGATTTATTACAAGGCTGCTTTCTGAGAACTGAGAGAGTTTCATTTGGAATTTTTCCATAAAGCAGCCTTAGACATACTCTGTGGTAGAGAATGGCATGGGAGCAAATTTGTCCCCGTGTGATCTCGGTATTCCCATCCCATCCCCATGAGATCTGTCACTGTCCCTGTCCCCCTTTCCTGCAAGTTCTGCCTTACCTGCAGAAGCCTCAACCACTTATGATTTTAAAGTGTTCAAGTCTTGTGCAGATGAGAACAGAGCTTGTAGGAATGTGACAGGGATGGGGACAGAGAGATCCTATGGGATAAGGAAAATTTCTCATTCTCTACTCTAAGGTTCCCTGATTTATTCTTCAAAGTCACTAGAATAGGACAAACATTTAAACCACCTTGGAGGGCATTGTACAATGCCTATTGCGGTCCTGATTGTTCTGTGCAATATATGTTGCAAGCTGGACACAAGGGAATCAGTGTGCGATTCCTAACTCCTTTGTGAACCACAAGAGGGGGGAGAAGGGGTTGAGTAGCATTTGTACCTGAAGAATGTTGACAGACTTATAGGTGGATAACGTTGCGTTTGATATCATCTGAGATGGCATCTGCTTTGTATTTATAATGCCATCACTGGCAACGCTGAATCGGTTTGCCCTAATCGGAGCAAATGTTTTCTCCCCCTTTATTCTTCAGATATTATCGTAAATATGAAGGGAAGGAGGTAAATATAGACATGTTAGTATTTAACATTAAAGATTATGAGGTCCAGATAGTTTCCCTGTTCTTTTCTCCAACTTTTTATTCGCATTTTTACTGATAGGATCCTAGAAATTTGTTGCCTGCTATTTTTTGGTTCATTATGCTTTGTGTTACCTCCACTTTCATTGATTGTCTTCTTTGCAATCATTCTCCTTTTTTTGAAGAAAATTTTTTCTGTGTTACTGTAACCTTCCCCTCCCCGAGATCCTTCGCTGGGTGTGGATTGCTCTGTGGTGAGACCCAGGGTGCATACTTATAGCAAATGGAATTGTCCTGATTAGGTCTGTTATCCATAGAATATCAAGTTCTTGGGGTTCTTGGGATAAATCACTCTGGTAACATCCGCATCTACAGACTCTTAGTCCAGCCATATTTTGTTTGAGCCAGTAGCATTTACTGAAGGTTTTGCAAATAGCGGAATAAGTAGAAAGTACATAAAGATTCAAAATATAAAATATGTAATGTAATGTAATTTATTTCTTATATACCGCTACATCCGTTAGGTTCTAAGCGGTTTGAAGAAAATATACATTAAGATTATAAATGAGAAGTAAGAAGGTACTTAAAAAATTCCCTTACTGTCCCGAAGGCTCACAATCTAACTAAAGTACCTGGAAATTAATAAAGAAGAGAAAATAAAGATGGTTGAAAAAAGAAAAATTCTATGTGAACTTATAGGATGGAAATTAAACTGACAGTGAAGAACTGTATGAAAAATACATATGGAATGCAGTTAGAGAGGGTAGGTTACAATCTATTGATGGTATTTGTTTAATTGGAAGGTGTTAAGGTGGGTAATTTGGGGGAAGGTTATCTGAAGGTAGGTGAATTTCCTCTGTACTCTGGAGTAGAACATAACATAACAAACCATTTATATACCACAGTACCTCTCAGTTCTATGCAGTTTACAAATGTGAATAGAGAATTATAACATTTATGAAATTTATCAAATAAGTGAGTTTTCAATAGCCTTCTAAAAATTTGATACGAGCCGGAACTTGATATCAAATTACTAAAATTATTTCCTCATAAACTCGCCTAATGTTCTATTTAAAAAGCGCTTGTAGATATAACTTTTTACTGTTGGAAACGAAAATATAGTAAGTTTACACAAAGTTGGTTTTCTGTCTGCAAAGTTGGTCCACAAGATAGGTTGCTATGAGACCATACAATGTCTTATAACAAATGCAACCCATTTTGAAAAGAATCCTTGCTTCAACTGGAAGCCGATGTAAAATCCGATAGTACTTTGTCACATGATCTTTTTTTTTTTTAATTTTATTGCGGTGTTCTGTATAAATTACAGTCTGTTAATGTTCTTTTTATAGAAAGCTAGATAGATGACTGCATCAAAAGTCTAAAAACTGAAAATTCAAAACATGATCTAATAGTCTGATGTTTCCAAAACATAAAATAACTTTTTTTTAACAAGGCGTTAATTTGAACATCAAATGAGAGGTTCCTATCTTAAGTAAATTCCTAAAATTTTGATAATCAGAATAATAGAATAAGCAGTTCCACTCAGTTGTAGTATATCCTCCTTGATTTTACCTAATGGTGAGGCTAGAAAAATTTTTTTTTTCCCAGTATTAAGTTTCAATTTAAATTCTCTCATCCATGATTCTACTGCCTGAATTATTGTCATTAGAAACTGTAAAGTTTCAAATGAGAGGAATGTGATTGGGACCTCAATAGTTATGTCATCTACATAACTATAAAATTTAACTTTAAAGGAAGCTAAGTAAAGATTAAATAATGTGGGGGAAATTGGGGAGCCTTAAGAGACTCCACATTAGAGAATGACACGGTGACAAAATTCATCACCATTCCCGTCCCCGCGGATAACCGCGGAAAAACCTTCTTCATGTCATTCTTTAAGGAGAGAGGGAAGAATCAGAGTATGAATGGCCACAACCACTGACCCTCAAGCTTTGCTTTGAAGAATGCTGGTGTAGAAGGACTGAGGTTGAAATAGACACTAGAAAATGACATGGGATTATTTCCCGTGGTTATCCGCGGGGATGGGAACGGTGATGAATTTTGTTACCGTGTCATTCTCTACTCCACATTAATTTTTCCATTTGTGTGAATAATGAACGTTAGAAACAACCCAATAGATTCGATGATCCAAAAAACCCTGAACCATTGTAGTACTAGACCAGATATAATCCTACTACTACTTATCACTGTACATTTTGACATTTATAGACGGTCCCTGCTTGGAAGAACTTACAATCTAACTTGCACAGACAGACATGACATATAGGGTCGGGGATGCAGAACCCAAGGTGAGAAGAGTTAGTAGTCGAAAGCACTCTCAAAGAGGTGGGCTTTTAACTGAGCCTTTGAATCCAGGCATCTTATTAAAATTTCACAGTCAACAAGATCAGATGCACTACCAAGATCAAACTGCAGAATCATAGCAAGGTTTGGACAAGTTCCTGGAGGAAAATTCCATAGTCTGTTATTGAGAAAGACATGGGGAAAGCCACTGCTTGCCCTGTATTGGTAGCATGGAATATTGCTACACCTTGAGTTTTGGCCAAGTACTAGTGACCTGGATTGGCCACCATGAGAACAGGCTACTGGGCTTGATGATGATGATGATGATAATAATAATAACTTCTTTTATGCCGCCATAACCAAAAGTTCTAGGCAGTTTACACTAAAAAGAGCTGGACAATTGACGAAATACAATAATACAGTTAAAAATACAAATATTTGTAAAATAGAATTTCAATAATAAAACTCACTAAGTAATAAACCTATCGAACAAAGATATAGGAAAATTTTAATAATGCTCTTGCCTCCAAAGGCAGCCAATGAAGTAAACGATAATATGGACTAATATGGTCGTTCTTTTTTTAAACCAAAAATCAATCGAACAGCTGTATTCTGAATTATCCTTAATTTCCTTAGAATTTTGTTGGGGTGCTCCTAAATAGATGATGTTACAATAGTCTAAAATAGCTAAAACTAATGCCTGCACCAATAGTCTGAACAATAAAGGATCAAAATATTTTTTATGGTTCTTAATTTCCACAATGTAAAAAAGCACTACGTTTGTGTGTTCTGCTAGTGTTAAATGTCGGTTTGTGTGACTCCCATGGCCCATTGTTCTGACCCAGTAAGGCTATTCTTATGTTCTTATGTTCATACATTTACCAAATAACTGGTGGAGATAGTCAAGCAAAGATTCCTCCTAGAATTTCTTTTCTTTAGAAAGAGCTATAAGTAAAATTGAGCAGGTAATCTTTTCCCCTTCCTTTTGTTTCAAATTCCTACCCTGTTATATTTACTTTATAATTGTATTTAATCCATTTTATTTTTTCCTTGTGTTTGGTTGGTATATAGTTATGGAAATCATTGTCAGCAAAATGTCATTCGTTTATGTCACCCTAATTTGCAACATTTTTTGTAAATCGCATTGAAGTAAGATTTTGCGATCAAATCAAAATTTTATTAAACTTGAAACACAGTCTCTGTACTATGGCAGGAACGAAAGCCAGATTGAGAAAAGTGCAAAATACAGAATTGTTCAAGTATTTACCAAACCTTCTATTAGTTTGGTAAAAAGGGAATAGCTGCTCTTGCTCTGTAATTACTAGTAAGGGTTAAAGATTCCTTGGGATTTTGAATTATTGGTGTAATTATATGTCTCGAGTCTATGGGGAGTGTCTCATTTTGCATTTAAAGACTTCTTGTTAAATGTGCATTGGTGCCAAAAAATTTGCAGGACACTGGCCTAAATGAATGAACTGAGGTGTCCTGTGGTACTTTTGGGATGTTCATGTGCTACCCATGGCGTAAAAAAATAAAATTTATTTTTTAGTGGCGGGGAGGGGAATGAGTGTTTCCTGTGCTAATTAGTTAGAGCACCAACCTTGTTATGTGCTAGCTGATTAATAATAATATAATAATAATAATAATAATAACTTCTTTTATACCGCCATCACCAGCAGTTCTAGGCGGTTTACATAAAAGAGAACTGGACAATCGGTGAAAAATACAATTGCGCTTAGCATATGCATTAATACCATCTACATGATGGGTGGCTGTAGGAGTTCAATGCTAATAGCAAAATTTGTGGGAGAACGGTATAGAAAATGGAAAAAATAAATAAATTATGCTTACCTGCTTAGATGCCACTAGGCATAATTCTATAAATGGTGCCTAGCGGATGATTGACAGTTCTGCTCAACAGGTGCTGGTTATAGAATCAGGTCCACAGTGCTCATTGTAGCAAGTAAATCTTGGCCTCTATGGGGCACCCAAGTGTATAGCTGACAGATGGACTAGGTCAGGGGTAGGCAATTCCAGTCCTCGAGAGCTGGAGCCAGGTTAGGGGGGGGAAATTGTTTGGTTGTACATTTGGTGATCTCGACCTTGTTGTACTGTTGTGCTGTATTGTGTATTTACTGATCGTGCACCAATAAAACATGATTTATACTAAAGAAGGTTTTAATAATGATATTGTTAGTTAATTTTTTATTGCGTTTCTCCTGTTGAAACATGTTTAGCATTTTTAAATATGTATGTACGTAATTTTGTAATCCGCAAGGTTTTTATGTGGTATATGTGGTCTATTGATATACCGCCTAAATGTATAAACGCACAAGGCGGTTTAGGTATCAAATCATAAGAAAAGAGCAGGAGCATTCAGATAGGACAGAATAATGAAACAGACTAAAAGCAAAAAGAAATGAATCTAAACAAAGAAACAGTAAAATAAAAACTTTATTTACCAAGGTGGTGTACAACAGCTAGACATAGGCAGAATTACACCAGTAAAATTATTCAAACAACGGTGTACATTCTAGCATTGTATGTTGCTTACAATGTCAATACAATGAAAACATCTTAAATCTTTATTGATTTTTAATCTAAATATGGGGGGGGGGGTGTCTTGCCTGCAGCAGTCAGCAAGTGTTTGGCCCTTACAAAGGCAGTTAGGTATCAAAGGCATCTTGGAACAGGAATGTTTTCAGCTTTGTTTTAAAATGGAGCAGAGATAGTTCTTCTCGAATGTAATTGGGGATAGAATTCTAAAGAGATGGTGTGGTCACTGCAAAGTTGTTTGATCTTATCGTGTTAATATGCTTTAGAGATGGAACTGAAAAGAGGTTTTGAGTCATAGAACGGAGTGCTGTAGATGGCAGTAGGGAATGAGTAGGCTATTGATATTTGTAAAAAGAATAAAAGCAATGCTTTCTTTTTAATCCCTGGTCGGGATTCATATGGTGGAACCTGACAGCACATTTATTATTTCTCTGTCCCTCTTGAGACTTTAGGTTTTGGTTTGCTTCAATGGAGATGTACAGTAGGTTTTTCAGTCTTAGCTGCTGGATATATTAATATTTCTGTTATCTCCCTGTGGCGTACCAGGCCTATTATAAAACTACAAGACATTTTTGAAATGTCCAAAAATCCAATTTGCTTATGATTAATACAGGAACAGGTGCAATATGATTTCTGTGCCAAATCTGTTGTGAACAGTATGCCTTGCAGAGCATATGCTGGAAAAAACAATATTTGTACATTTGTCTTTTGTTATTACAATAAAGGGATGGGAGCATTGGAGAGTGGGGGGTTTTTTCTGCCTCGAGACACAGAGCTTCTAAGAACCTCTGCCTATCATGGTACGTAGAGATCAGGGAGTCAAACCATTACATTTTTTGGTTTGGTAGATGTTTGGATTTAGCTACAAATGAAATTCTGGTTTAGGCTAGTAAAGAAGCAATTACAGTGTTCCCTCGCAAATTCATGATTCGCTATTTGCGGACTCAGTTATTCGCAATATTTTCTGACTGCCTCTTTCGAAAGGGAATGAGTCCACGAATCAGCCTTATGCACAACTGATTCCTCCTCCTCTCCCCCCTGGTCATCCAATTAGCCTTCTGCACAGCCAATTCCTCCTCCTCCCTCCCCCTGGTCAGCCAATCAGCCTTCTGCACAGCTGATTCCTCCTCCTCCCTCCCCCTGGCCAGCCAATCAGCCTTCTGCACAGCCGATTCCTCCTCCTCTCTCCCCCCCCCCCCTGGAGCATACCGGGTATGATTTACTGCACCCGCCGGCGGTGCTGTAGTTGCTTTTGTACGTTTTTTGCCTGGATGTTTTTATTTCTGAAAATGGGCAAAAAAGGTAGACGTCCTAAGAACCAAAACGTATACCTAGCTCATTTTCGAAAATAAAAGATTGACGTTTGGCAGCTTTGAAAATGGACATTTTTCCTGCTGGGTTTGTGGATGTCTTGCACAAAACATCCAACCTCAGACTTGGGCACATTTTTGATTATGTCCCTCTTAGTGATTGGTTCCTTAACTACTTTGTGCCATCAGCAAGAGTTCATTGTAGAGAAGCTGATCTGAAAGAGAACTGAAGTTTTACTGGTTCTAGACTGGTTAGACTGGTTCTAGACTGGTTCTAGGCTCTGCACATCCACCTCACACAATGTGACATCCTTACTACAGCCTAGTAAACAAGGAATTTTACGTTCCATGAAGACCAAGTATAAAGACAGTTTTCTAAATTACTTGCTTGAGCAATTAACAGAGGCATAAAAATTCAAGACTTTCTCAAGGAGTTCAATCTTAAGGAAGCTATTTATCCACTTGCCAGTGCCTGGAAAGATGTAACTAGATCAGCATTGAAAAAAAATGCTTGGGGTAAAGGTTTCCAAGTTTTATTAAGAATTTGATTGATCGCCTATCGTGGATTCTAGGCGATATACAATTTAAAAAACGGGGGAAAACAGAATACATGGACACGACAGACATACGGTTAAACAGGAGAGGGCAGAACTACAATGAATTTTAGAAAAGAGAACAAAAAAAGGAAAAATAAACCAAGAGGAAAAGGAGAACTGCTTAATGGCTGTGAGCTACCTGTTAAGGAGAAGAAGGGGATGCATCAGCACTCGAAGGCGTCTTTGAAGAGGAAACATTTCAATGTGCATGTGCAGATGCCCTCTGGACGCAGGACCTTCCAAAACCTGGACAAACTGCCGGGTTTTTGAAATCCCTCGGGCACCCAGACCATTGGAAAGGGAGGGAAGGAGATGCCAGAGCATGGGAGGGGGAGGCTTAGGGAGAGGTGGAAAGGAAGGAGAGGAGAGAGATACAAGTGCATGGGGGAAAGTGAATGGAAGCAGACAGAGATGCCAGACAATGGGGTGAGGTAGGGTGGGAAGGAAGGAAAAGAGAAGAGAGACATGGCAGAGCATGGGGAAGGGAATAGAGAGAGAAGAGAGACATGGAGAGAGAATGAAGCTGAAATGAATCTTGTTTAAAGGAGAGAAGGGGCACAGGATAGACAGTTTATGGAAGAAGCATAGAAAGAGGGGAAAATGTCATACAGAAGGGGGAGAGGGTAACAGTGGATGGAAGGGTCAGAGAGAGGGCGGATACTGGATGGAAAGGAGAGTGAAGAGAAGATGAGGAAAGCAGAAACCAGAGATGACAAAAAGAAGGAAACCCCCCCCCACACTTTTTTTGTTGCTTTAGAATAAAGTAATATTGTAGCTGTATTGATAAACATTTATAAATGGAAATAATGTAATCTTTTTATTGGACTAATTTTAATACATTTTTTATTTACTAACTTTCGGAAACCAAAACCCCTTTTTCGGGTCAGGATTGGATTCCGTATCAGCAGTACAGTATACTGAGGAAGGAAATTGTGGCCTCTGCAAGCTAATTGAAAAATGGATTAGTCCAATCAAATGCTATTGCCTATTTTCCATTTTTTGTTTTATTTCTACAGTATTTGGGAATTATTTTTTTTTCAAATTTACAACTGCCATCTTTATACAGTACTAGGGAACATTCACTGTCTGGCTTCATGGCAGTTCAGTTTGACTTCTGTGTATAGATTTCTATTTTAAGTTTGTGATTTCTTATGCCATACTGGACGAGGGTGTTCATGGTTTTCTGTTGGCATCAATCTGTATTAATCTGGCTTGTCTAGTTTTACAGTTGGGTGTATTGATGTTCTTAAACACTGCAGTGAGCACTAGAAGTTATTTGACTCACGGATATTAAAAATAATTTTTTAATATGGTGGATGGGGGTGTTAAAAATGATCATCCCCGAATATAAGAATTATGCAAAAATGATATACATAACCATATGCATTCTTTTGTTATCAAATGTATTTATTTTTTTCTGCTGATGGAGTGTTCTGGAACTTTTGTTCTTATTTGTAATTTGGATTTTTCTTTTCAGAGGGCCCACGTAGGTTCAGTGGTCCACAGTGGCACATGCAGAACATCATTAATGACTCGGTGGAGAGCTCGGATGATGAATTCTTTGACGCACGAGGTTTGTTTTGTATAAACCTACTTCTTGCTGATGCTTATAGAAGGAAATCATATCAGACATTCAGACTAATATAGCATAAAACCTATAAAGGAAATGTTAGAGTAAATAAAGAAGACATGCAATTTGTATGGATGTTTTTCCTGGAGAACATTATTCCCATAAGTTTATAACAGTTGATCTATTTTTAAGCAATCTCTCAAATTTATAGCTAGTAAATTATTAGGGGGTGAAGACGGGGTTTGGGGCCTTTTTCTGATGAAACTTTCACTGTCACATTTAACAAAACTGATATTTCCTCTAGCTTTTGTGGGAGTCTGCCATCAATACTTTTGATCAGCAGGTTTACCGTAATTGTCTTGAAGTTTGAATGCATAAATAGTCACACTTAAAAGGTTGCCAGAGGTTGTGGTAAGAGTAGCTGGTTTTAAGAAAGGTTTGGACAATTTCCTGGAGAAAAAGTCCATAGTCTGTTATTGAGAAAGACATGGGGGGAAAGCCACTGCTTGCCCTGGATCGGTAGCATGAAATGTTGCTACTCCTTGGGTTTTGGCCAGGTACTAGTGACCTGGATTGACCACCGTGAGAACAGGCTACTGGGCTTGATGGACCTTTGGTCTGACTCAGTAAGGCTATTCTTTTGTTCTTCTTATGTACAGCACTGCGTGCGTTTTGTAGCGCTATAGAAATAATTATTATTAGTAGTAATAGTATTATTATATGTACATTCCCCATACAGTTCAAACTGAGACAATTGGGATGTCTCATGTGGGTCCTGGGACCAGTGTAAGTCCTGACGTCCAGGAGCAGTCTGGGTAGACGTGGATATTCAGTACTGGTGCCTGAACATGGCCCATCATTGATATATCTGAGTCTGTGTAGACCAGGGGTGTCAAAGTCCCTCCTGGAGGGCCGAAATCCAGTCGGGTTTTCAGGATTTCCCCAATGAATATGCGTGAGATGTATTAGCATACAGTGCATGCAAATAGATCTCATGCATATTCATTGGGGAAATCCTGAAAACCCGACTGGATTGTGGCCCTCCAGGAGGGACTTTGACACCCCTGGTATAGACTGAAAACCCACCTCTTTGAGACAGCCCTCAACTCATAACCCTGCTCCTCTCTGCTCACCACCCTATCCAGCAGTTTAACCATCCTTCCTAACTGTATCCCCCGCCCCTATGTATCTGCTTTGTCTGTTTAGATTGTAAGGTCTCTTGAGCAGGGGGCCGTCTCCTTCGTGACTCTGTGCAGCACTGCGTACGTCTGGTAGCGCTCTAGAAATAATTAATAGTAATAGTAGTAATAATTTAGTTGGCAAGAGCACACAAATACAAATCCATTTATTCCAAGGGACTATGTACTACCTATCTTGTCCTCATCTAATATCGACGCTTGGTCCCTTGACTATATGATGAGCTGTATTGTTGAAAAGCATTAGCATCGTATCTGGTTGAATGTTCTGATGTTCTTATTAGGTATTTCATAAGTATTATGCTGACATTGTATTATATCTCATTCAAATTTCAGTGTTAATAAGTATATTTTTTTGAAACTGTTTCATGATACTGCTGATTTTGAGTTTCTTATTCACCCCCTCCCCCTCTTTTTTTTTTTTAACAAAACTATAGCGCAGTTTTTAGCGGCAGTAACAAATGAATTCTATGAGCATCTAAGCTATTACCACAGCGGCCGGTGCTAAAAACGGCACTACGGTTTTGTAAAAGGGGGAGTTTCAATGTATTTGTTTATATTTGGTCTTTTTTTTACTACTGTTATGCTGTTAACAAAATTTTAAGATTTATGTTGAATTGCACTTGGGTGAATCTCTTCGTAAATCAATAATTACTAGCTGCTGCCGACTGATTATTGCCTGTAAACTTATCTCGCATACATTCATTGTAGACAACCCATTTGTTTTTCGGGATGAGTCCCAAAGACTGATGGTTTTGCCCCACTTTATTTAACTGCTTTGATCAATTTATTTGTGAGTAGGAAAAAAAATTATTCTCCCATAATCAATATCTAATTAATTTTTTCAGCTGTAAAACAAGTTAACTCTTATAAACAATTGGGCCCTGAGTCTGTAAACTGTGCCTGAAACGGGCGCTGAGGAACGCGGTGCAGAGTGTCCATCGATCTTGAGTTAGATGCTGCTTATAGAATTGCCCCTAGCGATGCCCCCTATTTATGCTAGGGTTTTCTTGGCCTAAATACTGGTACCTAGATGCAAAGCACACCCAAGGTCTGCCTACGATCCGCCCTTAAGCACGTCTACATTCTGGAAGGCGCCTTGTACTAGACACCTACCTGAAAGTTGTAGGGTTCAATAAAATATATTTGAAAACAACTATCAGAATAGTCTTCCTTCATAATAGTAAACATTACCCCCCCCCCTTTTAACTAAGCAACGATAGAGGTTTCTACCACAGCCCAGAACGCTAAATGCTCCAATGCTCATAGAATTCCTACCTCTACCACTGGTTAGTACAAGAGGGCCTTAGTTTGGGATGAGGGCTTGGCTGTGCATCCTCTCTTAAATTTCCAGCATATTTAACACACTCGCACTCTCACTCACTCTCACACTCTCTCACACGCTTTACTAAGACACAGTAGAGGTTTCTACCATGGCCTGGAGAGCTAAATGCTCTGATGCTAATCTAACAATGCTCTAGTTAGTCCAATAACAAAGGTATCACTTGGATTCGTTTTGTTTTATATCTTTTTATTTCTACATATTCCCCCCTTTATGAAGCTGCGTTAGGGTTTTTATTGTAGGCCATAGTGGTAAAAGCTCTGACACTCATTTGAATTCTATGAGCATTGGAGCCTTGACTGCTGTGGCCTGCAATAAAAAAAGTCTAGCGTGGCTTCATAAAAGGAGGGGATTATCTTTAAGAGTGGACCAGGGGTAGGCAAGTCCGGTCCTCAAGAGTCACAGGCAGGTCAGGTTTTCAGGATATCCACAATGAATATGTACGAGATGGATTTGCATGCACTGCCTCCTTGAGATGCAAATCTATCTCATGCATATTTATTATGGATATCCTGAAAACCTGACCTGCCTGTGGCTCTTGAGGACCGGAATTGCCTACCCCTGGAGTGGACTAACACGGCTGCCACACCATTTCTTTCAAATTAGATTCTAAAATACTTTACAGGTAGCTGTATCAAGTTCCCAGCAAGGACAATGACTGCTAATTAAGGGATGGCACACACCCTTCAATTTAATTCAATAAAGCAACAATAAGAACATTTTCATGATTGTACACCCACATCCATTTCTTAGACAGTCTGTAGCACTTCAAATGCCTACCATAACCTACAGCTGGCCTATTATAGCTGAAGATTTATAGTGCTTTGGTTATACTCCTTGTTGGTCGGGTACTACCAGATTTACTTGTTCTCAAACCAAGCTTTGGGTGCTGTGCCTATTTTTAAAAGTTGTGATGGATGTTTACTATACAATAGTAGTTATTGAACTGTAGCATGCTTTATCGGTGCTGCCACCTAGTGGCTAGATGAGTGTTCGCTCAACATGCATGCCTCGGGAGTCTGCAACTGCAGGGGACAGTTTTCTGTTTGTACCTAATAGATGGCAATATGATACTAGTAGTAATACCTATTGGACACTGCGATTTATTTATACCAACAAGAAAAGAATTAAGATTACAAACAATTAGAGCAAGTATTTTTTCTTGCGTAGGCCCTGCAGAATGGTATAGACTTCCGGCCTATGTAAGGCAGCAAGAGACGCTGAGTACTTAAAAAAAAATAAAAAAAATAGCTGAAATGGCACCTATTTTGTCAAATGAAGTATGGCTGCTGAAGAATTGTCAACTGGAAGAAAATGTACAGCATGGTTTAGTGCTAAATTGTTCTGTGGTATGATTTTATATGTATGTTTTGTGATATTTATTATATGTATGTGATTTTGTGATCTGCCTTGTTAAAGGCAAACTATAAATAAAAAAAAACTATAAACTATTGGCTATAAAATTTATGAAGAAGCAATAAGATGTCCTATATTTGTAATTTACGAGTATATCAACTATGCACCATATTTCATCAGTCCATCTTTCTTTAATTTTATTCTTTTTAATATTACGTTTTTCTAATTTACAGTCCATTCTCGTTGTTCACGCATTCACGATGTGCAATTTCACCTGCCTGCGGTTGCATCAATTGCAACCAATATTCCCATTAGCACCACTGTGTTAACGCATTTGCAGACCGGCGCGTAAGAAACCAGTTTTTTTGCTTTCACTTTCACCTTGCGCTCAGGCTTTGCTTCCAGATATTGCCCCCAAGTGCATGGAGAGTGAATTACTGGTACTTCAAGTACTGTCCTAACCCCTTTTTCCCCAATAGGATCTACTGTTCATTTTCTGCGGTTTTGAGGCGCAACATGTACTACTAGAATCTAACCTCTATTTTCCCATAACCTCAATGTTTGGTTCACGATTTCACAGTTCGCCTACATTTTTGGGAACCGTACTACCACGAATAATGAGAATGGACTGTATATTTTCCTTAAAATCCTTCAACGTCTTAAAGCTCTTCAATTCTTCTCATTTGTTTCCTTAGTTTAGATAGCTTTGTGATCTTCTTTTCAGGGGAAATAGTGCCAACATTAATTACGTTTTAAACTAAACTAAACCTTAAGCTTATATACCGCAACCTCTCTATAAAGATAGAGCACGGCACGGTTTACATGAAAAATAAAATAAGGAAAAATACATAATAAGAATGAGTGAATATGAAGAGAGCAGCGAAACTTACATTTTTGAGAATAGCCCAGTTTTCAGATGTTTTTGGAATAATTGAAAGAAGCCCAGATTCCGCAGCTGGGTAGGAAGGTTATTCCAAAGCTCAGTGATTTTGAAGAAAAGAGATTTCCCTAATTTTCCAGCATAGATAACACCTTTTAACGAGGGAAAAGATAGTTTAAGTTTTTGGATGGATCTGGTAGCATCAGGTCTCCCAGAATTCCAAGATAGTGGAATTAGAGGAGGAAGAATGCCATGCAAGATCTTGAATGTTAGGCAGGCACGTTTTGCCTCGGGTTGTCTCAAAGCATATTTCCTATATAGCAATAACCAAAATTATTAATCACCTTATCTTGCAAATGCCTAAATCTACCTACTATAATACATTCCTCGGCTCATACCTTAATTTTCTGGCAGTCCCTCGAAGGACATTATACGCTCACATGATTAAATATGGCTGTGACATTTTTTGATTTCTTTTAATACCACAGCAATGTGATATTATCCAGTCATAATACTGGACGTAAAATAGTGTCATCTACTCAATTTCTCCATTTAACCTCTATCGTATCTCACCTGAGCAAACTTCTCCAGACCAAACAGACCTAGCCGCTTTAGTCTTTCCTAATAGGGGAGTCCACATTATCATTTTCAATTACCTTCTAAGTGCCTTTTCTAATTCCGATATACTGTATCTATTTTTGCACACCAAAATGCATACAGTATTGAAGGCATGGCTACACCATGGAGGAATAACATTATAACATTCTCATCTTTGTTTTCCATTCCATAAGAACTGTCATACTGGGTCAGACCAATGGTCCATCTACCCTGTTTCCCCGAAAATAAGCCCTAGCATGATTTTTAAAGATGCTCCTAATATAAGCCCTATCCCAAAAATTATCGCTAGTTAAGATCAACCCCCGAATGTCCCAGAATCTATCCCTGACACTAGTGTTGCCTGATTCACTGAAAAAAATCTGACTCATCAATTCAGTGACACTCCCCCCCTCCCCCACCCCGATGAGACCTGACATACCTCTGCTCCGAAGCCTCCTAAAGCAGCAGCAGTGCCAGCACTCTGAACGGGCTGCTTCGTGGTCTTCCACGCTGAGGGTTTTCCTCTACCACGTCACAGTGGGAGGGGTTCTACAGCACAGGGGGTTGGGAGGGAGGGATAGAAAGATGCTGCAGAGGGGATGCTGTTTTTGGAGTCCTTGGAAAGGAGGTACTGTATATCAGTCTCATGGTGGAAGGGTCGGTGGCCAGTCCTGGTTACAGTACCTGGCAGAAACCCAAATAGTAGCAATATTCCATGCTACCGATCCATGGGAAGCATCTAGCTTCAGCATGTCAGAAACTTTTGCCATGCCTGCTGCTGAGCTGCCGAGATCCAATTGCATTAATGTCACATGCCAGCAAAATATTACTGAAAATAATACAATGAAGGCTACAATCATACATTGAGCAAGAACCATCCGAAGTTCAGGCTGGTTTCTGAAAAGGTTGAGGAACAAGAAACATTATTGCCAATGTTAGATGAATATTGGAAAAGAGCAAAGAATACCAAAAGCCCCTATACTTTTGCTTCATTGACTACAACAAAGCTTTTTACTGTGTGGATCACAATAAACTATGGAGAACTCTAATGAAAATGAGAATACCCAAACACATAACTCAGTTGATAGAGTTTGAGTGAGAACTAAATATGGCAACACTGATTGGTTTCCAATAAAACGTGACATCAGACAAGGATGCATCTTGTCACCTTACCTGTTCAACCTTTACTGTGAAGCCATCATCAGGAAAGCACATTTGGAATATAAGAATTGCCGCTGCTGGGTCAGACCAGTGGTCCATCGTGCCCAGCAGTCCATTCACGCGGCGGCCCTTAGGTCAAAGACCAGTGCCCTATTAGAGTCTAGCCACAGAGGTTTTTTTTGTTTTTGTTTAATGCCATAATCAAACATTTTGAACATATCCAGGGCACAAGTTAGACATTTGGGGCTAGACCTGCTTTAATAACAAGTGCCAAAAAGTGCCCACATTGATCAGATGACCACTGGAGGTAAGTAAGCATAACCCTCTCCCCCCACAATATCCCTCCCCCCAAGCAGTCACTGACTTACCACTCCACAAAGATGTGCATGAAATAGTCCATACCTGCCTGTGCTTCAGATGTTATGGCTAGTCCTAGTAGAGCAACAAGCGGGTTCCTGGAGTAGTCTGGCAGGCAGTGCAGTCAAGTTTCAAGTTTATTTTAGCTTGATATACCGCTTTAATTACCAAAGCGGGGTACAGTGATAGAGATGGGGACTCAGGCCCATACCCTACTCTAACCATACACTTATGGTGGAACCAGTAAGCCTTCCAAACTCCACCTATATCCCACATGTGAGGTGTCATCTGCAACATAAGGGATATTAGTGTGGTGTACAGTTGGGCCCAGTAGGTTTTGGAGGCTTGTTCTCCTTTTTCAAACTTGTGATATGCACTGGCTAAAGAACTTCACTTTGGGCAGTAGTTTTTATTTATTTTTATATTTCGTCCTCCCCAAAAAGCTCAGAATAGGTTACAGTTCAATAGTCATAGCATTACAGTGCATCATCACATAAGATACCTCTCCATGCATCGTTCTAAGAGTAATCTTATTTTACATGGTGATATGACTCTTTAACAGATACCATTTTATGTGGGTGTTTCTCAGTTCTTGTATAAAATAAGTTTGAATGTTTGTTCTTAAATGTGTAAAAGTGCATTCTGTGGACTCAATTTCTCAGCGTGCATAGCTATTCCCAGAGGATGTGATACTAGTATACTAGTGCCCAACTTCTTCTTCAGTTTGGCAGAAAACAGTATCCATTTTGTGAGACCACATGGTTGCATGAAAACTTGGGTCTAACATTGTCCTCCCACTGGATTTTCACCCTTTATTTTGATAGCCTAATACAGCTTAGGTTCCGTATCAAAGTCTGGAGCACAGTGTTATTAAGGTGTGTGGATACTCTCCCAGCTTCCCCTTGGATAGGATGTGCCGGTTGAGTGAGAAGATTCTGTAAACAAAGTTGGACTGTCTTGAAATCATCAAACTGATCATTTATTCTTTAATAAATGGACATGCTCTCTACTGCAATGGTGAAGCAGGGTTCTTGGTGCCCCTAAGCTTTTGCAGTCTGAGTCAAAGCCTCACTGACTTGCCCCTTACATCAGTATTTCAAAAAGTGTCCTTTTACCAGTTTTCAATACGGCATGCAAACTTGGCATGCCTGAACACATATTAGAAATATAGCTTTATAATTTTCACTTGTGTTTTTTTCTAGTCGGTTCAGCCAGCTGGTGATTTAAGCATTCAGATTTGATAGTTTGATAGGCACTTTTGTGATTTAGGCACCAGGCTTGGGAGTCTGACCATTAGCTCTGCTCAGCTGAGACCTGCCCTTCAAGCTGTCTTAGTTGGCTCTGCCAGATTGCTTAAAAGGTCAAGCTGGCACTTATGTTTTTGAGCTTTAATGCTGTCAAGAAGCCCTGATCATCAAAAAAGGGAAAAAATGTTTGTGTAAGAGATGAATGTGAATTCTCTGTGCTAGTCTGAAATGCCACAGAGACATAACATAGGCACTCACACATCCACCTCTCATTCCATTAATAAGCAAACCTACTATTTTAATGTCAAAACCAATTGCAGCTTTATTAATTATACTACTTCAAACATCTTGCATATGTACGAGGGCGAATCAAAAATTAAAGACAATTGTTAAATTATGAGATAACTGGAACAGAGCTAGCAAAATGCAACATATGTACTCGTACATTGTCTGTTGGGTAGATCATCCGTGCGCAGTGCAGCACTCAGCATTTAGTCATATGGCAGTCAAGAGGTCAGAAACCTGGACACTCCATTGCAAGATTGCACCATCAAAGAACAACGTGCAGTAGTGCACTTTTATTGGGTAGAGGAAGTGAAACCTGTGGGAGAAAATAAAGGCGAAAGAGTTGGCATTCGTGAAATATAAAAAAACCCAAGAAGAGGAGAGCAGAAAGGACTACAGGATGAAACTGAAAGAAGCCAAGAGAGAGATACGTCTGGCGAAAGCACAGGCGGAAGAACAAATGGCTAAAAATGTAAAAAAGGGAGACAAAAATTTTTTCAGATATATTAGTGAAAGGAGGAAGATGAAAAATGGAATTGCTAAACTAAAAGATGCTGGGAACCGATATGTGGAGAGTGATGAGGAAAAAGCAAATGTGCTAAACAAATACTTCTGTTCTGTGTTCACAGAAGAAAATCCTGGAGAAGGATCGAGATTGTCTGGCAAAGATACATAAGAAAATGGAGTAGATTCTGCGCCGTTCACGGAGGAGAGTGTTTATGAGCAATTTGAAAAACTGAAGGTGGACAAAGCGATGGGACCAGACGGGATCCATCCCAGGATACTAAGGGAGCTCAGAGAGGTTCTGGCGAGTCCTATTAAAGACTTGTTCAACAAATCTCTGGAGACGGGAGTGGTTCCTGGGGATTGAAGGAGAGCGGATGTGGTTCCTATTCACAAAAGTGGTCACAGGGACGCCGGTGAGTCTCACTTCAGTTGTTGGAAAAATAATTGAAGTGTTGCTGAAAGAAAGGATAGTGTACTTCCTTGAATCTAATGGGTTACAGGATCCGAGGCAACATGGCTTTACAAAAGGTAAATCATGCCAAACGAACCTGATTGAATTTTTTGATTGGGTGACCAGAGAGCTGGATCGAGGACATATGCTAGATGTAATTTACTTAGATTTCAACAAAGCCTTTGATACAGTTCCTCATAGGAGGCTGTTGAACAAACTTGAAGGGCTGAAGTTAGGACCCAAAGTGGTGAACTGGGTTAGAAACTGGCTGTCGGACAGATGCCAGAGGGTGGTGGTTAATGGAAGTCGCTCAGACATACTGAGGGCCTCAAAATAGTACCTGGCGGGCCGCATGTGGCCCTCGGGCTGCGTGTTTGAGACCACTGATCTAAGGAGTTAGTCTTTAAGTCAGAGAGATTTAACTTTAAATTTGAGGTAATTAAGTCTGATGATAGGTTATTAAAATCTCTAGTACCCATTTACTAGATGCATTAACTTCACTGAAATGAAAAATGTGGAATACTGTAACTTGTAAGTTTCATGGCTCCATGTTATTCCCCTCATGGATGGGCTGAGAACTTTTCAGCACCCCCTCATATACTGATACTTTCATGTATTTAAGTGCTATATAGATAGATATAACACACATTAATAATTGTAGAGATTTATTTCTGATTCTTCTCTCTAGGCAGCTTTCAAAGAGAAAATAAGTATACATTGCCTTTGGGGATTGATGCAAAGTCCTGGTGAAAAATACCTGTGGACTTGCAACAACTCTCAGCATTTGGAAATTGCTCCCATGGTGCCTCCCGGTTTCTTTATCCCTCTTTCACACTCTCCTTTTCATCTTTCCTTCATCTGGATGTGCCTGCACAACCCACACCTGTTTGGCAGCTGGCTCCAGTCAAAACACAATTACTGGATCCCTGTTTAATGTGTTACGTCTTCCTTCGGCATACTGCCAGATAACAAAATCAGAATTAATGAAGAAAATTTAATCCACTCATCACATACACTTTGCTCTTTTAAATTAGCATCATGAATCAGCTTTCTATACCACACATTTCTGCGGTAAGCTCTGAGTCTGACATATTAAGTTCTTTGTAAGGCTACAGCTATAGACACACACATGGGAAAGAACCCTTGCGTACAGCAGAACCCCAAAAGATGCTCCCTTCCCGCTGGATTCCTCCTACCATACGCCGACAGGTTGAAAATGCTGGGGCTGTTCTCCCTGGAGAAGAGGAGACTTCCAGGAGACATGATAGAAACCTTCAAGATCCTGAAGGGCATAGAGAAAGTGGATAAGGACAGATTCTTCGAACTGCGAGGAACCACGAGCACCAGGGGTCACTCGAGAAATTGAAAGGGGACAGGTTTAGAACCAATGCTAGGAAGTTCTTTTTTACCCAGAGGGTGGTGGACGCATGGAATGCTCTTCCGGAGGTTGTAGTGGGCGAGAGCACAGTAAAAGGGTTTAAGGAAGGTTTGGATAGGTACCTAAAGGATAAAGGGATTGAGGGGTACAGATAGCAGCAGAGGTAGGTTATAGAAGTAGAGGTAGATTATAAAGGTCAAGAATTCACTTCACAGGTCAAGGACCTGGTGGGCCGCGGCGGGAGTGGGCCGCTGGGCGAGATGGACCTCCAGTCTGACCCAGTGGAGGCAACTTCTTATGTTCTTATGTTCATACACAGCTATCAAGGGTCCGATTTTAGAACAGAGAGTCTGTGAGAAGTCCAAAAGGTACCTATTTTAAGATTAAAGCCCCTATAGCACATGAATGTTGACACATTTCTAAACCTGCTCTGAAGGTGTAAATCAGTGGTTCCCAACCCTGTCTTGGAAGACCATCAACCAGTCAGGTTTTCAGGATAGACCTAATGAATATGTATGAGAGAGATCTGCATCTAATGGAGGTGACAGGCATGCAAATCTGCACCATGCATATTCTTTAGGGGCTATCCTGAAAACCTGACTGGCTGGTGGTCCTCCAGGACAGAGTTGGGAACCACTGGTATAAATGCATGAATGTACAAGGGATCTTCAAAAATTTCCACACTTTTTCTTTTTAACATTTATTAAATCTCAAAAACAAATTACATCACTACCTGCAAGGTGAGCCGACTTGCATGGAGAACCTGAATGCCACCATTGCGTAGACTGTTGTTTTATCTCAGGATGATGGTGGAATTCTAAAAAAAGGAAGGAGGCACCTACTTTCTTTTATAGAATAGGCTGTGATTGCGCACCTCTTTATAGAATTGCTCTCTAAATGCCAGTTGCTGTGAAGCATAACATTCATAGTTTTTGAAAATGCAAACCTGGATATGGCATTGCAATTCTGTGTCCTAACCTCGTCTAAAGCAATACTATCTTGTCTACAACTAGCTCAGAATGCAATTGGAATACCTTCAGCCCTGCTATATGAAACCACATTGGTTGCCGATAACCGCCAAGGATCAAGTTTAAATTGGGCATCACTGCCTTTAAGATCCTGAGGGGAAATGCTCCCCTGCCTACCCAACAGAGTTGGCCATCCTACTCCAGGGTGCCTCCAACAGATACCCCACCTCGCTGTGTGTTTTAGTTTTTTTTTAACAGTGTATTGTAATTCTTCTGCACTCGATAAATAATCAATGGTCTATGGCATAAGAGCCGCCTTTGATGTAAAAGAAACTTCTTTCTGTGGCTGGCCATTAGCCAAAGAACAAATTGCTTTTGTTCTTCATCTTTTGTCAAAATATCGTTGTATTATTTAATGAGGCTTATCCCTCATTCTTCTGCATCATTAACAGTCAGTTTGGATGCCCAGTTCCAAAGTTCCTTGAAAACTGGATCGTTAGTCCACTCTGTGGGGTGTTTCTTCAGGAATATTTTAACTTTTGTTGATCCTCCTTTAAATCAAGAGATCAAAAATGTTACAAGACTTTCAAAGATCACATGTTCTGTTTTATCTGTTCGCATGAGATGTCATGGAATGTCTGGCAACGGTGGATGCTGTACATTTTGCACCATTCATAGCTTTGTTCCTGGTGCGATTCTGTCATCAAAAAAGGCAAGTGTTGGGTGCTCGGACAGAAGCCATTGATGTCTGGAAATGGCTTCGAGAGCCTTGTTTGCAACAGTTTTGTTTGTGTAGGTTCTTCAGCTTCCTAATGCAAGAGTCTATGCGTTGAGTCGGTATTCCGGCTCGATCTCATACCACCATCGCTGACTCGCACGCCAACTTATAGCTTTCCAGTAAAGGTTTTCCTTCGTCATAGTGATGAAAATTGACCAAAGAACATCAAGTCCAGTCTAGTTGACAGCTGATAGACTGATTTCCCAAGGAGCTAATTTTTGGGTGCAGATTGAAAACTAGACGATGGCAGACATACTAATTATGCACAATCACCTACATACACAACACACAAGCAAACAGTGCATGCTGGGGTGACCTCTAAATATTGTCTAATCAAGCTGAAATTTGACACATGAGTAAGACATACCAGGTGGACAAAAATAAGCCTTGTGGAGATGAGATTTTATATGGTTGATTTTTTTTTTTGCATACTACTGTGGTCTACCCTAGTTCAGCAGCCTGAGAATCTGGAGAACTGGATTTCATTCCCACAACAGCAATTTGTGACTTTGGGCAAGCCACGTAACCCTCCATTGCCCAGGTGCAAGATAAGTAATGTAGATAATATGTAAGCTACTTTGATTGCATAGAAAGGCAGTATATCACGTACCATTCCTGTGCCTTTACAAATGAAATGTCAGCTTGATAAAATATTGATTTTAAGTTCCTTTCTTTCATAACAAAACAGATGTGGACTCTGCACCCACATTATGTAGCAGATTTGAAAATAAAATCGCTGTGCTATTTTCCATTCTCCTCCCAGAATGTTCCCCTTCATTGCAGCCGCAATGCCCACATACGTTTTTTTAAACCACATTAATGCAAGGAATTGTTTTAAACTGGGTAAAGGGTCTCGGATTTGATATCCCGCCTTTCCGTGGTACGACCAAAGTGGTTTGCAGTATTACATATACGCAGGTACGTTTTTCTGTTTGTAGTGGGCTCACGATCTGTTTCTGTACCTGGGGCAGTGGAGGATTAAATGACTTGGCCAGGGTCACTAGGCGCTGTAGTGGAAACTGAACCCAGTTCTCTAGATTCTCAGCTCCCTGCACTAATCACTAGGCTACTCCTCCATGGGAAAGTGTCGACTTACATGGTTAGGTGCCCTTGGAAAAGAGCCCATGCTCTAACTTCTGCTTTTTCTAAGGGCTCCTATTACTAAGCTGCGATAGCGGTTTTAGCGCATGTGCGCTAGATGCTAACACCAGCATTGAGATGGCGTTAGTTCTAGCTGCGTAGCGCAGGTTTAGAGCATGCGGCAATTCTGCACGCACTAAAAACTCTATCGTAGCTTAGTAAAAGGAGCCCCAAGCCTGGAAGGCAAAAATGGTAGATAATTTTCCCCTTGATTTCAAAGGTGGTTGGCTGAATTTGATTTGGACGTTCAATGCTGAGCATAATCTGGGCACTATCATTGAACATCCGTCTGGATCATAAGCAGCCACTGGAACATCCAAATGCTACTGATATTTATTTATTTAAAAATTTATATACCGCACATAACTATGCAGTTTCCATATCGCATACATAAAATCTTGTTTCCCTGCAATTACCACATATAACATAGACATGTCTAAACAACATCGTAATCGTCCTATAACCAGGCAAGTGACCAAATAATGTTCAGACAGCCTTTTTGCTATCCTAACTTTAAATTTACCTGGCTAGCGTATTGAATATGTCCACCAGACAGGTAAATCCTGGCATTACCTTTTCCCTGGCACTAGTGGCATGAGGTTCACAGTGGATGGCAGCGGCACTGTGTGGTTAATTGTCCCTAAAAATCTAAGGATGGCCTTTTTACCACGATTAAATCCAGGAGGACCATCTCCTGCCTGATAAATATCTACCACTTTCTTTCTAGACAAAGCTATAATTCTGCACAGACAGAAAACACCAAGCTGAAATTTCATGGGGTCTGAATACTGCTTTTGAGTCCTACACCTCTTGAATCGCAGTAGGTGCCTGTTTAGAAAATCCCCGTTAATGAATACTTGCAGCTGAAAACTTGAGAGGTGACTAGTTATATGGCAACTGATGGCCTCCTTCAATGTCTGGAGATTGACTGTATTTGTTTTACTGGTTTTGCCTATTTGGAAAGAAGCAACAGAAATGATTCCGATCCCTAATAAGGTAAAGGGAGTGGAATATATTAAAAATGTATGTCAACGTTCATGCGCTGTAGGGACTGCGACCGGGAGCCTATTTTATAAAGACTTTATAACATAGTCTTAAAATAGTTGCCCCAATAGATGCCCTGATATAAAATCAGACCCTTAATATCTATCTATAGTAGGAGGAATCCAGTGAAGATGGGGGGGTGTCTTCTTGGGGTTCTGCTGCATGAGGAGGTTCTTCCCCATATGTATGAGGAGCCAACCAAACCAGTCTCTATCCCTGCTCCTAAGCTGTCAAGTTGCTGATGCTGTATTGGGAAATACTGGTAAGGTTATGATACCAGTAGCCCAGTGGTTCCCAAACCTGTCCTGGAGGACCCCCAGGCCAGTCAGGTTTTCAGGATAGCCGTAATGAATATGCATGGAGCAGATTTGCATGCCTGGCACCTCCATTATATGCAGATCGCTCTCATGCATATTCACTAGGGTTATCCTGAAAACCCGACTGGGGGTCCTCCAGGACAGGTTTGGGAACCACTGAAGTAGCCTATTCCATTTTGCTTCCTATGTGACTAGCCTTATGCCTGAGGTATACCTAGTTAGGATATATGTATTATACTATAAAGGATGATCTTCAAAAATATTTAAGACGCAAGAGCGACCATCGTAGAATAGTTGTTATATTCTACAAAAGTGAACTTGGAGTTAAATGGACCACATTTTTACAACCAAAGTGGAAGTCATACTTAAGGAATTAACTGTGATATGAGCAAAGTGCTACCAGCTCTATTAGGTGATAACCTTCAGTGGTGTAGTAAGGCAATATGGCACTCGGCAATCCTCACTCCCCCCACCCCTCAGCAATGGGGGTCTCTTAACTGCACTTCCTTCCCCTGGTACTTTTTAAAATCTTTCTGTTCTCACTGGCAGTGAACAATGACTTCTACCCATTGCATGTGCCAATTTGAGCCTTCCCTCTGATGTAACTTCCTGGTCCCATGAACAGAAACTCATGTTAAAGGGAGGGCTTAGGGCCAGTGTGAGCAGTGAGTAGGAGTCCCTGTTTGCTGCCAGCAAAATATAGCAGAATTAAAAATGTACCGGGGAGGGCAGTTAAGAGATCTCCCATCACCAGGGTGGTGGGGGAGGAGGGGAGCTGAGGAGAGATGCTGGAATTCTTCAGCTGGTGGGGTTTGGAGATCCTCAGTCACTTTGCTGCTATGCTGCTGCTAAGGCTCCCCCCAAAAGTTATTAGGCAATGCATGATATCAATAAACTGGTATAAAAATTATCTGTCAAGAAAAATATTTAAATGAATGAACACTAGTCTACAAATGTTTATGTAGATTAATACTCAGACTGGAAAAGCGTCACGAGTGGAGTGCCACAGGGTTTGGTGCCCTCTTCAACATATATATAAACAACCTGGAAATTGGTACGACATGCGAGATTATTAAATTTGCAGGCGATACAAAGTTATTCAGAGTAGTGAAGACACAGGATTGCGAAGACCTGCAACGTGACATAAACATGCTCGAGAAATGGGCTGCAACATGGCAAATGAGGTTTAACGTTGATAAGTGTAAGGTAATGCATGTCGGTAACAAAAATCTTATACACAAATACAGGATGTCGGGTACAGTACTTGGAGAGACCTTCCAGGAAAGAGACTTGGGAGTACTGGTCGACAAATCAATGAAGCCATCTGTGCAATGTGCAGCGGCAATGAAAAGGGCGAACAGAATGCTAGGAATGCTAAAGAAGGGGATCACGAACAGATCGGAGAAGGTTATCATGCTGCTGTACCAGGCCATGGTACGCCCTTACCTGGAATACTGCGTCCAGCACTGGTCGCTGTACATGAAGAATGACATAGTACTACTCGAAAGGGTCCAGAAAAGAGTGACTAAAATGTTTCAGGGGCTGAAGGAGTTGCCGTACAGATTAGATTAGGGGCTGAAGGAGTTACCGTGAGAGATTAGAGAAACTGGGCCTGTTCTCCCTTGAAAAGAGGAGACTGAGAGGGGACATGATCGAAACATTCAAGATAATGAAGGGAATAGACTTAGTAGATAAAGACAGGTTGTTCACCCTCTCCAAGGTAGAGTGAACGAGAGTGCACTCTCTAAAGTTAAAAGGGGATAGATTCCGTACAAACATAAGGAAGGTCTTCTTCACCCAGAGAGTGGTAGAAATCTGGAACGTTCTTCCGAAGGCTGTTATAGGGGAAAACACCCTCCAGGGATTCAAGACAAAGTTAGACAAGTTCCTGCTGAACCAGAACGTACGAAGGTAAGACTAGACTCAGGGCACTGATCTTTGACCAAGGGCTGCTGTGGGAGTGGACTGCTGGGCACGATGATCTGACCCAGCAGCGGCAATTCTTATGTTGTTATGTTCTTAATATTCAAAGGCAAACCAGTGCTGCTTCTGTGCTCAGAGACTTGTACGATTGAGACCTTTGGGTTATACCTGCCATAAGGTGTCTTTTTTTCTTAATCATTGCACTTGCACTTTTAGCACACAAAAATCCTTTTACTAAATTTATACTCTAATGTGTAAGTGGCAATTAGCTTAATCTTCAGGGTCCTGACGTCTGTTACAAACAGATCTGAAATTTCACAACACTCAAATGTGCACAAAGTCTCTAATCAAACAGCTTATTAGTACTATAGTTACCACCTTAAATATGTCCAATGTCTACCATCACCATGTTCCTCAGAATGCCACACTAAATCTGTTGAATTCCTAATTGCTTAATGTGGTAGCTGTCATCGTAGGAACCTGTATACGGTGAGGTTTTCACTTGGACCTTCATATATTGATTGTGTCAGTTTATGATAAAGTGCCAGTGCTTAATAATGAATAAATAGTCGTAACTTCAAAATAGACTTATTAGATTGCCACTTGACTTAGAACAGTTCTGTTTTAATCCCCACCGCTGTGTTTCATTCTTCTTCCTCAGGGTCAGGGATGGGGAAAACAGAACGGTTCAACACCTTAGCATGTAGCTAAATCCATAATGTTCTCGCCGGGACTGCAACCACATGGAACATGGTGATGGTAGACACTGGACATATTTAAGGTGGTAACTAAAGTACTAACAAACAGATCTGGACATACGTGTGGATGGTACCTTGTTGGTTATTCAAGTAATGGTTCAAAGATGCCGCTCTAACTCCTCCCATCATTTTATGTATTAAATATGGGAGGAGTCGGACGAGCACTTATACTGGTCTTTGACATGGGGTAAGTGCTTGTGCCTAAGGTTAGCTGCAAAACTGAACATAATGCTGATATTCCCTAATGGCAGTTCTGCATTGAACTGTTGTTATAGAATTGACACTGAGCACATCATCTCGACCTCTAAATCCCAGTGCCATTTACTGAATTTTCCTCTATAAGTGTACTTTCATGTCAAGTATTTGAAGCAATGAAATTGAAAAAGAAAACAATAATCTGAACAAATGGTAGCTTTTAATTTTGTTTGGGATACACCGGCCCATGACTGAAAAAGGCATTTAATACAAACAGATGCATCTCCAGAGGGCACCATTTCTGTAACATGTTCTAGTTTCTCTGATGCTTCGTTCCTTGGAAATTGTTCTGTGCATACCAAGCAAATATTTTGATTGCTTACATTTAAGTCTACTTATATGTTAATTTTTGTGCTTATTTGCAATTATTTGGTTTTGCACGACTCCCCAAGTAACGTTCCAATTAGTTATTCAGGGTGGATTTAACAAGGAGCAGGAATTTCTGTTCTGTGCTGAGAAATTGTTGTGATGGTGTGTTTGCAACTTGCAGTCAGGTTGAACCTCTCCTACGATTAAATTCGAGGTGAGAAGAATGTTGCAGATGTAAATGAGTAAATGTTTCAACCAAACAAAAAAACAAACAAACAAACCCAGACCTTTTTTGAAAAGCTAAAAGTGAATGTTGTAAAGAACAAAATAGAAAAGCAAATAAGGTAGAAGCTGTTAAGTTGACAATGTAACACAGCTGACCTGCCATTTTCTGTTTTCTGCTTGCTGTCTGCTACCCCCTGAATACAGTCCAATAGGACTACAGTGTACTTTGTGTAGGAATGTTACACAGGAAACACACACACACAGTCTTAGAGTCGAGAAGGAAGCGCTCCAAATGAATGGTCTCTCCCCCTTTTATTGAGAATCATAGCTCCATTAATTACTTAGTTAATGCTCTACAAGGTTATAATTTCATAATGCATTTACAATGAGGATTAGACCAAGGCAATTCATTGTTTACATATTTCATGTGCTTCTCAAAGCTACTATCTCACGTGACATATGAATACATAATAACAGTTACAATAAAGTGATTCCCATGTTTCTGACCTCGTGGCTGCCACACGGCTAAAGGCCAAACGCTGCACTGTGCGTGAAAAAACTATCCAACAGGCAATGTACGAGTACAGAAGGACGTAAGAATTGCCGCTGCTGGGTCAGACCAGTGGTCCATCATGCCCAGCAGTCAGCTCATGCAGTGGCCCTATGGTCAAAGACCAGCACCCTAACCGAGACTAGCCCTACCTACGTACATTCCGGTTCAGCAGGAACTTGTCTAACTTTGTCTTGAATCCCTGGAGGGTGTTTTCCCCTATGACAGACACCGGAAGAGCGTTCCAGTTTTCTACCGCTCTCTGGGTGAAGAACTTCCTTATGTTTGTATGGAATCTATCCCCTTTCAACTTTAGAGAGTGCCCTCTCATTCTCCCTACTTTTGGAGGTGGGCGGAGCTAACTCTCGCTGCTGCCCCTGCTGGTCCCACTGATTCTTCCTCCTCTCCTGCTCTCCCCTCCTCCGGGTTTCTCCTGCTCTCTCCTCCATTCTCCTCCTGCTTCTCCCAGCTGTTTACAGAGCTGAACGGCCGAGCGCCATTGGCCCCTCCCCTTTTAAGGGGGAGCTTCAATGGATGACATCAGGGGGGTGAGCGGAGCTTCAATGGATGACGTCAGGGGGGTGAGCGGAGCTAACTCTTGCCGCTGCCCCTGCTGGTCCCACTGATTCTGTCTCCTCTCCTGATCTCCCCTCCGCTCTCCTCCTACTTTTCCTAGCTGTTTACAGAGCCGAACGGCCGAACGCCATTGGCCCCTCCCCTTTAAGGGGGAGCTTCAATGGATGATGTCAGGGGTGGGCGGAGCTAACTCTCACCGCTGCCCTGCTGGTCCCGCTGATTCTGCCTCCTCTCCTGCTTCTCCCAGCTGTTTACAAAGCCAAACGCATTTTGCTAACTCTGTTAACACGAGATGTAACAATTGCCTTTAATTTTTGATTCGCCCTTGTACTTGGCTTGCAAGAAACATAAAATATGATTTCTTTTTCAAGGCAAAATCTGTAACACTTTTGCTGTAGTTTTTCTTAGCTACTGAGCCTGAGGTTGCTGGTCAACCAATTGCTCTAGCCCTGTGTGTTAGAAAGGTTTGGCATAGCAGGAGGTAACATTTGAAGAGTATGAAAAGCGGAAAGCAACAACAAAAGGAAATAAATGAGTTCTACCTTTCTTATGGATGGATGGGGACAAAGTGTGCTTTAGAACATTTTTTCATGGGACTTATGGGGGTCTGTCTTTTTGTTTTCTTTAAGGCTATGTGGAACTGTGTGGGTTCAAATGTCAATTAAATTTGTTGCTACAGAGGATGACTCCTGCACTACAAAAATAAAATCGAGCCTTTGTAAATCACATCTCTCACTGCACAGCTGAAGGAGCTGACACTTGTAGGGGAAGGAAAAAAGAGGCCTGAATCGATGAGATATCAGCATCACTCAGGATGTCATGTCATCTTTAATTATTCTAAGCATATACCATGTATCCGGCATTTTCAGACTACCCTTCAGTTAGTCAGTCTTTCTCATTAGTTCTCTTGAGGAAGAACAGACCAGTCATTTAAAAGTTATCATTTGCTGTAGAGAATATTAGAATACATGTTGTAAATGTGCCTATTCATTATAATACTTTGAATTACGCAGATTTCTTCTGTCATTTCTTGTCATTGTCAAACAAAAATGGGCAGAGTTTTGTTTGCCAGTGACAGGTTTGGCAACAACAGGCCCCACCCCCACAATTCAAGGCCCTCCTTCTGGCCCATGCCTCCCCCACTCCTCATAGACTCCTTGGGACTACCTGAATCCCTTGTGATTCGTCAGGGTTCTTTGAGACAAGAGCAATGCCCATTTCATCCTGTTCAATGGCCTAGTTGGGTGAAAGGTCATGATTGCCATATTGGATGTGTTTGTTACCATTGGCAGTAGTGAATGGGCATTGCTTCTGCCACAACAGACCCCGTTTGGATCTGCCATGCCTACCAGGGATTCAGGTAGACCTTGGGGGAAGGGGGGCTATAGAAGAGAGGGAGGTTATAGAGATGGGAGGGCTGTCTGCTTCTGGTAAGAGGGGGGCATGGGAAGAAGGCCTGGTATAGATGGGGTACATGGGGGCGCAGGAAGGAAGCCTAGGACATTTTTTTATTTTGTTGTCATGGGAGGTGACACAAAGGGAGGGAGGGAACCCCCAAACAAATTGAACATTTCCCTAAACAACATGGGAAATACAAAACTAAATTTTCTGGCGTGCATTCCTGCTATGAATCCAAATTCTTAAATACCATATATACTCGAATATAAACTGACCCAAATATAAACTGAGGTAACCCAAATACCCCCAAAAAAGGAGGAAAAAAGGTTGACTCAAATATAAACTGGGGGGTTAATATTCAAATGCAGTGCCTTGCCTTGCTCTGCATCCAGCCCCCTCACTCACTCCTTCCCCTACCAGTCTCTGCACCAAGTCCCACTTCCTCCCCGCCAGGTTCTGTACACTGCTCCCCCTTCCCTCCCAATGACTTGCAGGCCTCCACCGGGCCTGCTGTGAGACCTGGTGGTCCAGCTGTGGCCGGGACAGGAGGGATCCCTCCCGCCTCCTGTCCCAGCCAATTCTAAGAATTCTGCACAGGCAAGAGCTGAAGGAAGGTCGCTCCTGCTGCGATTCACTGCTGGACCACTAGGGATACTAAAGGTACACGGGGGAGGCGAGAGGGAGGTAAAAATTCTTAGATTCATCTGGTCATCTGGGATCCCTCCTGTCCCGACCTGCAACTGGTTCGCAGGTGGGGGGGGGGGGGGTGCGGGTCAGTGCTGACCTGAATATAAACTGAGACCCCTCATTCTTTTGGCCCAAACATTTTGGTTTATATTCGAGTATACTGTATATGATAAGTGAAGCAGGTAAGGTAGGAATTATTATATGCTAACAGAACAGGTTTATGCTAAAATCAGCTTGACAGCACAAATGATCTGCTTAGCAGGAAATGTGGCCATGTATTAACTGTTAAGGATTGGATTGGATTTATTACATTTGATATACCGCTTGTACATGAATATTAAGCCGTTTACAGTATTGGTATATTGAGCAGAAAGTTACAATAAGAGAGAAAGCTAATAACCAAAGGATAAAATTTCTCAAGTTACAAAGTCATCAGATGATAGAAGAAAGGCAGTGAATTGAAAGAATACGAACAGAGAAAGTAAGAAAGGGTACAGGAAAAAAGCAAGTGGGAAACAGGAACACAATTTTAGTAGGAAATAAAGGCATGGCTGCTGACGAAAAGCGCTTTCCCGTGGACTATGGAGAGCAGTCATATAGAGCTCCGTAATGTTGATGGAACAATATTGACTTCAATTGTTTCTGGAAGGAGATGTAGAGTAGATCTTCATTGGGTGGGTTTATTTATTTATTTTATTTTAAAAATTTCTATACCGTTTAAAACTAAACGGTTTACATGATTTACATCCATAATATTATAAAAACATAATAAAAAAGACACACAAACAATCCTCAAATCATATCTACAAACTAAGGGCTCTTTTTATCAAGGTGCGCTACAGGGGTTAGCGCGTTGGACATTTCATCACACGCTAACCCCCGCGGCAAGCCAAAAAACTAATGCCTCGTCAATGGAGGCATTAGCGACTAGCGCGGCAGGCGGTTTAACGTGCAGTATTCCGCGCGTTAAACCCCTACCGCGCCTTGATAAAAGGATCCCTAAGTGTATTGTGTTACCTGCAATGCAGTTAATGCACAGTAAGGACATTGTCCCTGTATTAGCCATTGGGGCATTCCCAGCATCTTTCCTTATAGTTAACAGAGCAGATTTAGCAATTACTGCATACCATGTTTCCCCAAAAATAAACCCTAGCATGATTTTGGGGGTAGGTCTTAATATAAGCCCTACCCAAAAAATAAGCCCTAGTTAGACCGATCTCCCGAAACCCCTCCTGAATGTCACCAACACTCCCCTACTCCATCCCTGGATTTGCCGGCAGCAGCGCTTCCCCGCCTGCCCACCGCTGCGCAGCTGAACCCCATTGACCCTTCCACCCATCCCCCCTGCACAGCATCTTTCAATCTCTCCGTCCCACTGCGAGACCGACATACCTCCCTCCAAACAGCAGTATCGCAGCACTCTAAACAGGCTGCTTCGCAGTCTTCTCCCGCCAGGTCCTTCCCTCTACCACATCACTGATGACATCAGCGACACGGCACAGGGAAGGCCCCGGCGAGAGAAGGCCATGAAGCAGCCTGTTTAGAGTGCTGCTGATGCTGCTGTTTGGAGGGAGGTATGTTGGTCTCATGGCGGGAGGGTCGGCGGGGTTCTGCGTGGGAGAGATGGGAGGGAGGGATAGAAATATGCTGCTCAAGGGTTCTGCTGCATGGGGGATGAGAGGGAGGGATGGGTAGGTGCTGTGCAAGGGTTCTGCTGCAATGGGGAATGGGAGCGATTGAAAGATTCTGTAGAGGGAAGGCACAAGGGGATGGCTGAGAGGGAAGGAAAGATGCTGCACATGGGGAGAGAAAGGAAAGAGGAAGAACTGGGGTGGAGGAGAGGAAGAAAGAGATAATCATTGTACATGGAAAAAATAAGAAATCCCCTGAAAATAAGCCTTAGTGTGTTTTTTGGACCCAAAATTAATATAAGACACTGTCTTATTTTCAGGGAAACATGGTAGTACCTTTGGTAATTCCACACAGTAACTTCTGAACTTTCCCGCAGGTTAGTGCATGGGCTCCTAATTTGGATATAAACCAGTAATTGTAGAGGTTAAAAGGTTTTTCATCCTTTTGTCCCTCCATTCAGAAATGCATTTCTTCCAGTGAATATTGTACTTTGAACCCTGCTGCTATCCCTATCTCGCCTCTTCATTTCATGTTATGGGTAAACCTTTTGGACCTGATTTTCTTTTGGATGCCGATCTCGGCAGATGCCTAAAAGGTATTAGCTAATTGCATATCAATCACGCATCAGCATCCTAAAGAGAATCGTGTCTGCATTGCTGAACAGACAACCTTGCACCTACGGAGACTTGCAGGGATGCTTAAGCATGCTCAAGGCCACTTTGGGGCAAAACCCACACCTACACTCTGCCTTGGGTGTGCTTAAGAGTCCCTATGCCTCTCTGTAGACGCACGACACAAGCCTACAATGTAGGCATCCATTTTTTTTTTTTTTTTCCCAAAAGTGTGTCCCGATTGGCTGAGAGACAGTGGTAGGACATCCACCACCACCTACCATTGGGACATGCGCTTGCAGAATTAAGCCTTTTGTTCTCATAATTGTTTATTTAATATTTTTTCTGTTGCATCTATTTAGAAGTCCGTACATTAGGTGATCAATCCATTTCCGTGAAACTGGGTTTTACAGAAATGCGATATGTACAGCTTTCAACACCTGTAACAAAACAGAATGGACTTGTCCAGATCAGAATGATGTGCACTAAAAAAGTGTCCTCTAACTCATCTGATAACTGACGATCTTTATTTCCCCAATGTCCCAATGGTACATTCAAACGACTCTATGGCTCAATGACTCGACATGTACATGTTTCGGCCAACAGGCCTGCCTCAGGAGTCTTGAGAATCACGAATGATGATATACAAAAATTGCTACCACTCACATAGGTTTGACCAAAATTCCAATAGGAATATTTTGGCTTGCGAATTAAAACTGTGTGACAGCTAATGGAATTTTGGTCAAACCTATGTGAGTGGTAGCAATTTTTGTATATCATCATTCGTGATTCTCAAGACTCCTGAGGCAGGCCTGTTGGCCGAAACATGTACATGTCGAGTCATTGAGCCATAGAGTCGTTTGAATGTACCATTGTGACATTGGAGAAATAAAGATCTTTACGTTATCAGATGAGTTGGAGGACACTTTTTTAGTGCACATCATTCTGATCTGGACAATTCCATTCTGTTTTGTTGCATTAGTATCTGTGGTTTTGTTTTCCCCTTTTCTGTTCTTCCAGCTTTCAACACCTTCCATATTGCCAGTAGAGTGGAGTGCCCCCTTCAGTTTTTTCTTTTGCAAGCGAACCGTGCAGAGTTGTTTCTGAGTTGTTCTGCTTAGTTATTTTTATTTTCTGCTTTTGCTTTTTTTTTTTTTTGAAGCTTTGGTGCCCTGAAACCCCATATTTGAGGATTCTCTGCCTGGGAAAGGATGCCAGTTTCGTGGAGCCAGACTGCAGCTTGCAGGGCAAACCTTTGGGTGTACCTGAAGGGCCAGCCTGCTATGTGCTACTTCAGGGACTCTTACAAAAAAAAAAAAAAAAAAGAAGAAGAAGAAAAAGATAACTGCTCCAAATATCAGATACTCAAAAAGGTTAACAATGCTATACTTGTGCCTCAGTGAAGGAAAATATCTCAGAACACCACACCAAGGATCATTAGTTTCTCCATCGGTTTAATGTGGTGGAGGATATCTTTCATCGATCAAAAACCTTCACCATTTATTAACTGTATACAGTATATCTCCAGTCCTTAATTTTTATTTTACTTTGCTTATTCCAACTTTCTAATTATTTTTAAGAAAATGTTTAAATATTTAATATAAATTATTGACTTGAAATTTTTTTTTTTTAAAGACTATAGCACCTTTCCCAACTTTGGATCACAAAATGAATCCTGTATGCAATCCAACAGAACCAAATAATCAAAGTTGTCTTGGACATCAATCCAAATTACTCTTTGAACCCCATACTTATTTTTCATGCATAAAGTGCTCAGACCATGCCCTTGTGCTCAAAAGGTTTGAGCAAAGGTAGCAACGGGACCATCTATAGTTGTCTACTGCCAAACAAATACAAAATATCAGAGAGGAAAGTTTTTACTTAGCCTACCATGTTCTTTCAAAGAGAACCTGTGTAAGAGACTAGAATGTAATGTGATGATATGTTATAAATTCATATTTTACATTCCATTTAGCTGTTTTGTTTTAATTTCTGTATTTTAGCATACACTAACAAATCTCCTCTTGGAGTTTGTGGACTGAGCTCTGTTTTCTTGTTGCAGAGGAAGTGGTGGAAGGAAAAAGCGCCATTCTCCTTGGGATGAGCCAGTGGAACTCCAATGACCTGGTGGAGCAGATTGAAACTATTGGAAAGTTCGAAGGAAGTCAAGGTAACGTCACATTTATGATTCTGTTTTCCTTGTGTTTTGAGTAAACTAAATCTATGCCTATATTAATTACCTAAATGAGTTTTAACAAACTCATAATTGGAAAAAAAAAAATTGTCCGGTAGGCACCTATCACATGGCGTTTAGTGGCACCTACATTGGGCATGTTTGCGGATAGAAACAGAGATGGGCACCATTAGGCATGATTCTGAAAAGAACTTAGGCGCCTGCAATGTAGGCCAGTAAAACCCTGGCCTACGTTACCGGCACTGTAAGGCGAGATTCTGTAAAGAGTGCCTAAGCGCGATTGACACGGCAACTGCTGATTTAGGCATCATTTATAGAATCTGACCCTCAGTACATTGCCTGTAACAGGTTTCGACGGGTAAAGATGCGTACTCCGTAAATATCTGTGCACTACTGGTAATAACATACACTCATATATATGCTGTAGATCACAGATTTTGTACATTGTCATTAATGCTCAGGATGAGCGTTTCAGTCAAATGTCTCGTCATTAAAAGTGTGCACTTTGCAAAACAGAGAGACCCTTGTACTAAAGGTGTTAAGCATTTAACACACTGTTAATGTGCTAACACAAACTGCTGCCTGACTGTTTTAAGGAATTTTGTGGTAATTTGCCCGTTTCTACAGGTTAAACTGCATGTTAAACTGAATTTTTTTTCTGTCAGGGGGCTTGACTTGAATAGAGAGTGGGCCTAAAAGCATTAGCCAGCTAGAACAGTGTCTTGCAAACTTTCTGAAGTCGCGACACACTAAAATGGGGCCCGCGGCTCAAGGGCATTTGGATGTCATTTGTGAAGCCTCTTCACACCAGAAAAAAAATCCTATGATTTGCCAAAAAATATATATGACAATCCAAAAAACAATTGGCAACTGAATTTCAATCCTACTCAGAACAAACACTGGTATCTACGTTGAACCATAATATCAGTATTAATCTAAAGACTTCAGTGCTGGGTAAACCGAACACATCGTTTTTCAGTTTTATACCTCGGGTAGACAACTCATAGGTGAAGTCTTATTTATTTACAATTATTTTAAATATTGATAATAAAATAGCTAAATAAAAAAACTTTTTTCAAAAAGACAGTGTTGCTTCAGTAAGAAGGAAACAAATCAAGTTGTAAATTCCCAAACTGTCCAATGATTTGCTTCAGTAATTTACTTAACGTGAAAAAATCTTGAAAATGAATGTGATCTAATAAAATGTTGTGATCATAAGATTGTGAAACGAATCCAACTTATCTCAGTCCAAAGGGATACTGTTGCCGCTCGACAGAGCTCCGTTTCCACAGGATTGATTAGTCAGAGTGGGGATTGTTTGGTTCATTTTGCTGGTTGGTGATAACATAATAGCAGATTTCTAGAATGCATATCCATAAGTTCAGTGCGGTTAAGAAAAGATTATGCTATGAAAAAATACAGGAATAATATAATATACAGAAATCTAATTGATCAGAAATTTGGAAAAAAGATAAGTTTTCAAGAGTTTTCTGAAATGTTCATAAGATGTGACTCTAATTAATAATGGACGGAAATTTTTGTCATAGTAAGCTGCTTGGTAGGAAAGACAATGCCCATGATGTTTCTTACTTTTACAACCCTTAGCTGAAGGGAACGCAAATAGGGCATGAGATTTTCTATTATTCTCATGTGCCACAATAAAAAATCTATCGGCAAGATGTAATGGTGCAACACCAAAAGCAACTTTATAGTATAAACCTCCCAACTTAAAGATCACCCGGGCCTCAACCGGAAGCCAATTTAGCTCACAGTAAGAGGGAGTTACATGGTTGTACTTCTTCAGACCATAAATCATTCTTACTCCTGTATTCTGAACTAGGGTCAATCTAGCCAAGTTTTTCTTAGTACTTGTCAAATATACAATATTGCAATAGTCCAGTATATTCAGAAGTAGAGTCTGAACTAAAATTGTAAAAGCAGCGGCATTGAAATAGGATCTGATGATACGTAGTTTCCATAAGGTATAATAACCCTTTTGAACCACTGCGTTTATCTGATTTTTCATGGTCAAGCACTGATCAAGAACAACTCCCAAGATTTTAATTGTAGGGCTTATTGTATATGATGTTGAATTGATCTTAATTATTGGTTCAAAAGTGATCTTTTGTGATGACACAAGGAAGAATTTTGTTTTTTCCTGATTTAATTTCAATTTAAATTCCTGCATCCAGGATTCCATCGTGTTTAACACAGACTCAATAAGTTGAGTACTGTTGGATAGTGTTTTACAACATGGGATGACTATTGTAATATCATCAGCATAGCTGAACAACCTCAGACCCAATTTGCTCATCCACTAGCCTAATGAAAGAAGGTACACATTAAAAAGTATAGGAAAAAGTGGGGAACCCTGTGGGACTCCACACGGGTTTTTCCAAATAGCTGAGAATGTATCCTTAAATTTAACCTGATAGAGTTTTGATTCAAAGAATCCTTTAAATCATAAGAATACTTTACCATGGATTCCTAAGGAATCCAAAAGTTCCAACAGTTTGCAGTGGTCTACTAAGTCAAAAACGCTGCTCAGATCAAACTGAAGTATCAGCGCGTTGCTACCCTTGCTTAAAAGGCTGTTCCAATAATCCAATAATGTAGCTAATACCATCTCTGTACTATAGTGGGATCTAAAACCTGATTGAGAATCGTGCAACAGAGAATGGGATTCTAAATGTTTTGTCAATTGAATTTGCACCATCCCCTCCATGATCTTTGTAAAGAAAGGGATGGACACTTTTGGTCTATAGTTTGAGGGTAGGGAAATTGATTCCTTATTATTTTTAATAATAGGTGTGATGATTGTTACCCTCTTCTTGCAGAAAAATACCTTTATCTAAAGAGTCGGTAATCCATTCTAGCACTTTCATTTTAAATTCTGGAGGTGCGCAAGACATAAGATTAGCAGGGCATGAGTCCAACATGCAATAAGATTTAGAGTATTTGGAAAATAATTTGGAGAAATCTGTCCAATCTGGGTTGTCAAAAGTGTACCATATTAGGTCAATTGGAACTTCATCTTGTGCCTTCTCCAAATAATTTTTTATACTTCCTAGGCTTGGTGGGCATGAGGTTCATAGACCCATAATTTTAGAACTGAAGAATGTTGCCAAGTTGTTTTCAGTCGGTAGTGGCATTTGATATACTTGTAAACTTTTTGTGGATGAAGAGAAGATTGCCAGTGCCCTTGATACAGCATATTGCGAAACAAAGCTGCTGTCAGGTGTGGCTAAGACTATTCATTCAATTGCGAAGATGAAGTTTCTCAGTCAGTGAACCAGTATTCTAGAACTTTCTGAACCAGCGGAATTGCAATGGCCCCATTTACAGCTATGAAGATTAAGACCTTGCTATATAATAAGTACCTGGTTATATAATGTTAATTAAAGAATGGACACTGATTAATTGTGAAGTTTTTTTCAGAGACCTATGATTGTGTTTAGCTCCACAATAAGATATTTGTTGAGTCTAATGGGTGCAATAATTTCTGAGGTCGCTTTTTCCCCTCCACTTTTTTTGTACTGTCATTGCTGGGAATGTTATTTATCGTGGAGTTTTTTGTCATAGCTGTTTAACTACTATATAAATTATTAGCTTTGATTATTTGAAAATACAGTAGCAGTTCTTATACTAACCATGTTTACTAAGCCATATTAAACAGTTATTGTTAGTGTGTTAGCATGAACCCATCCTAATGGTTACTGAATGCTAATACCAACCAGCGCAGAAAAATTTCTGTGCTGTTCAGTGCGGGTTGGGTGGGATCTGGGTGGTTGCACTAGACATTAACTCCTACCCTTGTGGTAAATGTCGCTGCAGAGCAGGTTTTTATAATGGCTATAGTATTTATTATACCTTAGGTTTTGCACTTAAGGCGTAAGTGCAAAAAAATGGATCACACTGTAATAAATAGGCTCTTACATCTTTTTTGTACCATGTAACAAAGTAGTTTAAAATTTAAAAAAGGTATGTAGGGCAATTATTGGATTGCCACTATGGAAACAGGTTACTGGGCTAGATGGACCATTGGTCTGACCCAGTATGACTAGTCATATGTTGTGAAAGGTTTGCTACAGCCTTGAATGAAGTTCTTCCTGTTGGGGGGGGGGGGGGAAGGAGAGAAAGAACTGCTCCTAAATTAAAAGAAATTACTACTCAGCTACATATAGAAACTGATAAGGTTCTGCCAAGTTTGGATGACAGATCTTTAGTTGGCCTACTAAAATAGATGACCATAACTTACTCCACCCCATGCAATCTGGCTTCAGAACCAACTTCAGCACAGAGACATTACTAGGCTCCCTTATGGACACAGCCAGACAACACCTCAGCACAGGGAAAAAAATGCTTCTCATACAACTGGACTTGACCGCAGCATTTGACCTAGTTGACCATAACATCCTTCTGCAAATCTTGGATGCAATAGGTATCTCAGACAAAGTATACTCTTGGTTTGAAGGCTTCCTAAAATCCAGAACATACAGAGTAAAATCAGACAATGAAAAATCAGAATCTTGTCCAAACCCCTGCGGTGTACCACAAGGATCCCCACTATCCCCTACTCTCTTCAACCTATACACTTCCTCTCTCAGAACATATCTGGATAATCTAGGTGTAACCACCTATAGTTATGCGGATGACATTACCATTCTCATACCATATGATCAGCCAAAGACCACCATGACAAATATACTACATCGAACACTAGAAACAGTTACGACCTGGATGAAAGATCACAAACTGAAACTCAACCCAGACAAAACTAAATTCATCCTCCTCGAAAATGACAAAGTCCCAACCATAACCAATATAGTTCTCAACTCAATCAACTATCCCATCCAAACCATCATAAAACTACTAGGAATGACAATAGACAGATGCTGTACCATGCAACCGCATATAAATAAAACAATACAAAAATCCTTCGCACTCATGAGAAACCTGAGACAAGTCTGGAAATTCTTTGAAAGAACACAATTCCAGCTTATAGTGCAATCCCTAATCCTAGGACTGATAGACTACTGCAACATCCTCTACCTCCCCTGCCCTGCTACTATGACCAAGCAACTACAAACAATCCAAAATACAGCTCTGAGACTCATCCACTCATTGAGGAAACATGATCATATCACAGAAGCTTACATCAACTCACACTGGCTACCAATCCAAGAAAGAATACTATTTAAATTCTACTGCATGTTATTTAAAACCCTAAACGGAGACAGCCCATCCTACCTAAACAACTGCCTCATCCAAGCAACCTCAACCAGACATAGAAAAATGCACTCCCCATTCACACCTCCACCGATCAAAGAAGTAAAACGAACAAAACTATACGATGGCCTCCTAGCCACTCAAGCTGCAAAACTAGATAACCAGATCTCCAACCTACTGATAACCACCCCAGACTACAAGATATTCAGAAAAGAAATAAAAACTATACTCTTCAAGAAATTCCTGAAACATTCCTAACTTCACTTACTCCGTCATTCCTCCCTCCCTCCTCCCACCACACTGAAACTACCTGACCTTCTCTGTACAACCTGAGAAATGACAAATGATCTTCATTCGTTACCCCCATTCATAAATATCTACTCTTCACCACTTTTTACCACTCAAGAACTGACAAATAATCTACTCTTTACAACTCTAGAAATGACAATTGTTCTTCCATTGTAACCCCCATTCATAAATCTTTTGTAATCCGCCTTTGACCGCAAGATAATGGTGGAATAGAAATCTCTAATGTAACAGTATCATCTCGGCAGCCATTTTCAGTGTCAAGAGAGCACAGGCAGCAGTGAGTGAGAATCACTTCTGCCCCAACGCCCCGCTAGACCACCAGGGAAGCATGTTAGGCCTGGAGGGGTCCTTCTGCTGGGTCCAGGATGGGGTGGTTCATGCCTGTTGAGGGAGAGGTGTACTGACGGTGTGGGGGAACTGTTGGTGCGGGCGGAGAAGGGACACTACCTGGAGGGAGAGTGGGTGGGTAGAAATGTCTGAGGGGGTGTAAGGGAGGAATGGTAGAATATATTCAAGTTACCATTTTTCTCTTAAAAAGGGAACTGAAAATGATGTCTCGGTTTATACTCGGATGGGTTTATATTTGAGTATATGTGATATCTATAGTACCTGGGGCATTTGCGGGTTAAATAACTTGCCCAGAGTCACAAACAGTGGCACTGGGATTGAATCTACAACTTCAGGAGCTCTTCCACTCCACTGTTGCTACTCTCTAAGGCAGTTCTGTGCTGTACATCCTTTCTTGGATGATTTCTCTCATACCACTCTAATTCTTTCTTTGACCATTTCTTAACCTGCATATAATATTGCATGTACTGGAATCACATGCTCTTCATTTGCAGTCAATTCAAAATATGGCAATTACGACCTTTTGCCATGCCACTCATTTCAGTCCTGTAATGCCTCTTGCTAGGCCTCGCTGGCTTCTAATAGAGTTCAGAATTGGATAACCCACAAAGTCTTCAATTCTAATATCCCCCCTTTACCTGGTTTCAGCAGGTGTAAGAGCAGGTGCCTTATTTTAGTCATGGGAATTGGCTCTTCAGGCTATTCTACAAAAGGCACTCATCCACGAGTGCCTTTTATAAAACAGCACTGAGCGCTAATACTTCTCAGCACTCAAATTTAAGCATCATTTACAGCATCTAGCCTCATCTGTCCTTGTTGAATTCCAAATGTAAATCCATTTTTTTTTAAAATAGTTCAGCTGTTCTGGCCTCTTCCTTAAATGGATATAGATTTGCAAATGCCTTAACTGATTAGGGGTAATCAACATATTGATAGAAAAAAAAGTGCACATTAGCTCTTTCTCTGATTTCCTGTGCACAAGGGTACACATACAAATGAAAACCGAAATGCAGAAAACATCTGGACGGAGGAAAGAGCTGTTCGCCAGTCCAAGCGGAGATGAGTATTTCATACTGCGTTAAGACTGCATGTTCCTACTGTGCTTCTGCAGTTGGGCACTGCGATTCTCGTTAACAGCTTGTTTGCTTCGAGACCAAGTGCACAGCTGTAATGTCAGCTTATGAAGACATCATAATTATCCCCTATCCCTAGGATCTGCAAACTGTGGTTGATTGGCTGAAATTAGAAATAGAAGAACTAGTATTGGAAGGCAGTAGCCAGTTCACTTTTTTTGTAGGTTACTCCTACAGCACTAAACTTGCAAAGTACTCCTAGCCACATGTGATTGGGTATATATCATATTGGTACAAAACAGTAGGTACTGGAAGCCACAGTGCATTACTTATACCTATAAGGAGGATGGGAGATTTTTAAACAAGCATTTACCTGGGTAACTAATATAAATCCCTGGGGAGAGCTAGTGATAAGAGGCTGTAATGAGGGAGCTTCCCCTTGGGATTATTAAGGGAGAAGCCTGTCACAGAAGACATATAGGAAGCTTGAAGAATGGTCTGAAATTTGGCAGCTAAAATTTAATGCTAAGAAATGCAAGGTCATGCATTTGGGCTGCAAAAACCCGAGGGAACGGTACAGTTTAGAGGGTGAAGAATTTATGTGCACAAGAGAGGAAGGGGACTTGGGTGTGATTGTATGTGATGATCTTAAGGTGGCCGAACAGGTTGAAAAGGTGACGGCGAAAGCTAGAAGGATGCTAGGTTGCATAGGGAGAGGTATGGCCAGTAGGAAAAAGGAGGCATTGATGCCATTGTATAAGACTGGTGAGATCGCATTTAGAATATTGTGTACAATTCTGGAGGCCGCACCTTCAAAAGGATGGAGTCGGTCAAGAGGAAGGCTACTAAAATGGTGCGTGGTCTTCGTCATAAGGGGTATGGGAACAGACTTAAAGATCTCAATCTGTATACTTTGGAAGAAAGGCATATTCATTAGGGTTATCCCCCAAACCCCACTGACTGGTGGTCCTCCAGAACAGGGTTGGGAAACACTGTTATAGAATATAGCAGATCATGCCTCATTTAGGTTGTGAGGATTTATACCAGGTTTCAATTTGTATAAATCCTGCCCCAAATTGGGTGCAGATCCTGGCATTAAGCACTATTTCATAAGCAGTGCCCGACTCGGAGCACCGTTTCTAGAAGAGAACTTAGTGCTCAGGGTTTTTTTTCCCAGTGCACGAATGTGGGCCCCGTTTACTGAATTTAGCCCTATACATAGTTACTTTCTCTGTCTCTAATTGGCTGACAGTCTAAGGCAGTGTTACTCAACTCGGTCCTGGAGAACCCCCTTGCCAGTCAGGTTTTCAAGATATCCACAATGAATATGCATAACAGAAATTAGCATATAATGGAGGCAGTGTCTGCGAATGAAGTTTATGCAAATTCAGTGTGGATATCCTGAAAACCTGACTCGCAAGGGGGTACTCCAGGACCAAGTTGAGAAACACTGGTCTAAGGTGGGTTTTCGCCCGGGGTCATAAGTACCAGACATCCAGATTTTCCCGGACATGTCCAGATGGCTTTTCAAAACCCAGCATTTTGTCTGGGTTTTGAAAAGCTGGGGAGATCGGGGCCGGAGCTGGAATGTATCTGCGCATGCGCGGATACGCTCCAGTCACAGCCCGAAGAGATGAGGTTTGTATAGAGCTGGGGGCAGAACGGGACGGATCCAGGGTGGGGTCATGTGCTCTCTTTTACCAGATGGACAATCTGGTAACCCTAGTCATAAGAAGCCGCATTGGGAATCCAACCCAGTTCCCCAGGGTCTTATTTCACTGCACTAACCATTAGGCTACTGCTCTTCTCCAGTTATATATTTTACTGAATTGTTCTGGGAGAGGTGATGCTGGGATCACGACTATCGAATTGATTTATCAAATTTACTGGCAGGCCTCTATGGCGCCTAAAAATTAACTGGAGGATGCAAAGCTGAAAATGTATCACTTAATACCTATGCATCTGCCTTGGGAGCTCCCTAAAAGCTGTTTGGGAAGCAGTTTATAATTTAAGCAAAGCTCTGCTCACTCAGATTAACCAGATAAATGACAGCTGAAGAACACTGTAGGCAGTATAAAAAAAAAGAAGAAAATGATGTTGAGATATTAAAGTTTAATGAATGTATGAAAAAAGCTTATTTTATTTCTTAGAGCTGAGTTAGTTCTTGAGGTCTGCAATCCAGTTGATCCCCAATGAATTTGCATGAAATCTAATTGCATGTTCTGCTTCCATTATATGGAAATAGATCTCATGCATATTCATTTGGGAAATTCTGAAAACCCGACCTGGCGAGGGCCAAGGTTGGACTTAGAGGCTTCTATATTTGGACATTACTGCTTTGCGAAACAAATTGAAGCATTTCTTTATTTCTTTGCCGCACAATCCAGATTTCTTGGTGGTTCACAAGAGAACATACATAATAAATCAAACATAGACAAAAAAGATACCTTTGTTTGATTCAGTCTTCTAAATCTGCCTAAAGGTAGTCCATTCATCATCATAAGACAGATTTCCTAAATAAGGAGCACATAAATGAAGGAGCAGCCTGTAGGACAGTGGTTCCCAACCGTGTCCTGGAGGACCACCAGGCCAATCGGGTTTTCAGGCTAGCCCTAATGAATTTGCATGAGAGAGATTTGCATATAATGGAAGTGACAGGCATGCAAATCTGCTCCATGCATATTCATTAGGGCTAGCCTGACAACCCAATTGGCCTGGTGGTCCTCCAGGACAGGGTTGGGAACCACTGCTGTAGATGAGCAGTTTATCAATGGAATAAAGAAAGAGCCTCATAGTGGATATCGTGAAAACCTGCTAGGGAGTTCCCAGGACAGGTTTGAGAAACAGTGGGCTGACAACTTAGGTAGAAAAAAAATTTAGGGCAGAGAATGTGACACCTTGAACAACAAATGAAAAAGCTATGAGCTAAATTCAATTAATTATTTTTAAAAAGATATTGGGAGGGTCGTATGCAGGGGAAAGGGTATATAGAAACATCGAAGCCTGACGGCAGAAAAAGGCCAAAATGGTCCATCCAGTCTGTCCATCCACTGCATCCACTATCTCTTCCTCTTCCTAAGAGATCCAAGTGCCTGTCCCATGCTTTCTTCATTTCAGACAGTCTTTGTCTCTACCACCTCTACCGGGAGACTGTTCCACGCATCTACCACCCTTTTGGAAAAAAAAGTATTTCCTTAGATTACTCGCCTCTTAACCTCATTCTTTGTCCTCTCACCCTTGAGTTTCTTTTCAATTGAAAGAGATTTGCCTTATGCCACATAGGTATTTAAATGTCTCTATCCTATCTTTCGTCTCCCGCCTTTCCTCCAAAGTAAACATATTGAGATCTTTAAGTCTGTCCCCAAACACCTTGTGACGAAGACCACCGACAATTTTAGTAGCTTTCCTCTGGGCCGACTTCATTCTGTTTATATCTTTTTGAAGGTGTGGTCTCCAGAATTGCTCGCGGGCGGTGTGAGTGAAGTAAATACGTTGCCTTTGGTGGCCCCGAAAGCTTTCCCTGTGCTTCAGTTTCCCGTCCCTGCATAGGTGGAAAGCTATAGAGAGGGAAATCTTTCAGGGCCGCAGAAGGTCCCGGAAACAGACAGAAGGAATTGCAACCAGAGACTAGGAAAAGATGATTAGAAAAATAAAATCACCAGACAAAGGTAGGAAAAATAGTGTTATTTTCAATTTAGTGACTGAAATATTTTGCACTGTTCAGGAACAAATGCATTTGTTTCTGTTTCTCTGGTGTCGTACTGCATGCAGAGTCTGGCATCCTTAGGGATGTGTATATTAGGACTTTTAGTTTGTGGTCCTGTATTTGCATAGGGTTCATCTGTGTTCCTGCATGTGTGACCAAAGCTAGGTGTTCTGGTTTTCTTTTCCATAAATATTTTATTGAAAGTTTTTTTTTTTAAAATAAAAACAACAAACATGCAAGCCAATATAATAACATAAAAGAGCAATACAAACTTAACAAATCAGTCCTTGGATGTCATATATTGCTAAACTTTTCCTAACTTCAGTTACTCACTAACCTTTAGTAAACATTCCTATATTTACTTAAATTTCCTCAAACCACCACTCTTTACTGCGTTTATTTTCTCATATTTACTATATAAGTACACCATATTCCACCACATATTACAATCTAATTTAGAAAAATCTTTCCAGTTATATAAACGTTCTTCAAAAGTTGCACTTTATAAGTATCCAATTCAGATGTTACACCAAATCCCCTTAATATAATTATTTGATAGGTTAATCGAATCTGGCATTTGTGTGTTGTGAAATACCGATATAGGCTCAAGGTAATTTATAGCAAGAAAAAGAAAAAAAAAACCCACCTTAGAATACAAAAGGAACAAGGAGGTTAAAGAGAGATTTAGGGGGAGAATGTGATTAGGACAGTACTAGACCTTACAGGTTAAAGGTTCCGATAAAGAGAGCACTTTGAGATGGCTATGGGAAGAGAGGGTATCTCTGTACTAGAAACTGAATAGTGTTGAAAGTTTTCCCTCTATGAGACCATGTTGAGATATGTGGTGCTTACCAAGACTGACAAGTCTCTGCTCCCTTGGGCTTATCACTTATTCTGTGTGCAGCAAACTGTTAGAATTTGTCATTTTTGTCTATTCTAATAAAGATGGGAAGTTACAAATGTTCCTGATATATTTCAGCCCTTGGGGAGTGCCTCCAGGCACTTTATACCTTACCACTACTTGCTGCAGGAGAGTACATAATTTCTACAGGCTTTCCTTCTGCTGTCTTTTCAAATTCAGCCGATGCGGACAGTGTCTTACACAGAGCTCCTCATATCCTAGAGAGGAAATTGTCCTAAATATTGTTTGAAGAGCTGGCAGGCTCATAGAATTCTAAGGATACAGGAATGGGAAATTTAAAATCAAATCATATGCTACAAAATATTTGCCTCTATCAGGAGCATTCCACCAACTACTGTAAAACCCCTGTTACTGTATATACTCACGATCCATCTCTCCCTCCCATCCAAACCGCAAGGCCAAAATAAATACCTTATAACAAACTGGCAGCGTCGGCCGCAATCTAGATAGGCTGCTTCACGGCCTTCTATCGCCTGGGTGTTCCTCTGCCACGTTGCTGCTTGACCTAGGGAAGGAGATGTTGGCCCCAAAATGTTTTTAAATCCGTTCAATAAAATATTTTCCATTTTTTAATTTATATTTGTAATTCTTAATGTGTAATGTAATGGAAAATATTTTGCTCACATCAACTCAGTCCTTTGTTCACAAATTTTTTTTTAATGCTCACGTGAACTCGGTCCTTAGAGGGAACATTGGTCCCAGCACAGACCCCTTAGGACAGCTGTTGTAGTTGGTGATTTGATTATTATGCATATAGTTAGCTAGGTGACTGGTGGGCATGAGGATAGCTGGGTCACTTGCCTGCCTGGTAAGAAGGTGATGGACCTCACACATCACTTAGATAGGATTTTAGATAGTGCTGAGGAGGAGTCAGCTGGTACTTGTAGGTACAAATGTCATAGGAAAATGTGGGAGGGAGGCTCTGGAAGCCAAATTTAGGCTCTTAGGTAGAAAGCTGAAACCCAGATTCTCCGGGGTAGCATTTTCAGAAATGATCTCAGTTCCACACAGCACAGCTCTGAAGTCTCAATGCGTGGTTGAGATAAGGATGCAGGGATGAGGGATTTAAATTTCTTAGGAACTGGGCAACCTTTTGGAAAATGGGGAGCTTATTCCGAAAGGATTGACTCCACCTTAACCGGGATGGAACCAGGCTGCTGACACTAACATTTAAAAAGGATATAGAACAGCTTTTAAACTGAGATGGGGATGGAAGCCGACAGTTGCACAGAAGCGGGATGGTTCAGTGTGGAGTATCCTAGAAGGGATACTATTAAAACAGGATATTTAGGGAGTCCCAATAGAGACATTTCAATAATGGTGACAGAAAGCCAGGAGTGTTTAAGAGGAAGCCAAAATAAAGGACTCAAATTATCCATGTCATCTTCTCAGCAGGCTGTAGATACAAGGAAAAAATACAATTTGAAGTGTCTGTATACAAATGCTTGAAACCTAAAAAATAAATAGGAGAGTTAGTGTATATAGCACTGAATGATGAGGTAGATGCAATAGGCATCTCAGAGACCTGGTGGAAGGAGGACACTGTATTACCTGGGTACAAATTATATCACAAGGATAGAGTAGATCAAATTGGAAGGGGGATTGCACTTCATGTTAAAGAGGGAATTGAATCAAATAAATAAACATTCTGCATGACATTGATAGCAGTGTGGACTCTATAAGGATAGAAATTTCATGTGTGAAGGGAAGGAATATACAGGTAGGGTTATACTATACAGGCAGTCCCCAGGTTAAGAACGGGTTCTGTTTTTAAACTATTCTTAAATTGAATTTGTATGTAACTCGGATCCTATTATTCATCCCATCTTCTCCACCTCCTTGAGGCCCTTATTGCATCTCTTTCCATCCATCCCACTGTTCCCTCTCAACCACAACATCCAGCATTACTCCCTCTCATCCCCATGCATCTCTACCTTACTCCTCTCCCACCACCATTTACAATAATTCTCTTTCCCTTCCTATGCCCAACAATTCTCCTCTTTCTTCATCTCCCCGTGTGCACCATCTCTTTCCCTCTCACTTAGACACCCAAGTCTCCCTTTCTATTTCCTCCCCTTCTATTTCCTCTCCCACCTCAGCATCTCTTTCCCTCACTCTCTCCATTCTTCCATCCTATGGCTCATGCTCCCCTCCCTCCATTCTGTGTCACAAGTTCATGCGCCCTCCCTCCTTCCATCCTTTGTTTGAAGTTAGTGCTCCCTCTTTCCCAAGTCTCTATGCACCCCCTTTCCCCTCCCATGTCCCAAAGCGCCCTTTTCTCTCCCTTCCTCCGTTCTGTGCCCCAACTACATGCCTCCCTCCCACAGGTATTTGCCTTCTTCTGGCTGGCTTCCTCCTCCTTCCAGCCATAGTCGTTTCTCTGCACAAAGCAGCAGGCAGGAGCTCCTACTCGGGTCCCACAGCTGAGCCAGAAATGTCCTCTCTTATGTCGGAGGGAATATTTAGAAAGATTCACTCAAAGCAGTGTACAGCAGGTACAGTTTAACATAACACTTACAATGTTAACAGCAAAATGACTAATTATAAACATAAATCAATGAGGTAAACTTGGAAATGGTAAATTTAAACCCAGTAATAGGACTAACATGAAACAGTACAGAAATACTATATATGTATCTTTAATAGCATTGTAGAACATCATATACCAGAAAAATGATAAATATCAGTAAAATACATGATACCAGATTTAATGTGGACAAATGCAAAGTGATGCACGTTGGGAAGAATAACCTGAATCACAGTTACCGGATGCTAAGGTCCACTTTGGGGATTAACGCCCAAGAAAAGGATCTGGGTATCATCGTAGACAATACAATGAAACCTTCTGCCCTGTGCGGCAGCGGCAATAAAAGCAAACAGGATGCTGGGAATTATTAAAAAAGGGATGGTTAACAAGACTAAGAATGTCATAATGCCCCTGTATCACTCCATGGTGCGACCTCATCTGGAGTATTGCATTCAATTTTGGTCTCCTTATCTCAAGAAAGATATAGTGGCGCTAGAAAAGGTTCAAAGAAGATCAACCAAGATGGTAAAGGGGATGGAACTCCTCTTGTATGAGGAAAGACTAAAACAGTTGGGGCTCTTCAGCTTGGAAAAGAGACGGCTGAGGGGAGATATGAGTGAAGTCTACAAAATCCTGAGTAGAGTAAAACGGGTACACGTGGATCGATTTTTCACTCCGTCAAAAATTACAAGCATTAGAGGACACTCGAAGTTACAGGGAAATACTTTTAAAAACCAATAGGAGAAAGAGGTTTTTTTCACTCGGAGAATAGTTAAGCTCTGGAACGTGTTGCCAGAGGATGTGGTAAGAGCGGATAGCGTAGCTGGTTTTAAGAAAGGTTTGGACAAATTCCTGGAGGAAAAGTCCATAGCTTGTTTTTGAGGAAGACACAGGGGAAGCAACTGCTTGCCCTGGATTGGTAGCATGGAATATTGCTACACCTTGGGTTTTGGCCAGGTACTAGTGACCTGGATTGGCCACCGTGAGAACGGGCTACTGGGCTTGATGGACCATTGGTCTGACCCAGTAAGGCCATTCTTATGTTCTTATATTCTTAAATGGCAGTAGATAGGCGATGGATAACCAGAAAGAAAAATCAGAGGATATTAAACTTCAAAAGCCCAGATACTCCCCCCCCCAAAACTCAACAAACTTTACAAAATTACAACAAAATAAGCCAGTTCTCCCTCTTTCATGCTTAATTAAATTAAACAGTGATGAAAATGAAGGTGGCTGACTCATCTAATAACAATTTGCTTTTAGAGGTTTTTATTTCACTTAGTTGCAGGAGCTAATCATCACCTTTGGCACAGAATACTTGCGTTTCATCTTTGCTGTCAAATAATTTCTATACTCTATAAGTCAGAAGTATGTGCTGTATGCATCACTTCGGAAGGAAAATGGAGAGAGAGAGAAGGGAAAATACACTCCCTTTTAAAAGTGTACTTTTATTTTTAAAAAAAGGTTTTATCTTTTCTTAAACAAAAAGTTGTAGAAATCAAAACCCCTATTGCATAACAGCAAATCAGCACGGGGCAGAAGCGTGGGAAGATCACTTCTGCTCCGCTTCACTGCTACACCACCAGGACTTTAAAAGTAAGCTGTGGAGGAAGAAGGAGGCTGCTGTTATTGAGTCTTGCGAATAACCAAATTCACGAATCTCCAAACCGCTAATATGGAAAGAGAGCTGTATATGGAGCTGACTAAAGCATAACCTAGGAGCATCTTATGGTCAGGTGCGTCTTATAGTGCAAAAAATACAGTAATTAAGTTAATTCATCTCTGTGTTCAATTTCTTTTGTAAACCACATAGAACTTCACGGTCCTGCGGTATATAAGTAAATTGTAATGTAATGCAGTACAAAGTCTGCTGGTGGTAGAACCTCCAGACTAGAGATGGCCAAACAAACCAAACATTTTTGACTTGGGAACATTTTCCCCTGGCTCGGGGGCATTTTTCCACACTTTTAATTGTAATAAAAAAAATTAGTACACATTAAAACATTTAATGTGCGCTAACAGGTTTAGTATGCCCTAAAATTTTTAAGGGATACTATTAAACTGAATGCACCCCCCCTACTGTGGACTTTGCAACTACCCACATGGCTTTGAGAATTGCCCTCCAAATCAGCCCTGGACCTTACCTCCTATTAATTATTTCTATAAGTATATGACTTATGAGGAGGTGGGTGTGTAAATGGCAATGAGAGGATAACTGAGACTAGATATACCGTTTAGGTCTTTATCTGCCGTCTTTTACTATGTTTGTTACTATTGTGCTATTAGGCATACACAGCACTTTACACATTATTACTCTAATTCTATAAAAATCACTGTTGCACCAATTTGGGTATATACCCAATTTGCATGTATAGCTTAATTGATTACAAGCTAATTAGCACCAATTGGTGTTTTATCAAATAATTATAGGTGCTAATTAGAATTAATTAGATTACATGTATAAATTTAGGTATGGGATCTGCACCTAAATTTTACACGCAAGTCAGAAAAGGGGGGTGGATGGAAATGAGTTGGTTATGGGCAGAGAAGGCACTTTCCTTTAAGCTACTGATGTAGTTATAGACTAAGGGCGTCTGTACCTAAGGTTTCTACCGCAGTTCAGGGCGCTAAATGCTCTGACACTGCTCCAGTGCTCATAGTGTCCGAGCAGCATCAGAGCATTTAGTGCTCTGGGTCGCAGTAGAAACCTCTACCGTGGCTTAGTAAAAAGGGGGGTGTTAAATTTGGTGCATGCATTTCTGCCATATTTTTGTTGGTGCAAATAGCCATACCAGGCAGAAAACAACAAACTGCAGATAATGTACAAGATACAGGCATTGTTTATTAATGATATTGCAGTAACATATACAACCTTAAAACCAACCAAGGGACCCGACACAGTCCGTGTTTCGGATAACACGCCTTCCTCAGGGGTCCACTGCGCAAAACTTGCTCGACCCCATTTGATCGTTCATTGGCGTGTGTTTGTTATCTTTTATGCGGTTTGTTTTATACCTTATCCACCATGGACCCCTGAGGAAGGCGTGTTATCCGAAACACGGATCGTGTCGGGTCCCTTGGTTAGTTTTAAGGTTGTATATGTTACTGCAATATCATTAATAAACAACGCCTGCATCTTGTACATTATCTGCAGTTTGTTTGTTGTTTTCTGCCTGTTGTCATTTCGCTGCAGACTATGTTGGATTTTCTTCTCCCTTTTTGCAAATAGTCATACCTAAAGTTAGGTGCGATCCAGGGCATAAGTGCTATTCTATAAACTGCAACTAACTTTTAAGCACGGTTTATAGAATAATGTTTTTTTTCTGCAACAATTTTTTAGGCTATATATATATAAATATAAATTTACCCCTACATGCAAGTTCTCTGTCTCTAGTGGGCTTACAATCTAAGACATTTTTGTACCTAGGGCAAAGTTGGAAGTCCCACTGCAGTTCCCTTTGCAAGTTAGTAGAGCCCAGTTTCCCAGGATCAAGGCCTTCCTACACTAACCATTAGGCTTAGGGTTACCAGACGTCCAGGAAAACCTGGACATGTCCTGTTTTTAGTGGTCTTTCCGGGCTCCCAAACCTGGCATTTGTCCGGGTTGTGGAAAGCCCCGACGAGCTCTGGCCACATCTGGAGGGCCTCTGAGCATGCACGGATGATGTCGCGCACACATCTGCATATGCTCCAGGCCCTCCAGACACGGCTGGAGCTCGTCCAGAAGAAGAGAGGAGGCTTTGTGGGGGCAGGGCTGGAGGCAGAACAGGGCAGGGTCATGTGTCCGGGGTTTCCTGGAGAAAAATATGGTAACCCTAAGTAGGATACTCTCCCCCCCCACCACCTTTTTTTTAAACCGAACCAAACAATCAACCAAACTAATAAATTTTGGTTGAATGTCTTTTTTTTCAGCTCTGTTTTCTGCTACGGTGTTGTGAATTGAATCAAGATAACCTGATTACGTTTTTAGGCGCTATCCATCAATTTTAGCCAGTAATTTGTTTAACAGTTTTCCTCAAATATGCTAGTTAATTCAATTAAGGCTGCAGATGAATTTTCAAACAGGCAATTGACAAAATGTAATTATAAGTCCTTAAAATACAACAGATGACAAAAGTTTTAAAATTCATTAGTCAGAAAGTTAACTCTTTGCTCTCCTGATGCAGTTTGCCACAAGAGTCAAACTTCAGTTAACAGATGCTGTTTGTCCAAAGTAATTTTAACTGAGCAGATACAATTCTGCAGTACTGATGAATTAAAGAACCTGAGAGTAGAGAATAACGTGGGGAAAAAAATTTGTCTCCGACCCCGTGAGCTCGATCTCCATCCCTGCCCCATCCCCACAAGCCATCTGATCCCATCCGCACAAGCCTCAAATAGTTATGATTTTATACTGAACTTATTTTACTGAAGTATAAAAAGAAAAAATATTCTGTACAATTGTCATTTTAAAAAGAAAAATAATACAGAGCAAGGATCAACAAAACCCCTGTCTCCCTTCCTCTCCCCTTCACAAATATCCCCTCCACTATCAAGAAAACTGAATAAGCCAAATTATTATGGAATACTACACAGAAAAACTCGTGCTAACAGAATATCGCAGTCACACATGACAGGAATAATGTTAGGGGAGTGCAGCTGGGGCAACTGCCCCCTGGTCACAGAGAGCACTAAGCCAGCTGGAAGCTAAAGAAGCACTGCCTGGGCTTTGCGGTCCCAAGTTATGTCCAACACCAGCTCTGGCAGGATACATATTTCAAATCTATTCTAATCGCAAATTAGAAAATAAAATTAATTGTTTTTCTACCTTTTGTTGTCTCGTCATTTTATTCTTCAAATCATGTTGGTCTTAGGTGCTGGTCTCTGTTTTCTTTTGTCTTCTCTTAACTCAGTTGCCAGGGTCTCTTCTTTCTCCATGCTTATCATCCATCTTCTATCTCTCTTTTGTCTTCTCTTAACTCAGTTGCCAGGGTCTCTTCTTTCTCCATGCTTATCATCCATCTTCTATCTCTGTGTATGTATTGTTCCCCATGTTCAGCATCTCCCTTCTCTGTCTCCTATAATAATAATAATAATTTATTTCTTATATACCGCCAAAGCCATGATAGTTTGAGGCAGTTTACAATAAGAAGAGCTGGACAATCAGCGACATAGTTACAATATAGAAGTAATGAATTCAGTATACAGAATAGGAGAGATAATGAACAACAAATTCTTAGGTGACAAATCGGTTGAACAGTTTCATTTTTACTAATTTTCTAAAGCTAAAATAGGATGAGGAGAGCATGATAATGTTACAACTGTCTCCCTTCCCTTCAGCTCCAGCCAGTCCAGCAGTCTAAGCATCCCCCTTCCCCCTTCATGGGTGCAGCAGCAGCCCCTCTTGTGAGTCCAGTAGCCCCTCTCCCTCCCTATCATGAGTCCAACAGCCTTTCTTGCTCGCAGTTACCGTAAAAACAAACAAACCTGTGACTCCCTTGTTGGGCCCCTTGAGCCTCCTGGGGCGGGCCTACTGGCTTCTTAGAAGCGTTCGTAGGACAAAGAAGCAACATCATCGCACGTAGCACTTAAGTTCACTGAACCTTCTTCCCACCGAGTCCCCTTCCTATGTAACTTCCAGCAAAACCAGAAGATACATCAGAAGGAGCAGGTCTCAAAGAACGACCATAACAATGGAATGGATGGTCCGAGTTGGTCAACCATGTTGTCCTTCTTGTGGGCCATTTAGGAGGGGTAAGCCAGGTGAAAAGGGCAGTGGGTAAGCGTGAGTTGATACATGGCTCCCCACTGGTAGATTTGAAATTGATTGGATAGGAGGGAGGGTATAAAGACCCTTGCCTTCGATGCATGTGGTTCTTCCCTTTGCCTCGAAGGTGACTTTCTCTCCCACCTGCCCCTCGTGTTGGAGTTCTGCTTCAAGGGCGGTGCTTGGGCTTTTTGTTGTTACAGCTGCGTTAATGGGGCAGGGATGGGTGGAACTGGGCCTGGGGGTAGGTCTAGGGGGGAGTCCAGATTTTCCTATAGTAAAATCTGGCAACCTTACTCTAGTGGTTCTACTAAAATACTGAACTTTGACTTGTAAATTCCCCCACCATTTCCAGAACCAAGGGGAGGACTCTCCTGATGATTGAAATAATGGTGTGAACCTTTTGGAGGGAAACTGTGACTGCTATAAAACCCCAGCCCTGTGTAAATTTCTTTGCCTTTGGTGTTGATTAAGGGGAATCAGGTTTTTGGCTAACTCGGGCATTATACAAGTGCTGAGCAGTGGCAAAGTTGCCAAGGTTTCTGCATTTGCCTGAAGATGTGAGCTGGATCAGAGAACCAGCCAACCACTATTTCTAAGGAGGAAGATAAAGGAACAGAGTAGATGGAAAAAGTGGAAAAACTACAGAAGATCCTGACCCTGAAAGGAGGGAACATGGATAAAGAAACTGACATAGGAATTCCCATTTAAGGTAACCGAACTCAGAGAAGGCCCAGCAGTTAAATATGCCTACTGAATATTTGATACACTACAATTCATAAACGTATCTAAGTGGCTTACAATAGGCAAAACTAGGATGACAGAAAAAAGAGAGAGAAGATTATGCCACTAATTCACACTGACAGCCAAGCTGAGATGAGCCATCCCATGGCTAAGTTGAAAAATAAATTGTTAATGCAGCTTTAAATCTTGGCAAATTGGACTAAAAATTTTTTTTAAATAAAAGTACGAGTTTATTGTGGCGGTACTGTCACAAGTTTGTTTTTCTTAGAACAGAGAGAATGAACAGAGATAAGTAAGGAGGATGAATGCCAGGTTTCCAAGTTTATTTGTTACTTTTATACTGTATATACTCAAATATAAACCGAGATTTTGGGGCCAAATTGATGGATAGGATGACCAATACTGTTATCTTCCACCCCACTCCGATGACCGGCACTGATATCTCACCCCCCCCCCCCCCCCATGACCAGCTCTCCTATCCTCCATAACCTACAAACTCCTACTCCAGACTAACATCGTACTTACCGTTCTAGTGCTCAGGAAGCTGACACTAATGCTCCATGATGGGCTGGAAAGGGGCCTTGAGCGTCTGTGAATGCTCAAGGCCTGCTGGTTTCTAGCCTCTCCAGAATTCTCAAGGGAGTCCAGCAAGCCTTGAGCATGTGCAAACACTCAAGGCCCCGCATCAGCTCTACATGTCAGTCTGGGGCAGGAGGTGCGGGAAGTGGAGAATAGAAGTGCCTAACCCTGTGTTTTCCAGCGCTGCCAGTGGCCTTCTCTGTACTGTTCGTTTGCTGCGGTCCACCCCCCTCTGAAGCAACATCCTGCTTCTGCTTGAGCAGACCTTAGCAAAGGAACTGTGCAGAGAAGGCTGCGTGCAGCACAAGAGGATCGCTGATGTGCTGGCAATCTAATTGTAATTTTCGTGGTGAGGGGAAGATTCAGAACCGGGTGGGGAGAGCATTTAGTGGAACCGGAGGGAAGGAGGAAGAAGGGAAGGATGCTGAATGGGAGGGGCGGAGAGTAGAGGAAATGGGGAGGGGGCACATGGATGGAGAGGAGAAGAAACAGATGTGGCACATGGATGGAGGGGAGGGGAAGGCAAGAGGAAAGAAGAAGGAAGTGATTGGGCATGTGGATGGAAGTGGGAGAGAAGAGGGAAGAGATGGCAGCAGAAAAATGGAAGAAAACTGAATATGAAAATCAGTTCCAAAAAGTGAAGGAGAAGAAAGAAACAGCAAATGCATAGAGGCCTTGGAAACAGTTAAGAGCATAGATGGCACAAGATAATCAGAAAAATAAAATCGCCAGATAACAAAGGTAGGGGAAATGTTTTTATTTTCAATTTAGTGATTGAAATATGTCAATTTTGAAAATTTACATCTGTTGTTTTTATATTTGGACTGTTCAGGAAGAAATGCATTTCTTTCTGTTTCTCTGTGTGCAGAGTCTGGCTTATTAGGGTTTTGTTTATGTAGTTTTACCTTGTGGGTTTGTATTTGAAGAGGGTGTTTTCTGTCTTCTGCATGTGTGGCTGAGGCCAGGTGTTCTGGTGGGGAGAGAAGTGCAGAAACTGTGGTTGGTGTCATGGTCCCAAGTAGGAAGATATTTGTCAGCTCTCCTTCAATTATTTTGGACTCAAAACAGCCCCAGCTAAAAAATTAGTGATTATTTATGGCATGATCCCTGACAAATGATACTCACATACCCAAATTTCTAATCATGGTGTATATTCGAGTCAAGTATAAAACAGGAGAACGATATCCACAAACTCAAAGACGTGAAGCTAGGAGTGGAAATGTCCAAAAAAAGGTGGGCACAATTTGATTTTAAAAAATAACCTTTTATTTATCCAAAAATGGCTCAGAAGCAAGGACTCCGATGGCAGAGGGAAAGCCCGAAGAGGTCTCTAGCAAGGGGGCCGACGAATTGGTAAGTTCGATTTTTTTTAATTTATTTTTTTCAGAGTGAATTGGTGGATCGATTCGAATTGGGAAGCACTAGTTTTTACTGCACAAGAACTTGGGGGTATGTGGCAGGCTAGCTTGGCTTGCTAGGAGCAATTAGCACACAAACACCTTTTATAGAAACAAAAAACACTTTGCTTTATTGTTTGCCTCACACCAACCAAAGAATATAGCTGTGGCTTACCTCAGCCAGCTGCTACAGGCATCAGTTTGTTTTCCCAAAGCCTGCCTCTGCCTATATCTAAGGAAAACTTGAGAGTTCCCCTTTCTCCCTTGGGACTTCTCTAGAATGAACCCAGCCTGGGGCAAAAGTATCCCTCTCTGTCTGGGTCCCACCTCTGTGACTTGGCAACTGTTCCACCTCCTCTAAGGTAACTTGGCTCTTAAGTTGCTGAGCTCGGTGCATCCTGGGATCTGTAGTTTTTTTCTTTCTGATTAGCACCCCCTGCTGCCTGGGAATATAACATTCACATGATGAGAGAAAATCCCTTAATCTGCCACAGAGTACTTTAGAGCTTTGCTGTGTTGGGCTGGGAATTTTTTTTTCTCTGTCCTTGTTTTTATATGACCTATTTTTTATGACCTATTTTTTGTAGCTTTGGCTGCCCTGCTGCTATTTAATTGATCTGTTTTGAACAGTGCTGTTGATTTAAACTTTAGTTTGTGTCAAACTGTACCTGCTATATACTGCCTTGGGTGAATCTCTTCTTAAAGGCAGTTATAAATCCAAATAAGGAAACACAAAAACAACACATGCGAAAAAAGAATAGCTTTACTCAAGGTATTATATGACATGTATGTGATGGGACTTACATGTGTAAGTGCTGTATTTTTATAAACTGCACATACAAGTAAGGAGCCAATGTCTAAACCTCAATGTTTACTCCTGGCGGAATTCTGCACAGCGCAGAATTTGCACAGAATTCCCCATCCATGCAGAATTCTGTAAAAACCTTTCTGGTCTGCCCCTGTTCCCGGCCCCTCCTCCTCTCCCATGTGGGTCTGAGCTCTCTCCCTTCGATTGACCTCCCCCCCTCCCACAAACTGTGAGATCTGACAAAGCCTCCTAAAGAAGAAGCAGTGGTGGCAACCGACTGGCAGAGGCAGCACTGTGCTAGAGAATGATGCAGCTGGGAAAAATTTGTCCCCGTCCCCACGAGGTCAGTCCCCGCCCCATCTCCGCAAGCCATCTGATTCCATCTGCACAAGCCTCAAATAGTTATGATTTTATACTGAACTTATTTTATTAAAGTATAAAAATAAACAATATTCTGTGCAACTGTCATTTTCTAAATCACAAATACAGAGCAAGGATCAACAAAACCCTGTCTCCCCTCTCCTCCCCCTCACAAATAACCCCTCCACTATGAAGAAAACTGAAGTCAAATTACTACAGAATGTTACATAGAAAAAAATCAAGCTAACAATATACTTCAGTCACAGATGGCAGAAATAGTGTTAGGGGAGTGCAACTAGGGCAACTACCCCCTGGTCAGAGAGAGCCCTAAGCCAGCTGGAAGCTAAAGATGCACAGCCTGGGCTTTGCAGTCCCAAGTTATGTCCGACACCAGCTCTGGTAGGATACATATTTCAAATCTGATATATTCTAATCACAAAATAGAAAATAAAATTATATTTTTCTACCTTTAATTGTCTCGTCATTTTATTCTTCAAATCATGTTGGTCTCAGGTGCAGGTCTCTGTTTTCTTTTGTCTTCTCTTAACTCACTTGTCAGTGTCTCCTGACCATTTGACATTTCTTCTTTCTCCATACTCAACATCCATTTTCTATCTCTGTGTTGGTATTGTTCCCAATGTTCAGCATCTCCCTTCTCTGTCTCCTATACGTCCCTTTCTAGTATTTCTCCTGTGCCCATCTCCCTGCCGTCATCTCTCCATTCTGTGACACTCTCCCCCTGTGTACAGTATCACTCTTCTATATCCCACCTGTACAGCATCTGTCTTCTGTGTTCTTATTCTACCCCATATCTAATCATCTTCTCTGTGTCCATATAACCTCCCATATCTAGCATTACCCCTCTGTGTCCATATACCACCCCCATGCAGTATTCCCCTTTTTGTCCCTGTTCTATGCTTCCATCCATGCCCACCATCTCCCCTCTTTTTGTATATTTCCCTGTGTCTAGCATCCCTGCACCTCTCTCCCTTCCCTCTAGCCCCCTTCCCATAGGTCCAACATTTGTATCCCCTCCCTTCAGCATCCAGGTGTGGGTCTGGTGCCTCTCCCTTCCTTCCAAATCCACTCCACTCACCACATGGGCCCAGCACCTGTTTCTTCTCTCCCCAATCCCCAGACCAGATCCTATAACTGTCTCCCTTCCCTCCAGCTCCAGCTGTCCAGCAGCCCAAGCAAACCTCCCTCTTTTGTAGATGCAGCAGCAGCCCCCCTCCCTCCCTATCGCGGGTCCAGGACAGGATTAATTCGTCGAGGGCCCCTAGGCACACAAGTACACTGGGCCCCCTGCCCCACCACACCATGCCCCGCCCCATGTATTTACTTCTTTTATTTAAAAATTCAAAACAAACAAAGATTACCATACCAGTGCCAGTGTACAGTTTTTCTTATATGCAACCTCCAAACATCTCTGAACAAAACTCCCCTTCCTTCCTAGAGGAAGAGATCTTCAGCTGGCAGGGCTTTGGGAAGCCCACCAATTTATATTTTGCATTTGGGTAGGAGGCATGGGGCATAGCGGGAAGAAAATTTAGTGCCCATCATTTTATTGGACTAATACATTTCTTACTTAGCTTTCAGAGGTTAAAACCTCTTTCTTCAGGTCAGTAAGCTATACTGCTGTTACAGTATCCCTGTCCTGACCTGAGGAAAGGAGTTATGGTCTCTGAATTTTTAAAAATGTATTAAAATTAGTTCAATAAACAGTATCATCTTATTTCCATTTTCTATTAATAAACAATTATTAACACAGCTACAATAATACCTTATCCTAAAGCAAAAATAAATAAATAAAACAAATAGAAATTTTTTTCTACCTTTGTTGTCTGGTTTCTGTTTTCCTCATTTTCTCATCATTCTCTTCCTTCCATCCATTGTCTGCCCCTTCCAGAAAATGTTTGTCTCCCTCTGCTCCTGCCCCCTCCCCCCCTTGGTCTGGCATCCATCACCTTCCCTTTGTTCTCCTCATAGTCTGGCATCTCTCTCCTTCCATCTCTCCTTCTCCTCTCCCCCCCTGTGGTTTTTAGCATCTTTCTTCTCATTTCCTTTACTCGGATGTGATATCTCTGTGTTTTCCCCCGTTCTTTGGCATCTCTCTCTCTTTCCTTTCCTTTTCTTCTCTGTTCTCTATTTTCTGCCTGTCTAAATTAAATTATTTCTTACTATTCAGCCCTCGGTTTCCCTCTTTTCACTGTGTTTACTCACAGCTTGCCACCCCTTTCCTTCACCCCCTTCACTATCTCACTAACTATCTTCTTCCCCTGGACACAAGTTCTCCCCACTTGCATCATCTGCCCTACTCCTGTCTGTCTCCCTTCTCTCCACTTCCATCATCTGTCCTGCCCCTTTCTTCCCACATCTATCATCTGCCCTGCTCTGCCTTGCCCCCTTCTCTCTCTCCCTCCACCCCAGGCCCATCTCACCACTCACCTTTCACTCCGATATTTTTTAATTTTAATTTTTTTAGAACAGCGACGCCCCTCCCCCCTGATCGGCAATGCGGGATCCCCCCCCCCCGATCAGCAACGCGGGCCCCCTCCCCCCAGTCAGCAACATGGCTTCCCCCATCGACGGAAAGTAAAACAAACAAGCAATGTGGGTAAGAAAGGCAATGGGAACTGTAATTTTGCAAACGGTGCTGCTTGCCCAAAGCTTCCCTCTGATGCGCCCAGGCGGAAACAGGAAGCTGCGTCAGAGGGAAGCTTTGGGCAAGCAGCACTGTTTGCAAAATTACAGTTCCCGTTGTCTTTCTTACCTGCGTTGCTTGTTTGTTTTACTTTCCGTCGATGGGGGGGGGGGGCCCGCGTTGCCGATCGATGCTGGAGGGGCCCATCACCGTTTAGAAAAACAATGTTTATGCCCTCCTTCATTGGGCCCCCCTGACCATTTCGGGCCCTAGGCATGTGCTTAGTTGGCCTATTGGTTAATCCGGCCCTGTGCGGGTCCAACAGCTCTCGCACGCTCCCTCCCTGGCTTCCCAAACAGCAGTGGCAAAAAATAAAACAAACCAAACACAAACCCGCCACTTTCCTGGGTCAGCCCCTTCGTACCTCCCGGGGCAGGCCTACCAGCCAGTTGGTATATCAGAAAGGTGGGTTTTCAATCTGCTTTTAAACAAGGGAAGGGGCTGTTTACAGCTATTTAATTTTTTTTTCTTCAACGTTGGGGTAGATGTCCTATTTAGGTTAAACTATACAGTGGCTCCTCTTCTGCTGCCATCCCACTGTCTGTTGGTGTACCTCAAAGCTCTGTATTGGGTCCTCTCCTCTTCTCTTCTCCATATATTCCCACTTTCTTGATACACTGATTTCTTCCCATGGCTTTCAAAGTCACCTCTATGCTGATGACTCCCAGATCTACCTCTCCATACCTGATATCTCTACAGGAATTCAGGCCCTTATCTCAGCCTGCCTGTCCGACTTTGTCGCTTGGATGTCCCACCACCATCTAAAACTGAATATGGCCAAACTGAACTCCTTATATTTCCGCCTAAACTCATCTCCCCCATCCCGCCATTCTCTATTTTTGTGAATAGCACTCTCCTTCAGCTCGCAACCACGGGGGGTGACCTTTGCCTCCTGTCTCCTTTTCCGCTCAGATCCAACAAACCGCTAAAACCTGTTGCTTCTTCCTCTATAATATTACCAAAATCCAATTTCTCCTCTCTGAGCACACGACCAAAACCCTTATCCACGCTCTTATCACCTCTCGCTTAGATTACTGCAACGTACTTCTCTCAGGTCTGCTGCTCATCATCCTCTCACCCCTTTAATCCATTCAAAATGCTGCTGCACGACTCATATTCCACGAGAGCCGCCATGCCCCTCCTCAGGTCACTTCATTGGCTCCCAGTTCAATCTCCTCTCACTGACTTACAAGTGCATTCACTTTGTATCTCCTGAATATCTCTCCTCACTCATCTCCTCACTCACTCTGTTCATTGGGTAAATCCCTCTTATCTGTACCCTTTACCTCCACCGCCAACTCAACTCCATCCCTTCTTTCTTGTCGCACCGTATGCCTGGAATGTATTCAAATCCAAACTAAAAGCCCACTGCTTTCAACTCTTAACTCCCACTCCCTATACCTATTGTATCATTCCTTCTACCTGAAACTCCCCAACCCTGAGATGTCCTGTCTATCTGTCCATATTAGATTGTAAGCTCTTCTGAGCAGGGAATGCCTATTGAGTATTAAATGTACAGCAATGCATACGCCATTCAGTGCTATAGAAATTAGAAGTACGTAATAGTAGTAGTAATCTTGGGGGAAGGCCTGGGAGAACTGGTCTTAAGTAGGGTTACAATCCAATCCAAACTTCATGGAGTGTTACGATAAAACTTCCTTGTGATTCTAATTCAATAAATTTTGCTTTATCATACAACACTTCTATATTTAACTCAGTGATTTGCTATCACTCAGTTTTCTATGTAAATAAGAGTTTGTGTGCATTTATGTGCTGTGCTCAGATCCGCAAACCTCAGTGCTCTATTAAAATCAAAAGCAGAGGATGCTGTCTGGGAGCATCATTGCCACAGTACAGTCACAAATATGCCAACATCTATACCATATAAATACCAGATAAAATGTACTTTTCTGGAGACGAGGCAGCTCCCTTCGATCTGTTTTCCTCTACTCAATAGGTGAAAAAAAAAATCAAATGTAAACACCACACCACATAATCAACGGTGCATACCTGCAGGTGCCAAAACCCGGTCCCTCGACTTGAGTTTTGTTCCACGCGTCATCAGGAGGGAGTATACTCTCAGGATTTTGGGCTCCTGCCTCAGGAAAAGACTGAGAACCAGAAACCTCAAGTAGGGTTGCCAGATTTTCCTTTTGGAAAATCCAGACCCTAGCCCTGCCCTTAGGCCCGCCCTAAGCCCACCCTAGCCCCGCCTCTGCTGCCTGCCTTGTCAGGCAGGGAGGATGACCGCGCATGCGTGGACACTACGTGATGTCATCACATAGCGTCTGCACATGCGCGGACTTCCTGACTGACACAGCTTTTCAAAACCCAGGCAAAGTGCCGGGTTTTGAACAGCCGTCCGGACCCCTGGACATGTCCTCAAAATGAGGACATGTTTGTGGAAATCCAGACGTCTGGTAACCCTAGTCTTAAGGGAACGCTTATTGCCACAATCCCAGCAATGCTTGTATCAGTCCTTTCATCCTCCTGCCGGCTCTGGCAGACACTTCTAGTCCACGGTTCAGTAATAGTTTCTATTTTTATCTCCACTGTGTGCCTGAGAGGAATAGCAATGTGTTTCAGTACAGATAGCTGTGCTTAGTCTTTTGCATGTTCTCTGGGACATTTTCTCAGCTATCAGTTGAAAGATATAGCTAACAGAAGAATTGCTCTGCAGATTCTCATTCATGCACGAAGGCTCAAAAGGGCAACGAAGAGTGAAAAGTTGCCTTATTCTGGGAAAGCAAAATGTCATCACTGCAAGAGGAATCCCTCAAAACAGCTATTAATTTACTCGGTTATAGACTATTTATCATTCTTCCTGTCTCTCCAATCTTTTCCTGTACAAGAGCATGATTTACTGCAGAAGGACAGATAAAATTAATCTGCCGACGTCATAATCTGGCTGACTGGCAGATCCCAAGTGTCATGACGGCCGTAAGAGGCAGCTCATCACACAGTGGTTCTGAAGTGGCAGATAAATGGGTGATGCACATTAAAGCTAGGGAGGAGATCAATGTGTAGAGGGAAAGGAGTCTGAATTTGGTTCATGCCTTTTTTTTAAATAGTAGCCCGAGTCAAATTGCATTCAGGTACAGTAAATATTTCCCTATCAAGTTTCAAGTTTTTGTTCAAATTTGATTTGATCACTTATCTTCTTTTACTAATCGAAATACAATAATAATTTTTTTTTTAAAAACGCATTAAAAGACATACAATTACAATTTACGAACTGAACATAAAATAAGGTGAACTAAACCAACATACAAACAAACTAATACAAAAGGTTAGAGGGGGTAGAACTACAATCTGTTTTTTAAAGTCCAAAGAAGTAACATGTACGGGGAAGCACGACACAGTAGGGGTGGAAAAGAGGGAGAAAGAAAAGAAAAATAACTGGAAAAGGAAGAAGAGAGAACAATTTTAAAAGAAAATTAAAGGCTAAAAGCTAATATATATATTAGTGTTTAAGCCCGTTACATTAACGGGTGCTAGTAAAGCCTCCTTCCCTCACATGTCCCCTATTTTCAGCCCCAGCTCCAGCTCCAAACCCATTTTTACCCCCCCAGCCCCCTTCTCCCATCTTTTCCCTTTCAGCCCCAGCCCCAGCCCCCTTTTCTCACCAGCAGCATTTCCCTCCCCATTCTACTTCCCTGTGCAGTAGCAGCAGAAGCATTCCCTCCCCCTCCATTTTCCTGTGCAGCAGCAACAGCAGCATTTCCCTCCCCCAACCCACTTCCCTGTGCAGCAGTACCTCTTCCGTGCTTCCCCTGTCCCTCTGCCCTGCTCCACCGGTCCAGCAGCACCTCTTATGTACTCCCCCTGCCCCTCTTCTTTGCTCCCCCGGTCCAGCAGACCTCTTCCCTGCTCCCTTAGTCCAGCAGCACCTCTTCCCTGCTCCCCCTCACTGCCTTCCAGACTTTGTCCCACCCCCACCCTCCGCAGCCAGCTTGCCTGCCTGCCTGCCATCCCCCTGTGCAATAGAACCCTCCCCCCCGCTACTATCGCCGCCGTGCAGCTGACCCCACTGACCCACCCAACACGAGACGACAGTCAAACCTACTGGCTCCAGCAGTGGCCACATCACACTAAAGACGCTGCTTCGCGGCCTTCCCATGCTCTGATTTCCTCTGCCGGCGTCTCTGATGATATCATTGATACTCGGGTGGCCAATGGTTTAATGTGCAGTCATGCTTGGTCGATATAATAGGACTTTTACCTTTGTCAGCATTCCATTATTTACACTCTGGAGCCTCTGTTTATATGGCGTAGCAATCGCCTACATTTATGTGTATATTTTTTACATATAGGCTTTTCTTGTCCCGATGCTCTTTATAGACATGTAGCTTTTATATTGATGATTGTACATAAATGTTTTAACATACATTAACTGACTTATTAGAATAATGATTTTCTGTTTTGCTTGTTTGTTTTTGGTTATTCTTTTTTTTTAGTTTTACTAACCCCCGATGCAGCCCTTAATGTGGGCGAAACGCAGCCAGTGTCGGGTTTTATCTGATGTCTGTACAATCAAATTGAATTTGCTCTTTATACATCTTTTTGGCTGTGCTATTTCTCCCCAAAGCCAAAAATACTCCATTCTACCTCCAGACCTTACTATAAAGGTTTTGCTGCTATCACGTAATAACCATATTGCTGCGCTATAGTCAATCATCCTGTATTTATTGTGGCCCCCACCTAACCTAATTCTACCTCAAGCCAGCTTTCTTTTCACTACAGATAATACACACAGTGTTGATCCCCCATGTATGGAAGAGCTGTGAGATTTTTAGACAATTTATTTGCCCGTATAAATAGCTGTTGAAAATTGCCCTTGAAATTAGATGCAAAAGTAAGAAAAATATTGTTTTTCTAATCCGCATAGGGTTTTTTTGATTCAGGTATATGATATATCGCACACTTTGAACCAACAAAAAAGCCTAATTTTATCCGAAGAAGAAATAATAACATGAGCAGAACTTCTCAGGGTCTTGGATTTTCTGTGGTTCTCAGGCAGATGTCTTCTATCTAGGGAGTCAAGCTGGAAGATTTTATTACAGTACAGTCTTGATTGCCCAACATAAATGGGACCGACCTATTACAGATAAGCGAAAAGTCTAATAATAAGGAAAACAATGGTAACCTCTTAAAAATGCACAGAAAACATACATTATGCTTAAAGATTAGGCATAGGGTATCTCAGTCTGTATTTAAAATATTGTGAACATTAATCAGCGACAAAAAATGTATCTGCGTAATTACTATGTATTGTACTTGAATTGTCTGTATTTCGTTTGTTCTAATTATTATGTATGCTATATTGTAACCTATTCTGAGCTGTCTGGGGAGGACGGGATATAAAACATGATTATGCTTCTTGTACAGCTGAGCACAAATACAGAGCAGTATATACAGCGTGTGAAGCTGGAAAACAGAAAGAAAAGCTGCATGCTTCTTAACGGTGACATGATGATGTCACCAGGGGGAGTCTATTGGATAGATGGTGGGATTAGTGAAGGTCGGCTAATTGAGCCTGTACTGTAATTTGTTCTGAGAAAAAACTTGACTCAGGTCTGCCTTTGGTGACTCGGCAAAAAACATGTAACGCTTTCACCTTTCTAAAGAAAGAAAAAGCAACTCGAGCTGGTACTGAAGTTAATTAAGAACAGTCATTACTTACAGCTACTGCTAAGCTCCAGCACACAAGATTTGAAAAAAAATGAATTTAGGGTGAAATGAAAATATAAAGCATCAGTTTTCTTCAGGGCTCTCTGTAGAAAAAAAAATGTCAGCAAGCAAGCAGGTGAACTTAGGGCTAGATTCAATAACCTGCCTCTCCGTGCCCGATCTGTGGCCGATCCGCGGCAGGCCGACTAATTCACGAAGGGAGAATATTTAAAATGGGGGTGATCGGAGGAACGCCCCCCCCCGCCACTGACCGCAGGCGATCCCAACGTGTGCGCAGACTATCTCTTTGCCTTGCTTGCGTTGCTCTCTTCGCACAAGGAAGACACTTTCGCAGGCAGGAAGAGGTGGGTGGGGGGAGCAGAGTCAATCAGCCAGAAAACGTTAATACTAATAGGCTTTAACCCACCCCAACTCTCCTGCTGTCTGCCGCCTTCCCTGCAGTGCGAACCCGCGAGTTTAAAGTGGGGGCTGCATTGTGGCGTGTTCTGAAACATGATGTAGTGCAGCCTCACTTTAAACCTGTGGACTCGCACTGCAGGGAAGGTGGCAGAGATCCAGAATTGGGGCAGCAGAGATCAGTCTGGGCGGCAGAGAGCAGGGGGAAGTGGAGATTGTCAGCTGAGTTTAGCAACGCATTTTGGAACTGAGCAGGGCTGGAAGATCGGGGCAGAGTGCAGGGTGGCAATGGAGCAGGAGAGTCAGGGCAGAGCTCAGGGCAGACAGCAGGCCTAGAAGATCGGGGCAAGAAATTGGGGCAGAGAGCAGAGCGGCAATGGGGCAGGAGAGTCGGCAGGGACATATGCAACTGGTCCCTAGAAGTGGCTTCTTCTGTTGATCGGCCAGCCCAGTCGGTATCCCAGATTTGTTCAGTGAATTATGTCCCTGCCTACTTTGCATGTCATTTCCCCTCATTTGCATGCACAGATCGGAATCGGGTCGGAGGAAAAAGGGGTTGTAAACCGATTGGTACACGATCAGTTTTCCTAGTGAATCTAGCCTTGAGTATGTTTAATTTAGTCATAAGAACATAAACCTGATCTACTCTTTACCTTCACAAGAAATGACCTGTGCTCTTACTTTGTAATACTCCTTACATAACTATTTTGTAATCCGCCTTGAACCACAAGGTAATAGCAGAATAGAAATCTCGAATGTAATGTAATAAAAATAGCCATATTGGGTCAGAGCAAAGGTCCATCTAGCCCAGTATCCTGTTTCCACAGTGGTCAATCCAGGTTACAAGTACTTGGCAAAAAAAACAAATAGTAGCAACATTCTGATCCCAGATCAAACAGTGTCTCCCCCCATGTCTATTTCAATAGCAGACTATGGACTCTTCCTCCAGGAATTTGTTCAAACCTTTTTTAAAACCAGCTACATTAGCTGCTCTTGCCACATAGTCTGAAAACACTTTCCAGAGCTTAACTATTCTCCAAGTGAAAAAAAATTTCCTCCTATTGGTTTTAAAAGAATTTCCCTGTAACGTCATCATGTGTCCCCTAGTCTTTGTCATTTTTGATAAAGAATCTATCTCCTTGTACCCATTCTACCCCACTCAGAATTTGTAAAGACCTCAGTCTTATCGCACCTCAACCATCTCTTTTCCAAGATTAAGAGCCCTAAACTCTTTACTTTTTCTTCATATGAGAGGCGTTCCTTTCCCTTTATCGTTTTGGTCACTCTTTGAAGTTTTTCCAATTCTGCTATATCTTTTTTGAGATAATGGCAACTAGAATTGAATGCAATACTCAAGGTGAGGTCACACCATGGAGCTATACAGATGCATTATAATAATCATAAGAACATAAGAATAGCCTTAGTGGGTCAGACCAATGGTCATCAAGCCCAGCAGCCTGTTCTCATGGTGGCCAATCCAGGTCCCTAGTACCTGGCCAAAACACAAGGAGTAGCAACATTCCATGCTACTGATCCAGGGCAAGCAGTGGCTTCTCCCATATCTTTCTCAATAACAGACTATGGACTTTTCCTCCAGGCATTCAGGGAGCAGCGCGGGGCCAGGCAGGAGCACAAAAAGCTCTTGCATGCCTTGTGCGCTGCTCTGCCACAAGAGATTGGAGGCAGCCGTCCAGTGAGGGAGGGGCAGGAACACGGAAAGCTCCAACTGATACAGCACTGAACTGCTGGAATTAAAAAAAGATACTGGGAGTGTGTGTGTGGGGGGGGGGGGGGAGGGAGGGGGGTGTTAGCTGCATAAGATGCATCTACATTTCCATCTGCTTTTGGGGGGGGGAAGTGCATTTTATGGAGTGGAAAATAGATATAAAATATAGATATAGAAATATAGAAATATAGATATAGAAATATAAAAATAGATCTGAAAAATAGATATAAAATATAAGATAAGATGCTGATGAAGAGTGGACACGTAAGGCTTAAAGCAATGAGAAGCTTGAGCTTTCAGTGGTGTCGCTGAGGACCTTAAGAGTATTAACAGTGATATCGTGTGTGTATATATATACAGTAAAGGTTGTATATGTATATTGGATTTTCAGGATTTCTCCAATGAATTTACATGAGATCTATTAGCATACAATGAAAGCAGTGCATGCAAATAGATCTCATGCATGTTCATTGGGGAAATCCTGAAAACCCGACTGGATTGCGGCCCTCAAGAACCAACTTTGACACCCATGATTTAAGGTGACGTGCAATAAGGTATCTAACTTGTGGATCAACAATGACAGTGCCCAATGTCAACTCTTTTCTAGAAAGAAAAAATCACTCCAGCCTTTTTATCAGTGTAGGATTACCTACGAAATCCCCCACCCACCAATGACATAACTTCTTATGTTTTGATGGATTCAGATGGGTTTCCTGAAGCAGGGGTAACTGTACCTTATATCTATTCAATACCTGTAAGATTTTACTGCACTTTGTAGGTGACCCAATATCCCTACATTCCAAGATATTAGTTTCAACATTGTTCTATATTTCAAAGATTTGTAATGTCTAATGTAGCCACCAATCCAAAAAAAGAGAGGACACCCCAGCCCATACCCTCCCTCAAATAAAAATATGCTGCTAGCAACCTCAAAAACTTGTCAATAATCATCCACGCCACAATTTCATGCTTTCCCCATTCATACAAAAATATCTCTCCCACCCCACAAATCCCAAACTCCCATTCCCTTCCCAACTAACCCACCACCTGGAAGCCATAAAGACGTCACACTCCCCACAACCCCCTCTCCCCCCCCCCCCCGCATCCTCCTCAACTAATGAGCAAGTTACTTGGTACCAACATCCCCTTAAGAAAAAAACCCCCCAAAACCCTAAGCTTGTGCCAGAGAAACTACAGCCACATATTATACCAAACCGAAATAGTAAGCTGGCTTTTGATTATGCTAAAGTTCAAGACTGTGGCTCTGCACAATGCCAATAAAATGGAAGGATTATGTTGCTAACAATAGACACCCCTCATATTTTGGGAAGCGGCCAAAGCTGTGTTGTGCGGAGAAATTTTTTCCTATAATGCCGATTAAAAAAAAAATCAGTAGAGGCTGAGATTAGGAGTTTGGGGGCATGCAAGTGAAGGCAATGCTATGATATTAACCCATCCCCCTAAACTAAAATGGCTTGGTTTACCTCTCAGGTCGGTCTTAATCGGCTCCTTCATGACATAGTTAAAAAGTCACTCACTATTATTGTTATCAGCTATATAAACATGCTATTAAATCTGGCACATTACTAGCTGGATTGATAGCTAAGGAGCAAGGTCCTAGGAGGGGAATTGCAATTACAAAAGAAGAAGGGTGTTTGGATTAGAACAGACTCGGCAAATAGCTGCAGTCTTTCATGATTTCTATGCAATGCTATATACTCTTCCTAGGACATTGGGACTTGATGGGGATATTTATGTGTTTAACTTGGGCCTGCCTTGCCTTGGTGAGGAGCATAGAGAGATTCTTAATGCCCCTATTTCTGAGGAGGAAATTTTCTATAGTATTCAGAGTAGTGCTTTGGGCAAGTCCCCGGGGATAGACGACCTTCCAGCAGAATGTTATAAAATACTTAACTTGGATGTAGCAGGTTGTTTAGTAACCATATTTAACTCCTTTCTAGATCAAGAGTCGCTGCCTGAGTCCTTGTGTGAAGCTCTTAATGTGGTGCTGTTGAAACTGGGGAAAGACCGCCCCCAATTTGCTTGATTCCTAAAGTCCCATTTCACTGCTCCCTTTTGAAGCAAAGCTCTTTGTGAAGATACTGGCTAATAGAATGGCTCGTACTGTGTCTGAATTGAAGAAACCATGGGATCGGCATGTGGGATCTCTTAGAGAGAGGAAGAGATAATGGTTAATGCAGATGGGCAGATTAGATGGGCCATTTGGCCTTTATCTGTTTTTATGCCAGAGGTTGTGGTAAGAGCGGATAGCTTTAAGTTTTAAGAAGGATTTGGACAATTTCCTGGAGGAAAAGTCCGTAGTCTGTTATTGGGAAAGGCGTGGGGGAAGCTACTGCTTGTCCTGGGTCGGTAGCATGGAATATTGCTACTCCTTGGGGTTCCGGAATCTTGCTATTCTTTAGGATTCTGAATGGAATGTTGCCACTCTTTAGGGTTTGGCTACCGTGAGAATGGGCTGCTGGGCTTGATGAACCTTTGGTCTGACCAAGTAAGGCTATTCTTGTGTTCTTATGCTATTGGCATCAAGCAGTTTTAAATCTCTTTGAACTCATTTCCCCTTGATTAGCTCCAGGCAGACTGTTCCACAAATGGGGTGCTTTGCTAACTAGCCAAAAGCTCTTTTGCAGCTCCGATCTCACCGATACAACTGAGGAACTAATTCTTGGCTCTTTATCCCTTGGGTAGAAACGAACCTGTCAAGGTGCTTATTGTTTCTGTGGCAGGTCTTGATGATGATTTGGTAAATTGTTCCAAAATCCAAAGTGACTATCTTCAGTTTGCTTCTAAGGCACATCTGTCTCGGCAAATTTTCATAGATGATTTCTGCTGCACCTGGTACCTTATTGTCTGCTGAACTGAACACATCGCTTTCACTAATAAGCACTGTCATACTAATTGGATCCCCCAGCAGCGTGACATTTACTCTCAGGAAATGCTCACAGCGTGAATGGTCAAAAAGAAGAGAAACTTATCTCTGTTGTACAAAAGAAAAGTTAAGAAAATCACTAACTGAGGCTGGCACAACTTATATATCACTGATCAAGGAGCAATTGTTTTAACTTGATAACGGTGATGGTATTGGCAAGACACCAATCACATTGCTACGCCAAGGGTTGCAATCTCCGCTCTTGCCACAGAATTGTGAAAATTAGGAACTAGGTTGGCAGTAGGCAGACAGATAATTGGTTTGGTGCATAGGTTCTGAGCCAGCTTGTTACCCATGGAGAATTGGAGCTCGAGGGATAAGGAGCATGAGCTGGGGAAGGGGAAGAGTAGCTGAAAGGCAAGAGATGGGCTGAGATAATGATGAATGTGGGAAGCAAGAGGATTAGAAAGCAGGACTCCCGCTACCCATGGAAAGAACATAAGAATATATTGGGTCAGACCAATGGTCCATCAAGCTCAGTAGCCCGTTCTCACGGTGGCCAATCCAGGTCACTAGTACCTGGCCAAAACTCAAGGTGTAGCAATATTCCATGCTACCGATACAGGGGTGGGAAGAAAGAACACAAATGCAGAACTGCAGCCATGGGGGCAGGAGGACATTTGCATTCACCCAATCCAAACCTTACCTTCCCCGGTCTTAGCACTTTCCCCATTCCTCTCTTCACTTCCAAGTTTTCCAAGTTTATTTAAGAATTTTTTAAACTGCCTAAACAAAATTTCAAGACGGCATACAGTTTAAAAAAATTACGCTTTTAAAGACATATACAATTCACTGTAAGCTCAGACAGACGGACTGATATAATAGGTAAGAGGCAAGAATTACGTTATATAATAGGAAAGATACAAAGAAGGCAAAAACAAGAGGTGGGTTCTAAAATACTGTGGAAAAAAAAAAAGCTAATTCTTTCAGAGTGTTCCTAAAAAATGAAAGAAACTAGCACCTTCTTGAATTTTCACTCTCCTGATTCTACAATGTCCCATCATAGGGATCCCCCTTCCTATCCTTAAGAGTCTTTTTCTCCACCCCAAAAATGACCCAAAAAAATTATACAGAAGCACAAGTTTGTAAAAACAAATCTGCTTTTATAATGTTAAAAAAAAAAAAAAGGCCTCATCCTAGCAATGAAGGAGGTCAATGGATTAGGTTCAAAACCACTTATGTACCTGAATGATACTTAATAATATATCTATTATGATCTATGACAAGGGGCCAGGTTTTAGAAATTGAGTTATTTAGCTGACTAAGTAATCAAGAAGATGCTAATTCAAATGCAACAAATCACATCCTTCTAATTTGCATGAGGACTGTCTAGTGAATCGGTTGCCCGGCAAGACTAGGCTACGGATCGCCCACGGATTGGATTGGAAAGGTGAGTTTAGTGAATCTAGGCCAAAAAGATTAAACAATGCTTCCAATTGTTACCTCAGGTCTAAGGAGTAATTGTTTCCTTCGCCACTGTCACATCAGGATAAATACTAATAGTATAATTCAATAATTTTTCAGAATGACATCTGAAATTTAATTGGAGCAACCAGTTCTAGCCTGAATCTGAAGCATCCAAAATATACATGTCTCTGCTCCATATAGTAATCCCAACACAAGTTCATAAGGACAATCGAAACATAATTCACCATTCCCTTACAAATTAACCAGTACAAACTTCTCATGACATATATGCTAGAGCACTGAGTAAAGTTTTCTTAATCTAATACAACTGATGACCAAGTTTCCAGCAAACATTGACTAAACTGGGAAACTGTCCAAGAGGTAGGAAAAAGCCTCAGAACCCCTCCCACACCGACCAAGCACTTGGCTCAAAGGGTGGAAGAACCTTACAGGGTAAGGTCACATCATCAGCATAAAAAAAACCTCCTCAATTGGACTGTTAACCAAAAAGCCTTGTGCAATGCAGGAAACTTAAGACCTCATGTGAGAGAGAATGAGAATCAAATACTCATCTATTAGATCAGTGCTTCTCAACCCTGTCCAGTTGAGTTTTCAAGATATCCCTAATGAATATGCATGAGAGAGATTTGCATATAATGGAGGAGACAGGCATGCAAATATGTCTTATGCATATTCATTAGGAATATCTTGAAAACCTGACTGGCTGGGGGGTCCCCTAGGACAGGGTTGAGAACCACTGTATTAGATGAATCCACCGCACATCGACGATGGCCAGCGTTTCGCTTCATTTGGTTGCCTCAGGATGTGAAGTCGTTAACTGTTCCTTATAGTAACATGACAGTAGATAAAGACCTGAACAGTCCATCCAGTCTGCTTTCTGAAGCCGAGACTCCTGCTTTCTCCTTAATGATAATAATACACCTTAGTTATTGGAACATTAATTTCAGTGTAACTTTCAATATTTCAGATAAATATCTCTGAATCATATGCTGGGTGAAATCACTAATGATTTCAGAAAATTGAAAAAATAGAGATTACTATTTCTAAAGCTATTCTCCAAATGTTCAACTTGAATCTATACTGCCATAACATCCTTTGTCATAGTTGAACTTACTGTCAGCAATTTAGAAATTTCCCCTCCTTGAGATTCTCTGCTATTCAATATTTCTGCCTCTAAATCAGAAATGTTTTGATTATGTGCAAAGCGTTTAACAATTAGTTGTTGGATTTGGGCACTCAGTGATAACACCTAACTGCTTCATAAGAACATAAGAGTTGCCATACTAGGACGGATCAAAGGTCCATCAAGCCCAGTATCCTGTTTCCAACTGTGGCCAAACCAGGCCACAAGTACCTGGCAAGATCCCAAGAAGAAAGAAACAGATTTTATGCTGCTTATTCAAGGAATAAACAGTGGATTTTCCTAAGCCATTTTAATAATGGCTTAGGGACTTTTCTTTTAGGAAATTATCCAAACCTTTTTTTTAAACCTGCTAAGCTAACTGCTTTCACTACATTCTCTAGCAACAAATTCCAGAGTTGAATTACCCACTGAGTGAAGAAATATTTTCTCTGGTTTGTTTTAAATCTACTACTTAGCAGTTTCATCACATGCCCTCTAGTCCTAGCATCCTCAACGATGATACCTAGATCCTTTTCCTGGGCGATGACTCCTAATGTGGATCACATAGCTTAGTTTGCATTCCTATTTCCCACATGCATCACTTTGCACTTGTTCAAATTAAACATCATCTGCCATTTTGACGCTCAGTTCCCAGTCTCATAAGGTCCTCTTGCAATTTTTCACAATCCTCTTGTGATTGAACATCTTTGAAGAACTTTGTGTCATCAGCAAATTTAATTAATTTCACTAGTTATGCCGCTTAGTTTCCCAGTCTCATAAGGTCCTCTTGCAATTTTTCACAATCCTCTTGTGATTGAACAACTTTGAAGAACTTTGTGTCATCAGCAAATTTAATTAATTTCACTAGTTATGACGCTTAGTTTCCCAGTCTCATAAGGTCCTCTTGCAATTTTTCACAATCCTCTTATAATTGAACAACTTTGAAGAACTTTGTGTTATCAGCAAATTTAATTAATTTGACTAGTTATTCCTATCTCCAGATCATTGATAAATTTGTTAAAAAGCAGTGGTCCCAGCACTGACATCTGGAGAACCCCACTATCTACCCTTTTCCATTGAAAATAATGACAATTTAACCCTACTCTGGTTTCTATCTTTCAACCAGCTCTTAATCCGTAATAGGACAGTACTTCCTCACTGAAGCAAAGAATTCATTTAATCTCTCCACTATGGCCTTGCCTTCCCCGAGCACCCCTTTTATCCCTTGGTCATCTAACAGTCCAACTGATTCTTTTCCCGACTTCTTGTTTTTTAATATACTGAAAAATGTTTTTACTACTTGTCATTCTCCTTTCTGTATGCAAGCTTGAGGAGTCCCTGTTGGATGCCGATTGCCCTTCATCCATGGACGCTATACACTCACTAACCTTGGGGGCTATAGCAATTGTTGAAATGCTTGATGGTAAGAAATGGAAATGGGCCCGAGTATTGATTTCAACACTGGTCTTGTAAGAAGCGAAGATGAAGATAGCAAGGCATGAAATGGCTTATCCGTGAACATGGAAGTTTCCATCATTCTAATAGATTTTGAGAATGATTGGAGTGATATGGAGAACAGTGGTATGAAGAGTTGAAAGGTTACATAAAAGGGGGGGGGGGGGCTGATGGATTATATGTGGGAATTTGTAATGTACAGTAGATGCATCATCATCCATGTTGCCAACATTTAACTAATTCCAGCTCTACCTTTCCTCTCACGCTTGCTAAGTATCGTCTTGTTTTACTTCTGGATAGAATAAGCCCTAGATTTACCTCCTTGAATGCAGGTATTTATTGCTATGATTTTCTCATTGTATTTCCTACAACTTCATTCAAATATTGGGGTAAAACCAGAACCAGATCAAGAATCAATTGGCAACCTTACTTAACACAAAAAACCCCAGCCATCCTGTTAACCATATTGCAGGAGGCCAGTTTTCAGACGCTCTGATTCAGGGTTTTCAGCTCCAATCCTTGAGGGGCACAAACCTGTTTGTTTTTTTAGGATATACCTAATGAATATGCAAGAGAGAGATTTTCACACAATAGAGGTAGTGAGCATGCAAAATCTCTTTCATATGTGTTCATTATGACTCCTAAAAACCTGCCTGGTCTGTGGCTCTTGAGGACTGGTATTTAATGCCTAACCCCGCCAACCATGGATAAAAGGCTTTGCCCTCAGGACATTTAAAATGCATTTTACCCAGATAAAACAGCCCTCTCTTCATGCAGCTAAAAACATACATGGTAGTGCTTCTTGATTCACTGATTCAAGATCAATTCGAATCAATTGGGTTTTTAAAAAAAATGTTGGACATAGAGTGGAGGTCAGGGAGAGATGGCGCATGAGGAGAGAAAAAGAAATGTTGCACTTGATAATGGAGGAAAGGAAGGGAAAGATGCTGCATGAAGGGGATCTATATTTCCTGAGATTGTCTCAGCTTCTTTTGTGAACCATATAACTGTAAGGTTATATGGTATATAAACAGTAATGTAATGTAGAGAGGTTTGACCCAGGGCACAAGGCGGGTGGGGTGGGGGGAGTGGAGAGAGAAAGACAGAGACAGTGGGAAAGAATCAAATGTTGGATATGGCAATGCAAGGTAGAAAAATAATTTTATTTTCTGTTTTGTGATTAGAATATGTCAAATGTGGAATGTGTATCCAGCCAGAGCTGGCGTTAGACAGCAAGCATGAGCTAGGACTTAACAGAGAGAGGAAAAGTCTTTGTGTTTATTTTATTTACACCCCAGCACCGGCATGGGGTTGGAGAGGGGAAAGGGGGTGGGGTGGTGGAAAGGCTTCAAAATAAACTCATCAGGATGTTTGGAAAAAATGCCTGAGTGGGAGGGAAAAGCAAACTGAAAAATCGATTTAATAGGCCAAATTGAATTGAAATTTTTTCCCCTGAATCAGGCAGCACTAATGCATGGTGTTCCACTAAGTTCCCATTTTCAGTGGTATTTAGAAGCCTTTTCGTTAGAATGAGGGAGGAAAATGGGTTTAAATTCTAGTTTCAAATTTATCGGTGTTTGTAATGAAAAGAATACCTGCAAGTGCAAATATCTGCAGGTACTTTGTACCCATTAGAGGTTTCAAAGCAAATGTGCACATGTACTTTGTCCCGCTGTGGATAATTTAAGACTTGTCCCATAATTCTCTTAACATCAGAGAAACAGCAAGTCTCCTGACCCTAAAATAGGAACTGGGAAAAATTCTGCAGCTGGCAGATTTCAGTCCTCTGGTTATTGGAAAATGAATCAATAAACACAAGCTGTCTTTCTGATGCATCTGCTGACACTTCCCCAAATCAAATCCCTAGAAATACAATATGCACAACTGAGCAATATATCTTTTGCCTTTGAATTAAGAACAGCCTTGAATAACCAAATGGATCTTAGGGTTTTGAAACATGTGCCTCTTTGCAAAAGCCATTGTCATAAATTCTTAAATTTGGTATTCAAAAACAGGCAAATCCAACTCGTACATCAATCGTTCCCTATTACAGCATACTGTATAGCATATAGCAGTGGTTCCCAAACCTTTCCTGGGGGACCCCCAGCCAGTCAGGTTTTCAAGATATCCCTAATGAATATGCATGAGAGAGATTTGAATACCTGTCACTTCCATTATATGCAAATCTCTCTCATGCATATTTATTAGGGATATCTTGAAAACCTGACTGGCTGGGGGTCCCCCAGGACAGGTTTGGGAACCACTGGCATATAGCAAAGCTTCAACCTTCAAGGATCTTCAGACAACCACTTAGTAGCTTAAGTTCAAGTGGTTTGCATCCTCATTGATCCCGTTAAAGCTAGCTTGGTATGTTTTTGTAATAATTAACTTAGTGTACTTTCATTTATAGCCTTTTCTTTTTTAGCTTTTTTACGTTCTTTTATCATAAGATATAACAATACTTAGCTTAGGTAAGTCTCAATCCCCATTGCCAACGCATTGAACTTTTTCAAGGCGGGGAGATACGTAACAAAGTTACTTACATAGTGTAATATAGTATGGCTCAGCTGCGATAAGAACATAACATAAAAATTGCCTCTGCTGGGTCAAACCAGTGATCCATCGTGCCCAGCAGTCCGCTCCCGCGGCAGCCCCTAGGTAAAAGACCAGTGCCCTAACTAAGACCAGCCCTACCTGTGTACGATCCGGTTCAGCAGGAACTTGTATAGCTTTGTCTTGAATCCCTGGAGAGCATTCCAGTTTTCTACCACTCTCTGGGTGAAGAAGAACTTCCTTACATTTGTATGGAATCTATCCCCTTTTAACTTTAGAGAGTGCCTTCTCATTCTCCCTACCTTGGAGAGGGTGAACAACCTGTCTTTATCTACTAAGTCTATTCCCTTCAGTACCTTGAATGTTTCGATCATGTCCCCTCTGTCTCCTCTTTTCAAAGGAGAAGAGGCCCAGTTTCTCTAATCTCTTGCTGTACGACAACTTCTCCAGTCCCTTAACCATTTTTTTTTATTATTTATTTACCTTTGTTTAACATCAAATGAAAATTCTTTGATAAAGAAACATAACAATATCCATTAGGAAATAAAACATTAATTGCATATACAATACCATGATAGTAGCCCACAACTAAGGAGAGAGAATCAAGCACAAATCAAGGGTAGCTGATTTTCAAAGAAATATATCAATATATCATAAATACAGAGCACATCGGTTGTATCTTTGCTATACAGTCTGGACGGTGACTTCAGTGGGCATCTGAGGGGTTACGGAAGCCGCTTTACCCTCCAGAAAAAATTGTAATTGATCTGGTTCATAAAAAACATATCTATTTGCTTGATAATTAATACAACATTTACATAGAAAGCGCAGCTGAAAGGTAGCTTCTAAACCCAATACTGATTGATGTAACATTAGAAATTTTTTACGACGCAATTGCGTCCATTTGGAATCATAAGGAAATATAGCTATTTTTAAACCATAAAATTCAACATTCTCAGTCCTAAAGAATAGACGAAGAACTGCCTCTTTGTTTTGTAAAAAAAACAAAGGTCACAAGCAATGTAGAAGTTTCAGGTTGTGAGGACTCAAGGATATCTGTTATCTAATTCAGTCAATTGATTTTCCAAGTCCTGATTCGTTGCCTTAGGAATATTTACATAGTATAATTTCTGTAAGGGAGGTATAGATGTCTCTGGATACTTTAAGACCGAAGTTAGAAACTGGTGAAAAAGTTCCTTGGGTGATTGTAATCTGGTGACTGGAAAATTAATTAATCTTAAGTTTAAGTTCCTATTTGCATTCTCCAGATTTTCAATCTTCCTAGACAACATTGCTTTGTCTTTAGCATGAAGATTAGAAGAATTCTGTAAATCAGAGACCTGTTTTCCAATTTTGTCTAGTCTCTGGTCTTGATGTTGAATTTTCCCTTCAATATTTTTCATCTGTAATGAGGAAGTTTGCAAGACTGAAATAGAATAGGAGCATACCTTATGAAGGCTTTCGATAGCCTCCCAGAGTGCTTCCAAGTCTATCACCGGTGGTTTCTTCAGCGGGCTCAGGAGGGAAACAGGAAATGTCAAAGAAAGTAAAGTCATTGAGTCAGGATTTAAAGTTCCACTTCCCGAGCCACCCTGAACTCCAAGTCCCCCAGTCACTGGCGATTGATAATGACGTCCCCGCCACTTCCTGCAACACCGTTGGCATCTCCGACATTCTCACAGGGCATGGGGGAACTCCCGGACCAGATTGGCTAGCGAAACTTCGCTTTCCGAAGTCGAGGTTGACCCCTCTCGATGAGCCAGAGCGCCCTGAACAACCGGCACAGCAAACTATGTTATGCATTAGCAAGGTGGTGGAGGAGGCAGGAAGACCACCCCTCTGTTTCCCTCTGCGCTTGGGTATATTAAAGAGCAAGAAGAAAGGTAATAAAAAGGTAAATTTGCCAGTGCAGAGAGAGCCTCCAGCTAAGCGACTAGCTCCGTCGCCATCTTGAATCTCTCTCCACCCCTTAACCATTTTAGTCGCTCTTCTCTGAACCCTTTCGAGTAGTACCGTGTCCTTCTTCATGTACGGCGACCAGTACTGGACGCAGTATTCCAGGTGAGGGAATACCATGGCCCGGTACAGCAGCATGATAACCTTCTCCGATCTGTTCGGGATCCCCTTCTTAATCATTTCTACCATTCTGTTTGCCCTTTTCATCGCCGCCACACATTGCATGGACAGCTTCATTGACTTGTCAACCAGCACTCCCAAGTCTCTTTCCTGGGGGGGTCTCTCCAAGTACCGCCCCGGACATCCTGTATTTGTGTATATGATTTTTGTTACCGACGTGCATCACCTTACACTTATTCAGGTTGAACCTCATTTGCTATGTTGTGGCCTATTTCTCGAGCGTGTTTATGTCACGTTGCAGATCTTTGCAATCCTCCTGCGTCTTCACTACTTTGAATAACTTAGTATTGTCTGCAAATTTAATCACCTCACTCGTCATACCAATTTCCAGATCGTTTATAAATATGTTTAAGAGCATGGGACCAAGCACCGAATCCTGCGGCACTCCACTGGTGATGCTTTTCCAGTCCGAGTATTGTCCATTTACCCCCACTCTCTGTTTCCTATCCACCAGCCAGTTTTTAATCCACGTGAGTATTTCACCCTCGATTCCATGGCTCGAAATTTTTCAAAGTAGTCATTCATGCAGAACCTTGTCAAATGCCTTCTGAAAATCCAGATATACAATATCGACCGGTTCGCCTTTGTCTATCCATCTGTTTATCCCCTTGAAGTGCAGCAAGTTCGTCAAGCAAGATCTTCCTTTGCTGAAGCCATGCTGGCTGGTCCTCATCAGATTGTGTCCGTCAAGGTGCTCAGTGATGCGGTCCTTTATCAGCACCTCTACCATCTTTCCCAGTACCGAGGTCAGACTCACCAGTCTGTAGTTTCCCGCATCACTCCTTGCACCTTTCTTGAAGATCGGCGTAACATTCGCCACCTTCCAAATTCTTCCTGATTTGATCGACAGATTGGCTATTAGTTGAAGCAGTTCAGCTATAGCCCCTTTCAGTTCCTTGATTACCCTCGGATGGATGTCATCCGGTCCCGGGGATTTATCATTTTTAAGCCTATCAATCTGCCTGCAAACCTCTTCTAGACTGACCGTCAACCCTGTCAGTTTCCCATCTTCGTTTCCCGCATATAGCCTGTCGGCTTCCGGTATGTTGTGTATATCCTCTTCTGTAAACACAGATGCAAAAAACATGTTTAGTTTATCAGCAATGGCTTTCTCCTCCTTTAGCACTCCATTTATTCTATGGTCATCCAACAGCCCCACCGCTTCCTTTGCGGGTCGTTTCCCCTTAATATATCGAAAGAACGGCTTGATTTTTTTTGCCTCCTTGGCTATTTTTTCCTTGTAGTCTCTTTTGGCCCCTCTTACCGCCTTATGGCATCTGCTTTGATGTTTGTGCTTTTTCCAGTTTTCGTCCATTTTTTACCTTTTCCATTTCAAGTTGCATTAGGTTTTTTATCACCGGCTGCTGCAGTAAAAGCTCCAACGCTCATAGGCTTTTACTGCTGCGGCCGGCGATTTAAAAACCAAACCCTAAGCAGCATGCTTAGAAGGGGACCTAAAAGAGGTTCAGATAATTTCCTATAAGAAAAATCCATAATCCATAATTAAGATGGACCTGAGGATATCCATTGCTTATTTCTAGGATAACTAGCAAAAGAAAGAAAAATCTATTTTCCTCTTTTGGGATCTTGCCAGACACTTGGACCTGGATTGGTCACTGTAGGGAACAGAATACTGGACTTGATGGACCTTCAGCCTGTCCCAGTATGGCAAGAAAAAAATTAGACATGTTCTCCATGAATATAAACTTGCTCCCTGATGATCTAACTTTCTGTATAAAATACAGGCAAAAGAAAATGGACTTGTATCTCATCGTCAGCATAACAAATGAAAAAAAACATGATACATTATGTGGAATGCAAAAAATAAGCATATTATTTATATCGGTGCTCTATTTCTGAAATAATATATCTTAATAAAGACAGAATACTATCAGTAGTGCTCCATCATGCTATTGCTTCCTTAGAAAAGGAAAACTAACCACCAGCAGCAGAAGAAATCATCTGTCCTAGAATAATCTGATTTAAGTTGATAATATAAATAACCCAGGCACATATTACCATAAAAATACAGTGGCTCTGGAAAACATCTCCGAGTACATAGTAACAGCATTGTTCTTGGAAAACAGTTTTCCAGCTTCAGCCTTTTGAAGAGCACTGGATTTAGACTGAAATTAATTGTGTACCATTTACAGAAAGTTGGTAGTGCAACAACAGTACCAAGGATAAGTCACTTGCTATTTCCTGGAAGTTCTACCTCTCCCAAAGATTGGTGAAAGAAAAAGGGGAATTTTATCTCCTGGATGCAGGTAGAGACTGTAAACCAGGGGTGTCAAACTCAATCACATAAGGGGCCGAAATCTAAAACCTAGGCTAAGTTGCGGGCCAAATTTTTTATTAAGATACTTAGGGATCCTTTTATTAAGGTACGCTAACCGATTTTGCACGCACTAAATGCGCACCTTAATAAAAAGACCCCTTAGTCTTAGTAGAAGTATAGGGTTACAACCTCTCCAACCCCATGCCGGCTCTGTGATGTAAACAAAATAAATAAAAAAGACTTTTCCTCTCTCTTTTAGGTCCTAGTTCATGCCTGCTGTGTACACCAGCTCTGGCAAGATGCACATGTCAAATCTGATGGACTATTTGGGTCTTTATCTGCCGTCATCTACTATGTTACTATGTTTTTCTACCTTTTGTTGTCTGGTCATTATTCAAATCATGTTGTCCTCTGATAACTTGCTTGCCAGGGTCTCCTTCTTTCTTCTTGCTAACCATCCATCTTCCATCTCTATCCTCCCCTTCCATTTCCCTTCCCTCTCCCTGAGGTCTGGCATCTTTCCTTTTGGCCCGAGATTTGGCACTCTGTTCCTTCCCTCCCAGCTTCCTGGTCTCACATTAAAGCAGCCTGCAGAGGATCGCTGGTCAGCTGTAGCGAACCTAGCAGGCTACCGTTGGCCTCTGCAGCACGTGGCCTCTGCTGCGGTCCTGCTCCTCCTCTGACCTATGGGACTGCGGCAGAAGGAACGTGCGCTGAGGCTACGGCAGCCTGCTAGAACTGCTACAGCCGACCGGCGATCCTCTGCAGACTGCTTTAATGTGAGACCAGGAAGCCGGAAAGGAACAGAAGACCACATCTTGGGCCAAATCTAATTACCCTGCGGGCCAAATCCAGCTGATCAAACAATCTCATTGGCTGACTTTTCCACTCGGTTTTGTCATGGAGGAACCCAAGATGAAAATATGTTTGAAAGGCCCACTAGATTTCTGTTTATTCTGATCTACTGGAGGTAACTAAGGGGGCACTAACATTTGCCGAACATCAAAAAATGACCCATCACTGGATGCGCTTTAGCATTCTACTTTAGTTTTACTATTTGCGCATGCTAACCACATAGCAACTTCTGAAAACTTTTTTTTGGGGGGGTGGCATGTTGGGCAGAAAATGGATAAGGATACGCTATCCAACTATCATGCTGACACTAGGAGGCATTGAGTGCTTCCATGTTAACATGAGATGACATTAGCGCATGGACAGAAATTCAGCAATTAGAGAAAGAAAAAAAAAAAATTTTATAGTTGTGTTAGAAATGAGCTTAGCTGGTGGGAAAGACTTGTGTAAGGGGTACTAAACCCATTTACTAGGGCAATTTAGGAGGAATATGGTTTTCATAACATAGTTAATCCACAAGTCTTTAGCAAGAGGCCTTTATTGCTAAAGGCTATGCAGGGTGAGCTCTAGGCAATAATACAATTTGGGTTTCTGCAATGTTATCGCACTCTAGAAGACTAAGTATTGGCCGCCCTCAGCTTAGCAATTCTATTTTCTCAAGTTTCATGAAGCTTACTACTTGGAAATACCTGTTATTTATTGTGCAAGACTAGCCTGCAGTTTCTATAAAGGTCATCCAAATCTGGGCATGGATCCCAGATCTGCAGGCAAACTAATTAGTTAAGGAGCCATTAACAATTTATTATTGATACTAATTGGCACTGATTAGGACTTGTACACCTCTAACATTGTTTGCCCAAATTGTCTTGTACACAACTCGAAAGGGGTTATAGCCAGGGGAGGAGGGTCAAGGGCGGGTCATGGATATTCCCCAAAATTATGCACAGTTATAGAATAGAGCAGTTTACGTGCCAAGTTGCCATTGGTTATGTGCTAGAATTTATACCAGGTTTCAAGTTTTTTCACGTTTTATTTAAAATTTGATTCAAACGCTTATCAGTATTTCTAAGCAATGTACAAATAAAAAATGAGATGTAATAATGTACGTATTCAATTTCACATAAACCAAAACAATTGACTGACCAAAAACTTGAGGAAAAGCTTAATAGGACAGAGTACATTTAAGGTATGAACATAAGAGAGGGAATAAGATGAGAATAAAGATTAAAATCATAAAAGACTTGGAAGGCTAAAATAAAAAAAGAGTCTCATGCTGCCAAAATATCCCATTATTCTTCTTCAAAGGCAACCCTGAAGAGCAAACTCTTCAGTGAACTTTTAAACCTGTCTAGTGGATGTTTCCTCTTGGAGATAGATAGGTAATAAGTTCCACATTTGGGGGGGCTGTGACTGAAAAAATATTGGTATGTCATGTGTTAATGATCTTCAGAGAGGGGAAAGATAACAGGTGTTGGTCATTCGATCTCGGGGACTTGAGTGGACTGTAAGGAATTGGTAGCTTATCAAGAAAGGCTGGCAATTTTGAAGCTCTAATTGTAAAAATGATTAGAGTCATTTTATACGTGATTCTGTATGAGATTGGGAGCCAGTGTGTATTTCTCAAAAGAGGTGTCATGTGATCAAATTTTTTTGAATTTGTGATGATTTTTATTGCTGTATTCTGGATTATTTGTAAATGCCTCAATTCTTTTTGTAAGATACTTGTTAATAAGGAGTTACGATAGTCTAGTTTGGAAATTATGAGAGAATGGATAAGGATTTTTATTGCTGCTGGTTGAGGACCTTGCCAGGGATCTTATGCACAATGTATAGAAGCAGTTTTTGACAACTGTACCGATGTGTTCATGATATGATAGCTTTTGATCAAGGATTACACCTAAGATTTTGATAGTCTTGACAATTTTTAATGGAATATTATTCAGAAGGATAGGGGAACTCATGGTGAGACCTTCTTTCCAGGAAATAGCATAGTTTTTGTTTTAAGAAGTATTTAAATCCAACGTATTTTCATTGAGTCACTGACTAATTTGTTCAATATAGATCATCTAGACCATTATAGTATTATTTCTAATTATTTGATTGTTTAATTTCTTCTCTTAATTTGTATTTTAAACTTTTTTTTAAACCGCATAGAACTTTAGGGCCCTGCGGTATATACATTGATTATTATTATGTTAATGCTTACTATGTCATTCAGATGGCTGATGTCTAAAGGATATAAAAGTTGTATATCATCCACATAAGCATAGACTGAAAATCCAATTGATTGACTAACCCCCTCTTCTACAAAGCTGCGCAGCAACAGCCCCGAAGCCCTTTAAATCTCTATGGACTTCGGGGCTGTTACCACGTGGCTTTGTAGAAGAGGGGGAAAGTGTCAATAAAGGTGCCAGAAAGATGTTGAAAAGAAGCAGAGACAAGATGACCCTTGTGGTATTCCATAAATATTAGAAAAGGTATTTGATAAAGAGTTATTGAATGTCACCTTGGAGGAGCGACCTGTGAAATAAGAACGGAATCGGCACAGAGCTTGATCAGTGATGCCTATGGAAATTAGTCTATTGAGAAGTATTGTTAAGATTGTAATTCATTGATCTTTAAGATTGTAATTCGCTGATTGTACAGCTCTCTTCACTGTGAACCTCCTAGAAGTCGTAAGATTATGGCGGTATAGAAAAAGAAAGTTATTATTATTATGATCTATGGCATCGAAAGCCATGGAAAGATAAGGGAAACTAGGAGGACGGACTTGTGATGATCTAGGAAATATAAAATGGTAGTGTGTTAATCCGATCATGGAGTGCTCCATAGAATGATTCATTCTCAAACCGGTCTGATTTGGGTAGAGAGCCTGGGTTTTATCAATGAAATTCATAATTTGATTGAAAATTACCGTTTCTGTTAGTTTGGCGAGGAAAGGAATATTGGCGATAGGGTGATAATTTGATTCATCATCTGGTGATTCTTTATGGTCCTTAATAATAGGGCATATGGTTTCAGCAAGCATAAGTCCTTAGTCATGAGAATCTGTGCTAAGCACTATTACCGGTAGGTTGCTTTGGTGTTAAGCAATCTATGTGGAATCGTCATTTGGTGCATGTATTTCCAGTACGTAACTTTGGACGCCATTTATAGAATTCCACCCCCTCTAATTGGTTACTGTGTAGAAAGGATATAGGCTAGTGGATATTCCGTAAAAATTGTTCTCTTAGGTAGAGAATGACACGGTGACGGTTTACCCGCGGCCACCGCATTTAAGCCGCGGGTCACCGCCGAAAACGGGGAAGAAAACTAGCAGTCGCTGCGGTGACGGGGACAAGGCCATTCACCGACCGCGGAAACGGTGAACAGGTTTGTCCCCGCGGGCCAATGTACCCCCTTCTAGGAACCGCTATTTACCGCCCGACGCCCGATTCACCCCCCCAGCAGGACCGCTCGCACCCCCACCCCGAACGACCGCTCGCACGCGCTCCCACCCGCACCCGCGATCGGAGCAAGAGGGAGCCCAAGCCCTCTTGCCCGGCCGACTCCCCGACGTCCGATACATCCCCCCCCCGGCAGGACCACTCGCACCCCCACCCCGAAGGACCGCCGACTTCCCGACAATATCGGGCCAGAAGGGAGCCCAAACCCTCCTGGCCACGGCGACCCCCTAACCCCACCCCGCACTACATTACGGGCAGGAGGGATCCCAGGCCCTCCTGCCCTCGACGCAAACCCCCCTCCCCCCCCACGACCGCCCCCCCCAAGAACCTCCGACCGCCCCCCCAGCCGACCCGCGACCCCCCTGGCGACCCCCACGACCCCCCCACCCCCCTTCCCCGTACCTTTGGTAGTTGGCCGGACAGACGGGAGCCAAACCCGCCTGTCCGGCAGGCAGCCAACGAAGGAATGAGGCCGGATTGGCCCATCCATCCTAAAGCTCCGCCTACTGGTGGGGCCTAAGGCGCGTGGGCCAATCAGAATAGGCCCTGGAGCCTTAGGTCCCACCTGGGGGCGCGGCCTGAGGCACATGGGCCCAACCCGACCATGTGCCTTAGGCCGCGCCCCCAGGTGGGACCTAAGGCTCCAGGGCCTATTCTGATTGGCCCACGCGCCTTAGGCCCCACCAGTAGGCGGAGCTTTAGGATGGATGGGCCAATCCGGCCTCATTCCTTCGTTGGCTGCCTGCCGGACAGGCGGTTTTGGCTCCCGTCTGTCCGGCCAACTACCAAAGGTACGGGGAAGGGGGGTGGGGGGGTCGTGGGGGTCGCCAGGGGGGTCGCGGGTCGGCTGGGGGGGGGCGGTCGTTGGGGGGAGGGGGGTTTGCGTCGAGGGCAGGAGGGCTGCAGTGCAGAACATAAGCCTTTCATTAAGACAATCCTGGTTCGCTTTTCCAAGTTAAAACAATTAGAAAAATATTTCTGGAGTGCTGTAATAAATTAAAATTAATAGTGCTCAGAACCCCCAAGGTAACTTCAGGCATCATTTTGAAGCTGGGGGGGGCGGTCGTTGGGGGGAGGGCGGTTTGCGTCGAGGGCAGGAGGGCCTGGGATCCCTCCTGCCCGTAATGTAGTGCGGGGTGGGGTTAGGGGGTCGCCGTGGCCAGGAGGATTTGGGCTCCCTCCTGGCCCGATATTGTTGGGGAGTCGGCGGTCCTTCGGGGGGAGGGATGTATCGGACGTCGGGGGGGGCATCAGGCTTTCAGGATGGGGACAGACCTTCAAGGGGGGACAGTGCAGGGAAGTCAGGGAATTTATATTAATTAATTTTTTCTCTGCGTGTTTTGTTTTTGTATAGTTATTAACTAATATTTAACTAAGTTTTAAAGTTTTAAAGAATGTTTCCTTTATACGTAAATAAAGAAAAGTGAATGGGATTGCAGTGGCGGTGACGGGGCGGTGAATGGGGTGGCAGTGGCGGTGACGGGGCGGTGAAGAGGATGGTGAGACGGGGACGGGGCGGTGACGGGGATGGTGAGACGGGGACGGGGCGGTGACGGGGATGGTGAGACGGGGACGGGGCGGTGACGGGGACCAATTTTTTCACCGTGTCATTCTCTACTCTTAGGCTTCTGCGGCTGGCACCATGGTTATTGCAGTTGTCCTTTGGAGATGGTAGGTGCATTGGGGAATCTTATATTCTTCTCAAATTTTTTAAAGAACTTTTCAAGTTGACACAAACTCATTGAAAAACATCTTCCTGCACTGGATACTTTAAATCACGTTAATTATCTCCTAAGGGGAGAGCCTCAGATCCCTGTGCATTGCTAGATTTTTACAACTGCACTAGAAAGGGAATGAATCCTCACCGGCTCTTGATCCCCCTCCTGTCCTGCTGAATAAGAATTTTTCTTCAAAATACAATTTTTCTTTAAAGTAATTTAGAGCATCCAAAAAACTTGAAAAGTTCTTTAAAAAATTTGAGAAAGGTATTGGAGTTGGAATTTGATTGTTTCTTTCTCATTCCTGTATATAATTTTTGTTGAATCTTATATTCTTCCCATAGTTTCTTGGTTTGAAGGAAGACTAACTTATTATCAGGAAATTCCATTCAAAACCTAAATATTTTGAACTATGAAAGAAAGAGAATCAGCTGAGCAGATGTCACACACTTGGCTGTCCATTCTCATTGGTTAATGGAAAACATATGCTACTAGTGCTATACAAACATATTTTTCTTGACAGATTGAGGTTTAAAAAAAAAAAAAATAAACAATTATCACCAAAAATGCAGCAGATGGTAAAAGATAAATGATTTCTTTTGGGAGCCTGACAGAATGTAGACGTGAGCTTGTGCACAGAGGACCAATCTGTCACATAGGGTCCATCATATCTATTTTTTTTTTTTTTAATACACTTGCAGAGTTGTTGAAACATAAAGTAAACTAAAACTCCAGGATGCCTAAATATCTTTTATAGAGCATTTTAACTTTTCTCTCGTCTCATTTACAACATCACAGTCTCTTGCTGTGAACCTGATTGCAGAGGTTCCTTTAAAGAATTGTGACTTGAACAGTCTGTTCAAGGCATTTAAGGAGAACGAAGTGCAAGAAGAGAAGGGAAGACATAATTTGTTTCATTAGAATAAAGTTCATTATTTATCTATTGCCTGCCATTCAAGACTCAGTCCCAACAGTTTATAATTACAGTATTTTTAAAATACCCAACTGCCTTTTAACGTAAATGGGGCCTAGCAGTTTTTTCTCCTCCTCCTCGGAGTTTCCAGATCAAGGGGGATTTGCCTTTAATGGAGATGTACTTCCATTAGTCTTCTTTTGATGCTTCCCAGACCTTTTCCCCTTTGCTTCGGACTTCCATTAAGCGTAGACTGCATTTTACTCTGAAACCTAGGATTTGTGCATCCTGAGTCATAGAAACACGTAGAGGTCTGATACACAACACAATTTAACCAGCCAGAAATGGCTCCTGGCTGGTAAATTGCCTCTTTAGGACTAACTGGTCATGTTCACTGAACTGAAAACTGGGTGATTTGATGTCAATTGGTCCAATTTCAATGAAGATCCCCAGTTGACTTTTCCCATGAATATAAAGGGACCCCTAACTCTGCACCTAGTTGAGATCATGCCCCCCAAACTTTGGATAGTCCATGAAAAGATTCATCAATTCTTGAAATGGTTAAGTGGGGAGCTCTGGACCACTTGATATGGAATGACCAGAGGTGGAATCAGCAATTGGCCAGATAAGGGCTGATATTCAGAACTTTTTTTAAAATTTATTTATAAATTTAATTATTTATTACAACAAATAAAATTAGGAATACACACTAATACAAACAAGATAATCAAAAATGCCCCTCCAAACTACTCAGAACTAAGTTCTGCACAATCAATCTAAAAGACAAAAAGTCAAATTAAGATTTAATTGTGCGAAGCTTCCATAGTGTGAAAAATCTTTTCTTTACTAAAGCATCAAGTTGAGCTTCGAACGATAAGTTTTGGTCAAGATATTCTCCTAAGATGTACATCAAAGAAAAACCATTGAATGGGTATCAGAAGTCATTATGTAATCATTTCATATAGCAAAACTAAAGAAAAAAAAATGATTTAGACTCCTGTTAGACTACAGTAGGGAGGAGACAAGTCAGAAAATCAGGCTAGCAGTGAACATCTTCATGAATGGGCTACTGGGCTTGATGGACCATTGGTCTGACCCAGTAAGGCTATTCTTATGTTCTTACCAATAATAAGGGCCTGGTCTGCCCTTCGGCTCTGCAGGGACATCTGTGGGGCCATTTTAATATAAATAATGTCGGACAGACATTAGGGGTTAGGGAGGGAGAGGGCACATTTCATTTTGGAAAGTGGCTGTTTATTTTGAACATTTTCAGTGCAAGAATGTCATCTTCCTCCTGTATTTTCGAACGGGAAAGCCTGACATTTTTCCTGTTAAACCGTCCATTTCGCAGACTTTTTTAAATTTTTTTTTATTTGGACATTATGAGCAGGACATCCCCATTCTGGTTTTGACTTTTCTTTTGAATAAAACTTGAAACTTGATGCTCAGAAGCATACCGTCCCAGCACCACACGTATAAAATAATCTTCTTAGCATATAGCAAACGTTTATTCACTAATACCTGTGCAAAGGCCCTAATGCTGCCTGATGGATTGAATTCCCCCCTCCCCCTCAATTCTAAGAATTTATGCTGCGTTTTACTAAATGGCGGTGGAAGTTTTTGCTGCAGGCCAGCAAAGTATATGTGCCGACGCTCATTGAATTCCAATGAACATCGGAGCATTTGCCTCTACCGCTGTTTAGTAAAAGGAGCCCTTAAACTTCAACAACTGTGAAGCTATAATTGGGGAATTTGAATTTTGAATGATGATTAAATATTACTACAGTTGTACCTTTAGATGAAAAATGGATTTCTACTTCTGCAAAGCTATAATTTAAGAACATTTCTATGCTTTCAGAGCCTCTTATATGTGTTCCATAATAGTTGATACGTTCATCAAAAATATTAAACATTTTTATTTCATTAAGGAACCTTAGGATATTCAATGGATATTACTTGATAACAAGTGAAAGCTTTTGTTATTCCATAAAGTTTATTTTTCTCCTTTTAAATGAAAGTGGTTATTAAATGCAGCAGGAGTGATATAATCAGAGCTGCTTCCTGGGTTTTTGTCAGGCTCAAACTGCTCAGCCTTTGATCCCAAAGTCTATCTACTTGGGAGGTAGATTATTGCCTCATAAACTACATAGCCTTGCTATTATTGCTTTCCCGGTAGCTCTCCCTGTGGTGTAGTATAGAAATTGCTGTGTGTGTGAGTTCCTCTGGACCACAGACAGTAAAGACTTGAAGAGTCTTCTCAGCACAAAAGTTTAACATTGAACTTTGATGCGAACAGTTGGAGAGGGGGGAAGGCTGTTGCTTGTTAGCTGATTTGATATTTTTTTACTTACATAATGCTTTTGGAATCCCTTCCCGTCAAGATCGGTCTTAGGCAGGGCGCTTATGTAAAATATATTTTTGTTTGAATGGTGAGTCTAGTCGGGACCAATAGTCACTGGCGGACCATTAGCAAAATAATCCACACTCTCCACTGGCTCATAACTCGGTCCTGAACCAAAGGGATTTGATTAATACTGAGTACCGTATTTTCACCCATATACCGCGCACCCGTGTAAAATGTGCACACGGGTATAGCGCGCGGGGAACACAAATTTATGTAAAAAAAATTTACAGAGAAGGGTGACAGAAATAATAAAAGGGATGGGACGACTTCCCTTTAAGGAAAGGCTAAAGAGGCTAGGGCTCTTCAGCTTGGAGAAGAGATGGTTCAGGGGTGATATGTATAAAATAATGAGTGGAATGGAAAGGGAAGATGTGAATCAATTGTTCACTCTTTAAAAAAATACTAGGACTAGGGATCATGCAATGAAGCTACTAAGTAGTAGATTTAAAACAAACCGTAGAAAATATTTCTTCACACAACCTGTAATTAAACTCTGGAATTCATTGTCGGAGAATGTGGTGAAAGCAGCTAAGCGGGGTTTAAAAAGGTTTGGATAATTTCCTAAAAGAGAAGTCCATAGGCCATTATTCAGGTGGGAGGAGGGAATCCACCCCTTATTCCTAGGCTAAGCATCATAAAATCTGTTTTATTACTTGGAATCTAGCTAGGTACTTGGGACCTGGGTTGGCCACTGTTGGAAACAGGATCCTGGGCTTGATGGCAATTCTTACGTTCAGCAGAATCAATGCAAGCAGTTTCCATCGTTCTGAACAAAATGTATTGGGCTTATTTCTCTTGAAGCCCCTGTTCTATCTTATTCATTTTTGAACTTGTTGTGTCTTTTATGGTTTTTTTTCCCTACATCCCAAGTTTAATCTCATTGAAAAGTTATTTTGCCCCTGGGCAGACCTTTTCAATAAATCATTCCAATTTTCACTGGGTTAGACCGAATAAAAGGATGGAAGCAATGCCAAATAACTGCTATAGAGTTCAAGGCTGAAATGAAAGGGTTTTTTTTAATAGCTAAAACAACATCTTTCAAATGAAGTGTTGTCCTTCACAGGTGCCTCATCAAAGGATGCCATCCCTCCATTATTTGCCCTGCTTTCCCGATCCCATGATAGTCCTGTGTTGGAGTGTTTGCTTTTTTAGAGAGCTATTTTCCACATATTTCTCAGCGTTCAGTGTCTTGAAGCTAACTTTATTTTAAGTGAGTGGATTCTTCAGTGCTCACATTTATGGCAGAGTAAGACTTTGGGCAACTGATGCCAAGGGCTTTATTTTCTTCCATATTCCCTAGAATTACATTCGGCTGCTGATGGAGCTGAGGTGCTTTTATTACAGAGGCCTGTCAGGCATTATATTAAATCACAGCCAAGGGAGAGAGGGCTTTTTTTCTTTTTTGACCAATGAACAAAACAGAAGAGATTGCATCTAATGCAATGGACTTTGTGTTTCTTGGTTTATCCTCTGATTAGCTGATTTAGGGCACAGTTTATTGAGAAATGATGCTCGATGAATAACATATTAGGGCGTTTTCTTTTTCCAACCAGATTTCTAAATTCGTCCCTCATCTTAGCGCAGTGGCCTGTGAATCTGGGGAATTTTGTTCAGTTTCCACTACTTCTCCTTGTGACTCTAGGCAAATCACTTAAACCTCCATTGCCCCAGGTGCAAAATAAGTACAGTAAAACCTTGGATTGCAAGTGTTTTCCAAGACAAGCAAAACATTTTTATTAAATTTTAACTTGATATACAAGCAATGTCTTGCAATACAAGCACGTACAGTATACACACATCACAACTGAGCTGATAGTTCTTCTCTCTCTGACGCTGCGGGAGTGTAGTGACTGTTCTAAACAAACGATGTCTTGCAATACAAGAACGTATAGCATTTTGTAATAAAGTTTTGGGTTGTGGAGCGAATCGTCCGAGTTTCCATTATTTCCTATGGGGAAATCCACTTTGATATACGAGTGCTTTGGATTACAAGTATACTTCTGGAACGAATTATGCTCGCAAACCAAGGTGTTACTGTACCAGTATATAACAAACCAATTTGATTGTAACCACAGAAAGGCAGTATATCCAGTCCCTTCTTCCTTTCCCTTACAAAGGTTCCATTCCCTGCTTATTATACTGTGTTCAACACAGGTATTCAAATAGACATATAGAGCAGGGATCTCAAAGTCCCTCCTTGAGGGCTGCAATCCAGTCGGGTTTTCAGGATTTCCCCAATGAATATGCATTGAAAGCAGTGCATGCACATAGATCTCATGCATATTCATTGGGGAAATCCTGAAAACCCAACTGGATTGCGGCCCTCAAGGAGGGACTTTGAGATCCCTGATATAGAGGGTATTTTTATAAGAGGGTGTCTAATTTAAGAGAGCAAGTAGGTGTCTACTTAGGCAGTATTTTATAAAGACACAATGGGCTAGATTCACTAAAGATAGCGACTCAGTTGCTGTTGGCCAATTCTCTGGCCTATTTTACAACAGCGATTGATTCACTATCCAGTTTGCATGCAAATGATTTGCAAGCAAACCCACCGACTCAATCGGTTTAGCGATGCTCGCTGACTTTAGTGAATCTAGCCCAATGTCTGTTTAAATACTAGTGCAGGCACCTGCAATCAACCCACATCATATCTGGAGATGCAGCCCCACACCAGAGGATGCTTCATGGTGGCAGTAGTACCCTCTGGCAAGCAGTCCTCGCCCAGTCACCAACAAACAGCGGATGTCGCCGCTGCCAAATATGGAGATTCAGGTCTCATTGCTCTACATCTTCTTCCACTGCTCGGTGGCCCAGCTGGCATGCTCTTTAGCCCAGTTCAAACATTTATAATTATGAACTGCATTGAGGAAGGGCTTTTTCCTGGGAATTCTTGCTCGAAGGCCCGCTTTCATCAGTCTCCAGCAAACTGTCCTCCCTGACACCAACACCCCTGTTTTGGCCAGTGACTTATTGATGTCAGCGGCAATTAATTTCCAATTCTCACTATCCTATCAGTCTGAGGTGTTGTAACCTTTTTCCGGCCCCTTCCAGTCTTGTTTTTGATGCTTCTAGTCTCTTCAAAGTGCTTCCAGAGTTTCAGTATCCCAGCCGGTGACACACCTTGACCAATTTTGACTGCAATCTTTCGGTAAATGTAGCCTTTTTTTCTTAAGATTATGGCTTTTTCTCTTTTTTTTTTTTTTAGGTGATCAGCCAAGTCTTCAAAATTAGCATACAGCTATAATTTTAGTGTACTTAGACAATTAATATTCATTTAATCCAATTAAATCACAATGAAAAATAGCAATTCAAATTTTGTCATATTGCACAACGGACCTTTAGGCAACATCCAAAAGTGGTGACAAAACAGTGCTTCAAAACAAAATACATCGACAACCTACTATACAGTATGCGCTCAAAATCTAAGCAATATATATCAAACGAACCATGACTGATCGCTTACCTTTTTGATGTCAAATCACTAAAACTCATTCCTAACTACAAAATAAACAAAATTACTACATAAATATTACCAGTAATGTTTATGAACAATCAACGAATGTTAAAGATGCCTTCAGCTGACCATATGATTCCTAATAATGTTGAATGGTTACATTCACCACCGGGGAAACTGTCCACAATTTACTTTTTTCTGCTTCTCATTCTTATCTTCCCATCTCCCTTTTGTATTTACCTTAATTGTTTTTCTCTCTTTCTATGATGATTGTATTTCTCCCCCCTTCCCTATTTGTTCCTAGGGGCTCTACAGTTCCACCTACCCAGTATGTACTTGTAATTGGTCATGTACGTCTTACTTGTCAGATCACTAGTAGATTTGTTATCATGGCCAAGTATGTTCAGTATGTCTAATATTTATTTGTTTATATGTTATTTTTTAATATTTTGTAAATCGCTTTGCATTTGAACAAGCGTTTAATCAAAAACTGGAATAAACTTGAAACTTGATCATACGTTGCAGGATTAAATAAGTAACTGGAACAACAGTTACCGTAAATAAAGTTTATCGATCTCAAAAAACTCAAAAGTATTTCCACAATTTTGGCCACTAATGTAAAGAAAGATGTTATTCATATGGAGAGGGAACCTCAGGCAGCAGGAATATTGGAGGGAGAATCTATGCCTCTAGGTCAGTGCCTTGCAAACTTTGTCAAGCCGTGGCATGCTAAGCATGGTGGTCAAGGCTCGAGGTATCGGGAAGGTCCTTTAGACAGGGCTCTGAGCTGCCAGTGGGGGGTGGAGGGGCTGGAAGGGAAGACACATGAATAGAAGAGGTGCTGATGCCAGCTGACTGCCTACAGGATGTGCCTCTCTCTGTGAGAGGCACATCCTGTAGGCCAGGGGTGCCCACACTTTTTGGGCTTGCGAGCTACTTTTAAAATGACCAAGTCAAAATGATCTACCAACAATAAAATTTTTTAAAAAACACAACGCACACTGTACGCATAGAAAATGTTAATTATCATTCCTATTCCAGGGTTTTTCAAAGAGGTCAAAGCAGATGACTCTATGCACTATCACCTCAGTAACAACCATACAAAAATAGACAAATATACCCATCTCCCTTTTTACTAAACCACGATAGCAGTTTTTAGAGCGCAGGGAGCTGCGCTGAATGCCCAGCGCTGCTCTCGACGTTCATAGGCTCCCTGCGCTAAAAAACTCTATTGCGGTTTAGTAAAAGGGGACCTTAGTGTAAAATATAGACAGCAGATATAAATTCAGATACATTTTGATCACTAAATTTAAAATAAAATAATTTTTCCTACCTTGTCTGGTGATTTCATGAGTCTCTGGTTGCACTTTCTTCTTCTGACTGTGCATCCAATCTTTCTTCCCTTCTTTTAGCCTGTATGCTTCCTCTCCTCCAGACCTCGTTCCCTCCCCCAACTTTTCCTTCCTCTCTCCCTGCCCTTTCTTTCTCTCTGCCTCCCTTTCTTTTTTTTTCTGTTTCTCTTCTTTCCTTCTGTCTCCCTGCCTGCCCTTTTTCTTTCTTTCTCCCTGCCCTCCCCCAAGCCACTGCCATCGGGGACCAGGCCCCAAACCGCCACCAATAACAGGCCCCAAACCGCCACCAATAACAGGCCTGAAAGCCGACGCTGCCCCAAGCTCTCCCTGCTTCGGCCGACCAGCATTCCTCTTCCCAACATCAATTCTGCCATCGGGGAGAGGAAGGCTGATTAGCCCAAGATCGCGATCGACCTATTGGAGGAAATGCTGCCGGGTCCTGCCTTCGCGGAAACAGAAAGTAGGCAGGACCCATCAGCAAGAAGAGCAAATGCTTCACTAACCTGTCTCCCGCCTTAGCCCATAGCGAACGCTTGCTTCAGGGCTCTCAACATGTGCGTGCCGGCTTCCCTTCTCCCCCCCCCCCGGACATAACTTCCGGTTTCGGAGGGAAGAGAAGGGAAGCCGGCACGCACACGTTAGAGTCACGGAGCATAAGTTCGCTACGGACTGAAATCTCCAAGCCTTTTTTTTTTTTTTAAATGTTCAGCAGCGGCGACAGCAGCAGATGACAGCTGGGCAGACCGCCCAGCTAAAAGGCCCTAGAGAGAACACTGGAGAGGAAGGTTGATCGGCCCGGTAGATCAGGACGGCAACACGATCGACTCGCGTTGCCTTCTTGAGCTACTGGTCGATCGCGATCGACGTGTTGGGCACCCCTGCTGTAGGCAGTCAGCTTCCTCTTCCCCGGTGTCTCGTGGCACACCTGAAATTTCAGGCGGCACACAGCTTACGATATACTGCTTTAGATTGAAAACTGAGCTTGAATTCCAACTAGGTGAAGTTAACTCTTGTTTTGAGAACCTAGGGAACCAGGATTGATTCCCACTGCAATTCCTTGTGACTGTGAGCAAGTCCCTCAACTCTAAGGTTACCAGACGTCTGGAAAAACCTGGCCATGTCCTCTTTTTAGAGGGACTGTCTAGGGTTCCGAACGGACTTTCCGAAACCCAGCAGTTTGTCCAGGTTTTGGAAAGCCCCGATGAGCTCCGGCCGCATGTGGAGGGCACCTGAGCATGCGTGGATGACGTCACATGCATCCGTGCATGCTCCAGGCCCTCTAGACGTGGCTTGTCAGGGAAGAAGAGAGGAGGTTTGTAGGGGCGGGACTGTGGTGGAACCAGGCAGGGCCATGTGTCTGGATTTTTGCGGTCCATTACCCCAGGTACAGATCTTATATTGTGTGCTAGAGAAAGAACCTGTGTGTAATACATATACCACTGTAGTTGTACCACAGAAAGGCAGTACTTATCAAATCCATGACCCTGTTACTCCCTATGCCAGAACTCGCTAATTTTCTAATTGAACGGGGGTGGGGGGGTGGAATTTGATCAGATTCAAAGCAAGTTTGCCATATTGTAGGCATCCATGTTGAATCGGCCTGTGGGCTGACAACTTGAAAGTGGCTGAACCTACTTGTGCACAAATGTTGTTTCACAGATCTGAGGATTTTCTGTTTGGGGAAGTGGGGATCAGGGGGTTGCTGAAATAATTGGATGAAGCTGTGAACTTGTTAGGAGTATGCCAAGCTAGTATATCGGTTTTATTTCTTTCATTTGTATATCTTTAGCGATGAACTGTCTCATTGCCTACAGCTTTTCGTGGCATTCCTTATTCTTTCTTATTCCTTTCACATGGTGCTGATGCAGAAACCCCCATGGTGTGTCAGCAAACAGCCTTACCAGGTTTAATGTGGGAGCTGTTTATACAGGCTCGAGAGAGATTACAAATAACACTGCAGTAAACAGCAGGGTCCAAATTCATGAAGTTTAGAGTACTGTATTCCTGATCAAATGCTGCAGAGATAGAGCTTTTATCTAACTCTGTATCAAAACACTTTTCTTCTTTTTACTTGGAATTGCAACCTAACTTTAGTGGTAATGTTGTCAAATCAACCCTTTCTCTCACTCGACAGAATATCAAATGGGACTAGAATTTTGGTTAGGGTGCTCTTGTGAAAGCCATCCAGGATGCTGCTTACTGTCCTAACTGGATCTACAGCAGGGGTGTCACAAGGTTTTAGAGCATATTTATCCAATTGATACCCAAAGACTCCTAAGGTATAATCTTTTTTTGTATCTTTTCATTTTTGCTTTTTTAACAAATGTATGTCCCTTTATTGTTTTATTGAACAAGTTTATATGTGTTTTATACAATACAGGTTTTTTTATACCCCCTTTCTTAAGTTTTTTCATACATATATTATTCTTTCCATCCATTATGTGTATCAACACTGGTGTTCATTTATTTCATAATACTGTAAATAGTTTTATTTTTTTTAGATGTTCGCTTATTCATTGTTGTTTTATATTTTGGCTCATATTTTTAACATATTCTCAGTTGTTTTGTGACACATACTCTCTATCTTATTGAATCCATAGGTTATTTATTATATTTTCATTGCAATTTTCATGCAAGCATGATTAGTTATATATTTTTAACGTATTATTTATGTAGAGTTATTATATATTTGGTTAATTTATATTTTGTAAAAAGCCTTTTATGTTTTTTATAATCTGTGCAGGTCTTTATTTTTAACCATGCTGGTCTTTATACGTGTTCGTTGTTTGGTATTCTTTGCTGTTCCTTTACAATATATTTTACATATAACATTTTCTATATAATATCATTCATATTTTTAACATTTGTTGTTTTTGTTTTTATACATGATTATGTTTATTTAATAATTATTATTTATGTATATAATTTATAGTCTCCTGATGCAGGCCGGGTGGCTGAAACATGATCATGTCGAGTCGTTGAGTTACTTTGGATGAATGAGTTATTTTGGATGAATGAAGACATTTGGATTTATCAGATGAATTGAAAGACACTTTTTGTGCACCATTCTGATTGGACATTTCCACTTTTGCTCTTGCTTGTTTGATTTTTGTGGATTTGTTTCCCCTGTTTTAGTGTGAAAGCAGTTAGAATAACAGGTTTTAAAAAAGGTTTGGATAATTTCCTATAACAAAAGTCCATAAGCCATTGTTAAGATGACTTGGATAATCAGGATAAAATCTATTTTACTCTGTGGGATTTTGCCAGGTATTTGTGACCTGGCTTGGTTACTGTTGGAAACAGGATACTGGGCTTGATCGACCTTCGGTCAGTCCCAGTAAGGTAGCTTCTTTGTTCTAATGTTCTCTTTGCTTGCTGTGCAGGGCCTTCTGTCCATTTGCCATGTCTTTCTCGTGTGATAAGTGAGTATAGGGGCTAATTTTCAAAGTAGTAAAATTTCTAAAAAAATGTCATAAAGTGACAAAGAAACAAGTGTCACGCAAAAATGTCTAAGTTGCAAATTTTGAAACTTGGATATGTGGGGACGTGGGTTTTTTTTTTTTGTGGGATTTGAGCATTGCCAAAAGTAAGATTTTTTTTTTTTTTTTTTGCCATAATAGAATAAAACCAAAGTGTCTAGGGCAAAAATTGAGAAATTTTGCCTAGACCTGATTCTATCACAACTAAGTTATAAAAAGGTGACTTAAATGGCCCCTCTTATTCCCCTCAAAGTCACTGACTACTCCCAGCCGCCATAAGATGTGAAAGACAGTACTTATCAGGCTCTATGACAGCTTCAGATATTAAGACTATTCTTACTACTGTAGCAAGTAGGTCCCAGGAGTAGGTTAGTGGTCAGTGTAGTCAACTGTAGAGAAGGGGACTCAGGGCCATATCCCATTCTAACTAGTACGCTCCAAAACCCATATACCTGCCATTTCTTCTTACTGCTTTAATCTAGCTTTCTGTTTCTTCCACACCTATGTTCAACATCTCTCCTCTCTATTCCCTTTCTTTCCCCTCGATCCATGTCAGGCATCTCTTCTTTGGTTCCTTCCCCTATGTCCAGCAATTCCCCTCTCATCTCTTCCTTTCCACCCTCCATGTCCAGCATCTACCCTGATCTCTCTTTTATAAATTACCTTCTACCTCCTGAATACCCAGCACTTCATTCAACCTCCCCTTCTGCCTCCTCCATTTATAGAAACCGGAGAGGGGCCTGAGGCTTTGATTGGCCCAGGTTGTTTAAGGCCTCTCCTATGGGAGGGGCCTTAAGCACCTAGGCCAATCAGAGCCTTTGGTCCCTCCTTTGTGTATCCAGGGAGGGACCTATGGCTCTGATTGGCTTAGACACCTATGGTCCCTCCCTTAGGTGAGGCCTTAAACAACCTGAGCCAATCAGAGCCTCTTCCCTGCCGATCTTCAATTTGTTTGGTTTTTTAAAATCATTATTTTAATTTGCATGGGGGAGGGAGGTCTGAGCTGTTGAGCCTTACTTTGCTGTCAGTGCCTGAGCCAATCAGCCCTTAGGCACTGATCAGAAAGTAAGGCAACAGCAGCTAAGACCTGCAAATTTTCACCGCAAATGTAGCACAATGAGATTAGAGAGTAACTTGGCAATTATAGAGAATTGCTCAGAGTGATCATTTTATTATTAATGACCTCGTTGTACTACATTTGCATGGTAGTATCAGAGACTGCTAGGAAACTCGTAAAAGACCTTGGTAAGCTGTTTTGATAATCTGCTGCTAAAATACATGCACGCTAAACCAGCTGGAACTGGTTTAGCGAGCACGCTAAAAGCAGATTTTAGTTTTGAGAATCTGGCCCTTAATCTCTATCTGCTGGAGGTCTGCTTGACAACCCCTGCTTCTTTTCTTTGGAGTGTCTTTTTTTTTTTTTATTACTGCCAGACCTTCAGCTGTTAGGTAAAGATGATGAAGCCACTTTTAAACCACTGTAGGCAGCCGAAATGTTGAGATGCCTAATGTACGTAGAAGGGTGTGTAGCACACGAAGCACATTTCCAGGTTAAAGGTCTCGTCTAATTCTTTAGGCACCCTGCCAGCCCATCAAAACATGCATTCAAAAGCACGCTAACATAATTGTGCTGGAATCCATAACAAAATTTGCCAGACAGAACATTGTCTGATTAAGGTCTCATTTCAGGAAGGAAATGCAGGTGGTGAGTAGGCAGCTATTAATGAAGTTAGTGGTAACAGCTCTTGCAGTGTGAGAGCCTTTGCAGCAGAATCATAAGCACATAAACATTGCCTCTGCCGAGTCAGACCATAGGTCCATCATGCCCAGTAGTCCGCTCCCGCGGCGGCCCCCCAGGTCAATGACCTGTAGTGATCTATTACTTTATAGCCTTTTGTACTGTATAGTAACCCTCTAATTGTACCCCTCAATCCCCCTTTCCTTCAGAAATTCATCCAATCCCATTTTGAACCCCAAAATCGTACTCTGCTCTACTACCTCTTCTGGAAGCGAATTCCAGGTGTCCACCACCCTCTGAGTGAAGAAGAACTTCCTAGCATTTGTTCTGAATCTGTCTCCCTTCAATTTTTTTGAGTGCCCTCTAGTTTTTGTTGCCTCCGCCAGTCTGAAGAATCTGGCCCTCTCTACCTTCACTACACCCTTCATGATCTTATAAGTTTCTATCATATCCCCTCTAAGTCTCCGCTTTTCCAGGGAAAAGAGCCCCAGCTTCTCCAGCCTCTCAGCATATGAGAGATTTTCCATGCCCTTTATCATTTTTGTCGCTCTCCTCTGGACCAAAGAGCACAGCACCCAAATGGACATATTGCAATTGTTTTCTGCTGTACCTTTTTGATTCTTTCCCTATGCTGAGCAGAATAGTAACTAGTCCAGTGTTGTTTCAGGGTTTCCGCAGCTGGCACTGTGCTTGTTGCAGGTTTCTGGGTCTCGCTGCGTCTTTGTCAGGCAGAAACCGACGTTTCGGCCATCCTGCTGTGACTTTCTTCAGGGTATGCTCTGAAGTCTACAGTGTGACTTTGGAAATAGTGGGCTCACTGACCTGACTGGGAACAGGGCAGTCCACCAGTTTGAATTTTGGCGGGAAAGTCAGTTGGTCAGAAATTTGAATTTTGTTGTGAAAGTGCATAGAATGGAAAAGTCTCTGGTAGGTTTAAAGATGCTCTCCCCGTGGAGCTGGGTTTCCGCAGCTGGCATTGTGCTTGTTGCCCTTTTCCCTATTCAAAAGCCTTTTCATTATCCCTCCCCCCCTTTTTTTATTGATTAGGTTAGATAATCCATGAGTTTTTCTCTTCTTTTTTGGACCATAGTGTATGTATTCTACTCTCCTTTCAAGCAGGGATCTGGAACAACACCTTAAGTGACCTAGTCCTGAATTCTCTAACATGCCACTCTTTCAGAAAATCGCTAAAAACCCACCTGTTCGACAAATTCACCCGATCCTCCAAATCTGTGCAACACCTACCTCATCTTATACACCTCTTCCTCCTACCCTATGCCACCTCATCACATAACTTTCTTTCTACCCCTCCTCAATTCTAATTGATGTTACCTCACTGTCCTTACAGCACCTCTTTTTGTACACTGTCTTGAACTGAAAAGGTATGACAGGATATAAATAAAGCTATATTATTATATATTATTATTATATTATTATTTTTAGAATAATCATTGAGAGCACCTTGTATGACTAGTGCATGCTCGCTTTATATTCATCTTGCATACCATCACATTGCAATTTAAAGGTTATTAATTAGAGAGACCTTAATCAGACACCACAATTTGTTTATTGTCACACATTCTTGGTTTATTGATCACATCTCCCAGAGGTCCTGGATCTCATGTATCCAATCAAATATAGTTACATGTTTTCTGCTCATCCTTGGGTTCACTTATGTCTTGTATTTCACCAGTCATCCCATTTCACCTAATTACCATGGACTCATTTCCATTCACTCATTCACCATCTCATAGACGCAGCTGGAGCTTGTTGGTAAAGAAGAGAGGAGGTTTGTAGGGGTGGGGCTGGAGGCTGTTGTGGGAGGGGCTGGGGCGGAACTGAAGGTGGACCAGGGCAGGGACATGTGTCCGGATTTTTGCGGCATGAGAAATGGTAACCGTAGCCCATATTCAAATCCCATAGCAGCTCCTTGTAGTCTTTGGGAAGTCACTTAATGTTCCAATGCCGCTGGCTGGCTGAGGATGACGCTGGGAACCATGTCCACTCAGGGCCTGCCATTAAAACTTTCACACCTGTGGCAACTCCCAGAGGTTTTGTGGCTTTGTGCAGGGGCTACTGAGTCTGTATTCCTTTTATGTGAGATGTTCAACTACAAACCTAACTGGCATAGGAGCCAACTTTTCAAAATTATTGGGGCTGCTAAACCCAATGGAAATGATTTCTCCTTGGATATAGTCAAGAAATGTGTTCAATATTGGGCGTGCTCAAGCACCCACCGAGCTGGCTCCTATACTACCAGGGATCCTTTCCCGTGGCACCAGTTTTACAGTAATCGGGCAGTTCTGAATAATTTGTGCTGTTTGCAATATATCACCTGTACAATGCAGTCAGTTTTCAAAAGGAAACCAATGTGCAATTTTCTCTTTGAAGATTAGCAGTTGTCGCATGCAGCGCGTTCTCGCTATTCGCAGCAGTATGGTTCCTGAAAATTTCTGCCTTGGCAGAAGGTAGTAATTTTCATTAGATGTGCTTTGAACACAACCTCTGTTATTCCTTTGTATGTGTAGCTAATTCAAAATAATACAGATGCAACTGAGTGCACCAGCCCTGGATTTCCTTCTTCCTGAAAGCCACGAGGGGGTTGAATCACCCTGGCAGGGCATTGTCGAAAATCTCCCTGTGCTTCTTTTATCCTTCCAGTTAGACTGCAGTAAATTCAAAATTTGTGCTCTGAAAATATAGCATTCCTTTTTATTAGCAGCTTGACTGTAGAGCTCCGTTTAAAAGGAAATTGAATTAAATGTAGCAGTGTGTTTTCTTTATGCAAACTCGTCTCTGATCCTGTCCGGAGACTCCTGCTGTGTGAAATGGGAATTTTTTCCCCATAGCTATGCTGCCCTTAGTTATTGATTTATTTTATTTATTGATTTAAGTATTTATATACCACTTATAATACCTAAGCTACCCTCTAGCATTACTTTTTATTCTACGCACATGTTTATTACTTTAGTGACCTGGATTTTATTAATAGCCTGTCAACACATACAACCTCTCATTTGCAAGAACTGATTGGTTAATAATGGGAAAAAAGTGTATGACTAAAATGGCATCCCTCCAGTTGGCCTTCTTGTTAAAGGTATGGGGGGTAGGGGTCTGGGGGCTTTGGGGGGGTCCAAGGGGGTGCCCTCAGGAGGGAGCGGGCATCCCTCCTGCTGGGGATTGTTTAGGGGTTTGCAGCAGGAGGGATTGGGCATCCCTCCTGCCACAGACTGTGTGTGGGGGGAGAGTGGGAGGTGGGGTGGGGGGCTGGGGGGGTTCCCTGCTGCTCAGCTTGTCGCGGCAGGGAGATTCCCTTGCCTTGTGTATCGGGCATCCTTGAATGCATTTGGTCTAAGAATCTAATAAAAGAACATGGTTTGGCTACTCACAAAAGAGGACCTTTTTCACGTTCTTCCAAGACAGTGGTCTCAAACTCGCGGCCCAGGGGACGCATGCGGCCTGCCAAGTATTATTTTGAGGCCCTGGGTATGTTTATCATAATCATAAAAGTAAAATAAAACTGTTTCTTGATCATATGTCTGTTTAGCTATAAATGGCAATATTATTATTAAGACTTAGCCAAAAGGAGAGAATTATAAACTATAAAGAGTTTTACCTCCTGCAAAAGTGTCATTTCTTTAATAAGACATTAACTATTTTTTTCTGAGGCCCTCCAAATACCTACAAATCCAAAATGTGGCCCTGCAAAGGGTTTGATTTTGAGACCACTGTTCCGAGAGCAGGTTTATGCACTTCTTACCTACAAACTATCAATGGGGAAGTACATGGCACTTGTCCTCAGCTATTCATGTCAGGCATCCCTAAGCATCCAGTTACCCTCTCTGAGTACAACCTTCTTTTATAGCAATCGGAACAATATATAGCAAGCAATTAACACAAATGTATCATGTTGTATTAACTCCCAAATCTTTGAGGCGCTGACTGCATAATCAAATATTAATCTGATCTGTGCAACAGACATTGACCGCCTTGATTTGACTACAGTTGTTAAGAAATGCGGTATATCAAATCAACGAACTGTAACGTAGCTCCTGGGAATTTCTTATGATGTATTTTTGGAGAAATGAACAACCTGACCCAGCTGTCTAGACGTGTTGTGAGTTAGTAAGAAAGATTGGAGTTTTGCTTACATTTTATAGCCCTAATGAGTGAATTTTTCTATTTACATGCTGATCAAAACATAACTTCTATTGCCTGTCTGTGGAGAGAACAGCAAGGACGACATAATAATGTACACAGAGAAAATATTCACTGTGTACATCTGCAGCGCATAGAGGATTTGTAGTCCAGCTAATGGCAGAGCTGGCCCTGTCAAGGAGAAAGCAGTCGTCTTTTCATCCTTAGCACTAGCAGGTATGGTGTGGCTCACTGGTAGAGCTCTGCCTCTGCACCCAGAGGTTGTGAGATCAAATCCCAGTGCTGTTCTTGTGATCCTGGGCAAGTTGCTTAATCCTCTAGTGCCTGCAGCTTTGAAATGCCAAAGGCAGTATACAGTCCCCTTTCCCTTATCTTAGCATCCAGTGGTTCTCATATCTATCTATCTATTTAAAATCGTATATATGTATGTTCCAGCATAACTCTGAAGCGCATGGACAGATTTCAACTAAACCTGGCATACATATGACTTACTATCTGGGAAAAAATTCTTTGGGGGTGGGAAGGAGGTAAAAATGATCAAAGATGACAGATTTTAGTGTCCACCCCATAGTGTTTTTAGGCTTGCTGAGATGAATAAGAACATAAAAATTGAAGCAATGCCTCCACTGGGTCAGACCTGAGGTCCATCGTGCCCAGCAGTCCGCTCACGCGGCGGCCCAACAGGTCCAGGACCTGTGCAGTAATCCTCTATCTATACCCCTCTATCCCTTTTTCCAGCAGGAAATTGTCCAATCCTTTCTTGAACCCCAGTACCGTACTCTGCCCTATTATGTCCTCTGGAAGCGCATTCCAGGTGTCCACCACATGTAGGATAAAGAAAGAACTTCCTAGCATTTGTGTTGAATCTGTCCCCTTTCAACTTTTCCGAATGCCCTCTTGTTCTTTTATTATTTGAAAGTTTGAAGAATCTGTCCCTCTCTACTCTCTCTATGCTTTTCATGATCTTGTAAGTCTCTATCATATCCCCTCTAAGTCTCCTCTTCTCCAGGGAAAAGAGTCCCAGTTTCTCCAATCTCTCAGCATATGAAAGGTTTTCCATCCCTTTTATCAGCATAACTCTGAAACACATGAAAAGATTTCAACCAAACTTGGTACACATATGACTTACTATTTGGGCACAAATATTTTGTACTGCGCAGATGCTGAAGGCCCAGCCCAGGCAAGAGGCGGGAGCTCGCATTCACCCTTACAACGAGCAGAAGGGGTAAAGACTGTGCTTGGGAGGAAGGGAGGGCGGAAGCTGCTTTCAGCACAGGGGTGCTTTGCGGTTCTCGCGGTGGGGCGTTCGCGCGCGGGGGGGGGGGGGGTGCGATGCTGGTTTGGGGGGGTGCGATGGCAGTTAGAGCGGGGGGGAGGTGCTCGTACACCAGAACATGCTCGGTTTGCGAGGCAAAAGTTTGCTGAGTGTTTTGCTCGTCTTGCAAAACACTCGCAAACCGGGTTACTCGCAAATCGAGGTTCCACTGTATTGTAAACCACTTTGGGTGAATCTCTTCATGAAAATGCGCTTAATAAACCCTAATAAATAAATAATAACTTTCCTCTTTTTTTTTTTTCCCATCAATCTGCACCTCAGTTCACGTCCTCCTTTTTGGTCTTTTTCTGGAGAGGTCAACACAGCAGTGGTTTAAATGTTTCATAGTTATTTGGTTAGTGGACTGAATATCGCTGCAAACTGGATTACTGACTCTAGCCTTGCCCACCCCCACCCCCACCCTCAAATATCAGAGGATGGGCCTGCCTAAGCCATTTATCCAGATAATGGCACTCGCTGTCTTAGTATCATTATCTGAATACAAGCCCCTTATTTCCTAGCTGATTATAAAGGCAATCAATGCCTCATTACTGAAATCCTATCATAAAACCAAAAAAATGCAGAATGATATTCCATCATGTTTCCTTTCAAGTAGACAATAAGATACAAATCATTTCCTCTAGATGAGAATGAGGGTGATTATGACAGGGAAGTTGCAGAGTTTTAGGTAGAAAGCTTGAATCACATAATGGAAAGGAAAAGGGGGGGGGGGGGGTTATATACTGCTTGGACAAGGTGTATTCCGTGGTTTAGGCACTCAAGCATTTTTCCCTAGCAGTCTCAGAGGGCTCACAATGTATGTACCTGGGCTATGTAATGTACCTGGGGCAGTAGAGGATTAAGTGATTTGCCCAGGGTCACAAGGAACAGCACAGGATTTGAACCCATAACCTCAGGAGGCTGAGGCTATAGTTCTAACCACTACACCACACTCGTAATCTTATAACTGGATTGACTATAACGATGACCACTGGTTGATTAGGACTTGTTCTTTGCAGAATTTTTCTCCAGAAAGATGGGTCATGTTTCAGTATGGTCCAAGGTTAGTACAGTGGTACCTTGGTTTATGAGCATAATTCGTTCCAGAAGCATGCTTATAATCCAAAACACTCATATATCAAAGCAAATTTCCCCATAGAAAATAATGGAAACTCAGACGATTCATGTAAAATCTTCTCATTAACTGGTCAGATTAATTACATTTTAGTGCAGGCCTTTAACAGAACTGTAGATAAGAAATAAATATTAATTAGAACAAAAATAAATAAAAGAAAGACGAAAAGAAAAAAAGAAAAAGAAACGGGGAGTGAGTTGAAATCAGTCATTAAGGTAGCTCGGCCACCACCACAGGACACAACCTTTGCAAGCAGGGGAAGATGCCATTGCCCAGCTCCAAGAGAAACCGAAAACAGCAGGGTCTAAAGGGAGAAGGCTGACCGTCGGTTCATTGAAGCAAAAGTCCCACAGCAGCCGAAGGAAGCGGTCCGAGACAGAAGGCAGGAGGGGCGGAACGACCAAAGGCAGCAGGCTGAGGAGAGAAGGTGAGCCACAGAAGATCAATCAAGGCGTACCCACCACTGGCGATCACAGCTCCGGCATCCGCCCCAGGTCCCTGATGCACAATCAGACTCCTGAGGCGTACCACAGCCCCACCAATAAGCAGATGAGCCACGCCGAACTCAATAATTTACAAGTACTTAAAATTAGTATTTATAACAGTAGTGAATCCAATAAATCAAGTAATTATAACTATTTAATGTGATTAACACAACAGTATTTAAATAAATTTAAAAAGATGTTTAATTGGTAAGGGGTGGTGGACATAGATGATTACAACAATATACAAGACTGGAACTTGGAATGGTATATATCATAAGAGGTTCCTAAGATTGAAGTCTGTATAATTTATGATATGTCCACCACGGTTCTTTTTAAACACTCATATAGTCAATTAGGATTATAATTTAATTTCAATTATACTTTGTTTATTCATATTTTGATTTAGGTTATTTAGATTATAAGCTATAATGGCCTTTCATTTTATTTTGAATGATGTAGGTTTATTGATTTAATTATCTCACATACTTAATAGGTTATCTTCCCTTTATCTATTTGGTTACTTTTATAGGGTTGATATATAGTTAAGGCCTTACTATCTAATATCTTTCAGGTAACGCAGTTAATGACAGGTCTACAGTAGTCGGGTTTTAGAATCGTGAAACCTGATGCAAAATAGCCAAGCAATGTAAGTGAATCAATTGCTTGGCTATTTTGCATTGGGTTTTATTGATTTGCATGGCCGGATTGGAAAATGGGCGATCGAGGGGAAAAACACGCGGTGGGCCGTTTTGTGAATTGGGTCAGTTAGCAGTGATCGTTGCTAAACCTGTGAAAACAGGTTTAGCGATGATCACTGACTTTAGTGAATCGGAGCCCTAATGACCGTGTTTTGTGCATCTAGCCCTCTTAACATTACAGTCCTTATCACACTTTTTTTATAATCCAATTATAAACCAGTGATTCTCCAGACCACCTTACCAAAAAGCAAAAAGCTATAGGCAAAACAGTTCCTTGAAAATATGTAAATAAGATTATGCAAATGAAGTCCTCCTGGTAAATAATTCCATTTATGGTGTTTATTCAGTTCAGGGCTTTAATTCTTAACAGATCAGGGCAAGATAATCTTTGAATGTACCTTTGAATACTAAATCTGCCTTGAAAAGAGGAGACTGAGATGGGACATGATCGAAACATTCAAGATACTGAAGTGAATAGATTTAGTAGATAAGGACAGGTTGTTCACCCTCTCCAAAGTAGGGAGAACGAGAGGGCACTCTCTAAAATTAAAAGGGGATAGATTCTGTACAAACGTAAGGAAGTTCTTCTTCACCCAGAGAGTGGTGGAAAACTGGAACACTCTTCCGGAGGCTGTTATAGGGGAAAACACCCTCCAGGGATTCAAGACAAAGTTAGACAAGTTCCTGCTGAACCAGAACGTACGGAGGTAAAGCTAGTCTCAGTTAGGGCACTGGTCTTTGATCTAAGGGCCGCCATGTGAGCGGACTGCTGAGCACGATGGACCACTGGTCTAACCCAGCAGCAGCAATTCTTATGTTCTTAAAAATTTTTCGATTCGATTTAGTCCCCTCCACCACCCCCCACTCCAGTGTCAAAAGTTCAAAAGAGAACGTCTAGCTTTATGGGACAGGCCCTCCCAAACAGGGGCCCAGATTCTCCTAAATTTCCTCCAGGGACAAGGGCCATCCCTATGGACATCCAGATATTCAAATTTTAATAAAGTAAACAGTTCATTTCTCCACAAAGTAACAGTGGGCACCTCAGCTTGGCGCCACAGCACAAGGATATATTTTCTAGCCAATAAGGAGGCTATGTGCTGCAGCAAGTTACCCCCTCTAAATAAACCCAATGTTGCAACTTGAGAAAAAAGCAGAATATCCGCCCGCAGAGCAATCTACTTACGCAATATAGTCTGTAGATACAATGCAACAAAGGACCAAAGGGTCTGCAGTCGGTCACAGGACCAAAACATGTGAAGCAAGCTTGCCGGGGTAGACTGGCACTTGGGACACCGAGCATGAGATGCAAATCCAGAGACATATGCCTGGTAAGGAGACACATGCAGATAAATCAGATTTTAGGTTATGTACCCCTCCTCCTGAGATTTGATAACTCCCCCTATTCCTTTCCCCCTCCCCTATCTCACTCACTTGTTTTCTTTCATTGTCACACACCCCTTCCCCCCCCCCCCCCACACACACACATAATGTCTGCAGTTCAGCCTTCACAACACACTGCTCTTGCCGGCGTCGGGCCTTCCTCTCTTACAGGTCTTGCCTTCTTCCTGTTTCCGCAAAGGCCTGATGCCGACAAGAGCAGTGTGTTGTGAAGGCTGCTGCTGTGGAGAAGTTCCTGGACCATGACGATGCTGGGCCTCCACTGAATCGGTGAGGCTGATTTTTTTATTTTTTTATTTTTTTTTTCCCCCCCCAGATCAAATCTATTTAACCAAAGTGAATTCAAATTGGGAATTGAATACCTTGGTTATCTCCAAAGGATTCCTTAACTGAAAAAAGTTACAGTCCAGTCCATTCATTCAAGTACAAATCTATGGTATCACTCTCTCTTCCTATTCCTCTAGTGTTTAATGTGTACTGGCTTGTAGAACCACAAACCTTTGGCAATATTCAGTCCACTAACCAGATAACTTCTGGCTCTTCCTTTACTCCATCTACAGGTAGCCCTGGTGCTATCTGGATACTGCCAAGATGGTTTCAAAGTAGAGAATGACACAGGGACAAATTTGTCCCCATGAGTTTTGTTGCTGTCCCTTTCCTGTAAGCTCTGCCTTAACCACATAATCCTCGGACACTTATGATTTTAAAGTGTTTGAGGCTTGTGCAGACGAGGATGGAGCTTACAGGAATGGGGGCAGGGACAGAAAAAGAACTCACCTGGATGGGATGGGGAAAATGAGCTCCCGTGGGGCCAGGAAAAAATTTGTCCCTGTGTCATTTACTATTTCAAAGGAAATTCAGTGGCAGTATCTCTAGTGACACCAAATATCTATAGTCAGATCTGGCTAAGGTGTTTGTTTGAATAATGGCTGCCATTATTTGGATAAATACCTTTGAATATCAGGCCAGTTCTGACCTAGTCAGATGAGCACCTCTCCAGTATATGAGTGAAGAATAAGCCACAATATATTCTCAGTAGAGGACTTGTCCTTTAATTCCTGTCCCCTTTACTTTATGGAATGCTAATATTCTATGTAGTGGAAAGCAAAATTTTAGGTTGAGTCTGCAGAACTCCTTTTTTTTCATCATAACACAGTAAATGCTAATTTTGCAAAATCTGCCTCTAGAACACACTGTCCTTGAATTCTGAGACAATATTGCTGAAAAGTGGTTGATGTTTTTCCCTGAGAATGTTGGGTTAATGAAGACCTATTTTTTGAGCCATTTTTGCTACAGAATCAGTTGCCTAGTTTGAATAGGCTTTAATCAGCAAGCAACAAGACATTCATTAGAGCGGCATGGAATTTTAGGATGTAGACAGTGTTTAAATTATGTATAAAATTTAATGGAACAGCATGCTGAACTTAAAAGATTAGGTTAGATAATAATGTTCTACTCTGCTAAGAGGTGTTCAGAAAGGGTAAACTAGTTCACATTTGGATACCCAAGGAACTGCAGCACAACAATTTTACAAACACATTTAAGCCAATGTGCCTCAATCATGTTTTTGGTAGGAATAGGGTTACCAGATTTTGAGCAGTAAAATGCTGGACACATGGCCCCGCCCCATTCCATCTCTGGTTCCTTCTCCAACCCCACCCTGTTCTGCTCCCAGCCCTGTCCCTACAAAGCCTCCTCCCATCTTCCCCAACAGGTTCCGGACACGTCTGGGGGGCCTGGAGCATGCAACGATGTGTGTGATGGTCATCCACACATTCTCACAAGCCCTCCAGATGCAGCCGGAGCTCATCGGGGCTTTCCAAAACCTAGACAAACTGCTGGGTTTTGGAATGTCCATCCGGGCACCTGGACAGTCCTCTAAAAAAGTTAGAGGACATGGCCGGGTTTTCCCAGCCATCTGGTAACCCTAGGTAGGAAGGTATTTAAGTATTTAAGTTGGGTTTTACTACATGGCACTAGAGGATTTTAGTGTAGGCTGGCGAGATAAATGCGCCAACACTCATAGGAGCATTTACCTTGCTGGCCTGCGCTAAAAATCTCTAACGCCATTTTGTAAAAGGAGCCCTAAGTCCTTTCAGTATTCAACTTACATCTTATCCAGTTGTCTAGTTATTTTGAGAAACACATAGACATTCTATTAATTTATTAAAGAACAGAGAATATGGAACAGTTCGCAGATAAGAGTGGGTTATGGGTCGACCCACTGATTCTGTGTGGATCACTAATCCTAGCTAGTCTGGATTTTTTCATGAAAATTTATGATAGATATTTGCATAAATTGGGTTTACGAACCAGATAGATATGTGAATTCTTTATAAAAGGGTGGGCCGAAAGTAGGTATATACTGTATTTATTGAATAGGTATAATACAGTACTCAATGATAATCAAGTAGAAGCGAAATGATGTAACTGATACAAAAACTTCACACAAATGTTATTCGTGATAGTTATAAAATAAAAAGAAATAATGACTAAATACTGTATACCTCCTTTTGGCCCACCCTGTATATGCTCATCGTGGATAGCCTGAAAACCAGGCATGTGAGATTTCTCCTAAGGATTGGCTTGAAGGCTGTTGGTCTAGCTTCTTATCTCAGTACTATCACTGTGGTTCCTAAATCCAAGTTTTTGAGTTACCCCAAATAAACTTGTAGTCAGGGCATCCACATTATACAAATGAATCTAGTTATTAGATCAAATGAATGCAACCAAATTCTGAAAGATCACTGAAATTATCCTGAAAATCAGCCCTCTCTGTGGTATCTTGAGGATTGTGTTTTATGTTTGGGAATCATCATTATACCTAAAAAAAATAAAATACTATAAAATAAAATTAACTCTTCTCTAATTTTCCAGGATTTATTGCACTGCTCAAACTTTCATCATGTAATAACACGTTTCTCCTTTTTTTTTTTCTTTTTTTTTTACAGGTGAGTTATACAGGGCTCCTCTAAGGAAGCAAAGATGTCCCAGACAGAGCAGCATTGAGATTCATGAGGACAGTGAGGTAAGAACTTTTGTAGAAAACAAAAGGTTGACAGTCTTTATATCCTGTATTGAGATTTCAAATTAGTAACTAAAAGATTTTTTTTTTAATAAGCAAAATGTTCATTTGTTTTGTAAAAATCAAAGAGTAAAACTAGATCAGGACTCTGACCTACTAGTTTACACTGACCTACACTATGCATTATACTACTACTACTACTATTAATTATTTCTATAGCGCTACCAGATGTACGCAGCGCTGTACAGAGTCATAAAGAGTAAGAAAACAGTCCCTGCTCGAAAGAGCTTACAATCTAAACAGGCAAGACCGACAAACACGATGTCATGGACACAGTTAAGGGGAACGGTTAATCAGCTGATTTGGTTGGTGGGCAATGGGGAGTAGGGTTAAGGATTGAAAGCTATATCAAAAAAGGTGGGTTTTCAGTCTGCTTTTAAACAAGGGAAGGGGCTTGACGGACAAACTGGGGTAATTTATTCCAGGCATAGGGGGAAGCTAGATGAAAGGAACAAAGTCTGAATTGGCAGTGGAGGAGAAGGGTAACGCTAAGAGTGACTTATCTGAGGAACGGAGTTCTCTGGGAGGTGTATAAGGAGAAAGAAGCGAGGAGAGATATTGAGGGGCAGCAGAATGAACACACTTGTAGGTCAGCAATAAGATCTTAAATTGGGAAATTCTAAAACCAGTGCCTAAACTTAGGTGCCAATAGGCGCCCTACTGACGCCTAAGTTAATTGAAGAACGCTATTAGAAATAGCCCAAAAACAGCGAGATTGAAGCGCTTGCCAGCATCTAAATGAAAGGCGGTGGAATTGGCACCAACATTGGTGCTTTAGGCTGCCAAATGTGAAAGAAAGTGTGGCACAATTCACGCAAAGATAGGTGCCAGAAAACCCTAGCCTACATGTCTGGTGCCTATTTTTGCCGGGGGATCCCGAAAATAGTCCACAGCTTGCTGTCAGCTGATCACAGAAGGGGAATCTCCAATTAGCTAAGCCGGCAGGATTCCCCGAAACCACAGCTTTGGGGAGCCTTGCTGGCTCAACTAGTTGGGGATTCCCCTGCTGTGATTAGCTGAACCAGCAGGGAGATCCCCGATTCCTTTCCATCCCTCCCACCAATCCCCCAGCACCCCTCCAAAGAGAGCAAATTAGCTGAATAACGTCTGGCAGCTATTATTCAACAGTGGTACCTGTGCTAAATATACAGATATTACTTTAAATGCTGTAACATAGGCCATATGGTCTTTATCGTCCTCATTTTTCTATGGTTCTATCTAGTCTGTCTATCGATGCCATCTACTATCCCTTCCTAGCCCTTAGAAATTCAATGTACTTGTCCCAAGGTTTCTTAAATTCAAATACAGTTTTTGTCTCCACCATCTCCACCAAGAGGTCATTTCATGCATTCACATCCCTTTCCATTAAAAGTATTTGGAACCTAGGACAATACCAGATTTTACAGACTATGGCCCAGAAATATCAAAGAAGAGACAGGTTAATCTAATCATGTATTATTTTTTTAATGAGTCTAACTTATAGGCAGACTGGATGGACCGTTCAGGTCTTTTATAATAATAATAATAATAATTATCTGCCGTCATTTACTATGTTGAAAGAGACTCACCTCATGCACATTTATGCCATGTAGGTATTTAAATGTCTATATCATATCTCCCCTCTCTCCCCTTTCCACTTCTGTGCTCTTCTTGTATTTTTGTATTTCATGAATGCTACCTCTTTTCCTCCAAAGTCATTGTCTGTCCCCATAGGCTTATGACAAAGACCACTGACCATTTTAGTAGCTTTAGTAGCAGTCTTCTAGACCATCCTGTTTATATTCTTTTGAAGATGATTTCTCCAGAAGTGTACTCAAGGTTTTAAAGTAACACCAACTTCGGAATTCGGATTTTAGGGGGTTTGCTTTTGGGGAGGTTGGAATATCAGTTTTAGAACCAGTAGTGTTGCCAGTTTTGGATTAGCTTCAACCCAAAGTGAGTGGACATTAAGTTTTCTCTCCTTTCCCTCTTCGCAGTCTAGCATCTCTCCCTCTCTCTCCTATCCTTTTCTAGCCCTCAAACCAGCATCCTCTCCACCACTGTGTACCTTTTTAAATGTTCTCATCACTTCTGAAGGTCATTGACAGTGAGCCTCCTACCCCCTTCCACCACCCCGATCCATCTTCCTGTTTCTGCATCAGAGGGAAGGTTCTGGGGCCACCACAAGCAGTATTTGTGATTAACTCTTGCTGCAGTTGATCTCTACAAATGAAGATGTAAAAGTACACCGAGGGGAGGGGGGGAGGAGGGATTGAGATGAAAGGCTAAGAATCCTGGATCCATCGGTAGAGGTTGGAAGAGGAGAGAGAGAAAAGCCCGGAGCCTTCGGCTGGTGGGGCATGGGGATTGACATCAGTCATAGCAAAGATACACCACTGCCGAGTGACTCAAGCCCACTGTTTACAAATTTTGATAGGGTAAGTGAGGCTGCAAAAATGGTTTTCAGAGAACAATAAGCTCTTCAGTTGACCGTTCGACAACATGTACAATTCGAGGTTCTCTGTCTAGTGCACAAATCATTGCATACTGAGGTTCCCTTATACTTCAGAAGCTTATGCTTTTTAGATGCCCACTGGTTAGTGCTTCCTTCCTCCACCTTAACCCATTTTTATTTTTTCATTATATTTTTATGCATTTCAAATTTAACAGATCACAATATCACTGGGATAATACAGAAAACTCAGAAACTTTTTCATAAAGATAATATTTGTTTCTTATCATTTTCACCCACAAGTTAATAGCAATAGGATCCCAAGATCAGTATGAAATAAAGAACAGACTAGGCAATCGATATAAAACCTTTTCCCAGCCAGTTTTAAAAGTGAATATATGAGATTACACTATGACATTAACATCCTCCTTAGCTTTCCCCAAAATTTCTGTTAAGGATCATAAAATTAAAATTGTTTACCCTCAAAAACAATACCTTCACCCCATTATAGAAAAATAGAGAATGATGGCAGAAAAGGGCCATCAGCCCAACAAGTCTGCCCTCTTGAAGAACCCTCCCCTAAGCACTTCCTCGAAGTGAACCCACATGTTTATCCAATTTTTTCTTAAAATCGAGCACGTTGCTGGCCTCAACTACCTGAAGTGGAAGATCATTCCAACGATCAACCACCCTTTCGGTGAAGAAATACTTCCTAATGTCACCATGAAATCTCCCACCCTTGATTTTTAACAGATGCCCTCTTGTCGCCGTAGGTCCTGTAAGGAAAAGATGTCTTCTTCCACCTCAATATGGCCAATAACATATTTGAACGTCTCTATCATGTCTCCCCTCTTTTTAACCCCAAGTTTGAGAACTCTTTACTATTACCATTCTGTTCGCTCCTCACTTGTAATCCTTTTAAGAAAGCCTTGAAATCCCACTTTTTTGAACAAGCTTTCACTGCTTCTTAATTCTAGAGCTCTATGTGTGGTGGTAGTGTTTTGGAAGGGAGCTCACAGCACCTCCATTAAGGTATCTTTTGGTTTTTTTTAAATTTGTACGCCTGATTTCTTGGCTGGTTCTGTCCTATTAAACATGGGATAAACATAGAGGATCTCTAATTAGAAAACGAAGAATGTATATTAAAGAGCTAAGGCCAGTATTGGACAGACATGCATGGTCTATGTCCCATATGTGATGATTTGGTGTGGGATTGGGCTGGAGAGGACATCGATGGGAACTCCACTGATTTGGAACAAGAGGATGTTACTGTCAGACTTTATGGTAGATATCCTGCAAACAGGATGGTTGGATAGGCTGGAGTGAGCTTGGACGGCAACTTCATCATTTGGAACCTAAGACAAAACCAAGTGATCTTTACAGTCTATGACCTAGAAATATCAAAGAAGAGACAAGTTAATTGAATCATGTATTTTTAACGGGTATAACTAATGGGCAGACTGGATGAATTATTCAGGTCTTTATCTGCCGTCATTTACTATATTACATGCTATTCCTAGACTGTACACGGCTTTGGCCTTCCCTATAAAAGTGGTATAGAAACTTCTTTAATAAATAATGTTAATAAACAATCCAAGTATAACATATTTTCTGAAGCCACATAAAACTCCCCTGCTAAAATTGAGTAAAACATTTTTCTTTGCTATTTTCTTACTCATTGGTTCCCCTTGAAGTGGAGAAAAGTGCAAAACTACACTTCTTTTCAGTAATGATGCCTCCATTCCAGGATGGTATAACATTACAAGGGGAAAAAATTGCTGTTCATCCTTGAAACCCTCACAGTATCTAGTTTCAGAAAAATACAAGCTCTTGTCGGGATGACTAATTGTGCGGATATTGGTTTCACAGTGATTTTCAGTAATGATGTTCCTTCCAACTCAAGGCTTGTTGTATAACATTTCAAGGGAAAGAATGGTTCTCTTTGAAAACCTCATTTTATTCAGCTTCAGAAAAACAGCTTGCGTCAGGATGCCGTTATCATAGACCGAGTCTATGGCTTCTTTGAGGTGGCCTGCAAACTATTGCTAGTTAGTGATACCCCCTACCCCAATTTATTATTTACTTATATAAAGAGAGAGAGTATTAACACCCAAAAGGCATCAAAACTAGGAAGATGCTTGGGTGCATAAAGAGAGGAATGGCCAGTAGGAAAAAGGAGGTGATAATGCAGTTGTGTAAGTCTCTGGTGAGCCCCATTTGGAATACTGTGTGCAATTTTAGAGACCCCACCTTCAAAAAGGTATAAATAGTTTGGAGTCAGTCCAGAGGGCTGTTATAAAATTGGTTAGTGGCCTTTGTTGTAAATCGTATGGGGACAGACTTAGAGAACTTAATATGTATAATATGTATACTCTGAAAGAAAGATGAGGGAGAGGGGATATGATGGAGACATTTAAATACCTCACAGGTCGTGTTGAGCTGGAAGACGACATATTCGTTCCCAAGGGACCCTCGGTCACAAGGGGGCACCCGCTTAAACTCAGAGGAGGGAAATTTAGTGGTGACACCAGGAAGTACTTCTTCACGGAAAGGGTGGTGGATCATTGGAACAAACTTCCGGTGCAGGTGATCAAGGCCACCAGCGTGCTCGACTTTAAGAATAAATGGGACATCCACGTGGGATCCCTACGAAGGTCGAGCTAAGGAATTAAGTCATCAGCACTCAGACTTAATGGGGTGGGTCATTAGAGTGGGCAGACTTGATGGGCTGTAGCCCTTTTCTGCCGTCATCTTTCTATGTTTCTATTGGGCCTAGCTGGCTATGTCTTGGCTGGCCCAAAATAGACTGCACGTTCAATGCTGTCATTAAATTTCTAGCTTTGCCACAGATAGTGGGAGACAGTTGGCTGTCTCCTACAGTCTGAATATTGGGCAGAGTGTGTCTGCAGTCATGAGTAGACACTTCTATAGACAGATATTAGTGCAGTTACAGCAGAGTTTGCACAATAGAATTAGCCAGCTGATTAACTATTCCCTTAACTGTATCCATGACATCTTGTTTGTCTTGCCTGCTTAGATTGTAAGCTCTTTTGAGCAGGGACTGTTTTCTTACTCTTTGTTACTCTGTGTAGCACTGCGTGCATTTGGTAGCGCTATAGAAATAATTAGTAGTAGTAATAGTGGTAGATCTGATCTAACTATATAATTTAAAGGCAGTGGTGTAGTAAGATGCAGTCTTCGAGGGGGCACTGGCACCTCGCTTCCTTTTTCCCCCAATACCTCTTTAACTCTTCACTGGAACGAGCAGCATCTCCAACCTGTTGCTCGCACCAGCCTCTGCTCTCCCTCTGAAGTCACTTCCTGGTTTAGGACCAGGAAGTGATTTCAGAGGAAGAGCTGAGGCCGGTATGGGCAGCAGGTTGGAGATGCTGCTCGTACTGGTGAAGAGTTAAGAGGTATGAGAAGGGAAGGGAAGGCGCTCACACGACATGGGGGTGCCACCTTCCTGGGCTCCTCCCATCCTCACTACGCCACTGTTTGAGGAACCAATACTCAGTGACTGAGCTGGCAGCTCACCAGTTAAATCACCTGGTTGGGGCTAGCTTCTAATTTCGGGCAGCACTGAGCTAGCTAAATGCATCTGAAAGCTGTGATTAGTGCCTAACCAAAACTGGCTAAGTTGGGGGCATTTCAGGGGTGCAATCAAAACTTGGTCACGTAAGTGCTGATATTCAGCACTTAGGCAACTAGGTTTAGTACATAAATGGGACCTCATGAAAGTCTGTCCTAGTTTAACATGCTAGTCCATGGCTGCTTAAGTGCTGAATAGTGACTTAAATGGCTATGTGTTAGCCGGCTTAAACATAACCGGATATTCAAAGCTGAAACCCACACAGATCTTAGCTTTGAATATTCGTGAATCCAGCAGTGAGCAAAACTCTCGCCTCCGCTGGCTGAATATTGGACCCTTTCTCTGTGGGATCAATAAAGGTATCACCTTCATATGCTCCCTGATTCCCTTTTCAGTTGATGGGCTTGGTAGCGTACATATAGCGACTGTAACGAGTTAATATTCATCCCTCTGTAGAAGAGATGTTCCTTTGCAGTGGGCTGCATCTTCAACATGTTCTTTTAAACATTCCTAGGATGGAAGTCAGCAAGGAAGCTGCAAAACCCATGTCCTGATTTTGGTTCTTCACGGTGGGAACATCTTGGACACCGGAGGCGGCGATCAGAACTGCAAGACTGCAGACATCAACACCTTCAATTCCGTGTTCGAGAAGGTGACCCAGGCACATTTCCCAGCGAGTCTAGGGCACATGCTCATCAAATTGGTGCCTTGTCCAGCTATCTGTTCTGAGGCCTTTTCTCTGGTCTCCAAGTAAGCCAGACTCTTATTTGAATACAAAATTATTAACTTTGAACTGATTTATAATTCTTTCGGTAACTGCTCTGGCTTTGCGCTTGTAGCTGTATGATATATATTCTAGCTGTCTGTTGACATTCAGAATGTATTTATTAGAGCTGAATCACTAGAACCTGCTGAGTGTAAAACAAAAGGACAATAGAAGGCTGACATTTCTTGCATTCGCTTTTCTTTAAAACATGATATCTGTTGTGAATGATAAGCAGGCAGAGACCACAAATTGTCCTATTTACACAATAGCTGTCATGGATCGGCTCATTTATCTTTTTGCTTGACATAGGTTTGGTTAACTTTAAATTCTGCAAGTTAAAATATTATGTGGGTTAAATGTTTCCTTGTGTACTCATTTTCTCTCATAAATCAAAATGAAAACTGAGTAGGCGCAGCCAGGGATTGTCAGGATTTCTCTAGGCAAGATAGTAGATGGAGAGTTTAGGCCCTGGGAAGAGTCCAGCAAGATGGAAACCAGGCAGAATAGAGCTCGATGTAAAGCTGGAATAGTCATGGAAAAGTAACCGCAGGAAAAACGGGAACCAACCAGTGATGCAGGAACCGGATGTGACATAGGAACAAAGGGGAGAACAGGAATGGAGCATGAAGCAGGTACAGAAAAATTGCACCGAAACTGTGCAAGGAGCTGGAGTAGAAGTAGCTGCATATGGAGACCATCGAAAACTGAACCAGCAAGGTCTTGTCTAGCTGGATGAGAAAGATCTCTAAGGAATCTGAACTATTATAAACTAAACATATCAAAAATCGTTTTTACCAATATGAACCCCAAATGCTCAGCGATGTGTAGCCTCGCCAAGAGACATAGCTCCTATAGCAAGACTCACCACCCAATCATGGCCACACATCTCTGAGCATTTGGGGTTCATATTGGTAAAAACGATTTTTGATATGTTTAGTTTATAATAGTTCAGATTCCTTAGAGATCTTTCTAATGTTTCATGTAGTTTCCTTTGAATCTCTATCCTTTACAATAGTGTCAGTGTTCCGCCACTAATTTCTGTCAAGTGGGATGATCAGAGATACTCAGAAAAACACACAGACAATATAAAGCATAAACAATAACACTTTAATATATATATATAAGAATAAATTATCATCACCGTATCTCACGTAAACCCTCCCTTCACCATTCAGAATCCCTCAATGGATAGGCGAGTAGGACACAGGAGTCTGCCCCGTTAGACCTGACGTCTTGGATAGCCGGCTAGGATTCTGGATTCTAGGAGCAGAATTCCGTCCTTATAAGCTGCTGAGTTAAACAGCTGGTCCTGCAGTAACAGCGTCCTTTGATTCAGGCACACCCCAGGTCGGTCCCTTTGAAGTTGTTTGGGCAACATTCAGGTCAAAGAGGTCAAAATGTCAGATAAACAGACTTGTGGATTCATGTCGGTAGCATGCTGAATTTCAGTTACCCCTCTGGCCAGTTTCTTTGTTTGGATAACATTCAGGTCCCATCTGGCGTTAATGAGGTGTTGCAGGGACTGGTCTTGCTCTTTTGTTCTCTTGTTTTGGTAACACCCAAGTCTGTCCTTACTGATGTTATTTGAGTGTTACGCAGGCAACTGAATTTAGGGAAAAGCTGTTGGGTTCTTAGTAAAGCATTTGATGTTGTCAAGGTAACACTAAGGTTCAGGAGTTCAGGTAAGCAGACTTGAGGAGACATATAATATTCTGAACAAAATTATCAGTAATATGCTGGGGTATAACATTCCACTCCTGGATACTCAAGTTTGCTTCTCCAAATTTAGAAGTCCTCCGAATTAAGGGAGAGAGTGTCCGACAACAGTATTTGTCACCCATTCGCCTTCCCTTCTAAATACATCTGCTACTCTGGAGTCAAAATATGCTTCTTTGCCAGCCAGTATTTCAGAAACAATAGTATCTATTCTACTTTTAAGCAAAGGTAAAATGGGAAAATTAATTTTCCTTTCATAATTTATTTCCTTATGTGCTAAACCTGGTGTTCTTGCATTCCCTAATATTTCTTGCTAATTAGGCCTTTCACTTGAAAGTATCACGTATTGGGAATCATGAAAATTAATAATCTTATTAATATTATATTTGTGCTCTTACTCATGGCATACAGTTAGGGTAGCTTCATATTCACCATCGATCACTGCAGTTATCTGGTATCCCGTTTTTTCTTAGCATCTTTGGTTAGGGTCTGGCTATGCTCCAGTTTCAATAGGCTTGCTATGCCACTCACATGCCTTCACTCATGTAAGTTTCAGGCACCACCTCCACAGACCAGCCCTAATGTGAAGTGGCAGGATATAGGCTCACTTCTATTCCCAAGTCGGTGCCACATAACAGCCTCATGGCACGGCACTGTATGTCTGGTTGCGTCTTCATCTTCTCGGTCTGGTGAAATTTTCTCTTAACCCAGCATGTTAGCCAAATCATCAGAATGAGAGAGCAGAGCTGACCAATTTTATCACAAAAGGATGAAAGTCTATATGGAATAACATTTCCCAGTACGTGATTTTTCAAGGAAAATATTTCCTCATAACTGTTTAACTTCAATGCTTTAGTTACATTAAACCCCCCTAGTGGTAAAAGAGAGTATAAGAGAAAAAGGAGAAAAACCACTTTATGTACAGAAGGTGATAACATGTAACACAATACTTGTGTGTAAAGTAGTATTTGGGTGAGATGAGAGAAGCAACACTAATGCACTTAAAGGTAGTCTGTAGGACATTTAGAAAATACACCTTTTTATGTTCTGGACATAATTATTATGTCATTTTTAAGAGAGACCATACACACGTACAGAATGTGATAACATTTGACACAATACTTGTGTGTAAGGTAGTATTTGTGTGAGATAAGAGAAACAACACTAATGCACTTAAAGGTATTCTGTAGGACATTCAGAAAATATACCTTTTTATGTTCTGGACATAATTATTATGTCATTTAAGAGAGACCATACACACGTACAGAATGTGATAACATTTGACACAATACTTGCGTGTAAGGTAGTATTTGTGTGAGATAAGAGAAACAACACTAATGCACTTAAAGGTATTCTGTAGGACATTCAGAAAATATACCTTTTTATATTCTGGACATAATTATTATGTCATTTAAAAGAGACCATACACACGTACAGAATGTGATAACAAAATAACTTATGTCAGAGATGTGCACTGCACTGTTTATACCTGGTAAGTTAAATAAAGAGAGACTATTTTTTTTTTATTTTATTTAGCAAATATCAAATACCAATGAACACCATTTTACCAGGTATAAAGCTTTCTAATTATTTCTCTTCAGATATCCTTTTATAATATAACCCCTAACTAAATTATCATTGGGCTGTATAAAAACATAGAAACATAGTAAGATGACGGCAGAAAAGGGCCAAGGCCCATCAAGTCTGCCCACTCTATAGACCCTTTGCCCTGACCCATGTAGGGATCCCACATGGGCGTCCCCTTTATTCCTAAAATCTGGCATGCTGCTGGCCTCTATTACCTGTGAGCCATAGCATAAAATCATTGTGAGCATGGTTTTCATAAGATACTTTCTGGTATGTGGGGGAATCTTTGTTGGAAAGGGATATGGTACCATTTGGACTAATAGAAGGGGTGGAATAAACTCTGGAAATGGCCAATGTTGGGGTACCCCATAAGCTAAAACAGACAACACATAACAGAAACAGACAAACACAGAGCTCTGGCATGCTTTCTTCCATCAGTAATGATTCAGGGTTGAATTTAATCTGTAAATAAGCACACTATTAATCAAAAGAGTCACAAACAAATGTGGTATCCATTGGATTCCCACTATCAGGTCACATTGCTGGAAGCATTTTAAATGTGGCACAGTGAAATTGGTTCTCCGGATCATGTCTAGATAATAAGCTTCTAAAAGAAAGAGAGAGAAATTTAAGTTAATTGCTCTATATAGTTTTACTGGTCTTCTTTTCTATTTTCTTCCATTTCAAAGTTCTGTCACACAATCATAAAAATTCAAGCAGGGAATTTTTAATCTATAAAATATACAAGAGAGGTTTACGTGCATGTACAGTGGTTCACAATATTAGTGTTTTAGGTAAAAGACACATTTGCAAAATTACTTGGAGTGCAACTTCCTTATACTATCTAACAAAACTTTATACATTATAAAGGTCACTTAGCAATATTTCTACAGTTTAGCTTACTCTATCACCTCTAGGCATCTGTAAGTATTTTTTGTGGTAGTCTGGTATATGTATATTGCCTCCCTTGCCAAGTGAATGCATGGACATTGCTCCACTATAGGGATAGTAAAAAAAAAATGCAAGCTGTCATGTTAACCCTTTTTGGATATCTGGCAAGGAATCCCATAGATTAATCCCATATTGGTAATTGTCCAATTTTAAAATTTGTAAAATTTTTTCTTCCTGCTTGTATAATTTTCCCCCCAATCCTGATATTTATATTCCTACACCCCAGCGTCCACTACAGCTTGTACCTGTTGCTCCCCAGGTTTCTACTAAATATTTATCTCTACCTGCGGACACTGTTCTAATTTGGTCCAGGCACACACTGAGGCTCGGCATTCACATTATTGATCCTCCCAACACTTCCACCCTTTTAAATCAGGATAAAGAATGGAAACAGCTTCCTCAGGGGAAGCCGTTGGCACCCTCTCTCCTTTGTTCACTTGTGCTTGAGGCATAGATTTCTTTCCCAGTCCTCTACTTTTGTACATTCCCCATAATGTCCTTGTATTTTTTCCATCTATTTCTTCCCTCTTTACACCATCTTTTATTAATGCCAAAAACATATTCCTCCGAGACACCCGCTTAGCCCTGTTTGAATTGGATTGTCCTTCCCTCTTTTTATCAAAAGTAGTTTGAGGTCCCCAGTCTCCCAGATCTCCTAACTGTCGGACCGCTTCCAAGACTTCCAAAATAGACCTGTCTGTTTGATTGATCAACAGAGTCATAATTACCTGTTTGTATGCCGGTGCAGCATACCTGATAATTTTATTTCTCATGGATACAGTAAAAGGTAATGACATATATGTGTCAGCGTGACCTATTACTAAAGCTACCTTCATAGCCTCTTCCTTAATTCTCATTTGTGCATCTTTCAATGTATACCAAACTTTATCATTGGAAGGCCAGTCAGATTCAAGGGGATATCGTATCGTGACACCCCTACTAATTATCTCTAATAAAGACCTTTGGGCAATTTTTTCAGGATAAGGCATTGCTACTTCTTGACTAATTTGAACAAATTTAGGGGCATCTGTGGCATCTAACATAATCCCTGCTGCACCCAGCTCCTGCACCCGAACTACCCACTGTATTAGTGGTTTCCCAGGCTGCTGTGTAAAGCGTGCCATCATATCCATGATTTCATGTGGAGTAACATCCTCCCTGTTATTAGAATTTGAATCCCAAATATTCCCATCCCGTTTGTTTGGATTCCAATCATTCGGCAGATGATAAATTAAGATTTTAACTTTTCTGTAACTCACTTTCCACCTCCGTTTCTTGTATTTATATTGTGCATATTGCATAGCTGACTGTTCTATTACATTTTGATAGGTTTCTACCTTATCCATTAACAATTTATTCTGACATTGTAGCATTGTAATGGCATGCTGTTGTTTATTCCTTTTCTTTTCCAGCTCTTCTAATTTCAATTGTAATTCCTGTTTAGCTTCATGCAAATTCCTCCAGTCTGACAAAATCATCCTTCCTTGTCTAGAAATTACTTCTTGCTCTTTTCCTTTTGAGATTTTCACCTTTTGTAAGGAGGCACATAATTCATGTGGATCCCTACTTCCAAAAGTACAGGATTCACACAATCCTGCTTCTACAGACCACTCAGTGGTCATTAATTTTCCCATAATTTCATTCCCATTTGGAATGGAGGGATTGGGAGCCTGCTCCTCAACCCCTTGTTGCCTAGTTAGTTTTTCTGACATCATTAGATCAACCCCACTTCTGGTACCAATTTGTTCCGCCACTAATTTCTGTCAAGTGGGATGATCAGAGATACTCAGAAAAACACACAGACAATATAAAGCATAAACAATAACACTTTAATATATATATATAAGAATAAATTATCATCACCGTATCTCACGTAAACCCTCCCTTCACCATTCGGAATCCCTCAATGGATAGGCGAGTAGGACACAGGAGTCTGCCCCGTTAGACCTGACGTCTTGGATAGCCGGCTAGGATTCTGGATTCTAGGAGCAGAATTCCGTCCTTATAAGCTGCTGAGTTAAACAGCTGGTCCTGCAGTAACAGCGTCCTTTGATTCAGGCACACCCCAGGTCGGTCCCTTTGAAGTTGTTTGGGCAACATTCAGGTCAAAGAGGTCAAAATGTCAGATAAACAGACTTGTGGATTCATGTCGGTAGCATGCTGAATTTCAGTTACCCCTCTGGCCAGTTTCTTTGTTTGGATAACATTCAGGTCCCATCTGGCGTTAATGAGGTGTTGCAGGGACTGGTCTTGCTCTTTTGTTCTCTTGTTTTGGTAACACCCAAGTCTGTCCTTACTGATGTTATTTGAGTGTTACGCAGGCAACTGAATTTAGGGAAAAGCTGTTGGGTTCTTAGTAAAGCATTTGATGTTGTCAAGGTAACACTAAGGTTCAGGAGTTCAGGTAAGCAGACTTGAGGAGACATATAATATTCTGAACAAAATTATCAGTAATATGCTGGGGTATAACAGTCAGTTTCTTGTTTAATTTCAAAAGTTGACTTAGTCTGGATCTTCTTATGTACTGCCATTGATAAGAACAACATGGAAATTGACCCTGATCCCTCCACAGAGAGGACACGACCAAAAAACAAAAGGCTTGTGGACAGTTGATGTCCAAGATGAAGGCTTTATTAAGACAAATAAATAATCCACATAAAAACATCTAGGGCCTGAACCACTGGAAACATATGGACCCAACATGGTCCGTGTTTCAACACAATTGTCTTGCAGTCTTAGCGCAGAGATTACCGTTGTAATTAATCTACAAGTCTCTCTATAGGACCAATAGGGACTCCTGAAGAAGACAATTGCATCGAAACACGGACCTTATTTGGTCCATATGTTTCCAGTGGTTCAGGCCCTAGATGTTTTTATGTGGATTATTTATTTGTCTTAACAAAGCATTCATCTAGGACATCAACTTTCCACAAGCCTTTTGTTTTCTGCCATTGATAAGACACATTTTTGGGAGCTCAGGTTGCAATCAAACAGCCCTCTGTAGCTCAACCACATGTCTCCAGTCCTTAGTCTGTGAGGCCACGGGCTTTGTTCCTGGGAAACCCTGGGATGTTGATTCTTTCAAGTTCTAGTTTTGACGATTCCATGACTTCCTGATGGCATTCCATTGACCTACTTTAAGTTGCTGGTTTTTCAACTTTTAGGGAATAAGTGTCCATCTCATTCAAGCCTCCATGTACACTACAGTTGGCCGGCACCTGGTGAGAGCCCATTCTGCAGAGGAACATAGGTGCCTATTTTCCTTTATAGAATGCTAGCTTAACTGCTTATATATGCATCAACAGTTTAGATATGGGTACTTAATGCCAGCCGTAGACCTGGTGCGTTTTGGTGCCTGAATGCCAGAAACATGTGCATAACTTACAGTATTCTATACATTAGGGGGGTCATAATCGAAACGGAAAGACATCTAAAATCTCGCCTAAATCGGCACTTGGATGATCTACAAGACAAGTCGTCCAAGTGCCAATAATCGGAACGGGTTTTAGACGTACCTAAAAATAGGCCTTTTCAGTGTTGCTGTACTCCCAGAGCTGAAAGGGGCATTTTAGGAGGAGTGGTGAGGGCAGGATTTGGGCTGACCTAGACTTAGTCATACTGCAAGTATAACCGAAAGCTTAACGAGGCTGCCTAGACGGAACATGTACATTTTGACTTAGGTGATATAAAAGCAAGTCTAAGTGCCAAGAAGGTATTCAAAGTAACCAGATAACCACTGCAGACACAAAGTATAGACACCCACACACTGCCCCAGTGATCCCCCAGTGCACACTGCCCCAGTGGCCCCCCCACAACACCATAAAAATCGGAATAAAAATGTAAATGCCTGCCTCCAAAACATCAGCACCTGGCATAGGAAAGCCTAGTAAAGCAGCACAGAGGTGGCTTAAGTAGTCTGGGGCTATTGGGGTTGTAGATAGTTGGTCAAGTAGGTTTTGGGATCTATAAGGGAGTTGTGGTGAGATGGCACCCTTTTTGTGACTTTCGCAGCAGTACTCTGTGAGGTGCACCGCTACTGTGTTGCCATGTCTGGGTGTCCAGTTCATTCAAGTTTCAAGTTTATTTAAATTCTTTGATTTACTCGCATACTCCAAATCCAATGCGATTTACATAAGTTAAACATTAGGTTAAAATAAAAACACACAAACATAACAACACTTTGCTGGCCCCTCCCATGTTTAATAGGTCTAGTTCTAGGCATTTTTGACTTGGACGCATTTTTGGATGAGAATGGGGTATAAAGATAGACAACTTAGAGGTCTGGCCAATCAAACGGCTGGATGTATACATAGATGATTTTTGAAGACAACAAATATTTTGGACATATTTTTCAGGAATGGACTTTAGACACTGCCAACTTTGGGCAACTAGTGATTTAGGCCCAAAACGCTTTTTTTTATTATGCCTCTCCAAGCGTATGTGAGCCCTGCCCAAGTGAGCATCCCCTTGCAAATATGCATTGCTATATTTAAGTTAAGCAAGTATTTACATAATGGTGCTTAGGCAGAATTTGTGCAGTTATATAAATGTTATTATTCTAAACATTTTCATAATCGGTGGGTAAATGTTAGTATCAATTACTTCCATAATGATTAGGCAACGGCGGCATCCTTTACATAAAACAGCACATGATTACCCAAGGAGTGTGTGGCGCAGTGGTTAGAGCTACAGCCTCAGCACCGTGGGGTTGTGGGTTCAAACCCCATGCTGTTCCTTGTGACCCTGGGCACCATAGCTCCAGATATGTTAGATAGATTGGGAGCCCACCAGGACAGATAGGGAAGTTTCAAGTTTATTCTGACTTGATATACCACTTTTGTGAAACCGCTTATATAAAAACCTAATAAACTTGAAACTTGAGTGTACAACAAAGACCATATTCTATGGGGTAACTATTCAGCCAGTGGCAGTGAGCATTTTGCAGACCACCGCTGATGGCGGTCTTGAATATTCAGTCTGGGCTTCAGCACTGAATATCTGGTGAAGTCAATATTCAGCACTTTAGTGGCAATGCTTTCCTGATAGAGATAGGACTGACTTTTATGCAGTCTTATGATGCAGTTATCCTGGCCGGATAAGTTTTACACCGTTTAGGAAGAGAAGTACTTCTGTGCTCGAAAGAAGAGTGAGACTTGAGGATGATCATTTCTCATGATCTTAAGGTGGTCAAACAGGTAGAAAGGGGGTGTATAGGGAGAGGCATGGTAGGTTATTTATTTAAAATATTTATAGCCCACGTATCCAACAATTCTAAGCAGGTACCAACTGCACATACAGAATAAAATACAAATGAAAAAACAAACAGTATACACAGATCTGCAACCTAATGCATAAAACATATAAACCAGGGGTGCCCACACTTTTTGGGCTTGCGAGCTACTTTTAAAATGACCAAGTCAAAATGATCTACGAACAATAAAAATGCTAAACATATATATATATATATATATATTTATTTATATATATATATATACACACCGAGTGTATTTATGTTCAAATATTTTTTTATTATACAGCCCCCCTCCCCGGAAGGCCTGACCCCCCCCTGAAGGTCTGCACATTCCCCCTCAAAGGTTGACTCCCCCCTGAAGGCCTGCACTACCCCTTGAAGGACTGCACCCCCCCTCCCCCGAAGGCCTACCCTCCCCACATCCATTTACCTAATTCCAGCAGGGAGCAGTCTGCAGAGAGGATCGTTGGTACTTTAGCGATCCTTGCAGGTTGCCATAGGCCTCAGGAGCTGTCTTCCCTCTGCCCCAAGCCTGTCTCTGACTTAGAGGAGGGGCAGGACCACGGCAGAGGGAAGACAGCTCCTGAGGCCTATGGCAACCTGTAAGAATTGCTAAAGTACCACCTGCCACCGGCCGTCTCCCATTCGTCCCCTTTGAAGATCCCCACAGGAATAAGGAAGTTAAATTAATAGAATACTTAGGCACAGAAAAACAAAGAAATACCTCCAAGAACTGCCCCATAAGAACTGCCTGTCACAATGCTCATTAGTGGAACTGAATAAAAGACAAGTTCAATGGATTTAGAAGGGGGACGATCCGCCCGGGTGCACGGCTTGGAGGGGTGCACAGCCGGCCAGGTCCGGGTCATCCTGCCTTTCTTTTCCCCTGGTCCGTGCTCGGGGCTCGCACCTGCCTGGTCCCGCGCTGACGCTCGAATGGTGCCGTCAACTCCCGCGAGTCTTGCGATAACCAACAGCACCATTTGGGCGGCGGGTGCGAGCCCCGTACGCAGACCGGTGGAAAGGAAGGGCAGGAGGACCCGGACGGCTGTGCATCCCTCCAAGCCGTGCACCCGGGGCGGGGGCGGACCGCCCCACCTCGGTACGCCACTGATTGGGAGGCCGATTTTGGGGTTTTTAAAATTGTATATCGGGCAGCATTAGGCCTCGCTCTTACCTCAATCATTACAGGCGCTTCTATTTCTTGTGATGCGCTGAGCTCCGTACCCCACCGACCTTCACCCCGCCCTTCCAGCACTCTGATTGGCCAGCGTTCTTTAAGAGGCGGGCCAGTCAGGAGGGGAAAAAAAGAGAAGGGAAGAAGGGAACCTGCTATGCGATCGACTGGGGTCGCCTGAGTGAACGACCTGTCGATCGCGATCGACACGTTGGGCACCCCTGATATAAACAATATACGAGCATTAATACAAAAAAAAACTGATTCCATAACATTGAAAAATGAAGATAGTCAGAAACTGCTCCCTCATCAATTAATCTCACTGAACATAATAACGTTCAAATACAACAGTTTTCAAATGTTTTCTAAACTGCAGCAACGTAGGGACTTGTCTTAACTCCAAGGGGAGAGCATTCCAATAAACTGGGCCCTGCATAGAGAGCCTCTTGTGACTTCCTGATCACAGAACTCAGAGATGGCACCGTCAGGCACATCCTGTCCATAGATCGCAATGTGCGTGTTGGCTGATAAAACTGTAATCACACAATAACTCCAGAAAATACTGCAAAAAGATACTAAATAGAAACCACATGAAGCAGTAAAAAGTCGAATAGACTCTCAGAGCGACCCACTCTGTCTAAAGCATCAAATATTTTAGTCCAAAATATAATATGTGAAGGAGAGGTCCTCAGTGTGTAGGATAAGCGAAGGGAGAAAATTCTCCAGCGCTTTACACACACTGCACACCATCACTGGACCCCTCTGGAGTACTCAATTTAATCGCACAACAATGAATGAAATAATTATGTGATAAATTAATCAGAACACTACAGTGCTAAAGTAAAGACAGAGTAGGATGCTCTGGGAATCCCCCAGCCGACTCCTAGGTGAAAAACAGCAAACTTAGCTTGATGGCATGGTCCGATAAGATGGAATCAGCGGCAGGACAAAAGAAAACCACTGCCAGGGTCAGGTTCTACCAAGCCCGGTTTCGGAGACTCTAGGACAGAAATCATTAGGCCATGAGCGGCACAAAAACAAGCCAGCCGGCGGGAGGGAGGAGGAGCTTTCTGCCGAAAACAGCTTGGGATGAGTCCATTTTAGATACTTATGTAATCCAGCCACCTCTGTGTGCCTGTTTCTTGATTCCCACTTGTTTGTTTGCTAATATTTTATAAATTGCAGCCACTGTTAAAAAAAAAAAAAAATACAGCCAACACTGTGTTTTATTTTAAATGCAAATCTAAAAAAAAAAAAAAATATCTTTTCTATTTGAAAGCTAGACTTATTTTATAACGATACAGGTTGATTCTGACAAGATGGCAGCCTTTTAAGGGCTCCTTTTACGAAGCCACGTTAGCGGCTTTATCGCACGCACCTTTTTAGCACGGGCTAACCCCCGCGCTAGCCAAAAAACTAACGCCTGCTCAAGAGGAGGCGGTAGCGGCTAATGTGGCCGGCAAATTAGTGCACGCTATTACACGCATTAAACCGCTAACGCGGCTTTGTAAAAGGAGCCCTAAGTCACCTGCTGTGCCATCTCCCTTCCTTGTTTCTATATGAATTTTTTTTTTTAAGTTCCATTTACATCTTTACTTTATTTTTCATCATCCTTTAATTTGTTCTTCATTTATGATATGATTTTGAATTTTTGGCCCTTCAGTTCATTCATTTTATTTATCTAATCTTCACAAACAAAAAAAGGAAGAACCAACAAAATCTGCAGTAAAGGGGTCGAAGACAAAAACAAAGCAAGGAGAACTGCAGTAACTTGTACAATGATACAAGCTGCTCTTCAACATTCGTCTTCACGCAGGCTTCAGCATGCTTTTTGCGGTTCAATTTGACTCCTTTCCAACCTAGGACCCCTGAAGAAGGCGTGTACCGAAACACGGACCATGTTGGGTCCCGTGGTTTAATTTTAAGGTGTTGTTTTTAACCACAATTATTTTAATAAACTTTGCCTGTATCATTGTACAAGTTACTGCAGTTCTCCTTGCTTTGATTTATCTAATCTTCTTCATATCTGGTTCTATAGGCTTACGGTCTTAACGGCCTTGACGGCAGTAAACATTCTTCTCACCTTGCAGTGGAGTGGGGAATTTACCGAGGTGATGGAGAGGTTGGAATTTGCCCACCAAGACAAGAGCAATGCCTGTGGGAGTGTGCTGCGGGGGCACAGCAGTCCTGTGTTGCTGCGGAGATCAGGAAGGATGATCAGCTGTCAACTGTGTCTGATGAGCGGAGGACAGGAGTTCCAGCTAATCACTGGGTTCCCCTCCTCACTTTCTCCTCTCGGCCTGTTGCCAGCCTCCAGGATCATCTTCTTTCTTGCCTGACTTTGTTCTGCGATCCGCTACTACTGGGGATCTGCTTGCAGGGAATCGCCGGGAGCCGGAGATAGGTTGATGAGGCCTGTGTGGCCTGACAGCTGGAAACCTCCTGTCTGATCCTCCAGCTCTCCTTGGCATGATGCCTTCGGCCCTTGGGATCCTCCTGCCTCTTCTACCTCAACTTTGAAGGAGCCGATATTTGCTCCGGTTTTCTACTGCCTTTGACCGCTCCTTCTTTTCTATCTACAATCTTTGGCTGTTGACCCGGCTCCTGCGATGGGGATCCTGAGATCGTCTTTAGCCAATGATGGATTGACATCAAAGAATTATCTCGGCCATTGTGTCCTGCTGTTGCCTTGCACTGGACTGAGCCCAATTGGACCTTTATTTCACTTCAGTTTATTTTTTAATTTTCTTAAATTTACTTTAGTTTTATAGTAATTTTTTGGTATCTTTCTCTATCTCTACCTTTCCTATCTGAATATGTTCGATGGAGTTCCTTTCAGTGTTCAATTGTTACATTGTAACCGCTTAGGTCAGTAAAATGCGGGAGCGGTATATCAAATTCTAAAAAAACATAAACATTTTAGATACTTATGTAGTCCATTCACCTCTCTATGTGTTTGATTTTGATTCCCACTTGTTTGTTTGCTTGTCTGCTTATCGTGGGTAATCCTTATCTTCTTTGTTTATAAAATACTTCCATTCATGTGTGCATTTTCTTAATTTAAGCATGCAAATAGCACTTAAAGTTAGGCAGCCTGTTGCAGAATGAAGGGATAGTGCCAGAGTGGTTTGACCTATTTTCAGTGGCACTATTAAAATAGTCAACCATCAGGGGGCTAATATCTTTTACCGATGCCTCTGCAAACGTGAAAGCCAGTTCAAAAGTATAAACAAGCAGGGCAGGCATTTGAAAAGCAACCATTAAACACAATCGCAGAGACAAATTTCAGAAGCACTTCTCTGTTTGATGAAGGAATTTTCTCCAGATCTGGAAAACGCACTTGCTGTCGTCGTTGCGCAAAGCACTTGACAGTTCAGGCGGAAGCAGAAGTGTTTTGGCAGCTGCAGCCGCCAGCCTCAGGGGTACAATTCAATCTCCAGCACAACTTCAGACATCGGGCTCTGAACAAAGAGAGATTTCATTAATCTCTAAACCAAGAAAGCAATTCAAGTAATGGTACAAAAAACGTACGGCGTGTTTCATATGTATGTCAGCATCTCGGTCTTGAAAAAATATGGAGAAAGAGCTCAATGGACCAGTCAAGTTAAATATATGAAGCAAAAAAACCAAAACAAAAAACAAACCAACAGCTTCCAGCATCGTGGCTGATGAAGAAATAGAAACAAGCTAAAATAAAGACACAAAGATAGTCCAACGTACTATCTCATCAATTTCAGGATTAAGACTCCGTGGGTACATAGCAAATGATTTAGATTGCCACCTTGATTATTGAATGGACAGTGCTGCGTATGCCTTTCATAGACGGATTTCCCCAGATCTGTCGTCCTTTTCGAGGACATGTCCGGGGGTCTGGACGGCTTTTTAAAAACCCGGTTTTGAAAAGCTTCCCGTCAAAATTGCGTCGGGAAAGGGGCATCCGCGCATGCATGGATGCAACGCGGTGACACGCACGTGACATCATCACATTGTGTCCGCGGAAGCCGTCTGGGGGTGGAGTGGGGCGCGGCATGAACGGAACGGGGGGCATGTTCATGGCTCCAGATTTTCCTTTGGAAAAATCTGGTCACCCTAGCCTTTCAGCGCTATAGAAATGATAAATAGTAGCAGTAATACGTAAAGGTTTATCAAACCTAGAAAAGCACAGGTAATATTAAATGCAGTGGGAAACGAAAAGGGCAATGTGAATGCAGTTAACTACATGAGAGAAGTCATTTTTGAAATTTGATTGCGATTTTCTCATATTTTGTACTTCTTGACATGTATCTCTCGGGCTGTTTATATTTTTGAACTGTCCAAAACATGCAAAACTAAGAGGCCCTTTTCCTAAAGTGTGGTGAAATCTGGATTTAACACATTTTAGCATGGGACTTTAGAAGATGATCCTGGAGGCTGGCAACAGGCCGAGAGGAGAAAGTGAGGAGGGGAACCCAGTGATCAGCTGGAACTCCTGTCCTCAGCTCATCAGCCACAGTTGACAACTGATCATCCTTCCTGATCTCCGCAGCAACACAGGACGGCTGTGCCCCCGCAGCACACTCCCACAGGCATTGCTCTCATTGCCTAGGCTTAGTGCATGCAAAATTTATGTAGGGGTTTCAGGATGTGTGGAAACCATTAAGAAAGTATTGTAAAGATTAATTTGAAATTGTTTCCCTTATACTTATCGATTTAAGGGGTAGGGAGGGGGGAATTTTATTATTACATGTTTTATATGATAATTGAATATAAGGGTGGGTGGGTTGGGAAAAGGGAAGGGATATGTTTTTATGTAATATATCAATGATTGTTTGTAAGTGATGTAGTTAATGTTAATCTGAATGAATATATTTAACACCTAATGTAATTTTGAAAATGAATAAAGAATATTAAAAAATAAAAGAACTATTTTAATGCGGGCGAGGGGATGGCACCATCAACTGAAATTGTGGTTTTCGGACTGTCCTCACTTGGGCAAAGCCTGTGGGCACTTAAGAGACTTTCACTGAGAAAATAAACGCTTGCTTGTAGTTTTAAGCTTTTGCTCCCCCTTTTTACGCGAGTATTTCATTCAGTGGAAAATAACGTAAAGTTGAAAAGGAAATCCACACATGGACATTTTTCCACCTCATCTTGAGAAGATTTGGGGGTGAGAAAGTTTGTCAAGTGGTCAGCTTATCCAAGTGACTTACAAGGCACCTCATTATTTACCGGTGCCCCTTCCCCGCCCCACCTTCCCTAGTACCTTTTTAACTTTGGTGCGAGCAGCAAAGAACTTGCTGCCTGCATTGGCTTCTGAGCTCTCTCTGATGTCACTTCCTTCCAGAATTTAAAAGAGCGAGACATTCTCAAAAAATTGTGTATGCAAATGAGGTTGGCAGACAGTAGCAAAGATTCGCTAAATTTGCAACTTCCCATTGCTGGTGATAGAAAAGAAAACCCCCCTAAAAGCCAACCAACGCCCCGTTTCCGGAAGCCAACACCCCCCTTGCAGCAGGAGAGATGCTGATTCTCTCCCTCTGCCAACCAACAATCCCCCCTGCAGCAGTGGTTGCGAACCCCCCTCCCCCTCAGGAGAAATACCGATTCTCTCCCACTGCTAAGAAACCACTGCCTGGTCGTGCCCCCTCCCCCTGCAGTGGGAGAGATGCCCACTCTCTCTCAGTGCCATACAACACTCCCACCCCCATCTCCAACGCTCTCCTTTACCTCCATGTAGGTTTGTGATCTGTGGGACACAGATTCCCTCCACCCTGTTGGCTTGTGTCTTCCAAAATGGGCCTTCCCCTCCCCAGTAAGGCTATTCTTATGTTCTTATGTTTGTGAGTGTACAGTTTGGGAAGTGAACAATGGAATTGTGAGAGATGCAGATGCCTGCGTTATGAGTGTTGATACATTGCTGCTGAGTGAGACTTGGCATCTCTACTACACAATGACATCCCATGAACTCCTGAAGGAAGCTTTCTGTGGCACAATGCAAGTAATACAGCAAGTACCGGTAATAGCTGTTTAGTACAGATTTTCACTCGTGTTATCCGCATGCCACTTCATGCCCTGAGGTCTGTGCCACTTTTAGTCTCAGCATAGGGAGGGAAAAGCATTAGGATCCGTCAGCGACTAAAATGTCATAGAGGTCTGTCAGAGCCAGAGACTAAAAGTGGCGCGGACCTCAGATTTTTAAGGATGTGCATTGTGCAATTCAGATCCGTGAGGTCCGCGAGGTCAGATGTACTGCAGACCTTTGCACACATTTTTTAAAACACTCCCCCCCCCAACCCAGCTATTTGCCATCCAGTGTCATATCGTGGGGGCTCTCAGAATCAGTGCGGAGGGAGAGATCTGGAGGAGGGGACGATTGGGCTAATTAGCAAAAGCCACGGTGCGCCTCCTCCCTCCTTAGCCATTAGGGAAGGCAGAGCCGGGGGCCTGAGCTGCAGGGAAAGCGGTGGAATAAGGGTCTGGGTAAAACAAGCTAAAAGGCGGGCTTGTCAATGCACAGACCTCAGATTTTTAAGGATGTGCAGTTTTAGATCTGCGAGGTTCATGAGGTCCGCGTTTTACCCCTTCCCCTTGTAAAGCTGACTGGCTGGGGAGCCTCTAGGACAGGCTGGAGATTCACTGCTGTACAGGTTTTGCTCTGTTGTACTGGTCAACCCTCTTCCTTTTTTCCTTGCTTTTTGAGCCTGTGTCTTTTCCTCTCCACCATTGACTCGTAAACCATCAAGATCTTGTTCTCAAATTTTGAGTGGCGGTATATCGAATCCCGGATAGATAAATAAATGTCTGGTTTTGCAAGCTGGGCCTTAATAAACACATTTGTCAAGGAAGCTTTACTTAAGGATGAAAGCTGCAGCCCGCATCAATTTCACAGTTTCCACTTAAGAGAAAGGAAGGCACTTTTCACTTGCAAGTGGTCTGAGAGAGATGTGAAGTGATTCAGACATGAGAGCTTATAATTGGGTCACGGAAAACAATACTTTTCCTTTTATTTTATTTATTTTTTTGCTCTCGTGAAGGGCCTTTTATCTGAGATTTTCATTTAGTCTTTCTGCTGGCTCTTCTGCTAATGTTTCCGGCTCCTGGCAGACTGGTCCAGACTGATTTTTAACCCATTGTAGGCACTGGCGTGGCGAGGGTGGGAGGTGCATGGGGGTGGGGTGGTACCCCTTCCCTTCTCCAGCTTGACCAGCATCTCCAACTTACTCTCCGTGCCGGTGTTGGCTCTCCCTCTGACATCACTTCTTAGTCACCAGACCCAGAAGCAACATCAGAGGGAAGCGCTGAAGCCGGCGCGAGTAGGGGGGTGAAGTAGTGCGTGTGGCGGGGAGGAGCGTGGGGGCAGAGAGGTACTGGTGCCCCCCATCAAGATGGCGCCCGGGGCAGTCCACCCCCCCAGTAGCACTGTTGCAGTTAAATTAGAGATAATAAATGCATTTGTGCTGTTAGTACACTTAGGACCCGATTCTGTATAGTGTAATCAGTTATGCTTGCAAATTTGTGCACAGCACAGATTTCCACATACAACTTAAGTATTTAACAAGCTAATCGGCACTGATAATTGACACTAATTGGCACTAATTAGAAGTTAAGTGCACAACTTTCTAAGCATGTTCTAAAAGGTGGTGCACATAAATTCTAATGTGCGATTCTCAAAAGGAGGCGTGGCCAGGGGAGGAGCATGGGCAGGACCCTGAAGCCATCAGCACAATGCGCAGCGGCAGCAAAGAAAGCAAATAGGATGTTGGGCATGATAAAGAAGGGGATGACAAGTAGATCGGAGGACATCATAATGCCGCTTTACAGAGCAATGGTCAGACCACACTTGGAATACTGTGTCCAACACTGGTCTCCCTACCTAAAGAAGGATATAACCCTGCTGGAGAGGGTGCAAAGACGAGCCACGAAGCTAGTTAAAGGTATCAAGAACTTGAGCTACAAAGAACGCCTCGGAAAACTGGGATTGTTCACCCTCGAGAAGAGAAGACTGCGAGGGGACATGATAGAGACTTTTAAAATATTAAAAGGATTCGACAAAATAGAGCAAGAAACATTGTTATTCAAATTGTCCAATGTGACTCGGACAAGAGGTCATGGATTGAAGCTGAGGGGCACCAGGCCCAGGACAAATATCAGGAAATTCTGCTTCGCACAACGAGTGGTGGACGCTTAGAACGCACTCCCGGAGGAGGTCGTGATAGAGACCACCATTCCGGGATTCAAGGGCAAATTGGATGCACACCTTCTCGCAAATCACATTGAGGGATACGAGTAAACAAGGTTTCTCAACAGGGAACACCTGGCTTGGCCTCCGCGGGTGCGGGTCGCCGGACTGGATGGGACCTAGGGTCTGATCCGGCGAAGCCATTTCTTATGTTCTTATGAGCGGTCCTGAAAGTTATTCCTGGTTTGGCCATTGTTGGAGGCAGAGCGCTGGGTTGGATGGGCCAAGATAGGGCTACCAGACGTCCGGATTTCCCCATTCATGTCCTCCTTTTTGAGGACATGTCCAGGGCTCCAGACAGCTTTTCAAAACCCTGTACTTTGTCTGAGTTTTGAAAAGCTTCCTTCAAAATTACATCGTGAAGGGGCATCCGCGCATGTGTGGATGCAACACGAAGATGTTATTGCGTTATGCCCGTGCATGCGTGCATTCCAGCTGGGGGCGGAATGGGACGTGAAACAGCTGGGCCTGGAAGTGTGGCCATGGGTCTGAATTTTCCTTCGGGAAAATCTGGTAACCCTTGGCCAAGAAATACAGTCTGAGACCAAGAAAATGTGGCAGCAAGATACAGAAATATTTCTCATCATTTTGGGTGCCACAGACTTGATCAAAAAACTTCCTGGATAAGTTGCCTATACATGTTACATCTTATGAACTCCTAAAAGAAGCTCTTTGACACAATGCAAGTATTACAGCAAGTGTTCACAGTAGTGCCGCCTGATTCAGGAAACATTTTTCGATTCGATTCAGCCTATTGATTCGATTTTCCTGCCCAATTGAGTGTTTTGTTTTTTTTTGGGTTTTTTTTTTCCAAACATCCTGGTGGGTTTATTTTATAGCCTCTTTGCCCTCTCCCACCCACACTGGCACTGTGGTATAAACAAAACAAACAAAAAAGACTTCTCCTGTTAAATCCTAGCTCATGTTTGCGATCTAATACCAGCTCTGGCAGGAAACACATATCAAATCTGACACATTGTAATCGCAAAACAGAAAATAAAATTATTTTTTCTACCTTTTGCTATTTGGACATTATTCAAATCATTTTGGTACCAGGCTCTGCGACAAACATCTTCTGATAACTCGCTTGACAGGGTCTTTTGCCCATTTGTCGTTTTCTTCTTTCTCTGTGCTAACCATCCATCTTCCATCTCTGTCCTCCCCTTCCGTTTCCCTTCCCTCCCCCAGAGGTCTAGCATCTTTCCTTTTTTTCGTCTCTATTCCCGTAGCTGCAGCGATGGACCCCACCATCCCCAGATCCACCATCTCTCCTTTTCTTTCATCCAGCATCTCTCCTTCCTTCCCCACCAGCTCTTCCTTTCTCTTTCTAACTACCCTCCTATCCAGTATCTCTATCCCCCCTCTACATCATCCCTTGTGTCCAACTTTTCTCCCTTTCTGTTTCTTCCCTCCCTAAATCCCATTGCCACCATATCTCTCCCTGTCCTGTTTTTAGATCCATTATTTCTTATATCCTTCCCCCCATCTCCCCCAAGTCCATCTCCCCCAATCATCCATCTTCTCCCCTCCACGAAATTCATCTCTCCCATCCATCTTCTCCCCATCTCTCCCTCTTCAGTCCACCAACTCCCCCAAGTCCATTTCTCCCTTCCCCAAGTTCATCTCCCCTCTCCATGATCTCCCCCCCAAGTCCATCTGCCCCCCTCCACCAAGTTCATCTCTCCCATCCATCTATTCCCCATCTCTTCCTCTCCAGTCCACCAACTCCCCCAAGTCCATCTTTCCCTCTCCCCCAAATCCACTCTCTATGATCTCCCCCAAGTCCATGTTCCCCTCCACATCCATATTCCCCCTCCACCAAGTTCATCATCTCCCCTTCTCCAGTCTACCAACTCCCCCAAGCCCATCTCCCCCCATCTACCTTTACTCTGACATTACAATATGTTGCCGGTGGCGGTAGTGATTTAGTGATCCACTCCTGCCTCTACTCCTTGCATCTTCTCTCCACTGCGGCCCGCCCTCAGTGAAAACTTCTTGTTTCCACTTGGGAGGCCAAATGGAGAGAAGACACCCAGAGTAGCTGCAGGGTAGTGAATCACATTCACTACTGCCGCTTTTGTCTTGCCGGGGAGAACAAAAATACTTCCAGCTAGAGAGGAGAGAGCCTTGCTGCCACCGATCTGCATGCAGAGACCCATTTGGGCTTTCCCTCTGCCACTGGAGCCCTTACTTCTGATGTAACTTCCGGTTTCACAAAACTGGAAGTTACATTAGATAGAAGGACTCCAGTGGCAGAGGGAAAGCCCAAACGGGTCTCTAGCAAGGGGGCCGACGAATTGGTAAGTTGGATTTTTTGCCGAAACAAATCAATTCGAATCGATTCACCCGAAGTGAATCGGGCAGCACTAGTTAGCAGTAAATTTAAGAGATTTGAAATCAGATGCCTGCCATATGCTCTAGCTTTGGACTGAAGTTCATTCTTTAGGAAATTTTCAAAACCTTTTTTAAAACCAGGCTGTCTTTCAAAATGGTTGTGCCTGACTCCTAGTGGTGATCCCGATACATTGCATAGGGGTCAATCTACAAATAAGATAATGCTAGAGTCTCAGCAGCAGCCTTCTCAGTGCAGGCCTGGCTGGCTAAATACATTCATTATATATTACAACTCTGTGAAGGAGCAGATGCAAGTCACAAGAGGGTCTCTTAGCTTATCAATTATCTTCTGTTAATGCAAGATGCTCTCAGGAGCAGCTAATTCTTCACACCATCATTTAATCCTTTCATCACAGAAGTTCCTAGCTGCATGGGGTGGGTAAGGAGAGGGTTTGAAAATCCGTTCCAGTGCAGCCAGCAACATTGCTAGAGGTAAGTGAAGCGTGTGCCACACTCACCTGCTCCCAGCATCCTCATCCCCACAGCTTCTTAAATTATTTTTAAAGTCACTCGGCCACCTGTTTTGTGCTAGACTCACTCAGTGGAAAGTACAGTATACTGTTAGCATGAATACCGACAGAAATTGAGAATGGAACATGAATCATATTACATGTGCTATATGGTATCAACCACTGAAAAATCTAAGATCTATTTAGGAGCTAAGCCTGTATTTTTTCCATTAAAACAAATTGATTTAAGCGAGCATCAGGGGCACCTGCCCACCAAATTTTCTCTGTTAAACTGCTCTCAGTGGGCCGGCTGCACTAACTGGCAAAGTCAAAACCAGGCAGGACAAGGATTTTCCAGGGACAGAGTTTGGATGGAATTGAGAGTAATATGGGGGTGCTGGCAGTATTCAGTGCCAGTCTCCACATAGGTAACTAGGCACATAGGACCACCTAAAAATAGCACCATCTAAAAATAGCAGTGCTAACTTTGCCCACCCGACATGACTATTGACTAGCACCTGCATATTTTCTGAGAAGCAGTTGAAGCTACATGTATTCTTCCGTCCTTCCTGAACCACCCCCTGCAGAGCAACAGAATCTCTTCCCAATCCTCCCCAAAAAGCAATGGACCCTCTCCTTCCCAAAGCCCCCAACCCCTGTAGGCTTCCATGGGCCAGCAGGGTCACTAAGACAGGAGACATCCCTAGTTGCGGCTTTCCCTACCAACTGTGGCCTTAAAATGGCTGCCACAAACTCTAGCGACAGTCTCACAATACTACTACAGTATATGTGTGGAAAGTACCGAGGAGAGGGGTGGCAGTGGAACAGAATGCTAGGAATAATAAAGAAGGGGATCACAAACAGATTGGAGAAGGTTATCATGCCGCTGTACCGGGCCATGGTGCGCCCTCACCTGGAGTACTGCGTCCAGCACTGGTCACCGTACATGAAGAAGGACATGGTACTACTCGAAAGAGTCCAGAGAAGAATGTTGGTTAAGGGGTTGGAGGAGCGAAAGAACTGGGCCTCTTCTTCCTCGAACAGAGGAGATTGAGAGGGGACATGATCGAAACATTCAAGATACTGAAGGGGACAGACTTAGTAGATAAGGACAGGTTGTTCACCCTCTCCAAGGTAGGGAGAACGAGAGGGCACTCTCTAAAGTTGAAAGGGCATAGATTTTGTACAAACATAAGGAAATTCTTCTTCACCCAGAGAGTGGTAGAAAACTGGAACGCTCTTCCGGAGGCTGTAATAGGGGAAAACACCCTCCAGGGATTCAAGTCAAAGTTAGACAAGTTCCTGCTGAACAAGGACGTATGCTGGTAGGGCTAGTGTCAGTTAGGGTGCTGATCTTTGACCAGTGGGCCGCCGCAGGAGCGGACTGCTGGGCATGATGGTCCACTGGTCTGACCCAGCAGCGGCAATTCTTATGTTAGTTGCACAGTGAGGGCATGGGTCAGGCCTGGTCTGAGAAGGACTTCTGAGATGGTGGTATGGGGGTGAGGGGTGGGGAGCGTTTGAGGGAGGGTATCGAGCTCCTGAGGATAGGAGATATAGCAATAGAGAGTTAATAAAACATTCTTCTGCCCGTTCCCCCTTTTCTTATGTAGGGTTACCATATTTAATGATGGACAAATCCAGATGCGTGGTCACGCCCCATACCGCCTCCAGCCCCGCCCCATTCTACCTCCAACCCCGCTCCATATCTCCTCCAGACTCGCCCCCTAAAATCCTTGTCTCTTTTTTCCCCGACTTCCAGGCCACGTCTGGAGGCTTCCAGCATGCACGGATGCGCGTGATGTCATTCGCACATGCTTCTTGAAGGCCCTTCAGACGCAGCCGGAGCTCAGGGCTTTCCAAAACCTGGACAAACTGCTGGGTTTTGATAAAGTCCTCTAAAAAGAGGACATGTCCAGGTTTTTCCAGATGTCTGGTAACCCTAGCCATATGGTTGGTAACCCTAAAATTATATGTACAGTTGAATAAGGTATGTGGATCTGGTTTCAGTTTCAGGGTGTGCCACAAATTAGTTCAGATGCAGAGTAAGTGAATAGTCAGGTGTCAAAGCCATAAAAGGCTTGGGAGAAGAGCCAGGTCTTCACTTGCTTCCTAAAGTGGAGGTAGTCTTGAGATAGGTATAGCTCTTGTGTGAATGAGTTCCTAATTGAGAGAGCTACTCCTGAAAAGTCTTGCAGACAGGTGTTTAAACTACTTAATTTTCTTTGATGGAGGGTATAGTTTGGAATGTTGAGGGCTAATTTGCTCTTTAGTCTGAGGGCTTTGCAAATCAGAGAAATTTGTCCCTATAGAGTACTTGTAGCTAGAGTAGGTTTTGCAGGAAAGGTATATGATGTCAGGCTTGCTGTAGTATTTCTGAATTAGTTGGAGATGTTGTAATCTCTTTGTGGTCTGACCAACACATTGGGCACTCAGATAAAGGGCAGCTCACATTCAATTAAGCTTTGCCAGAAGAATTCAGGGGGCAAAGTATAATATAGATTTACTGGTGCTGCTTGTCACAGTTTTATGCTTCTGAAGCTGGAAGACCACAATAAATCTCAGCACTTTGGTAATTGCTGTGTGACTGCCAACACTTAAGACCTATTTGTTTTATAATACGATAATTAATAATTTGCTATCATATTAAATGAAGACATAAAGACATAAAGAGTGAATCTCTCTCCTCCTTACAAAGTTTGATGGACATGGGCCGCCGCGAGAGCGGACTGCTGGGCATGATGGACCTCAGGTCTGACCCAGCAGAGACATTGCTTATGTTCTTATGTTCATTGGAATGGTGACAAAAGTCTACACCACTGTGACATTGTTAACTGTAAACTGGTACCCCCCCTTTTTTTTTTTTCAAATAATTTTAGTTCTTACTTCTTACAGCTCAAAGCAAAGAAAATTGACCTCAGAAAATCTACAGAGAAAAAAAATAGGAGAAACCAAAAAAACACTGTGGAGTGACGATGTTCCTAAAATGGACTTTATTAAAAAATGTCAAAGTCCAAAAATACGATAATATAATCCACTCAAAGATAAAATAATCCACATGAGAATAAAATAATCCACATAAAAACCTAAAGGATCTTTAGGTTATTTTATCTTTGAGTGGATTATATTATTGTACTTTTGAACTTTGACATTTTTAATAAAGTCCATTTTAAGAACATCGTCACTCCACAGCTCAAACATTTTTGAATGTTCCAAAATTGCTTGGGGGGGAGGTCATGCTAAAAAGTTTGTAATTTCACCATGTTTAAAGATAATCTCATTCCACCTGGCACAAAAATGTGAATGGTACAACAAATAAAGCTGTAAAATTTGAAGTTGAAATTCCAAGCATCAACTTTGAAGAGAATTTTTGTTATTAAAATCTGGTGTCTTGGCTTTAGGGGCTATCTTTTTCTTTAGCATTCTTGTAAGTGTGTAATCATTATAAAACTCAGAAATTTGTTTTCATCGAACCTCTTCAACTGACGACATTCCTGTCTCTATCCTGTCTGGAGAAGGAGAGTGCTTAACGGAATAAGATGCCCTTACTCTTTGATAGCTAATGGATTTCCTTAAGAAATACAGTGGTACCTCGGAATCTGAACGCCCCAGAACTCAAACGATTTGGAATCCGAAGATTTTTTTTTTTTTTCTTCAGCCGATCTTGCTGCCTCTGCTGCTGGGGGTCTCGATCTTGCTGTTTCTGCCAGGTAGGCCCGATCTTGCAGAGTTTGTGGGACCAAGGAACGAATTAATCCAGTTTCTATTCTTTTCAGTGGGAAAACTTATCTTGGAACTCGAACGTTTTGTAACTCGAACGGGGGTTCTGGAACGGTTTAAGTTCGGATTCCAAGGTACCACTGTACTTCCTTTTTGTTTCTCGCTCTTAAATTACATTTTGGATCCATTTGAGGACTTGAGAAGATCTATGTTAAATATTGCTTATTTTGGTTTCGATGGATATAATGTTCTATTTCTTGTCATGATTGTACAAGTTTAATCTTGAATGTATAATTGAAAACTTATAAATAAAAAAAAAAAAAAAAAAAAAATTCGAAGCAGTTGCCAAGAAACAGCAAAAAAAAAAAGCCCTCTAGCGAGGTTACTTTTTTTGCCTCACGTTGTATATGCCCAGCGTTTCTAGAATATATTCTATGCACTTGGTTGCATGCCTCTCTTTGCCTCAAGTCTGCCCCCTTTCAGGGTATGTACATGGCATGCCTCTTTTCCCATTGGAGAATACTGCTGAGCGCGTTCCCTGTTTTTTGGCAGCCTGATGTTGATTTTTCATGTGTGAACGTTGCCTAACTTGCATAGGATTATCATCTTAGTCCGTACATTCTAACTCTTCAGTTTTGTTTCTAAAGCTTCTAGCTTTTGCATACATGATGTCCTCTGTCACAGTAGAAGCCCTTTATCATATCCATGGCTTCACAGAGAATTAAAAGCAATTTCACTGGAGCTTAGTCCATTTTAACAGAACAAACAATATCTCATTACTAATGTAATTAGGACTAATGACTGCCAAGAATCCCTAGTGTAAATAAATTACAGAAGAGGACTCACTTAATCTAATTGGACTGATTAAGTATTTCCAAGATTCTTCCCTTCTATGATAGGAATATATGTCAGGACTTGAGAGTTTTAAAAGATCCTAAAATTTGGGGATTGCACTGACAAAATTTTCCATTAAAATATGAGATGATTTATTTTTCCCCCAATAGCTATTGGCAGGCAACTGCTATTGGCAATTTATGTCATATATTATTGAATATGTTTCAACCACAAGATGGCCTCTACTACAGCTGGTATAAATTCATTAAACCTTCCAATTACACAAAAAAAATCTGAAATTCATGCATGAATGTATTATTTGGCAAAGGAAAACCTGGCCTGCATTTCTAGTTTCCAGTTGTGGGTATAAATTCTAATTTGTAATGCCTGATGGGTTCTTCTATGCAGAAATATACTTTCAATACATACTATACCTCACTGTTCAATTCTGAGGGCAGAAAACCAAATATTCATAGCCACTAACATTGTAGGAAGAAGGGCGGAGCCATTGCCCATTATGATGTAGTCGTGAGACTGTGGAACTGGTGAAATCTAAAGGCTTAGGTCAGGACCTTCATTACAGTCCAATCCAATGGTCAGGTTACTGTGTCGTCATGTTATTTGGCAAAAAAGAGGTGAGCAGGAATATTCTGTAGCACTAACTGGTTATATGCCATTGAATATCCCAGGATAGACCTGGACATGTGATTTAAACAGTCAAGAGCCCCCAGGGCATGGGAATGAAAATGAATAATTATGGGGATAATTGTATAAGTGTTTTCTACATGCCAAGCCAGTTTTACACATGGTAAAGAGCTTTAATATAATTGTTTGGCCATTCTAGTATAGAAGTATGTTAGTTGATAAGGTTGCATCTTATCAATGCGCCTGTTGTAGGCAATTCTGGAGGGCACAGTTTGGGCAGGGTAGAGGCGGAGTTGTGATGTACTTGCGTATTTTATAAAATTAATTTATTTAATTCATTTTCTGTCTCATTGTCCACAAGATTTCAGAATGGGTTACAGGTTAAACATGCATAGTATACAGGTAACAGGTTACGATTTGTACTGGATTTACCATAATTTCAATACAAGTTTGTTACAAGTTATTATTCTAACTTAACACATACTAGGGTCTAATACTAATATACAGTTTACCGTTACAATTTGCCATGATTTTCCTTACAGAGCAAGTTTTCCAGTACAAGTTTTATCCTAATTGACACACATAGATAGTTTACAGGTTGGATTTGCTATAGTTACAGTACAAGATTTTACAATACATGTTTCCTTATGTGACACATACCGGGTTCTGGTACCAATATTTATTTCTTTGTGATCCATCAGTCAAGGGCAGGGGTTAGATGAAGAGGTATGTTTTTATTGCTTTCCTAAAGTTGAGTAGTCCTTCAAGGGATCTGATCTGTGGGGGCTCGGTAGGAGTAGGAAAAACGGAAAGCCTACTACTCCAAAATGGTAAGCATGGACACCCAAGACACAAAAAAGCTATTCAATCTAGTAAAAAACCTCACTAATACCAAACCTTTCCTAGCTACACAAGGAAATCATCCACCGACAGCCATTCTACTTGCAGACCACTTCAAAAACAAGATCACCAAGATCAGAACCATCTTCAACAATACACACACCCACCTCGAAGAAATAACTACAAACCCCACAATAGGAGAAACCATCGCCGCTGACAGAAGCTGGACCAACTTCCCAGTAGTACATTGGTCTGACATGAATCGACTCTATAAAAAATACAGCCAAGCATCATGCGACCTAAACAATTGTCTCACATACCTGATAGCAAATGCCTCCACCAAATTCAGAGCTAGCCTCATGCAATGGATACAAATCACGCTAACGGAAGGACAATTCCCACAGGACCTAGGAGAGATCATAATCACCTCAATTGTAAAAGATCACAAAGGCCCAAAAGACATCCCCTCCAACTACAGACCCATCGCTTCAATACCAATATACGTTAAAATAATAGAAGGTCTAATCGCACAATTCCTCACTAGCTACCTGGAAGACCACAACCTACTTCATCCCTCACAATCAGTATTCTGAACCAACCACAGCACAGAGACACTACTAGTAACCCTACTAGACACAGCTCGACAGCACCTTAGCAAAGGCAAAAACATGCTGATAATTCAACTAGATCTCTCTGTTGCATTTGACCTGGTCGACCACTCCATACTACTACAGATACTTGAAGCCATAGGGATCTCAGGCAGGGTATACAACTGGTTCCAAGGATTCCTAAAATCAAGAACTTACAGAGTAAAGTCCAACGATCACAAATCAGACTCATGGTCCAACCCCTGCAGAGTTCCACAAGGATCTCCACTATCACCTACGCTCTTCAATCTCTTTATCTCCTCCCTCGGAACCACTTTAGACAACTTAAATGTAACATCTTTCAGCTACGCAGATGACATCTCCATACTCCTCCCCTTTGACTCACCAGATCCCACCTCAACAATAAAACTGGACAAAACACTAGATGTAGTGGAAAAATTGATGATAGCCCACAAACTGAAACTAAACACAGACAAAACAAAAGTCCTTCTGCTTGAAAAGGCCAAAACCCCCACCATCACAGAATTAGAAATTAAGGCCACCAAATACCCAATACAGCCTGAACTCAAACTCCTAGGAGTAACGATAGACAGATGCTGCACAATGCAGGCCCAAATCAATAAGACAACACAGAAAGCTTTTTTAACCATGAGAAATCTACGTAAAATAAGAAAATTCTTCGACATAGAGCAATATAGGCTCATTGTCCAATCCCTAGTCTTAGGTCTACTGGACTATTGCAATTCCCTCTATCTGCCATGCCCAGCCAACATGCTAAAACAACTGCAGACTATACAAAACACTACTCTCAGATTGATCTACTCACTGAGAAAATATGACCACATCACCACTGCTTACCTAGACTCACACTGGTTACCAATACAGGCACAAATTCAATTCAAACTTTACTGCTTATTATTCAAAGCATTAAATGGCTCTGCCCGCCTACCTTAACAACCGCCTAAATCAGACCCTCACTACTAGACAAAGAAGAACTCTGACCCCATTTACCTATCCTCCACTCAAAGGTACACAGCGCAAGAAGATGTTTGACAACCTACTTGCGACGCAAGCAGCAAAACTCGACCACTCCATTTCCAACCTGCTGACAACGAGCGACCTCAAAACATTTCGAAGAGAGATCAAAACCCTGCTATTCAAGAAATTTGTCCAGACACCTTAACTCTCACCCTCACTTCTCTCCTCCCTGGTAAAATCCCCTCTCAAAGCCTCCACTTCTCTGGTAATCTTTTCCTCTTCTAAATATCAACCTAAAATATAAAGCTCCTGGAAATGTCCAGCTTTCCCAATTGTTATCCTATTTGTAATATTGCCTAGAAATGTCCACTTATCTTATTTGTTATGTAATTCACAATTTCTCCTGGAAATATCCAGCTTTCTTATCTCACTTGTAACAAAAAATTGTTATCCTATTTGTAATATTGCCTAGAAAGTCCACTTATCTTATTTGTTATCGAATTCGCAATTTCTCCTGGAAATATCTAGCTTTCTTATCTCACTTGTAACAAAAAATTGTTATCCTATTTGTAATATTGCCTAGAAAGTCCACTTATCTTATTTGTTATCGAATTCGCAATTTCTCCTGGAAATATCCAGCTTTCTTATCTCACTTGTAACAAAAAATTGTAACTATCCTGGAAATGTCCAGTTAGCTCTTTTGTAATTCGCCTAGAACTGCAAGGTACAGGCAGAATAGAAGTCACTAATGTAATGTAATGTAACGTTGCTTTGCAGTTTGAAGTTGAAAGGCACGACCTTGGGGACGTTTTGAAGCATATTTCATCCTGGGAGCGGAGGGACCGGTTTGGCACATATGGAGGAAGCTTAGCCATCATGTAGCCTGGCGCCATGTCATACAAATATCTGAACGCTAGCATCAGGCCCTTGAAGACACAGCGTTTAGCTATAGGCAGCCCAGCGAGCTGATGCTAGGGCCTTGGAGACAGGGTCAAGGGCACAGAGTTGTTTTTTTTTTTTTTTTTTTAGAAGCCTGATCGCTGCATTTGGAACATGCTGGAGACGTTGAATAGTGCATTGCAATACTAAGGCATAGAGTAGTTGGGTGAAGTCAGCCTCTGAAAAGTAGTTCCTTATTTTTCAGAATTGTCGTAGGTAGTAAAATGAGGAAAATACCACCTGAGATATATGAATGGAAATCGATAGCTGCTGTCAAGGAGTATTCCTAGGCTGCGTGCTTGGTCTTTTGCAGTTATAGTAGTCAAATCCTAGCACAGCGGGGGCGGGGGCGGTTTGGTTTGTGGATCCAAAGGAGTTCTGTCTTGGAGGAGTTTGTTGACAATTTTCTCTTGTGGAAGGAGGAAAGCCTCAGATCATGTGTCCATTTTCACATGCCAACCCAGTGGCCATTCAGCTAATATGGACAACAATTTCAATCACTGGCCATCCTCCATCACCCTTAACTAATTAATGTGCAAAAATCATGCTGTGCAAACTTGCATTGATAATATATAAATAATATCAAAAGCGTAAAAAACACTTATCTTGATAATGTCAGGCAACTTGTTTTAGACTCATTCTGATTCTGACGCGCAATATCTTCCTCCGAGAATCAGAGAAACCATATGCGTGTCAAAGCAGCTCCTGATTGGTAAAGCCTAACTTTAGTGCAGGAAGAGGCGGCTGCTCTCTCCTGCCTCTCCAGCTGTCCTCTCCAGGTCGGCGGTTCGCAGTTGGAAAATATCGCGAATGACTGGGACCGCGAACCACCAACCGAATGAGCGGGGGAACATGCAAATCTCTCTTGTGCATATTCATTAAGGCTATCCTGAAAACCTGACTGGCTAGTGGTCCTCCAGGACAGGATTGGGAACCACTGGTTTAAAGAATTCAGGTCATAATTGTGAACTTAAGCTAGGAGTTATAGCTTTGGGGGTGACCTTTTTTCTTCGACATCCTTGTAAATTTGTGATACAATATCGTATGAAAAAATATGTTTTCTTTGATCCAAGCCAGCTGACAACATTCTTGTCTATAGCGCCTCAGGTTTAAGGGGATTTATGAGGGCAATTGATTATTTGTTTCCTGTCTCAGCTTAAAGGGTTTATTTCTTCTTTAAATAGGAAATTAGTTTGTTAATGTTTCTTCAATTTTCCGCTATATATACCTTGAATCTCTATAGGTCAGTGGTCTCAAACTTGCGGCCCGGGGGCCACATGCGGCCCACCAGGTACTATTTTGAGGCCCTCGGTATGTTTATCATAATCACAAAAGTAAAATAAAACAGTTTCTTGATCATGTCTCTTTAGCTATAAATTACAATATTATTATTAAGACTTAGCCAAAAGGAAAGAGTTATAAACTATAAAGAGTTTTTACCTCATGCAAAATTGGCATTTCTGTAATAAGACATTAACTATTTTTTCTGAGGCCCTTCAAGTACCTACAAATCCAAAATGTGGCCCTGCAAAGGGTTTGAGTTTGAGACCACTGCTATAGGTGGACTTGAGCTGAAGTCAAGCCATAATGATTTTCTTATTATTGATGTTTGAGATGATAGAATGAAAACTTTATTACCTTATTGGCTTTTCTTTATCTTTCTGTACAAGTGATACTTGATTTGTAAATTTGAAAATGATAAATAAATTTTTTAAAAAAGAACTTCTAGGTAGATTATATCTTTCCAACAGTCTTGTACATTAATTCCATTGCAAGAAATTTTAGAAGAGTTGTCATTGGTTGAGTTTTATCGGTGGGGGTGGGGGAATTTGCCTTTAAGTAAAGGAATTATCCTGTCTCGCTGTTGAAAAATGTGTGCACATCTACAATGCTAAAGTGTATAAAGAATCTGATGTTTTACATTCTCAGCTCTTGAACTGGAGGTGGATGATGGAATTGGATTTTCATGGGCTGCATGATTCTGGGTCATAGCTGAGTGGACCATGCTGGTGAAACTGGCTTGGCTTGACATTTATTGATGTGGAGGTGAACTCTTTACCTTCAAGCACTCTTTAAAGTCGATAACATTTCTGTTTGAGACGTGTGTCACTCTGATGCTTCAAAAGTAGGTCAGAATGAGTTTTCATTTTGCAAATGTCATCATGGTTCAGAAAGCCCTTCACAACCTTGAATGGGTCGAATTTATATTTGAACCAGACAAATCTTAGTTCTTAATATTTGTGTTTTATATGGAATGCTATCTGAAGTACTACTACACAGATTTTATGGCTCTTAATTACCACACAGATGGGTTTCATATTGTCTATCTCAGAATATTAAAAGCCTGAATCAGCCATGCTGAGATTTAAACTTGAGACTCATGTCTAGACAGATGCTACAGACAGATGCTTTGAACAATGGAGCTGTTCTTCAGGCATCCCCCCTGAGATCAAAGCAAACCCTACTAGTCCCGGAGTACGTAATTAAAAATGGCTTATTTCCCTACTAGTGACATGTCGTATAAAGCAGTGTTTTTCAACCTTTTTTGGGCAAAGGCACACTTGTTTCATGAAAAAAATCACGAGGCACACCACCATTAGAAAATGTTAAAAAATTTAACTCTCTGCCTATATTGACTATATATAAAGTAATTCTCTTGAATAGGAATCAAATAAACACAAAGAAAGTATTTTATAATTACTTTATTATGAAATAAAAATTATAAAAATTATAAAATACTTTATTCAGTGCGAAACCTGGGCCTGTTTGGCTGAACACAAAGCTGATATTCTGGCTGGAATGGAAGAAAGACACACACGTAGCTCTTCGTCAACAGCTCTCAGTCTCTCTCTGTATTTGGTTTTTATAGCATACAAAAATAGACAAATATACCCTCCATCCTTTTTATTAAACCACAATAGCAGTTTTTAGCGCAGGGAGCTGCGCTGAATGCCCAGCACTGCTCTTGACGCTCATAGGCTCCCTGCGCTAAAAACCACTATTGCGGTTTAGTAAAAGGGGACCATATTGTAAAATATAGACAGCAGATATAAATTCAGAACTGTGCATAGTAAGTGAAGGGAAGTTTTCATCTCTGGGAATTTACCCAGTTAACTATTAAGTTATTTGGGCAAATTCCTTTGAAAACTGTGGTAATACTGCCTCCACTTTGCTAAATTTAAAATAAAATCATTTTTCCTACCTTGTCTGGTGATTTCTGGTTGCACTTTCTTCTTCTGACTGTGCATCCAATCTTTCTTCCCTTCTATCAGCCTGTATGCTTTCTCTCCTCCACACCTCATTCCCTCCCCCAAGTTTTTCTTCCTCTCTTCCTGGCCTTTCTTTCTTTTTTTCTGTTTCTCTTCTTTCCTTCTGTTTCCCTGCCTGCCCCCTTTCTTTCTTTCTCCCAGCCTCCTGTCCAGCAGTAACTCTCTTCCCTTCCTCCCCTCCCAGCAGCATCTCTCCGTCTCCCTCTCCAGTAGCAGCTGTCCCTTTTTTTTCCTTGCCCAGCAGCTTCCCAGATTCCTTTCCCTCCTCCCCTCCCAGAAGCATCTCTCCTTCTTCTCCCTCTCCAGTAGCAGCTGTCCCTTTTTTTATCTTGCCCAGCAGCTTCCCAGATTCCTTTCCCTCCTCCCCTCCCAGAAGCATCTCTCCGTCTCCTTCTCCCTCTCCAGTAGCAGCTGTCCCTTTTTTTCCTAGCCCAGCAGCTTCCCAGATTCCTTTCCCTCCTCCCCTCCCAGAAGCATCTCTCCTTCTTCTCCTTATCCAGTAGCAGCTGTCCCTTTTTTTCCTTGCCCAGCAGCTTCCCAGATTCCTTTCCCTCCTCCCCTCCCAGAAGCATCTCTCCTTCTTCTCCCTCTCCAGTAGCAGCTGTCCTTTTTTTTCCTGGCCCAGCAGCTTCCCAGATTCCTTTCCCTCCTCCCCTCCCAGATGCATCTCTCCTTCTCCTTCTCCCTCTCCAGTAGCAGCTGTCCCTTTTTTTTCCTGGCCCAGCAGCTTCCCAGATTCCTTTCCCTCCTCCCCTCCCAGAAGCATCTCTCCTTCTCCCTTTCCAGTAGCAGCTGTCCCTTTTTTCCCCTGCCCAGCAGCTTCCCAGACTGATAGTGGTTTTCTCCCCTCCCAGCAGCTCTTCTTACTTCCCAGCGCAGCGATTCACGAAGGCAGCCTCGGGTCCTTTGTTGTGTCGCGCCGCCTCTGAGGAAAGAGGAAGTTGCATCATCAGAGGCAGCCGCGACTCAGCAAAAGCCCCGAGGCTGCCTTCGTGAATCGCTGCGCTGGGAAGTAAAGGAGAGCTGCAGAGAGGGGAGAAAGCCACTGTCGGAGGCTCCCCAAGATCTCTCCGGCCCAGCGCACGCTTCCGATGCTGATCTTGCCGGTCCTGCGCGGACCGGCAGGAAGTTCAAATGAGTCAATCTTGCCGGTCCTGCGCGGACCGGCAAAAATTTCCTGCGGACCGATAACGGTCCGCGGACCGGCGGTTGAAGAACTGTGGATTAGATCGCCAAGACAAAGTGAGTCCTGGGTGATCGACTCACTTTGCCTTGGCGAGCTACTGGCGCCCCTGCCTCGGGCCCCCTGTAAGCTCCGGGCCCGGCGGCCCTGCGGCACACCAGGCAACATCTCGCGGCACACTAGTGTGCCGCGGAACAGCGGTTGAAAAACACTGGTATAAAGATTCAGAGCAAAAATGTTTCTAAGTTGAGATGGGCCAGGCTTGCTGGTTAACTGCACTGTGCAAATCATTGGTTTTCAGACAAAATGACAGTAAATCTGCCTAATGAATACTTATTTGATAAACAAGAATGCTGATTTTTAATATTTCCGATGAGGTTTTTAATTTTTAATCTTTTTGTAACTCACGTTTTAATTCATAGCAATATTTGAAATTGTATTGTAACTAATGCTGCATTAGGCTGATGTATGTAGTAGCACTTTTTGGAAACTGTATCTTTTGCTGAAATGTCTCAGTTTTCCTGTCGTGAACCGCAGGGCGGTATATAAGAAAATAAATGATTATTATTCTCCCTCATTCTGTAACAGGATGCTTAAATTTACATACTGAGGGAGAAATTCTGTTTATATTAGTGCTATTCTATAAATTGCATCCGGAGTTAGGCACAGTTTATAGAATACGCTTGGCGGGGCATAATGTCTTAAGTCCAATTCAGACGTATGGCGCTAGACGCTCAAAGTCGGCAGTGGGAAAATGCCCATTTTCAAAAAATACCTCTAGAATATTTTTTTTTTCTGCAAATCATCTATCTGGACGTCCAGACTATTGTTCTTCCAGACTGCCAGAATGTCCATCTTAATATCACATTTTCGACCACAATTTTGTCCAAGTCCTAAACGCCCAGAACAAAACCATTTGGATGTGGGAGGGGCCAATCTTGTAATGTACTGGCCACCCAGACAAGGCACCTTAGAGGGCACTGCTGTGAACTTCACATAAAGAGTGTCACATAAACATCTCACCAGAACTCCCTTTTTAGGTTATGGTGAGCTCCCCCCCAAAACCCTATCTACAACCCCAATAGCCCTTACATGGCACCTATATGGCAGTAGAGTAGGGTTTGGTAGGATTTTGGTGGGCGCACATGTTCCACCATAAAAGTAGTGGTTAGAGTGATTTCACCTAATCACAATTTTTTTGGGGGAGGGGGAAAAAAAACAAACCTATATTTTTGCCTTCCCCCGGCATCCCGGCCTTACTTGGTGGTCTAGCGAGCTTTCAGGGCAGGAGCGATCTTCCTACGCTCCTGCCTCGTGTAGATTGCCAATAGGAAATGGCTACCGTGAGCTCCCGCCATAGTCTCGAGAGACTACGGGAACTCACAGCAGCCATTTTCTATTGACGATCTGCACGGGGCAGGAGCGTAGGAAGATTGCTCCTGCCCCGAAAGCTCGCTAGACCACCTGGTAAGGCCGGGATGCTGGGGGAAGGCAGGATGGAGGAGGGGGTGGTCAGAGCCAGATATTCACGGTCCGGCTCTGCCCCTATCCCCCGTGAATAACGAGGGAGATGTGTAATGGTTGTAAGCATCCTCCTTATTTGAATCTTAACAGGAAAACCATTCCAAAACATGAAACTTTCCCAACACATGCACAAAAAAAAAAAATGCTTGGATGACGGCCGAAATGATGGAAGATTGGGTTAATTCTGTTTGCTATAGGCAGCCAAAGACTCTTCACAAATCACATAGCTTGCTTGTTGATACATTCAGAGGACACATGTCTGAAAGAATAAAGAACAGCCTGAAACAAAACAACTGTGATTTGGTTATTATTCAGAGTGGTATGACAAGCCTTCTTCAGTCACTTGATGTTTCAGGGAGCAAGCCATTTAAAGATTTTTTAAGAGAAGAATATGAGACTTACCCTCCCCCCCCGCCTTTTTTTTAAATTTTTTAGGCCGTGACGGTAACAGCTTCGATGCTTATAGGAATTTTATGAGCGTCTGAGCTGTTACTGCCATGGCTGGCGCTAAAAACGGCGCTACGGTTTTGTAAAAAAAAAGGAGGGGGGGTGTTGTTTTCTAACAACCTTCCTTTGACGTCTTTTCAGAAATCAAGAAAGCACCTTCTTCAAAAATCGGAAAGTGGGTGTCAGGTGCATGGGGAAAAGTTCCAGTAAATATAGCGCAGCAGTTGTTTGAGAAGTGTTGTATAAAAAAAATGCATTTTTTGATACAGGATATGATCTCGTATGGGAAGACACTGATGGTGATTCTAACCCCCTCTTTTGCTAAGGTGCGCTAATCGAATTAGTGCGCACTAGAAGGCCTAAGAGTGAGGGATCCAACAGTACTAATGATGGTGTTTAAAATGATATACAGTCCTGTATGTGAAACTGTACCGTCATTTTGTTTGTCAAAAATCTCTGCTTTCTTTCTTTATAAGTTTATTTATCATATACTGGTAATTGAATGTTTTTTTTCTCCCCCTTGTATGCAAATGTGGTGGTGGGGTGTTGGAATTGAGGGTACGGCTTTAGAATACCTCCCTTCTGTATCTTGTCCAAGATAACACTTTGTAAATTCTGTTTGCAAATTAGTTTGTTCACCTTGCATTTCTAGCTAGCAAAAATAAGTCAATGTTTTATTCTTGCCTTGTCTTCCTGGAATTTCTAGCACCCTGGACACATTAAGTGCTATTTAAAGAGATTACATTTTAACAGAACGATGCCAGTTTAGAACCACATCATTCATCAAGCTATGTTGACGTATCCTGTTACTTGTGAAAAATGACTTTAATATTGCTAGTGGTTATGTAGCATTGTATGATAATTATCACACGTCACAGAAATTAGAATAATGTCCAGTGATCAAGGCTAGCTTTTACACTAAAGCAGAGAATAAATCAGTTTCATTTTTCAAAATCAGGGTACAGCATACTTCTTGTGCATTTGTCAGATTATTTCATGCAGCTTAAAAAAAGGTTTTGCCGGGGCTTCCAGGTTGACTCTGACCCAAGAATTGCCGCTGCTGGGTTAGACCAGTGGTCCATTGTGCCCAGCAGTCCGCTCACGTGGCAGCCCTTAGGTCAAAGACCAGTGCCCTAACTGAATCTAGCCTCACCTGCGTCGTTCTTCTCTGGACCGTCGTTCTTTCGAGTAGTACCGTGTCCTTCTTCATGTATGGCGACCAGTGCTGGATGGAGTACTCCAGGTGAGGGCACACACCATTGCCCAGTACAGCAGCATGATAACCTTCTCCGATCTGTTTGTGATCCCCTTCTTTATCATTCCAAGCATTCTGTTCGCCCTTTTTGCTGCCACCGCGCATTGCACAGATGGCTTCATCGACTTGTCGATCAGAACTCCCAAGTCCCTTTCCTGGGAGGTCTTTCCAAGTACCGCCCTGGACATCCTGTATTCGTGCGTGAGATTTTTTTTTACCAACATGCATCACTTTACACTTACCCATGTTGAACCTCATCTGCCATGTCGATGCCCATTCCTCGAGCCTGATTATGTCACGTTGAAGACCTTCGCAATCCCCCTGCATCTTCACTATTCTGAATAACTTTGTATCGTCCACAAATTTAATCACCTCGCTCGTCGTACCTATGTCCAGATCGTTTATAAAGATGTTGAAGAGCACGGGTCCAAGCACCGAGCCCAGCGGCACCCTACTGGTGACACTCTTCCAGTCTGAGTATTGTCCATTTACCCCCACTCTGTTTCCTATGCTCCAGCCAGTTTTTAATCCATGTGAGTATTTCACCCTCGATTCCATAGCTTGCAATTTTTTGAAGTAGTCATTCATGTGGAACTTTGTCGAATGCCTTCTGAAAATCCAGATATGCAATGTCAACCGGGTCGCCCTTGCCTGTTTACTCCCTCGAAGAAGTGCAGCAAGTTCGTCAAACAAGATCTGCCTTTGCTGAAACCGTGCTGGCTGGTCCTCATCAGACTGTGTCCGTCAAGGTGATCAATGATGCAGTCCTTTATCAGCACCTCTACCATCTTTCCCGGTACAGAGGTCAGACTCACCGGTCTCTAGTTTCCCAGATCTCCCCTTGAACTTTTTTTGAAGATCGACATAACATTCGCCACCTTCCAGTCTTCGGAATCTTTCCTGATTTGATCGACAGATTAGCTATTAGTTGAAGCAGTTCAGCTATAGTCCCTTTCAGTTCCTTGATGACCCTCAGATGGATGCCATCCGTTCCCGGGGATTTATCACTTTTAAGCCTATCGATCTGCCTGCATACCTCTTCTAGACTGACCGTCAACCCTATCAGTTTCGGGTCTTCGTTTCCAGCTTATAGCCTGATGGGTTCCGGTATGCTGTATATATCCTCTTCGATAAATATAGACGCAAAAAATGTGTTCAGTTTGTCAGCGATGGCTTTGTCCTCCTTTAGCACTCCCTTTATTCCATGGTTATCCAACAGCCCCACTGCTTCCTTTGCGGGTCATTTCCCCTTAATATATCGAAAGAACAGCTTGAAGTTTTTTGCCTCCTTGGCTATTTTTTCCTCATAGTCTCTTTTGGCCCCATTTACCACCTTATGGCACCTGCGTTGATGTTGTTTGTGCTTATTCCAGTTTTAGTCCGTTCTTGACCTTTTCCATTCCTTAAACGAAGTACACTTGGCATCATTGCAGTAATCTAAGTGTGACAGGGATGCATATAACTTAATGTTCCATAAGTCAAGCATGGAAGTGACAGCCCTGCCTGTGTCTCATCCATGCTGTATCCATATGTACACCCCCTTAAATGTATGCACTGTGCCACTTAGTTGCATCCCTACAGAATAGCACTTAAGTCCCCCCACATTTACATAAGTGCTAGTATTCTGTCCATTAACACGTGCAAAGGGTTTATAAATTTGGATGCCCCTTTATAGAACTATCCTTCACATGCATAGCTACTGGGGACAAGTGCTTTCCATATTTATTCTGTGCTGCTGCCTATCCAGATTGCGATGTTGAACAAATGTATTTTTGTAAATGCTGCAGCTAGGTCGGATGATTGACTTGAGTATATCTGTTTAATTTGAATCTGCAGAAAGTAATATTTTAAAATAAATAAAGTTGTCAGTTACCTGTAAACAAAATCAAATCTTTTCCTCATATTGCTATTCTAAGAGCTCAAGCACATTTCTATAATGCATACCCTTCTTCCAGGTTATCTCATTTTATAATCTGAAACATACTATCTGTAGCACTTGAAGAGTACAAGAAAATAATATACAGTTTTTATCTTGCACATGCCCTTGTTGCACCAAATTAACATATGAATAGCTAGTCCTCAGAGATATGAAGGAAGGATGAATTGCTGAGCTTTTATTTTGATATGAATGTGTTGTTGAATATGGACAGCAGTGGTGGGTAAAGGGTTGAGAGGTCACTTTAAAGACAAGATGGTGCAGGGACCAGAGAAATTTGTTAGGTTGCTTATGGGAATTTATACGCGTCACTATTCAGAGTGGAAGACTCTTAACTGAAAATACTGGATAGGCCAGTTTGGTCTCTACCATTATACTGCTATAAATCAAGCTTGTCCAACTAATGGCCTGCAGGGCAGAACCTGGTCCACCAAGCGCATTTTTTTGGCCCTCGAAAGCTTGGAAATTCTAGTAGTGCTTACATCAGGATTCCTGCTTCCCCACCGTGACTCGGCTCTCTGTAAGCATGAGCTGCACAGTGGCAGAAGTTCCAGCTAACCTTGCAGTTTCAAGTCTCACGAGACTTGAAACTGCAAGACCAACCCAAACATCTGGCACTGTGTGACTTAAGCTTTCAGAGCGCCAAGTCCTGATGGGGAAGCAGGAAGCCCACTGTGTTCTTCATCTAAAACCAAATGAGGGAAAATAAACTGGGTGAAACCTATTATGAGTGAGAGACTGGGTGGTGGCTCGTAAGGGGAGTTACATGAGCAAGAGAGACTGGGTAAAAGCTTAGAGAGATTACATGAGTGAAAGAGACTGAATGAAAGCTGGGGAGTGGATGATGCAACATCATATTTTGCTACTATCTGACAAAAGACATGGCAAAATATGATTGGGTATGTGTTTTGGCCCTGAATGTTACAAAAAATAAAATGTGGCCCTTGACAGAAAAAAAAGGTTGGACAAGCCTGCTATAAATAGCCTTCAGTGTTGAAATCACTTTTTGTGTTAAACATCATTGGCTTTCCTGTTTCACATCAGACTTTCTTCAGCCTTTTACCAGATGTTGATGTGAAACAAATATTCAGATTAATTCACAGTGCAGCATAAAGGGATAATGATTTATGCAAAATGTTTGTTTGCTTAAGGTGATCTATCTTTTCACAAATTGTTACTGCTGATGCAAGCTGAGATCACATGGGAACTGTGATAACGTTTGCCTCTAATGAATTACTCTCATAAAAAAAGAAACAGTTTGTATCTACAGCCTCAGCACCCTGGGGTTGTGGGTTCAAACCCCGTGCTGCTCCTTGTGACCCTAGGCAAGTCACTAAGTCCTCCATAGCCCCAGGTACATTAGATAGATTGTGAGCCCACCGGGACAGATAGGGAAAATACTTGAGTACCTGATTGTAAAAACCGCTTAGATAACCTTGATAAGCGGTATATAAAAGCCTAATAATAAACTTGAAATGATTAAGAAACATTTCCTTTTGTCTCGTGATTCTGAGATTGAATGGATCTTTGGAGATCAAGGTCCTGAAGTTAATTTAGTTTGTATTTGGTCAACATCAATGGTTTTGCCTCAATAATCATAACAACATAAGCAGTGCCTCTGCTGGGTTAGACCAGAGGTCCATAGTGCCCAGCAGTCCGCTCATGCGGTGGCCCATCAGGTCCAGAACCTGTATAGTAATCCTCTATCTATACCCTTCTATCCCCTTTTCCTTCAGGAAATCATCTAATCCCTTCTTGAACTCCAATACCGTACTCTGTCCTATCACACCCTCTGGAAGCGAATTCCCTCTCGTTCTTGTAGTTTTCGAAAGTTTGAAGAATCTGTCCCTTGAAAACTACAAGAACGAGAGGGCATTCAGAAAAATTAAGAGGGGACAGATTCAGAACCAATGCTAGGAAGTTCTTCTTCACCCAAAGGGTGGTGGACACCTGGAATGTGCTTCCAGAGTGTGTGATAGGACAGAGTACGGTATTGGGGTTCAAGAAGGGATTAGATGATTTCCTGAAGGAAAAGGGAATAGAAGGGTATAGATAGAGGATTACTATACAGGTTCTGGACCTGATGGGCCGCCGCGTGAGTGGACTGCTGGGCGTGATGGACCTCTGGTCTGACCCAGCAGGCACTGCTTATGTTCTTATGATTATCGTGGTAAAACCGTTGCTGTTGACCAAATAACAAACTAAATTAACTTCAGGACCTTGATCTCCAAAGATCCATTCAATCTCAGAATCACGAGACAAAAAGAAATGTTTCTTAATCATTTCCCTGCTTTCTTGCACAGGATCATAAATACGAACTGTTTCTTTTTTATGAGAGTAATTCATTAGGGGCAAATGTTATCACAGTTCCCATGTGATCTCAGCTTGCATGCAATCCATGGCACTCTAGTTTTCAGACTTGGCCAAAGATTAAATATTCTGTTTTCCCTCACATTGTGTGTCTGATTATCATAATTCTTCTTTCAGCCTGAATCCATACAGCTATGACGAGAACTGTCTAAGCAGTAGTGAAGACCACATCCCATTGGCTGCTTTGCCATTGCTGGCCATTTCATCCCCACAGTATCAGGATGCTGTTGCCATGGTGATTAGCAGAGCCAATCAAGTTTATAATGACTTTCTCAAGTCTGCAGATGGTGCTGGATTTAATGGACAGGTAAGACATGCTTTCATGTTTTTGACAGAAAAATGTGAAAATTTGTTTTTTGCAAGGTGAAATCTAGTAATGAATACCACGACTTTCCAGTCTTATAATGTCATCAATGAAAGCAAAGGTGGGATTTGAATATTCTTAAAATTTTTCCAGATGTGGCCCAAGCAACGCAATTGAGAAGAAAATCCTTTTTGGCTTTGAAACCTAGGGTGTTGGCTTTAGGAGCCACATTTTATTTAAAATTTCCCTGTAAATGCTTGATTAAATTTAAGGAGAATGATTATGTTTATTGGGACTCAACTCAGTTAGAACAATTTTTGCAACATCAAGAATCTATTAGTATTTCTTCTGTTACCACATAATTAATTATTTGGAGTTTGAATTTCTAAACACTAATATGTTTGGTCTATATGATCATGTTTATTTGACTTTTGTTATGATATATAGTATTTGCTCTCCCACAGTTATGAGGACTAGAGGAATTTTGTGATAGCCTTTTGGTTGTAATAATGTCTTAATTTTATTTATGTATTATCCTTACTTTATTATTATGTATATGTAATAATGTTTTAAACTTGAATTAAAAAAAAAATTCTCTGTGAAGCCATGGATATGATAAAGGGCTTCTACTGTGACAGAGGACATCATGTATGCAAAAGCTAGAAGCTTTAGAAACAAAACTGAAGAGTTAGACATCAGCAGGAGGGATGCCCACTTCTTCCTGCTGGAACCCCCGAACACCACGTCAACGTCCTCCGGCAAGAGGGATGCCCACTATCTCCTGCCTGAACACACCCCTCAACTGTGATAGGCCCATCCCAGTATATCCCGGAATGCACCAGGAAGTAGGTCTAAGGCCCTGATTGGCCTGGGTGCCTAAGGCCCATCCTATGGGAAGGGCCTTAGTAGCCTTGGCCAATCAGGGCCTTAGGCCCCTCCTTGGTACATCCTAGGATGCACTGGGAAGGGTAAGGCCCACCATTGTGAAGAGGTGGGCCTGCCGGCCAGAGAGTGTAGGCATCCCTCTGGCTGGCCTTACTACAAAAGGTATGGGAGGGGTGTTGGGGCGGGGGGTTTGGGGGTATCTGTGGTTGGGGCGAGTCATGTGTTCAGGGGAGGGGTGTCTCCAGGAAGGAGGGAGTGGGCATCCCTCCTACCTATAGTGGTTAGCGGGTGCCTATCGCAGTTGGTTCTGGCAGGAGGAAGTGGGCATCTGTTCTGCCAATGTCAGGGGTCCCCTGCTGCAGTCGCTCAGCTGATCGCGGCAGGAGTATTTCTCCCCCCTCCCCCCCCACCCAATCAGCTAAGCTGGATAGTTTGTGTTTAAAGATCTGGTTGCTTTGTGTGGGCTTAAAAGTAAAGCCAAATAGGATTATGCTTTTAAAAAAACAGAATTTTGAAACCAGCTTTGAATTTAAGCCATGCTAATAAATACTGCATGGTACTCTTGCCAAGTGTAGAAAACGAAGAGATGTGAGATTAGGTAAAGAAAAATTATACCAATTATAACAATAATTACAAAAATGGACTGCTGGCTCAGTCAATGGAAAAATGGATTTTTAGTATATTTTTTTCTTAATACAAGGTTTTTAGTTTTGGAAATCCAACATTGTTATGATATTAGCAGGGAATATAAAAATCCTAATGTTACTACGCATATAATGGTTGCCTCTAGAGTGTTAGAATTAATTGGAATCTATAGCAGGGAAAATGTATATACACAGGGGTTACAGAAAGAAACTAGAAGAACCAATCAAAATTGGCCATGTCGGTGCACAATCCCTATATAAAGAGAGAGTAATCCAACCTAAACCATTTATACTGCAGCTTTGAAATATCTCCCTAAAAAAAGCCAAACATATATATATACTTCTTTATTTATTGGAAGAAAAATAGAACAAATATGCATAATTGCATTTTAAGAAGCTTTAGCTCCTCCCAGAGTCCCTTCATTGATTCAAGATTTTTCCCACAGGCAAGTAAGTCATCCTGCACAGAGAGGTTATAATTTCTAAATTATTTTTCCAGGTGTGTCTAATTGGCGACTGCGTTGGTGGCCTCTTGGGGTTCGATGCCCTCTGTTACAGCGCAAGCACGGCAACAGGAAGTCAGAGCAGTAGTCGAAGAGGGAGTATAAGCAGTACACAGGTACGCCCAGGGCTCTTGTATCTTCTATTGCAGGGGTGTCAAACTCAATCACATAAGGGGCCGAAATCTAAAACACAGGCTAAGTCAAGGGCCGAATTGTCTATTAAGATACTTAGGCCCTCTTTTACTAAGGTGCGCTAATCGATTAGCATGCGCTAAACGCTAACACATGCATGTTAGTCTATGGACGCGTTACCGTTTAGCGCATGCTAATTTGATTAGCGCACCTTAGAAAAAGAGGGGGTTAGTCTTAGTAGAAGTATAGATCCTTCCTCGTCCTGAGACACCTGTGGCGCAGTCAGGCACTTCTGTGGAGCACCCTGCTCCAACCTAGCTTTTACACTGGGACTGGGTCCTTCTGCCTGCAAATGGGTACTGAGGCAGCATGGTGAGGAGCTTGGAGCGCCACTGGGACCGGGGCTGAACAGTCAGGCACTTAGATGTGACACAGTCACCAAGGGCCACATAAAACAGCCAGGCGGGCTGGATTTGGCCCCCGAGCCTTGTGTTCTATTGCATGGAGCAGCCAGAATGCATCTGGCCGTGGAAATGAGAGCAGCGAGTCAGCAAATTCACTCAATACACCTTACTTAAAAGAACAAAAATAAAACAAACAAAAATTAGACCTGGGATTCTGTACAAAGATCGATGAATGGACCCTAGTTTCACTTAAATTGCAAATTGGTGTGTTCTCTTCATCTTTCAGATCTAGAACATTTCATTACAGAGGGATATATTTGAAAACTTATTTTACCAGATCGTTTTTCCTGTCTTGTGATCTGCCTTTCATTTGATCTGTTTCTTTTTTGGAGCCATTGCTATTAGGCAGAACTAATTTGGGAACCTACTTGCCAAGAGCAATACAGCTTTTTGTTATGAAGGGTCAAATTATGAGATGCAACTCTATACTTTGGAGCACATTTTCATTAGCTTGGGCATCCTTTTTTATGAGAAAAGAAGTTGAGTCAGTAGTATACAGGTAAGTGGATTTGTAGATACCTAGACGTGTGTATGCTTGGCAGCATAGGAGAAAGATCTTTGGAAAAAGGGGCCTTTCAGGGGCATGTCTGAAACTTGGAAAAGTTCCTGCTAAACTGGAACGTACACAGGTGAGGCTGGACTCATTTAGAGCACTGGTCTTTGACCTGGGGGCCGCCGCGTGAGAGGACTGCTGAACACGATGGACCACTGGTCTGACCCTCCTCCTTCCTTCCCTGTCCCAATGCACCCCTCATCATTTTTCCTTCCATTCTGCATCCCAAATTCATGCCTCCCATAGAAACATGATAGCAGATAAAGGCCAAATGGCCCATCTAGTCTGCCCATCTGCAGTAACCATTATCTCTTTCTCTCTCTGAGAGATCCCAAGTGCCTATCCCAGGTCCTCTTGAATTCAGACAGTCTCTGTCTCCACCAACTCTTCCGGGAGACTATTCCATGCATCTACCACCCTTTCTGTAAAAAAGTATTTCCTTAGATTACTCCGGAGCCTATCACCTCTTAACTTCATCCTATGCCCTCTCATTCCACAGCTTCCTTTCAAATGAAAGAGACTCAACTCATGTGCATTTACATCATGTAGGTATTTAAACATCTCTATCATCTCTCCCCTCTCCTGCCTTTCCTCCAAAGTATACCGATTAAGATCTTTAAGTCTGTCCCTATATGCCTTATGATGAAGACCACACACCATTTTAGTAGCCTTCCTCCGGACCGACTCCATCTTTTTTATATCTTTTTTAAGGTGCGGCCTCCAGAATTGTGCACAATATTCTAAATGAGGTCTCACCAGAGTCTTATTGAGGGGCATCAATACCTCCTTTTTCCTACTGGCCATACCTCTCCCTATGCAACCTAGCACCATCACCTTTTCAACCTGTTTGGCTACCTTAACATCATCGTATGCAATCACACCCAAGTCCCGCTCTTCTGTCTTGGCTCGCGGCTAACCCAGCAGCCCCTTCATGCCTCCCATGGGAGTTTACCTCCTATGGCTGGCTCTCTCCTCCCAGTGGCACTTCTCTTCTCAAAGCCGCAGCTGCTGGTTCCAGCACGAGGCTCGTGGCTGACCCAGAAGTCTTCCCTCACGTCAGAGGGAAAGCTTCCAGGTCAGCTGCGAGAATCGGAGTTACATACAAATTCAACTTAAGAATGGTTTAAAAAATGGAACTCGTTCTTAACCCGGGGATTGCCTGTATATAGCTGCCGTGGCACTATCCAGTAAGTGCTAGAGTGTTTTGTGAGGAAAGCATAGATAGAGCCAGAAGTCATCCTGGTATCTGGTGCAAGTAGAATCACATAAATGTCAGTCCCTAACTTCCTCAGATATTTATTTTAAAAATTTCTAGTATGCCTATCAACTAGGTGGGTAATAAGTTCACATAATGTGAAAATACATACTTAAAAATGTACAAATTTGAACATTACGCATAGAAAACCTGACCTGCCTATGGCTCTCGAGGACCGGATTTGCCTACCCCTGCTCTAGTGTGTTTAATAAACATATACTAACAGAATACCTGAGATGGGACGCTATTCACGCCATGTGTTCATTACCATGTAAAAAGGTCTCTTTTTTTTAAAGATTCTTTACTGTTTGTGTTTTCTAGATATTTGTACAACATCTTTGCTTTTATTTTTTCCTTTTGTGTATCTAAGTAGCCATATGCTACACAACAAAATTTACATGGAAATCTGTGTTTCAATAGGGCTTGCAAGGCAATTAGAAAAGTTAGTGGACTTAGCTGATAAAACCCAGCTTTATATACAAACATTTCTGACTTCAGTGCCCTCTTAAATATGTTTCTTTGAATTAATTTACAAGCTGTTCTTTTGCAGTATAATAACCAGCTTACCAGCATGAATGTTCTGATAGTTTCTGATCACGTAAGAAATAGTTCACAACTTACTTAGTGCATGAAGTAGGATAGCTTAGAGAAGATAAAACAGCGGATCATAGAGGTTTATAAAATCTTGAGTGGGCTTAGACAAATAGCAAGTCATTTTTTATCCTTTCAGAAAAAAGGGATAGCCTGAGAACCAGGAAAGCCAGGTTCAAATTCCACTGATGCTTCTTGTGACCTTGGGCAAGGCACATGGTCCTTTATTACCTCAAGTAGAAACTTAAGGGTAAATTTTCAGCCAGTAGCAGTGAATGATTTTTCAGCCGCCGCCACCTTTATGCTATGTAGAATAGCTTCTTGGTGAAGGTGGGTGGAGGCAGAACTTGTATCTGAATTCAGAAACGTGTGGGACAGTCATGTGGGATCTCTTAGGAAGAGGAGATGGATGCTGCAGATGAACAGACTGGATGGGCCACATGCTCTTTATCTGCCATCATGTTTCTATGTCCAGGCATCAGCTATGGCAGATGGATGGTATGTATCCAGTTAAGGATAATCTTCAATCCTTAATCAGATAGGTGAAACCGGACACTTTGTCCTAAATATCAGTAGTTAACTGTATAGGTTCCATCTGTGCCTCATATCTGCTCCTGGATAGGGTTAACGGATATCCGGATTTACCCGGACACGTCCTCTTCAAAGGACTGTCTTAGCATCTGGATGGGTTTTCAAAACCCAGCACTTTGTCCAGGTTTTGAAAATCATTGAGCTTGGAGCTGGAGATCTTGGGATGTTGCTGGTTTGAACAACGGTTGCTGGTTTGAACAACAATTTTACTCCTCCGACTTTGGACATCTTTACGGGAAATGTACAAAGCTGGATTTAGATGTCCTATTGAAAATGGCCCTCATAATATTCAACAGAAACTATAAAAAATCCCCAAACTTACAGATATCTCATAACAAAGATGATAATCATATTTTAAAAAATATATACAAACATGCCATAGATATTTGCTAAACAATGGTAATACAGTACATTAAAAATTGTGAAAAACAATCATTATTACAACAAATAAGCTAAGTTATCTTAAAAAAGGGGATGTGGCATCGTGTCAGTCTATTAGCACCCAAGCAGTATGGCATTATATGAATTGATGCAAATACTGAATGTTCTAAATTGCAACTTAGTTTTTAGCCACTTGAGGCTAGAAAAAGAAATCAAAATTTAAGAATTCCAAGAAAACTTTAAAAACATATATAAATTGATAAAATAAATTATTGTCCTTAAGCAGGAAAGCTCATATTAGATAGTCGGCTGTAAAGAAAAAAAAAAAAAAATATCCGTAATTTATGTGAATTGATATCAGCAGCAGGCATAGCATGTGTCAAATAGGAAGGACACAAAAATACTTATCCACCGACTAAGGATACAAAAGCAATAAGCATATATTACATATAAGTATCTATCAAGGCAGGCAGTGATAGCTCTCCTCCCATCAACACAATTCCCGTTCTGTTTTTCCCAAATGGTTGACAACTTAGACTAGTTGTAGTGAGAGAGGCCTGCAGATTTTTAGATGTTAGTCTGGGGTTCTTTGTGCCTTTGTAGATTATTTTCCAGTCTTCTCTTGGGATGAATTTGGCAAACAGATCTTTCCTGGTCAGAGTCACTATGAGGTTCATAATCAGAACTTTAAAACATCAAAAAACCCGCCTAAGTCAGTGCTTTGACGTCCTAATAGACAGGTCGTCCAAGTGCCGATAACTACACTGATTTTTTGGACGGGAAGCAGGACTTCTTATGCCTCTGAGAGCTGAAAGGGGTTTATCTGGAGTAGTAGTCAGGGCAGTATTTGGGCAAGATGTGGGCTGACAGACTTAGACGTCCTGCAGGGATAATCGAATGTTTTACTAGACATGCTGGATGAAAGTTAGACAATGTGAAAACAGGTATAAATGCCAAAAAGGTATCCAAAGTGACTGGATAACCACTACAGAGACAAAGTAAAGACCACCCACACTCTCCCCCAGTGTTCACTGACCCCCACACACCCACAAAGATCAGAATAAAAAAGTACATACCTGTCTTCAGAACATCAGCATCTGGTATAGGAATGCCTAGTAGAGCTGCACACAGGTGTCTTAAATAGCCTGGAGGGGAGGGGGGCTGCTAGTGAACCATAGAGAGGAGTCCCATAAGCCACTCTAACAACTATATTTATGGTGGAAAATGTGAGCCTATCACCCCCCCCCCAAACCCTACTCTACTTCCATATAGGTGCCATCTGCTGCCATAAGAGCTATTGGGTTTGTAGACAGGTGTATATAGTGGGTTTTGGGGGGCTCACCATAACCTATAAGGGAATTCTGGTGAGATGTTTATGTGGCACCCTTTATGTGACGTTCACAGCAGTGCCCTCTAAGGTGCCCCACTGTTCTGTTGCTGTGTTTGGGTGCCAGTCCATTACAAGATTGGCCCCTCCCATGTCCAAATTTTCTTGTTCTGGGCGTTTGGAACTTGGATGAAATTTTGGTCGACAATGTGATACAAAGTTAGACGTCCTGGTGGTCATGGATTCATAAGCAGTCTGCAAAAGTTACATGCGTATTATAAAAATGAGACTAAGGAGAGGCTTTCAGCCAGTTAAATCACTTGTATGAAGCTATCTGTTGATATTCAGGGGCAGCTTAATACTTATTCAGCAGCAATAACTAACTGCCAAAGTGAAAACTGGCAATTTTGTAGAGGTGGAGTTGGCACTTATGTGATTGAGGGCAAGATTCTCAAAAAACTGCGTAAAAAACCTGACGGCCTGATCTCGCAGCCGTTATTGTAGCGATTTTAAAAAAGCGACTCATTCTCCCCAAAACAGTCATGCAAATGAGGTTGGCAGAGAGTAGCAAAGATTTGCAAAATTTGCAAGTGCCCATTACTGATGATAGGGGTTAGCACATGTGCAGAATAAATGAAACCCCCCCCCAACAACAGCAGAAGAGATGCTCAATCTCTCCCGCCGCCAACCAACACCACCCCCCCCCCCAGCAGTGGGAGAGACCAACCAACACAACCCCCCCAACAGTGGGAGAGATGCCCAATCTCTCCTGCAATCAGCCAACACACCCCCAACCCCCCTCGGCAGTGGGAGAGATGCCCATGCTCTCCCACTGCCATGCAACACCCACTCACCCCCGTGCCTTTGATGACCCTGCCTCCCCCCCACCTTACTTTATATGGCCTATGCCCTATTGCCAGCTGGCCCTCTTCTTCAAACTGGCAAGCCTTCCCCTCCCTGGTACATCCTGGGATGCACCGGGGAGGGGCTTGAGGCTCTGATTGGCCCAGACGTATAAGACCTTAAACAACCTGGGCCAATCAGAGCATCAAACCCCTCCCTGGATGCACCGGGAAGGAGCCTAAGGCTCTGATTGGCCCAGGTTGTTTAAGGCCCCTTCTATGGGAGGGGCTGTATGCATCTGGGCCAATCAGAGCCTCAGGCCCTTCCCCGGTGAATCCTAGGATGCACCGGAGAGTGGAAGGCCCACCATTTTGAAGAGGCAGGCCAGCTGGCTGGAGAGAGTAGGCATTCCTCTGGCCAGCTGTCTAAAGTAAGGTAATGGGGAAGAGGGTATGGATCGTTGGAGGCACAGGTGGGGGGGGGTGTTGTATAGTGGTGGGAGAGTGTGGGTATCTCTCCTGCTGCCAAGGGGCATTGGGGAGTGTTGGTTGGTTGTGGGATAGATTGGACATTTCTCCCGCTGCCGGGGTGTGTGTGTTGGTTGGGTGGGAGATATTGGGCATCTCTCCTGCTGCCAACAGTGTGTATTTGTTGGCAGTGGGAGAGATTGAGCATATCTCCTGCTGCCAAGAGGAGGCTATAATACACATGCTCAAGAAGTGTGCTTTTACCACTCCTACTAAAAAAACCAAAACAAAACTACAATTTATGAGAATCATGTAGTAACTTTTTTTTTTTTTTAGCCACAGTCGCTGATTTTTGTCACCAAAAGCCAACGCAGCTCTTGGAAAATGCCTCAGTGGCGCCCATCCACGACTTCCTTTCCGCTCTTCCCCTACCCCCATGCCACACTCGCTCCCTCCCTTCCCCCCACATATTTAAATCTTTGCCAGTTCGAACAGCTTCTCTGGTTTGCTGTTTGTGCTGGCGTTGGCTTTCTTTCTGATGTCACTTCCTGGCCCCGCAACCCGGAAGTGATTTCAGAGAGGAGCCAGACTGGCACAAGCAGCAGGCTGGAGAAGTTGCTCACACTGGCGAAGATTTAAAGAGATATGGGTGGCAGAGGGCATAAGTTTGGTGTGGGGGAGTGGAGAGGTACCGGTGCTCCCACCAAGACAGCGCCTTGGGTGGTCAGCCCCAACCCCCTCCTCTTAGTACGCCACTGCATTGAATAATAGAAATCACAGTGTTATAATTCTGGTTGGTGTATAATAATTTAAAAAATAAATAAATCCAGGGAAATACCATTTAAGTTGCACCCAGCTTGGGACAAAATAAAAAATTTGTGGTTGACTGGTGTTTTTCTCCAAATAAAAACTTTAAGATTTCCCTTAAGTGTTTTTTTAAAGCATTCTTTTGAGTACATGTCCAATATATTCCCTTAACTGCCTTATTTTCTTTAGCAATTACTCATTTAAGCAGGATCCAGTTAGTTATCCCCAAAGTCCACATGGGTTTGTTGCTGCTGTCTTGCTGTGACCTTTGCTCTTCCAATAAAATGTAATGGCTAAGTCTAGCTGTGGACAACCATACAAGAAACGTGTAAATAAAGCTTAATTGTGCTGGCTAAAATCTGATGCTGACTGGCTTGTCGTGTCTTATCATTTTGTTTTGCTCTTTATTAAAAGGATAATCCTGTTTTATCAGAAGACTCCAGTTCTAGTCTTGCTGGTGGCAAGCGCTTGAGCAAAAGCAACATTGACATCTCTGGAATCTCAGAGGATGAGGTGCCAAGGCAACCGTTGCCACGGAAACAGAGCGACTCATCTACCTATGACTGCGATACCATAACGCAGCATCATGCGTTCCTGTCTAGGTAACTGGCTCTCCATTAAGGAAAAAGGAATGCTGCAGAAATAAGGTTTTAGCATAGTGGAAATTGAAGTTGGCCAGGCAAAAGAATGCAGGAGGAGAGAGAAAAATCTGTTTATCTGTGTGCCAGCTGCATTCACTCTTTCTAGGTTGTGCCAAGGTGTGGGGGAGGGGGGGGGGAGGAAGAAGAAAGAATTTTTAATTAAGCAGCATATCTCATTAGTGAAATAATTACTGCTTTTAGACAGCGTGTTGCCCCTGAATAGCATCATAGATAGGTAGCAGACCCAGCACTCATTATGGGATCTGTTCATGTGCTTTCTCTCTTCCTGGATGAAAATAAATCCGAATAATGCCCCACAGTTGAGTTCACCTCACATCAGGGATCCTGGATTTGTTTCTGTTCAACAGGCACATTGTCAACTTACTTGGAGGGAAAACAACCCATTTGATACTACTGCTCGCATACTAGGGATACAATCATCCTGCACACACAGAGAAATGCTTTCCCTGAAATAATTAAAGTACTGTATGTGTTTTTACTAAATGCTAGAGCTGATGTCCATTCATTTAGTTATTTATTTAAAAATTCAAGGCAAAATGGTGAGCTAATAATTTGATAACGCTGTACACATTTTAATACAATTTATCCTAGTACTTACAACTTGAGAATGCAACATGGAGAATTTGAACATATTTAAGTTTATTAGGATTTTATATACCGCCATCAAGGTTATCTAAGCAGTTTTACAATCAGGTACTCAAACATTTCCCCTATCTGTCCCAGTGGGCTCACAATATATCTAACGTACCTGGGGCTATGGAGGACTGAGTGACTTGCCCAGGGTCACAAGGAGCAGCACGGGGTTTGAACCCACAACCCTAGGGTGCTGAGTCTGTAGGTCCAACCACTGCGCCCTTAGGAGGCACTAAGGAAGGAAATTATCATCTGTGGACTACTGTTAAGGCAAGTTATTTTAGCACAGGGTCCCTTTAATGAAATAAGATTCTATGCTAAAATAGCCTGACTTGGGCTAAGATAACCTGGTTTAAGGTAAAATAACAGGTCTTAACAGTAGCCCACAATGATAATTTGCCCTATAAAGCCCAGATTCTCTATAGGGTGCCAATATCGGCGGCCACCTAAAAAGCGACCACCTAACGCCATAGCCTAAAGTGCCTATGTAGGCATGATTCTGGCATCAATTTTTTAGGTGCCAGTAGGCACCTTGAAACTCAGTTAAAAATGTAATTTGAATGGCATTTTTAACTGAATTTGGGCGTCAATTGGCGACGGTTAGAGAATCCAGGCCTAAGTGCTTCCACGTTAGCTCCATATTATCTCATTAGCACTAGATGGATAACGTGGTAATGCCCACCCGTAGCCATGACATGAAAATATATAAAAAGTAGATAGTGCACTGGTTAAACTGTGCAAGCAAGACAAATTAGCACAAAATGCTTTAATGCATTCTGCAGTAGCCTGTTAGTATGCGTTAAGGACTTAATGAAAGAGGACCCAATTAGGAATGGCTAAAAAGGCTAGAGCTCTTCAGCTTGAAGAGGAGATTTGATAGAAGTCTATAAAGTACTGAGTGAGTGGAATGAGTAAATGTGAATTGCTTGTTTGTTCTTTCCAAAAATAAAAGGATTAGGAGACATGCAATGAAGTAAATTTACCAAACAGTATATTTAAAACAGATTGGAGAAAATATTTTTTTCACTCAACATATAATTAAATTCTGAAATTCATTGCTCGATAATGTGATAAAAGCAGTTAGGTTAGTGGGGTTTAAAAAAAAGTTTGTATAATTGGTCATAAGCCATTGTTAAGATAAACCTGGGGAAAATACACAGCTTATTTCTAGGAGAGGCAGCATAAAATCTGTTTTACTCTTGGAGTTTTGCCCACATAGTTTTGTGACCTGGAATGGCCACTGGGCTTGATGGACCTTCAGTTTGTTCCACTATGGCAACACTTATGTTTTTATGGCCCCTTAGATGTGTTATTCAATATGTTGTTCAGGGGAAAAATATAATAAAAATAAAAAAAATGGACACAAACCTTGAGCAGACTTCAAGATCTCAATCTGTATACTTTAGAGGAAAGGCGGGAGAGGGGAGATGTGATGGAGATGTTTAAATACCTATATGGTGTAAATGCCCATGAGTTGAGTCTTTCACTTGAAAGGAAGCTCTAGAATGAGAGGGCAGAGGATGAAGTTAAGAGGTGATCGGCTCAGGAAATACTTCTTTACCGAAAGGGTGGCAGATGCGTGGAACAGATTCCTGGAACTGTGTCTGAATTCAAGAGGGCCTGGGATAGGCACGTGGGATCTTTTAGAGAGAGGAAGATATATTGGTTACTCCGGATGGGCCATTTGGCCTTTATCTGCCATCATTTCTATAACCATAAAACTCTATGATCTCACAATGAAGGTGTAAAAAGCCTTAGCCTATAGGGAGAGGAGGAGATATTGGATGCTGTGGATGGGCCATTTGACCTTTATCTGCCATCATGTTTCTATATGGATAAATATTAGCAGTAAGGTTTTTTTTATACAATATTACAATTCCAAATTGATTTTGCCCATCACTAAATCCAGTGGTTTCATGTTTTCAGGAGCAGTTTTTCAGCTTCTATTATCACCATGCAGTTTCTAAAACTTGCAGCTCTGATGACAGTGCAAGGTTATTAAGGGACCAGAAATTCTATACATAGTAACTCAAACTGGTGAGCCAGTGTTAATACTGTAAAGTATTTTTTTTCCCACTCTGAAATCATCTGTGTCTTAAGTATCAGATTTTTGCAGGAAATTGAGACTTCCAAAGCAGCAACAAAACACCCTATGGAAAAAAAATTCTCTTAGGTATTAAATTATCTCTTACAAATTTCTATGTGCCCTGATCTAATCTACTTTAGTTGTTATAGCCTGTCAATGTGGTTTATATTGATGCAAAAATACATAACCTAATACAGAAGCACTCAAATAACAAATACAAATGAATGCACCCTAAATACATAGAGAACAACTCCATAAAGGGCCCCACAGGTTAAGTAAGATACAGCAGTAATAATAATAATAATTTATTTTTGTATACCGCCATACCCAGGGAGTTCTAGGCGGTTCACAACAGATAGATGAATTACATACAGTGCGGTTGAAATTGAAGAACATAACAAAGCAATCCTAGAGTCAAACTAGTTTACATTTACAATTTAGGTGAGGGAAGGACTATATACAGAGCATAAACAGTGCATACGGTAAGAGAATACCCAAGAAACTACCTGTGTTAAAGTACAAATGCAAATACATATGTAAAAGTTCTTTGAAAATAGAAAATTGATAAGATGATAGAAACCCCTCAAACATTGATGGTGTGACAAAAAATAGATTAATAAATTAAATGAATAAATAAGTTAATACAGTCATATAATACGGTCATACAATAAATATTCTGAGAAATATTATTCTAATATTATTCTAAAATCCTCAAAAACATACATGCATGCCTGACTTAGCTAAGGTATAAAAAGAATTAGAACACATTAAAGAGCAAGCATAGAAAATGTAGATAATAGACAATGTATTTGCATTTGCACTTTAACACAGGTAGTTTCTTGGGAGTTATCATATAGATTTTTAAGTGTATTTTTTCCCCAGGGATGATCCTACCACTTTATTCCAGTGTGGTTTGCACAGTAAGGGCCTAATGATGTATGAGGCAGTGCTTATTGAGACTTCGGTCTGATGCTAGTCATCCATGAGTCACTGCCCGAGCTCAACATCTTTCGTTTGTATTCCAAGAGCTCATACTGAGGCCTCTCATACTTTACATTACATTATATTATTTTCTTAAGAATATATTATATATTTTTTTAAGATCATTTTTTCAAGTTGTAACAATCTCCCTGTAGGAAATCCTCCAGTTAAGCCAATTACTTATTTATTTATAAATCTTAAATGGAGGCCAGCATTTTAAAGTCTCTTGTCTGCAGAGGCACATAGGGAAGCCTATGGACACCTAAGGCCACTTCCAGCACAAGCTATGCCCTTGCCGGCCTTAGGCGTCCGCAGGCATCCCTATGTGCCTCTGTAGGCGCGAGATGTGCCTTGATTTCTTTAGAAACGTGCCTCCTGATTGGTCAGTTAGACAGCCTAACTGCAGCATGTCCTGTAAAGAATTTCCCCATAAGGGTGCAATTCTATAACTTGATGCCAAGAAGTAGGCGTCGGAATGGAACACTTTTAGCAGCAATCGTGTAAAGGTTCTTAGGAACACCTAAGCCAATATAGAACACTACTACAAAGCCATGTCGATGAACCAAACTTTAGGCCCACCAACTTACTGCAGATCAATGGCTGTGTAAGTTGTACCATGAAATGTGTTGAACGCCCTTGTCTTGCCCATTCTCCATTCATGTGTACACCCCCTTTTGGGGTTAACGTGCTAAGTAATTTTGCTGTTTACTTTATAGAATAGCACCCAACACGTGTGTAAATGCCTATTGCACCTAAATGGTTTAAAGTGCATTGCATTAACCACTCGGCTGCCCCTCTGCTCTGCCTGGATGTTTGTGTGGCATCAGCTAGATAGTCATCCCTATCCCTGTTAGGTTTTGTGTTTTTTCCATTCATAAGTTGTATGTTTCATTTTGGAAAATGACTATTCATTTTGGACATTGTCATAAAATAATGCCCGAAAATGTCTGTGAGATGAACAGAAAATCTGGACGTTTATCCTATTTGAAAATGACGGTGTAAGAGACATTTTGGGGGGGATGTTGTGAGCAGGATGTCCCAGTTCTGGCTTAAATAACTTTTCAAAAATGCCCCCTCCAAGCTCATAAATATGGGACCTACCCATGCCCCACCCACACTTACACTCACTTTGTATGCTGTGTACCGGTAGTAGAATTGTATATAAGTGCTAGCATTCTATAAATTACACACTCAGTTGGTGCTTAGCTGTATACAGGGTGAATTTGACATCACTTCCTGGTTCCGTGTCAGGAAGTGATGTCAGAGGGAGAGCTGAGGCCAGCATGAGCAGCACGGAGGTGTTCTTGCTCCCTGCCAGTGAAGACTAAGACTTGAAGAGGTACGTTTGGGTGGGGGAGTGCAATTAAGAACCTCTCCCATTGCCAAGGGGGTAGAGGAGAGGTGAGATGCCAGCGCCCAGGGTACTTTGCCCTCCCCCTTACTACATCACTAGGCAAACCCTTATAAGAAACATACAACTGTGCGCAAACTTTTAGATTCTTCTTTCATTATTTTGTGAAACTTATATTGGAAAAGATTTAAATACAGTCAAACCTCGGTTTGCGAGTAACCTGATTTGCGAGTATTTTGCAAGACGAGCAAAACATTCTCGCAAAACTTGTCTGGCAAACTGAGCACCCACCCCGAGAACCGGCATCGTTCCCCCCCCCCCCGCTCGAACTGGCACCCCCCCCGCCCGACACTGGCACGAGAACCGGCATTGCCTCCCCCCCGCTCGAATCGGCACCCCCCCCCCCGATATCAGGCATCCCCCACCCGACCAACTTTAACTCACCACCCCCTCCCCCCGTCTGGCACCGGCACGCAGCCCACAGGACGTGCTGGTGCCGCTTGAAGATCTTCTTCCTGCCTCTGCCTGTTTTGAGCATGCATCTGTGCATGTTCAAGCCCTTCTAATTCTCCTCTTAAGTCTTAAATTGTGCTGCCATGTTGGTTTGAGTCTACTGTTGGATTGGTTACTGGATCTAAGAGGGAAGGAGTATTCTGATATAGCTAAAATTTAAAGAACTTTGATTGCAGTGTGAGTTGTAACTCAGGATTTAAGGCAATGCATTTTTCTTGTTCAGTATCCACTCAAGTGTGCTGAAGGATGGTGCGGATTTCCCTCAGACAAGCAGCTCGAATTTGTCGGAAGTAAACCTGGGACGTTTTGACTTTGAAGTTTCAGATTTTTTTCTATTTGGTTCACCTCTTGGGCTTGTGCTGGCGATGAGGAAGACTGTCTTGCCTGGACTGGATGGTAAGTGATCTCCAAAGGGAAAATGTAAAGGTCACTTGAGGACATCTCACACTCTGGGAAGATTTTGATATGCTATCTTTCTATCCAATCTTTTTTTTAAAAAAAATAATTTATATTCTGCATATCCTACAATTCTATGCGGATTACAAATTATTCAGGTACTCAAGCATTTTTCCCTATCTGTCCTGGTGCAATGGGGATTAAGTGACTTGCCCAGGGTCACAAGGAGCAGTGCGGGATTCAAACCCACAACCTCAGGGTGCCGAGGCTGTAGCTCTAACCACTGTACCACACACTCCCAATCTATAACTATCTCTGTGGTACTTGCAGCACCATATTAAAAATATCAGTCATATGATGCGGTTATAAATTGATGACATTGCATGAAGAAGGGACTTTGTAGTCCAGAACTTTGAAGCTTGAAACATAGTTGGCTTTATTAAAGTTGTTGCTTCTACCTATTTGTAGGTTTTCCTTTAGGTTGTTGAGATGTGATTGTTCGTGTTTGGCTCTTGGGACCAGTGTGTCCAATGGGTTAGTTTTGCAAATACCATGACAGTAATGAACTTTACTTCTAAGTCTCTCAGACTTACTGCAAATTCTTGCATCAGGCCAAACAGAGCTTCTTTCTGGAGTTCATAGGATATGATATTGTTACTGTGTTTTGTCTTGTGTTTATGCTGGAATGAATGCTTTAACATAGTGGGACGACTGAAAAACATGAAAATTTTGAATCTATCATCTACCAGTAGTTGTTTTTTCATCTACAAGGTGAGGCATAAAAAAGCAACCCCCTACAGTTTTTTTTGCTTTTTTTTCTCAGCAACCGCTCTGAATTTCAACAAGAAATTTTAGGTACTTATAATATGTAAGTATGGTGACTAATGACCCCTTTTACATGACGCAGCCCATTCAATTCCTCTGGGCTGTGTTGCATTTGCCGTGCTGGGACGTGCCACCACGGCTTTGTAAAAGGGGCCCTTAGTTGTCATACTTGGCGTATTACTATTAAAGTCCAAAAGAAAAATCGGGAAAAATTATACAAAAAACTGCTTTAGATCCCCTAAACTAAATACAAAAACAAAAAATGGATCTCGCAGTCAAAGAACAAATAAAAATGCATAATCGTGAAAGAAGGTGCTCAGTGAATGATATAAACCAGTGTTTTTCAAACTGCAATACGGGTACCCTGTTAGGGGTATGCGGGCTGACTGCCGATTCCTCCCTGCCACCCCCCACCGCCAGCTCCATTTAATTATCTCCTGCCCCAACACCAGGAAGGGAAGAGCCAAGCGCGTTAAGTGATTGCATGCTGCCAGCCCACAAGCCTTCCTCCCCCCCCAACATCAATTCTGATGTCAGAGAGAAGGTTCAGGCCCAGCAATTGCTGCTTAGCTGACCTGGACCTTCTCTCCAACGTCACAATTGACATCAGAGGGAAGGCTTGTGTTCCAGCGGTGTGAAATTGCTGCGTGCGCCTGGCCCTTCCCTTCCTGGAGTTGTGGAGGCAGAGGATAATTAAATGGAGGTAGCGGGGGTGGCAGCAGACCGGGGGAGGGGGGGAGGAGGAAGCAGCGACAGGCCGGCTTGGGGGCAGGCAGACTTCGGCGCAGGGCAGCTTTGGGGAAGGAACAAAGGCTGGAAGGCAGTGAGTGGGAGAGGGCATGAACTCGAGACATAGGAAGGAGAGAGGGAGGAAGAGGGCACTAACAGGACATAGGCATAAATCTATTAAAAATAGTGGAGTCAATCGCTGTTGGCCAATTCCTAGCTGATTTTAAAACAGCGATTGATTCACTATCTTCTTTGCATGCAAACTCCTGACTCAAACTGATTGAGTTGGGGCAGATCCCTGACAGTAGTGACAGGAGAAGAAGCCTCCTGTCACTACTGTCAGGGCTTCTGACGGCTTTTATACTTTTTTCTTTTTTAAATCGGGTAGATATTTTGCATGTTTTACACATGCAAAATATGAGCCCGATTAAAAAAAAAAAAAAAAAACAATTAAGAAAAGCATCCCCCACCCTCTCCCAAAAAGTGCCCGTTCCCCCTCTTGTTCTGGGAATTTGGGACATTCTAGCTACTGGGCGTCCCAATATCCTGGACATCCAGCTAAAGGTTAAAAAAGAAAATTTCTACACGTATGGTGGTTTGCCTTTTCAAAATAGGCATTTTCTTACTGCCAATTTTTAGACGTATGGCACTAGATGTCCAATCGGACTTAGACGTATGTTTTGAAAATGCCCCTCTGTGTTTCTACTTTTAGGGCTTCTTTTACGAAGCTGCATTAGCGGCTTTAGCGCACGCACCTTTTTAGTGTGCGCTAACTCCTGCGCTAGCCAAAAAACTACCGTCTGCTCAAGAGGAGGCGGTAGTGGCTAGCGCGGCCGGCAAATTAGCGCGCGCTATTACGTGCGTTAAACCGCTAACGAGGCTTCGTAAAAGGAGCCCTTAATATCATTTGTCATTCTCACTAACAGGTGACTTCAGGGAGACAGAAACAGGAGAAGATTAATTCTTTAATAAATCTTGTTTTGATGCAGATATGATTTTTAAAAGAAAAGGCAAAGACAGAAATATACATGAAATAGAAATTGTGTCCACACCCTTTCAGCTCTTTAAATGTCAGTTAGACATATCGAGTTATCATTAATTGAACCTATTATACAGTCTAATCAATTCTCTGTGGTTCCCATGAGAAAATGTTGACATTCTCTTCCAAGGGCCTCTCTACCCCAAGCCTGCTCCCCACTGCTGGTCTGGTCTCCCTTACCCTGGTTCTTGAAAACAACGAGTCATGTACGGTGTTAAATATATCCTTCTGCTTCTCTCTCTTTGGTCCTGCACAAAGGAAGTTGCATTAAAAGAGGTGGGACCAAGCAGAGAAGGACCAGGAAAGCTGGAAGAAGCAGTGCATTTTAATCATGGCTGATGATTGGTTGGTTTTTCAGGGACTGTGGCAAGAAGGGAAGGAAGAGGAGATAATGCTAGAGTTTGAAATGGGAGGAAGAGGGAGAGCTGCCGGACTCATGTTGATGGATATACTTATATATGCATAGTTGGCCATACAAATTAATATAGCTTTGTTCCACATCTTAAAACATGCTTTAATACTTGGAAAAAATCTTCTTTTTCTTTTAATTATTCCTAAATAGGCTATTACATAAACTTTTTGTAAAATGTACCATAGGTAAGTATGTGATTAGATAATGTCAAGGAAATTAGATGATTAACATAAGGATTTTATAGTGGAATTTAGAGTGTTTTAATTAGACAACTCTTTGAAGCAACTTATCTAATTACCTGGTTTGAAAACAAACAAGGGCTGTAGAGTTTTTGAATCCAGTATATTGTAGCAATTGAATTATCTAAAAGTCTGGAATGTGATGTATCTCATTAGCTAATTCAAGATGCAGAAGGCAGCAGGACAAGCAAAAAGCCTATCTGCTTTGGCAAACACACATTTGATTACTCACAAACTAAGCAGAATATATTAGGGTTCCAAGGTTGGGTAGTCCCAGTTCAGAGATCTTTGCTAATTGCCTGTTTTCTTTTTATATATATATATTTTTTTTCTTTATTCAAAAATCTTTTTATTTGTAACAACAAGCAAACATACTTGCACAAAGATTTGGAAATATCATCATGAAGTAAAATATAATTAATTAACATCAAATTTAGAAACCCTAACCCTCTTTCAGTTATTTCAAGTGAGTCCTCCATAAAAAAGGAGGTATTGATGCCCCTGTATAAGACTTTAGTGAGACCTCATTTAGAATATTGTGTACAATTCTGGAGGCCGCACCTTCAAAAAGATATAAAAAGGATGGAGTCAGTCCAGAGGAAGGCTGCTAAAATGGTGCATGGTCTTCGTCATAAGATGTATGGGGACAGACTTAACGATATCAATCTATATACTTTGGAGGAAAGGCGGGAGAAGGGAGATATGATAGAGACGTTTAAATACCTACGTAATATAAATGCGCATGAGTCGAGTCTCTTTCATTTAAAAGGAAACTCTGTAATGAGAGGGCATAGGATAAAGTTACAAGGTGAAAGGCTCTGGAGTAATCTAAGGAAATACTTTTTTACAGAAAGGGTGGTAGATGCATAGAACAGTCTCCCAGAAGAAGTGGTGGAGACAAAATATATATATATATATATATATATATATATATTGCATACCACTGTGACTTGCATAAGCCAAGTGGTTTATCACATTTTAATAAACCTAGCATAATGCTAGCCATGGTTTAGATCTTGTTTTTAGATCAAGCTTTTTTTTTTTTTAGATCACTGCTTATTGGTACCCCAGTTGTGTCAAGAATAGGATATTTAGATCATTTCTTGATTTACATTTGTTTTAAAAATGACCAGGCCAAGTCAACATTAGTGCTAAAGTCACTTGTGTTATTAAAGTCCAACCAACTTTTGAGTTAACTAACCTGGGTATGACCTGGGTAACACTTTTGATTTTTCCTGATGATTGTTCTACTGATGGAGCATTTGGATTGGAACAAATTGCTCCACTGGAGTAAAATTGTTAAGGGTAGTTATAATTCTTGCCTTTGAAGAAATGCCATATTGTCTGCTTTAAGGCTTCTAAGTTGTTTGTATTTGTACATTCACCAATTATGTACTGCCTTTAGATAATTCTTGTTAACTGCATCAAACTTCATGGTACATTGCGGTATAGGTAAATAAAATTTTATGTTATGTCATGAATTATAACAAACTTGGAGAAAGTCTTGCAATCCAGATGATTAAGTTATAAAATTAAATTCACATATATAACAGTCTGTGAGGTTTAAAATAAGTAAAGCTTTGAATAGGCCAAAGGAATTTTTTCCATACTGTCTGCTTCTTTTACCAGAAAAGATTTGTCATTGTTAAGTGTAGGTTCTGAAGTAAAGGATTTGGAGGACTTTTGATTGCAAAAATGCAGCATTTAGAACAGTTTGCCACTTTCATTTTGAGCACTTAGGCCCTGATTCTATAAATTGTGTCTAACTCCTTCTATAAATGTCTGTAAAAGTTAAGAGGTTCATAATCGAAACAGAAATACGTCTAAAATCCCGCACAAATCAGCACTTGGACGACCTAAAACACAGGTTGTCCAAGTGCCAATAATGGAAACTGGTTTTTAGACGTATCTAGAGGCATTTTAGGCCTCTGACTGCCACTGAGCGTCTAGAGCTAAAAGGGGCATTTTTAGAGGAGTGGTTAGGGTGGGAGGTGGGCGGTATGTGGGCCAACCAAACTTAGTTGTCCTGCAGTGATAATTGAAGGTTTCACAAGACTTCCTGGATGGAACTTATATGTTGTGACTTAGGCGATCTAAAAACAGGTCTAAGTGACTAGAAGTTATCCAAAGTGACCAGATAATCACTGTGGACTCAAAGTACAGACCTCCACACACTCCCCCCAGTGATCACTGACCTACACCGCCATACAAATTGGAATAAAAATGTACACACCTGCCTCCAGAACATCAGCACCTGGCTTAGGAAAGCCTAGTAGAGCTGCACAGAGGTGGCTTTAGTCAGGGAGTGAGGTGTGTGGGGGGGAGGGGGGCTAGTGAACCATAGAGAGATGGACCCAGGCTCATAAGCCACTCTAAGCACTGCATTCATGGTGAAAAATATGAATGCACCAAAAAAACCCAAACCCTACTGAACTGCCATATAGGTGCCATCTGCAGCCATAAGGGCTATTGGAGTGGTAGACAGGTGGGTATAGTAGGTTTTTGGGGGTTCACCATGACCTGGTGAGATGTTTATGTGGCACCCTTTTTGTGAAGTTCACCTCAGTGCCCTGTAAGGTGCCACTAATGTTGCCATGTCTGGGTGGCCAGTCCATCATTTTGCTGGCCCCTTCCACATCCAGAAGGTCTGGTTCTAGGCGTTTCAGACTTGGATGATTTTTTGGGACGAGAATGCGGTATAAAGATAGACGACTTGGCAGTCTGGACGATCAAACGGCTGGACGTAGAAGTATATGATTTTCATAAAAATATATATTTTGGACGTATTTTTTGAGAATGGACTTTAGGATGCTGCAGACTTTGGGTGACTAGCGCCCTAGGCCCAAAACAGTTTTTGAATATGTCCCTCCACGCTTATACTTGATTTTAGCCGGTCACTGTGCCAGCTAAAAATTGGCTAAGTTTATTTTTGTTAGGGGTTACATTTTCAGCTACTCTCTGTATATCTATTTCAAAAACTTATTTGTTTTTTTTTAATAAAAATATTTGAGGCTCTTTTGAAGATTTTGGCAGGAAAGGACCACTTAGCTCATGTTGCTTGTTATGCTATCACAAGTTTGCTTTTTTTTCCCCCCTTCCTGCCTCTGTCACTAAGGTCCCTTTGTGTGTCCCCTATTTTTCCATAAATTCTGCCAGTGGCTTGACTCCTGTAATCTCTGCTGAAGTCCATTTCAAATGCTTATCATTCTTTCAGTAAAAAAAAAAAAAATTCTCCCATTCCTCTTCAGCTTTCCTCTCTTGTGATTCATGTAATGATTTCTTGTTCTCTTCACTCTATGAAAAATGCTACTCTCTTTACCTTATTGAAGGCTTTTAGATAACTTGAATGTTTACATCATTTCTCTTCTTTCTCTTCTCAAGTGGACCTGTGTATCTCCTTAACTAAAATGTGTTAAAAGCTTATTTTGAAAGATTCACTTCTAGAAATTGACTGGCAGGGGTCAATTGTGGTCCTGTACTTCCTTCTCATCTTTTTCTAAGTTGACATGGTTATTGTGTTTTGAATCTTTGTAAATTTAACAAGTTATATTCTGCTCAGTCACAAAGTTTTCAGCGGTTCAATATAGCAACGCAATACAGTGCAAAACACATACATCCCAATCAAAGATTTATTTTAGTTGCAGTGTTCATCAAAGGCGAGCTAAAAGAGCTAGATTTCCATCAACTTATCCCAATCAATATCTCATTTTAATTACAGCGTTCATCAAAGGGCCTGTCAAAAAAGTAATGTGTTAAGTTTTTTTCTTAAACATGCTTGTATTTTGTATTTGTAATGTAATGTAATTTATTTCTTATATACCGCTAAACTCCGTTAGGATTCTAAGCGGTTTACAGAAAAATAGACAATAGGGTGCATTAAAATTATAAGTAAAATAGGTACTTAGAAATTCTCTTACTGTAACGAAGGCTCTCTCAATCTCTGAGGTAATGAGTTTCATAATATAAAAATTTGAATTGTGATATTGATATAATCATACCACTGATATGAGGGGTCTTCCAAAAGCTTTTTGATGACTTTATCTTAATGCACGGGGCAGTTTTGGGGCAACAACAGCTGAAACTTGCTTAGTCATAACTTTATATACAATGTACAAAAGTTTGTATTAGACTTAAAAATCAATGGGCAACCAATGTAAATGTTTTAGAGCTGGAAAAATGTGCTGAACCCAATTAAAGTCCATCAAAAGACACACCACAGAATTCCTGGCAACCTGTAAAGCCTGCACTAGATTTTTAGGCATATCCGTCGGCAAGCTGTGCATGGAATGAAAAATTTCCAAGCAGCTCGGTAAACCAACGCCCTCTTTTACAAAACTGTACTGCGGTTCTTGGCACCGGCTGTGGTGGTAACAGCTCTGATGCTCATAGGAATTCTATGATCGTCAGAGCTGTAACCTCTGTGGCCGGTGCTAAAAACCACGCTAAGGTTTTGTAAAAAAAAAGGGGGGGGGAATCTTTAACAGTGTCTCAAAAAGTAGTATAATGTTTACAGATGTCTATTAATTTAAAATATATCAAAAAATGCTTAAGGGAAAAAGAACAGGATGGAGGCAAGAAACTTTATATACTCCTAAATATCACAATATTAATAAAATATTAAAATATTAATAGTGAAAACGGGGCTCTCGGTGTGAGGTGATAAGCTCTATACAGTGAGTACAAAGTTCACTAAAAATGCTTAAGTAAACCTTGGCCAGAAACTCCACGTTTCAAGCCACATGCCATCATAGGCTACTCCAGCTGGGTGTGCTCATACAGTGAAAGCAGTGATATAATCAATGAACAAATTAATTTAAATTCAATAAAGAATATTTCAATATTCAAGTTTATTAGCTATTTATATACCACCTATCAAAGGTTATCTATGCGGTTTTACAATCAGGTACTCAAAGCGTTTTCCTTATCTGTGCCGGTGGGCTCACATCTAACGTACCTGGGGCTATGGAGGATTGAGTGACTTGCCCAGGGTCACAAGGAGCAGTGCTGGATTTGAACCCACAACCCCAGGGTGCTGAGGCTCCAACCACTGCACCACACGCTCCTCCTCAATAAATTCAATAAAGAATATTTAAATATTGAATTTAAATTAATTTGTTCATTGATTATATCACTGCTTTCACTGTATGAGCACACACAGCTGGGGTAGCCTAAGATGGCATGTGGCTTGAAACGTGGAATTTCTGGCCCAGGTTTACTTAAGCATTTGAGTGTTAACCTTCCTAGATATGATCTAGCCCAGGGATCTCAAAGTCCCTCCTTGAGGGCTGCAATCCAGTTGGGTTTTCAGGATTTCCCCAATGAATATGCATTGAAAGCAGTGCATGCACATAGATCTCATGCATATTCATTGGGGAAATCCTGAAAACCCGACTGGATTGCGGCCCTCAAGGAGGGACTTTGAGACCCCTGATCTAGCCACTCTTAGCATGATTCACTTAGAACTCATATGGAACTAGCAGAATATAAGTAACTGTAACACACACAGGGCCATTTCAACAGCACTCTTTTCTCTAAATGTTGGCCCTGATGCAGTCCTTGTAGGTCGCAACGTGGCCAACGTCAGGTACTTTTAAGGTCATTTTAGTTGCATGATTTGAATAAAAGATTTTATCTGCATACCGTTTGGGATCCACTTCTTTTTCTGTCTGCATTGTTGTTGATTTAGAAGACCTCTGGTATATCAAAGGACTTTTACTGTACTTTTTTCTCTCTTCTGTGTTCATATTAAAAGCCTGCCCCTTTCTTTCTCACTGCAGCTTGTCAGACTCGCCCTGCTTGCAGCCAAGTTTATAGTTTTTTCCACTCTGCTGACCCTTCTGCCTCCAGATTGGAGCCCCTGTTGGAGAAATCGTTTCACTTGGTGCCTCCGTTTAATGTTCCACGCTATCAGAGGTTCCCACTGGGAGATGGGAAGTCACATCTACTAGGTAAGTGCAACCATATTTTTATGTATTTCACCTGCCAGGAAATGCTGTCTAATCAAATGGGTTAAATGGTGTGGTAGCCTTGTTAGTCCACTTTTAAAGGTAATTAATTAATTATTTGTTTATTTGGTTTATTTTATGTTAGTTTGGTTCGTCCTCCTTGACGAGCTCAGAACAGGTTTCAAGATAATATACATACCCCCTCCCCCTTTTACAAAATTGCGCTAGCAGTTTTTAGTGCAGGCCAGCGTGCTGAATGCTCTGCGCTGCGCTTGATGCTCATAGAGTTCCTGTGAGCGTCGGGAGCAGCGCAGATTATTCAGTGCGCAGATTATTCAGTGCGCTAAAAACCACTATCACGGTTTTGTAAAAGGAAGGGGGTGGTAATTTGTAGACAAACAGATTGTGGGTTTACATGTGTACAGTATATAGGTAATATATAGACATAAAACAAAGCATAAAGGAAAAAAATACAATTCCCTTTTTATTGGACTAACTTAATGTAGTTTATGATTAGCTTTTGAAGGTAACCCCATTTTTCTCAGATCACTCAAAGTAATATATAGAAATAAAACAAAATAGAAAGAGAATAAAATGATACCTTTTTAATCTGACTAAATTAATACTCATATTTTTTTAAATTAACTTTTGAAGGTAATCCTTCTTTAGATCCTAAATAAGCAAATGTGGGCAAATATCAGAATGTATGAATGAAACATAAATGTATCACAGGAAGAAGGACAGGATGGTAAGGTGAGAATTAAGGAGAGCTGGTGGGTTGGGTGGGAGGCAGGGAGAGATGGATGGGTGATCAGAGCATGGCAAAGCAGTGTAATTTATGGCTTGTAATGCTAGAGGAAGCCAGATCTTTAAGTCCTGTCTGGCTAGTGCCAAAATATTTCATCATTTTGATTTCAAAGGTCTTGCGTTGCTGGATTGTCTTAAAATTTCCTTTTAGTATTCTCGCCATAAAATCAGTGATGGCAGTGTTCTGGTTTTGTGAAATACTGTCCCACAGAGGTGACATCCTGGTTGGCATTGCACTGTTTAATATTATATCTGTGTGAATTGATTCTTGTCTTTAGCATCTGGCTTGTCTCGCCAGTATAGCACTCATCACACTTTTTCCACTTGAATGATATATTCCACATTTGAAAATGAGCATGTGTAGAATCTCCTTATGCTGAAGGTTTTCCCCATGTGAGTAACTTGAATTCTATGAAATATAATATAGTAGATGACAGCAGATAAAGACTCGAATGGTCCATCTAGTCTGCCCAACCTGATTCCATCTAAAAATTTGTTGGGGGGTTTTTCCCCTTCTTCTTAGCTATTTCTGGGCAAGAATCTAAAGCTCTGCCTGGTAACTGTTCTTAGGTTCCAACTACTGAAGTCTCCGTCAAAGCTCACTCCAATCCATCTACACCCTCCCAGCCATTGAAGCCCTGCCCAGCCCATCCTCCCCCATATGGCCATATACAGACACAGACCGTGCAAGTCTGCCCAGTACTGGCCTTAGTTCTTCAATATTTACTATTATTTTCTGATTCTAGATCCTCTGTGTTCATCCCATGCTTTTTTGAACTCCGTCACCATTTTCCTCTTGACCACCTCACTCGGGAGCGCATTCCAGGCATCCACCACCCTCTCTGTAAGGAAGAATTTCCTTACATTGCTCTTGAGTCTCCACAGTTGGCACAGTTTGCGGTTTGGTATATTGCAGAGACATGGGCCATTTTCTTCTTTTTTAGCTTCTACCGGGTGCTTGCTTTTCACAAATTTTTGTTTAAAATTAAGTGGTTTGTTTTGTTTATTGTGACATTTTGGTTAGATGTTGTCTATGTATGTTTATTTGGAACCAGCTTAGATTTTTAGGTGGGATATAAGTCTTAAAATAAATGAAGAAATGAAATATTCTTAGAGAGATATTTTCCACGTACGTGAATGCCCAACTTCAAACCAGACACCATCACATTTAGGCACCATTTGATAGATCGGCCCATAGCTGGACTATTGACACCATACCCCCAGATTCTATATACGGTGATTAAAGTTGCGCATTGCAGATATGCATGCGCAATTTAATTGGTTAACAAGCCAATCAGAGCCAGTGATTGCCACTTAACATGCAATTGCCAGCATTAATTGGCATTATTTAAAATTTATATGCACAACTTGCTAAGCGTATTCTATAAAGTTGTGTGCGTAGATTCTGTTATAGAGTACACCTGATCCATGCCTAAATTAGGTGTGGACATTTACAGAAGATTTTAGTTGGTGTAAATAACTGCTCCTAAATTGTAGATGCAGGAATGGGCGCTATGCATATTCTATAAACTGTATCTTACTCTCCTATTATTTATCTTTTCTATAGCGCTGCTAGATGTGTGCAACACTGTACATGAAAACATTCAAGATACAATCCATGCTCAGTAGAACTTTCAACACAGGTGTCAGTCGGACCTCGAGGGCTGCAATCCAGTCGGGTTTTCAGGATTTCCTCAATGAATATGCATGAGATCTATTAGCATACAATGAAAGCAGAGCATGCAAATAGATTTCATGCATATTCATTGGGGAAATCCTGAAAACCCAATTGGATTGTGGCCCTCGAGGACCGACTTTGACACCCCTCAAACAGACATACAGGACAAGTAAGGGGTTAGGGAGTTTCTTAAGCATGGACACTTTACAAGCGAGTGGGGGGAGGAGTTAAAAGCAACCTTGAAAAAGGTCGATTTGAATATTGACAGGGACAGAGCTTGACATACTGACTCAGGCAGTCTGTTCCGGGCATATGGTGCAGCAAGAGAAAAGAAACGTAGCCTGGAGTTGGCAGCAGAGGAGAAGGGTACAGATAAGAGACACTTGCTTGATGAATGGAGTTCCCAGGGTGGAGTATAGGGAGAGATAAGAGAGGAGAGATATTGATGAGGCCGAGATGTGGTTTATAGAATAGTGCTAAGCATGGGGAGTTTTTATTGCGGAATTTTTTTTGTCACCATATGTAGAATTACGTCCATTACATTTGCGTATGGTACCTAGATGTTGGGGCTTTGTTTATAGAATTGCTCCCAAATACAAATAAACTGATTATTTTATAAACAAATTTAGCAAGAAAGCAGTTCACTTGGCCCATATCCATATATCTGGTTGAGAAAATCTTTTCACAAGATATATGAAAAACCTGTAGAACCTTATATATAAAAATCTAAAACACATTTTGATATTAATCGAGAACATGGCAAGACATTCAAAGCCCATTTAGCACGCGAGACTGGAAGTGGAAGATAATGTGGAAAATGGCTTTTGTAATTACAGAGTAATCAATCTAGATGATGCGCAACCTGCCAAAGGCAATATTTTGGAATGAGTTTTAAATAGCATTATTTTATTGCTTTGAATTCGACTGAAATCAGAACAGTCAAATTATTCATAGACTAAGTGGAATGTTGATGAGGTAAATATATATATATATATCACCTCATTTGTTACACATTCAATACATTATACTAGGAATTACTGAAATGTAACCAGGCTTTAAAATTAATGTATGTGGTGCTAACTGATTAGGTCAAAGGCAATCTGCAGTGATCTGAGCAACAGTCAGAGGACTTCAAGACGTAGAGAAATGTTGCCTGTTTATAGAGAACTGTATAGCTCCCAGGCCATAGCTCTTACCACTTCTTGCTGGGGACAGACTGAGATAGTGTTAATTTTACTAGGTTGCCACTAACTTTAAACGTTATTTTATATGATGTTTTATATCTTGCCAAATCCTCATTAGAGTTCTAGACGAGTTACAAGCAACATATTGCTACCTAGAATTCTGTATAGAGTTAAACATGTTACGAAGAATTATACATGCTATAAAGAATTATATACAGTACGCTACATAAAATTCTCAAATAGTGCATACAGTATGACGTGATATATCAAAGATAGAAGCTAACATTGTCTTTGTTTTGGGTGACTTCTATTATTAGTCTGAGTCTCTTTGGAACCCTGGTAGGGATTTTTTTTAAAAACATCTTTTTAGATTTTTGCAAAACAGTATATATACTTTGGATGTGAGAATTACGATAGGAAGTGGGTTCCACACTTTTGCTGTTTGATAGTTGAATGATTTGCTGTGAGATGTCTTCTATTTTATATCTTTCAGAGTTGGGAATAATAGGATCAGGCTGTTAGAGTTACGTTGATCAGCAGATCTACTCAATAGTTCAGTAAATCTGGGGAAGCTATTAGGGACATCACCATATAACGTTTTAAATGCCAAGCAGAGGGGGGCGCTAGAGTGCCCGATGGAGTAGGACATAGTTAGCACGAGCTCCGTGGGGAAAAATCTTTGGCGACTCCGGAAACCGACCCAAACGCCACAATTATACTCACGCCGTTTTGGTGTGCCCTGTGAAGTATGGCTACGAATAAATCAACCAAAAGAAAGAGTGTGGAGCCTTCCACTCCGACTAAGGATGGATCGTCGAGGATCGAGGAAACAGCTACCGCCGCCATCTTGGACGAGCTGCGCTCGATAAAAGACCTGCTTGTGGACACAAAGCAGGATATTTCTGAGGTAAAATCTGATTTAGCTGCACTTAAAGCCGATTTTGCAGCAGCCAACTCGAAAATAGATGTTATTGATAGCAGAGTGAGTGTGACTGAAAACGCTATCAAGACCCTGCAACGGCAATCAGCGCGCATCGCCATGCTTGAGCGAGCGCAGGAAGACGCTGACAACCGCGCACGGAGGAATGGGTTTCGAATTCTAGGCCTTGCAGATGGTCGTGAAGCTTGTGATTTGATAGACTTTCTGGCTGTGTTACTGCCACAAGTGCTAAAAATGAATGACGATACTAAATTGGAGTTTGAGAGTGCTCACAGGCTTCCACATCCACCTAATCTTCACAGGAAATATCCCAGACCTATTTTGGTGACGATGATGAAACATCAACAGGTCTTGAAAATAATGCAACATGCCAAGATGCATGCTCCGATCACCTTTGAAGGGGGAAAACTACTAATCTTACCAGATCTCACTAAAGAAACAGCAAAACGCAGAAAACTTTTGCTATCCTACAGACCCCAGCTTAAAACTATGGGAGCACGCTTTGGAATGTTATACCCGGCTCGTATGCGTGTGACTTACAACAATTCAACAAAAGACTACCATCTCCCATCAGATTTAGCTGATTTTATAGAGAGTGTCAAACCCACCTCTATTGATAAAACTTGAGATCATTCAGTGTTTCCCTCTATATCTCAATGACTGAATTGCATATGCATGGTTTCATATTGTAAGCTGCTTTTATTGTATTATGCATTGGATTATTCTGTCTAACTTTTATTCAATTGCAGAATACTTTCCCGGAGTCTCACGTGATGAAGGAGCTGGGCTTTCTGTGTTTCTTTTTCCTGACAGCCTTTAGACCCACAGTGTTATTTGCTTGGTTTTCAGGGTGCTTTCTGTCATTGCAGTTTATGCTGTTGTTGTCTTTCATACTTACATGGCTTGTTGCCATTATGTTCTTTTCTCACACATTATTGTCATGTCTTTCAATATTGCTACTACACTTTACTAGATGTCAGTGTATGTGGATGATGATTTCATTACTGCATTTACTATGTCTCTAACTTGTTTATCTTTAAATGTGAAGGGTTTTAATAATCCTGTAAAGAGACGAAAAATTTTAAACTATACAAATCAATATTCGCCTGATATAGTGCTCTACCAAGAAACCCATTTGAATAGCACAGAAGCACTTAAAATTACTCCAACATGGGCTTTCTCACCTTTGTTTTCACCGGCCATTGATAGGAAAAATGGGGTCATTACTTTGCTCAGACGACGCTCAGATATTTCAATTATTTCCTCTGCTGCTGATTCTGAGGGCCGCTGGATTAAGCTATCTATTCTAATAGCGAATAATCCACTTCATATCCTGAATGTCTATGCACCTAACAAAGACAGTCCTTCTTTTTTCACCACTTTGACAGAAGTAATTACAAGCTTTGGAGATCAACCTTGCATAGTAGGAGGGGACTTTAACATAATTCTTAATCCTGACAAAGACCGAAAATCTCAGTCATCATATAAAAAGCCCAAATCCTGGTATGTATTACAGGACCTAATATGTCAGCTTAAGCTCATAGACCCTTGGAGGCTGCTACATACTAATGAACAAGCATTCACGTTTTTCTCACCTCCACACTCGTCCTACTCGAGAATCGACTATTATTTGATTAGTCATTCACTGGTTCACAAATTGATTTCAGCTGACCTTCATCAAATACTCATCTCAGACCACGCTTCCATATCATTGTCTCTATCTGATGTTGCACTATCACATGGAAAACCTTGCTGGCGTTTTAACTCTTCTATGCTAACCGACCAGCCATTTATAGAGCATATACACAAATCCATAGTAGAATTTTTTGACTTTAATCCGGTTGAGCTAACTTCTTGGCAGATCACATGGGATGCTTTCAAATCCTACATTAGGGGTATCATTATCTCTTATGCGGCCAAACAACGCAAGATGAATAAATCTTCTCTACAAATACTGGAAAATCAGATTGCAGATCTAGAAGCCTCTCATTTAAAAGACTTGTCGAATATGTCTATACTAGAAGAGTTGAGAAAATTGAGATATACATATAATTTAAAACTTAGCACTGAAGCGGCGTCCGAGGTCTTTTTACAGGCAGCGCATTATTATGCAACTTCGAACAAAGCTGGTCATCAACTTGCTGACTACTTAAAAATGAGATCTGAAAGAACTAATATACCAGCAATTTGTACTGCTGATGGTACTACCCTATTATCTACGTCAGATATCTGTGACTCATTTCGCACATTTTATAAAAGTCTTTACACCACGGATGCACCAGATGAATCATCCATCCTTGAATACCTAAAGACTCTGGATGGACCCAGGTTGGAGTCGAATGATAAGGAATTATTAAGCCTGCCAATTCAGATTGATCATCTCAAAGACGCCTTAAATGGTATGGCTAAACGTAAATCTCCCGGACCAGATGGACTCACCGTAGAGTTCTACATCGCCTTTCAAGATGTCTTGTTGCCCTTCTTGCTTCGGTATTTCCTCCACCTTATTGATATGGGTTCTGCGTCTGGTACCTTTACAGAAGCCATTATTATTGTACTGTTGAAGCCAGGAAAAGATCCTCTTTCAGTTCAAAACTATAGGCCATTATCTCTTATCAATGTCGACGCCAAAATATTCGCGAAAATTCTGGCTAATAGGCTACAACAAGTTCTGCCTAAAATCATATCTACAGATCAGAATGGATTCATGAAAGGGAGACTAGCAAGCGACAACACCAGACTCTTCTCTCACGTCATTTCGTGTGCTCCAGCACAACTGTCACCGTTTGTGAGCATGGCCCTGGACGCTGAAAAGGCGTTTGACCGTGTAGAATGGTCATACCTATTCCATGTTCTCAGTTGGTTTGGCTTTCCGGAAATTTTTCAACAAATGATTAGAGTACTCTATTCCAATCCATCTACTAGACTGCGGATAAACAATGTACTATCGACTGTCTTCACTCCTACTAGAGGAACAAGGCAGGGGTGCCCGTTGTCGCCTCTCCTTTTCAATCTGGCATTGGAACCTCTCCTCATCAATATGCGTACTCAACCAGATATTATAGGATTGAAAATAGATGATCTTCAGATAAAACTGTCAGCTTACGCAGATGATATTCAACTGTACATCACTGTGGAGTCGTTGCCAGCTGTCTTACGTTGTATTGAGGCCTATTCATGTGTATCGGGATACAAGTTGAATTCCTCTAAGACGGAAGTCATGTCACTTAATGATCAACCCTGCAGTGACTTAATCAATAATTTACACCTCAAATACACTCCTACCAAATTGAAATACTTAGGGGTGTTATTTGGTACATCGTTAGAAGAAACGGCTACACTTAATATTGATTACATCCTTCAGATAATACAATCAACGACTGCTAAATGGACACCCTTAAAACTTTCATGGTGGGGTCGGCTGGATTCTATAAAGATGGTTCTAGTCCCTAAAATTGTTTATGTGCTATCCATGCTGCCCTTTCTTCTGCCTAATCCTGCTTATAAACGGTTTGAATCACTCCTGGTTCAATACTTATGGAACAATAAAGTACCTCGCATAGCGTTGAAAAAATTGAAATGTACTAAGGAGAACGGGGGTGTCAACTTTCCCAGCTTATACGACTACCACATTGCCTTCTTATGCAGACAGGGCTCCTTGTGGCTTCTGGACTTAAATACACAATATTGTCCGGCCTGGCTCAAATTGGAACACAAGTTGTTTAACAAATACTATCTGACTTATATTACATTTGCGACTCCTGATATCAGGATTAAACATAATCATATCTTAGCTTCCACTAGGACGGCTCTCCGTGAAATGGATTATCATGCTCCGTTAAGATGGAATGACACACTTCATGAACCACTCTGGAGAAATCCGCATGTACCGATACAGGGGCAATATATCGAGTGGAAATCGTGGCGCAAGCGCGGAATATGGGCGCTTCGACACCTGATGTCTCTGGAGGACTGTACAAAATTCAAAGACTTTGATGATCTATGTTCCTTATTTTCATTGGACTTCTCTCAGCATTATCAGTGGATACAATTACGTCACAGCATAAGTGCATATCTACGTAATACCCAGCTTTCGGCTGAGTCTCCGTCCATTCTTATATGGGCAACGGAATTACTAGATCAGCCAGGTCAGGCATCTTATTGGTACAAATTCATCCACAGTAAAAAATTTTTACCACCCATTGCTCTATATGATATTTGGGCTATGGATACGCTGACTGTACCTGCACCACCATCTTGGAGAAAGAATTGGCTGTTGTCTTTCAAAGCATTGAGATCCTCAACTATAATGCAAACAGTATTGTTTCTTTATCATCGTGCCTATTGGACACCTGTAAAACTAGCTAAAATGAATAACTCAGTATCTAACAAATGTTGGTCTTGCCTTAATGGTATAGGTACTCTAAACCATATGATATTCCAATGCCCTCACTTACATATGTTTTGGTCTGATATTTGGACGATGATCTGCAAACTATTACCCATTTCAGATTCACTGTCTTATGCGATTATTATATATGGCTCTTGTGCACTACAGGTTCCTTTAGATAAGTTTGGAGCTAAATTACTTAAAGCTCTATTGTTGTTAGCGATTAAAACAATATTGTCAAGTTGGAAAGATTTTTCCTCCTTGAACCACAATATATGGTGGAACACTGTATGCTTATATTCTAAATACGAATATGTTGCTGCAGAGAAAAATAATACCCTTTCACACTATCGTACTGTTTGGTCACCAGTTTTAGACTACTGTAAAAGTGGCTGATACTTAATGTTCACTGACATGATAATGGTGTTCATCTCAATCGTTATATACTGTAATGACATTTTACCTTGTGAATGGTTATTGTAAGTTTTGTTTTTGTTCTGATTTATGAAAATAATAAAAATGATTGAACTTAAAAAATAAATGCCAAGCAGCATAGTTTGAATTTTATTCTTTTTTTTTTCTATCAGTAGCCAGTGTAGTTCTATAAGCAGTGGTGTGACATGATATAATCTTGATTTGTAGTATATGAGTTTTGCTGCAGTGTTTTGTATCAGTTGTTTTTTCATTAGTTTCATGGAGATACCTGAGAGTAGAGTATTGCAGTAGTCTAGTAGTCACAGTATTGTTGACTGCACTAGAATCCTGTAGTGATGTTAGAAGAAGTACGATCTTACCATATGGTAAGATCCTTTGATCTTACCCTTCGTAGTTTTTGTAGTATAGAGGAACAACCTAACAAATGGGTTCTCACTCTTCATTCAAGCTAGAGAATGACATGGAGTATGAAGGAATTGAAGAGGGGCTTAAAAACTTTGCTGTCTCAGCGGGCATATGGAGAAACATAAATATCAAAGGGGTCCTTTTATTAAGGTGCGCTAACCGATTTAGCGTGCGCTAAAGATTAGAGCATGCTAAATGCAAAGACATCCATTATATTCCTAAGGTCATCTTGACCTTTTGCGCGCGCTAAATCAGTTAACGCACCTTAATAAAAGGAACCCAAAATCAGCTGATATTACTGTGGTCTGTGATTTACTTTCTAGATTTTATTATTGTTGTGTATTTTGTTAATGATGATAATTTTATGGGTGTTAACTTGTGCTCCACCTAGAAGGTTTGGTAGGTAGATTATAAATACTTTATAGAAATGAAGAAATAAATAAATTCCCGAGTACATGTAAATTAGCATTGGATTTCCTTTTCTTCTTAATCACAGCTGAATAATAATTGGTGCAAATAAATGGGAATGTTCTTGTTTTTAATATTAGGTGTGAGTGCATGCTTATATGTTCAACCCAAGTTACTGAACCAAACGTTGGCTATTTCTGACTTAAATAGATTGATTAAAAAGTGGTATTCAAGATTGTTTGGCTCTGTTAATATATCCACAGGCAGTCTAACCAATGGCCATAGCATAAGATAAATAATTATTTTTCATCTCATTTTAGCTTTGGAACATGTGATTGCTGTCACACTGAAAATACAATACAGTTTAGGAGTTTAACAATGTGAGCCTTAAACCAGAAAAAAAATGATTGTTTGTATTCTTTTGAAATATGCAGCTGATGCTATCCAGAACCACAGCTCTGTGCTTCTAGAGAATGGCTCCACCAGCACGCCCACTTCTCCGGACATGTCGGCTTCCCCTGGCACACTGCAGACCCAATCGCTGAGGAGGACCCGGAGATCAAGCCTTATGAGCATGAACAGCGAAATCTCAGGGTCGTTGGAGAGCTTGTCATCAGCGAACATTGCCAACAGTAAGGATTGCCCTGCGATATACTAGTTCTTGTTGTATTGTACTTTGTGGGGCACGTTTCTTTCATAAGGACTTGACTGAGGTTTCAGCTTTACCTTTGCATGTTCTCTCTAAAGACACTTGGATGAAATGCTTGGTCTTGTTACTCTTTTTGATGTGTAAAATATCATATATGTATTTGATGGGGTAGAGAGGATGAAGCGAAGTACTTTGTGCCAGAATTAAAACATAGCACATAAAGGCCTTTGTTTTGTCACCACAAAATTCAAACCTATAGAGTATAGAGGCTACAGTATCTTTTCATCTTCACTAATATCTTTCCCTTTTTTCCCTTTGTATCAGCCCTTTGCATCTTCATTTTTTTTCTCCTCATCCAATCTCTCTCCCACATTTCGTATTCCTTACTTAACTTATTTCTTTCTTTTTGCCCTCCCTTGCTTAATGTATTCCTTCCTCCCTTCTCTGTCTCCATTTCCTATAATAAGTCAGTCTACAGTGTTCCCCGGTCATTCACGGTTGGCGGTTCGTGGTCCCAGTCATTCGCGGTATTTTCCGACCGTGAACCGCCGACCAGGAGGGGACAGCTGGAGAGGCAGAAGAGAGCAGCCGGAGTGCCGGTGAAGGAAATCACTTTGATACGTAGCTCCTGATTTCCTTCACTTGCCGGCGCTCCATCTGCTCTCTCCTGCCTCTCCCGCTGCCCTCTCCAGTCTCCCCCATGAAAAACCGTATTTGCGGTTTTTCAAATTTGCAGGGGTTTCTGGAACGGAATCCCCGCGAATGTCGGGGGAGTACTGTACTATATTTGAGCAACACACTTAAGCTGTTGATGTGTGGGATAATCATAAAGGAATCCTGTATGGAAGGCATACAACCAAAGAAGTTTAGCAATGATTAGATTGCAACACTAGAAATTGAGAAGCACAATCAAATGGCAAGGACAAATAAAGTAAATATATAGTATCACATCATATATTATGAGTTTATCTTGTTGGGCAGCCTGGATGGACCATATGTCTTTATCTGCCATCATCTAATATGTCAATATAAGAACATAAGAATAGCCTTACTGGGTCAGACCAATGGTCCATCAAGCCCAGTAGCCCGTTCTCACGGTGGCCAATCCAGGTCACTAGTACCTGGCCAAAACCCAAAGAGTAGCAACATTCCATGTAACCGATCCAGGGCAAGCAGAGGCTTTCCCCATGTCTTAATAACAGACTATGGGCTTTTCCTCCAGGAATTTGTCCAAACCTTTCTTAAAACCAGCTACACTATCCACTTTTACCATAACCTCTGGCAACTTAACTATTTTCTGCGTGAAAAAAAAAATTTCCTCCCATGGTTTTAAAAGTATTTCATTGAGTGTTCCCTAATCTTTGTAATTTTTGACGGAGTGAAACATCGATCCACTTGTACCTGTTCTACTCCACTCAGGACTCTGTAGACTTTAATCCTATCTCCCCTCAGCCGTCTCTTTTCCAAGCTGAAGAGCCCTAACTATTTTAGTCTTTCCTCATACGAGAGGAGTTCCATCCCCTTTATCATCTTGGTCACTCTTCTTTGAACCTTTTCTAGTGCCACATGGCAAGAAATAATGTTGGGGAGAGGGTGCAGCCTGATGCTCTGGGGATAGCAAAGTAACTCACTACACAAAGGATGCTAAAAGACTAGAGCTGGATTCTCAAAACTTACTGTGCCTTTAACAATGGTTGCTAAACCGGTTTCATCCAGTTTAGAGTGCCAGTATTTTACTGCCCGATTATCAGAACGGCTCACCATGGTCTTTTCTGAGCTTCCTAGCAGCCTCCGACTCTGCCATGCAAATGTAGTACAATGAGGTCATTACTATTAAAATGGTTGTAAAATGGGCTCATTAATATTTAAACGAGCACTCTGAGTGATTCTCAATCATCGCTGGGTGATCCTCCAAATGAAGTGCTGGCTTTTAATGGCCAAAAAGTACTAACTGGTCCAGGAGTGCCGGTACTGTAAAAAGTGTGTCTTGGGCACGTGCTTATGGCTGTGGCTCATGATAAAAAAGTTTTTTAAAACACTATTCACGTAAATTGTAATAATAAAGTGATGGGGAAAAAAAGTTCTCAAAAGTATGTATCTCGAGCACATGTAATAGAGTGTATTAAAGGCATGTCGTATATGAGCCGACAATTGCACCTCACCTCCCTTCAGCTTGGAGAAGAGACAGCTCAAGGGTGATACTATAGAGGTTTAAAAAAATAATGAGTGGAGTGAAAAGGGTAGATGTAAATCGCTTGTTCACTCTTTCCAAAAATACTAGGACTAGGGGACATGCGATGAAGCTACTAAGTAGTAAATTTAAAACAAACCAGAGAAAATATTTCTTCACACAATGTGTCATTAAACTCTGGAATTTGTGGTTAAATTAGTTAGCTTAGCAGGGTTTATAAAAGGTTTGGATAATTTCCTAAAAAAGAAGTCCATAAGCCATTATTGAGTTGATTTGGGGAAATCCACTGCTTATTCCTAGGATGAGCAGCATAGAATTTGTTTTGCTGCTTGGATCTAGCTAGGTACTTGGGACTTGAGTTGGCCACTGTTGGAAACAGGATACTGGGCTTGATGGACCTTCAGTCTGTCCTAGTATGGCAATTCTTATGTTTTTATGTCCATCCAATAGTACCGATGCACCTATGATTGACACAATGACGTAGTGTTTGCTGGTAGCTCTCCACCCCTCCCATCCACCCACACCTCTTTCCGTTGACTATTCTGCATATATGCCGATCGCTACCACCAGTGACTGATCTCATGTAAATTCGGAGCACCTCCACGAACCTCATTTGCATGTGCAGTTCTTCGAGAATGACTTGTCTTTTTTGGCCACTACAGTGACCCGTCAGATTTTACCAGCGATATTAGAGAATCTAGCCCACAAACATATCAAAACCAGAGATTTTTAGAAAGTACTGTTCATAGTATTTTCTAAAGGTCTCTGGTTTTGATGGTAAAGTGATCCCTGCTTGTTGCTGGGGTTATTTTTGCAGCTATAACGCAACCTGCAGTGTTGGTTTACATAGTAATGAGCAGCTTTTCATTTATTTGCATGTTTTGAATATCATTGCTATGTCCGCCTCATCTTCGACCTCAAAAAATATGACCACATAAGCCCCTATTACACTAAACTCCACTGGCTGCTGGCGGAGGCAAGGATCATCTTTAAATTTGCCTGCCTCTGCTTCAAGACCCTAGCAGGCTCTTCACCAATCTACCTATCTGAGCATCTCGAAATTGCAGGCCCCTCTCGTACACGAAACACTTACCTGTTTTCCTTTCCTTCCCTGAAGGGCTGCCTCTACAAGAAATTCCTCGATAGATCCCAAGCGGGCAAATGGAACAAATGCCTTACAGCCCTCATCTCCAATTCCCCCCCCTATCAAATGTTCAGGAAGTTAATCAAAACTTACCTTTTTGACAAATTCCTCTAACTTTTCCCCCCCTCTTCCCTGCCTCCTCCTCTGACCTCGACTTACCGCCAGTCTCTCTGACTCCTCCAATCTTGTTTGCCACTAAAAGGCTTAGCAAAATGGATCACCCAATCCAACTAACTATCCCGTCTTCGTTACTCCTCATACTAAATGCCTCTGCTCTACCATATCGAACATCGCCGTATGTAACATCGCCGTATGTAACTCACAGCAAATGTAACTTCATTGCAAATGTAACTTTGCTGTAAAAACAACTTCACTGTAAATGCAGCATCGCTGAAAATGTAACTTTGTTGTAAATGTACAGTCTCTTCATCTGTTAACCGCATAGAACTTCCATGGTAATGTGGTATACAAGAATAAAGTTATTATTATTATTACCCTGCAGTGACCTAAATAACTCTGTTATGGCACTTCAACTTGCCCTTTAATACACATTAAGGGGCAATGAATGTTGGGTTATTACATTAAAGCAGTATGATACTCCCCCCCACCCCTCCCCTTTAGTCATCTGCCTGTCCTAGCAACTCCTTCATGGGATTGCACTTGAGAAACTTCTTAGTTTTTTTTGCATCTATGGAGTGATTCTCAAAATCTCTTTTGATCTGTCTTGCTACTTTATTCTTGAGTTGGAATTCTTTCTGATTTTTTTCAATTAGATTCACGTTCCCTTGTCTTAAAATGTGTTTCTTTAGCTTTAATAGCCTCTTCTATTTCACCATTTAACCATGCTGGTAGTTTGTCTTTTCTCCATCTTTTTCATGCATGGAATACATCTGCTCCTGGCTTGTAGGATTATTTTTTGGAACAGTTTTCAGCTGCAAGCAAACTTATATCCTGGTCAGCCCCTTCTTTTGTTTTACGTATTTCTAATTTCCTAATTTTATCATAGTCCGGTTTTTTCAGTTAAATGCAAGTGGGCCCTTCACATCTCTCTCTACTGCGGCGAGAAGTGCATCCTATAGGCAGTCAGCCGGCGCCAGCATCTCTCCTCCTCTCCACACCTCTCCAGCACCCTCCCCCTTCCATTGGCGGTACAGCTGGAGAGCATCCACGTATGCAAGGACATCGACATCACACATGCACGTTTCTTCATCGCATCGACGTCTGTGCATTTCCAGATGCTTTCCAGCCGCGGGCCCTGCGTTTAGTGTGCCGCAGCTTCAAAATGTTTGCGGCACACTGATCTAGTGAATATGTCAAATTTGATCATATTAAGATAATTATTGCCATGTGGAGCCACTACTATAGCGCTGAAGGGCGTCAGAAAGAGATCTAGTGTAGTTCTGCCTCTTACTGTGCCTAGGACCAGCTGCTTCCTCAAGCATTCATTTATGGCATATAAAACATCTCCCTAGCTTGTCTCAATAATATGTTTACCCAATTAAATATTTTCACTGGGGTAACTGAATTCTTCTGTCAGAAAACTATTTTATGGATAAGAGTGGTAATCGATCACAAGCCTACCTAAAATCCACTCTCTTCTACTGAATGAAGGGACTATATTTATTTAAAAAGTGGAGAAAAAATGTAATTCAGTAGAAGAGAGTGGGTTTTAAGTAGGTTGGTAATTGAATTCTCCCATTATTATGTTACCAGTTGTGTTGACTTTCCTTATTCTCTAGCATTTCACCGTTTCCTCACTCTGGCTAAGTAGATGGTAGTATAATCCCACTGCTATATTCTTCCCCTTTTCACTGACCATGTTGTTTTCTGCAAAGGACTTTTATCCTGCTTGTATCTCTGTTATCTGTAACATAACATGAATTTCCCCCTATCCTTTCAATATAAGTTTTAATTTGATTTCATGAATCCCATTCCTTCCACTAGGTTTCCAAGATGTCTATTGTGTGTATATATATATATATATATATATATATATATATATATATATACACATACACATATATATATATATATATATATATATATGTATATATATATATACATACACATTTAGTACCATATATTCTAATTCTCCAATATATTTTAGACTTCTGGTATTCACAAACAAACAATTCAAAGTCTCTTTTTTATTTATATTCGCAATCTGTCTAGCAGGAATCATTTATATCTGTCAGCTGTTTATTGAATTAAATATCAGCTACTTCAGTCTTAATGACAACTTCTCCATTGGGATTTCCTAACGTTAGTCCTGCAGGAAGTTGAAGTGGTTGAAAAGTCTCTGTCATGGAAACTAGAGAATGACACGGGGACAAATTTTTTTCCCGTCCCCACGGGAACTCATTTTCCAGTCCCGTTCCAGAGAGTTCTTTTCCTGTCTCTGCCCTGTTACTGCAAGTTCTGTCCTCATCTGCACAAGCATCAAACACTTTAAAATCATAAGTGTTCGAGGCTTGTACAGTTAAAGCAGAGCTTACAGGAATGGGGCAAAGACAAAACTCACAGGGATGGGATGGGAAAATTGAGTTCCTGTGGGGACGGGGAAAATTGTGTCCCCGTGTCATTCTCTAATGGATACCTTTCAATTTAACACTGGAGGAATCCCAGGCATTGAAGCGGTTGCAACAGAATGCCTCCGTAGATATCAGGAAAGGAGACAAGGGAGGTGCAGTTGTCTTGCAGAATATGGTGGAGTATAAAAATGAAATTTATAGACAACTGGCTGATGCCACCTATTGTGAGGTCCCTAATAATCTGTCAAATGGGATTTTTGCTGAGATTTTGAAACTGACAATGCAAGATATGAAACAAGGATTTTTTAACAAAAGCTGAGATTAAATATTTGCAGTACACTAAGTTCATGATTCCAGTGTTATACACGCTTCCTACAATCCCACCTGGGTGCCCTATCGTCTCTGCACAGGACTCTTTACTGGAATGAGTTTGCAAATTTGTTGATTTTTTTCTTGATTGACTATGTGAGTTTTATTCCTTCATATGTAAGAGACAGCACTCATTTTTTACAGCTATGACAAACAATTATTTTTTGTTTGATGAAAAATACTATATTCAAAGAAGAGTAGTGGCTATTGGTGCCTCGTTTGTGCCTTCAATTGCCAATCTTTTTATGGCCAATTTTGAGCGCCAGTGGATGTATCCCTCTCGGTGGTTTCCACATGAGAAGTGTTGATGGAGATATATCGACAATATATTTATGCTTTGGATGGGAGCAGTGGATTCTTTAGTATTGTTCATGAAAGAATTGAATGGATGTCACTCTACCATCCGTTTTGAGATGCAATACCATGAACACATATTGAAGTTTCTTGATGTGCAAGTTTATCAGCGGAATTTTTTTTACTATGGCAGTATATCAGAAACCTACCAATTGTAATACAACATTGCATTTTTCTAGCATGCATCCAAGGCATATGTGTAAAAATATTGCATTTTCTCAGTTTTTACATGGAGAATACGGAGAAGGGGATGGCAAAGTTTAAAGCAAGAGGTTGCCCTTAGTCTCTTCTGTGGGGAGCAGCAACATGTGCGAGATACAATCATCGTGAACATCTTTTGATGGGTAGAGAAAGGAAGGAGGAACAGGCTAATTTTGTGTCCTGTGTTTTTAAATACAATGCCCATAACTGCTATAATGGTGCAAGTGATTAAAAAATATTTGTACATTTTTCAAGCTCTTCCAGTGTTTAGGGATTCAAAGATATTATTTCCATATAAATGTAATACTAACCTGAAAGATCTTTTTATGCTCTGCTACAGTCTGGTGTAAAGAGGGACAGGTAAGGGTGGCTCAGGGGCGCATAGGAGATGCGGGCATTGCTCCGTTTGTTCTCTGATGATTGAGACCTCTGATTTTTTTTTTTTTTTGTCAATACACAGAAGCATATTAAATTGAAGTCTGTGACCTCTTGTACTTCTAGCAATATCATCTATGCTCTGATGTGCCTGTACAAATTGTTATATATTGGACAAACCTCTAGACAGCTTAAAACTATATTAATTGAGCACAGGCACTGTCTCTGTTAAGAAAATTACAGAGCCACTTGTTGAGCACTGTATTGCTAAAGATCACAGTTTTTCAATGTTTGAGCGTGTGGTACTAGAATGCATTTCTGAGGAGGAAAAAATTGAATAACGTTGAATAACGAGGAAAGAATAACGTTGGATCTTTAATTTACAGACTGTAATCCCTCGAGCAGTTTCCTGATTGGTTGTGAGGTCACTGTAGCCTGGTTTGATTGTATTTTTTTTCAGCATTTTCTGTCAGTTGCTGCCATTTTGAATCATCTGCTGTTGTGCAGTTTTCTTGTGGATGTCTCCTGAAGACGCGAATTGCAAAACACGGTACTCCTATCGAGATACAGTGTGCAGGATTTGAGTGCTAAGAAGAGGAATGGCTGGTTTTGCTGTTATGTCTAGTACTGGGTTTTTTCCTGCACATTTATAAACTTGAAAGAGAGTGTGTTACTATTTTTTCTGATCTACCCGAGGGTGGTTTCAGACTGTTTTGCTGCATTGAAGTTGTTTCTTGAGTGGAGTTTTTTTACTTATGATTAAGCTGCACTTGCAATTTTTTAGCTTATGCTATATTAGTTTTGTGCAGGATGTACTGAGGTCTTCTCCACTTTTTATGTTAAATTTGCAGCTTCAGTCTGTTCCCTCCCTGCGGAAGAGAGTAGAGTGTTTGCTGTTTATATATTTTCTGGGTTTTTCTGACTCTTGCCATGAAGATATTTTTCTGTGTGTTAAGATTTCCTAATTTCCTCATTTTGCCAGCATCCTTTGAAGATATCTCGGTCAAAACCATGCACTTTTGTTCACTTCTCTTGAAAAGTAATCTTAGGTCTACCCTGCCCAGCTCCCAACAAATCCATAAACTGAGATTCTAGAGCGCAGTATACATCTGGGGATTCTATCCATAAACTGGAGAATGATTCTGAAAAATTTCTTACCTAAAAACCTCGAACCTCCATGCTGCACCTTCCCATGTTGTTGGTGCCTCTATGACAGCCTGTTTCTTTTCTTTAAAATCTTAAGTAGGTGATGCATGAGGCCTTCCACATTCCCATAAGGCAAGCAGGTGTCCCAAGTCCCAAGTGATCATCCAGCTCTTTACATTTCTTATGATCAATCTTCCAACTGCAATAGCAGTCCTAGCCCTTCCTTCTTGAGTCTGTGCTCGAGAAGGACATTCTCAGTTTGAGAGCATATATTGCATCCCCAGGAGGGCAGGTCCTAACTACACCAGTGCTTCATGCAGTACTAAAGAGATGCTCTCTTTCCAGGCAACTATGTTCCTTCAAGGTATCACAGAGGGTATCATATTAGAGGCAGTATTGGTAAGTGTCTTTGAAAGTCTCCTTTATACACTTGTATAGTTCTGTTTCTGCCTCTGTTCCTTTAGCCTCCAGAATTAGACTTGTTTCCTGAGGGCCAAGAGTTCTTTGCCAGTAGGTAATCATACATGTGGCCCTTGGTGCAAAAAACAGAATAGTTCCCATCTTAATGTTGCTCCTTAATTATTTAAAGGAGGCTTAATTTGATTTTAAGTCCCTTAAATGTACGAGTATTTGTTGTATTTTGTTAATTTGTCAGGGAGTTGCAAAAAGTCTATGGTTTACCTGTTGAAGTCAGGGTTAGCAACTAGTGACTGTATTTCAATAATTGATTTTTGTTGTGAAACAGTTTTCTTCCTAACTTGTTAATTGAGGTAAAAAAAAAAATATATATATATAAACTGAAGACTTGGCCATGATTAGATGGAAGCTGGAGAGGGAGGGTGGGAATCAAACATCGCTGATCACTATGGGGCAAATTCCTTAAGTGCCCAAAAGTTAGGCGCTGATATAGGCACCGTTCAGTGCGATTCAAGTACAGCTGGCTGCTGTTTAGTGAATCACTCTGAGCGGCACCTATTTGGGCACCTGTTTTGGAGGTGCCCAATAAATAGGCCAGCTCTAGGCACAACTAAAAGTAAGGCGGCCATGTGAGCACTTAAGCACGCTTAAGAGGCGCCTAACACAAAGCCATGCCCATGCCTAACATGCATAGCACCTAATTTTTTGGAAGGCCGCCTAAATTTGTAGAGGTGCCTTGTTTCAATTATTGCTGATTAAAAAGCTTAATTGATCTTATTCAATTTAGATAGGCGCCTATCTAGTTGGATGCCTTCAAAATACGTGCCTAACATTAGGCGCCGGTTACAGAATTTGGGCCTATGTCCCTCTCACATCAAGACAATGCATTTTGCAAACTATTTCACCCAGTAAACAAACACTTCATCATACTCTTGCCTTCAGGATAATTATTTCTAACAAACTAATTTGATCCACATTGCAAAGAAATGGATAGATAGCACTCTCGACTATTCTCCCTTTCTGTCTCTAATAATACTTCAGTTAGCACCTTATGAAATCAAACACCCTAGCAATGACTCTCCATGGTTGGAACTGGGAAGAGAGTGACAGAGCAAGCAATTTTGGAAAAGCCTATTCTACAGTAAAGCGCCATTTTACCCCTGAATAGCTTTGAAAATTGGTCACATTAGAAAGGGAGAACACTAAGAGCAAACACTAGAGCAGGAAAACACAAGAAATAGGGCTATGGTATGAATGGATGAGCCACAGGAAGCACGTTGAAGAATCAAGACACCACCTTTCCTTTATAGAACACTAGCTGATCACCCGGCGTTGCTCGGATATTCCAATCTCACATATCCCAATCTCAGCAGTAAGAATGACATAGCCCTCTCTATGTCTCAGCAAGCCCTAAAACTATGAATTAATCCAGGGGTGGGCAACTTCAGTTCACAAGGGCCACAATCTAGTCAGGTTTTCAGGATTTCCCCAATGAATATGCATGAAATCTATTTGCATGCACTGCCTCCATTGTATGCAATAAGATCTCATGTATATTCATTGGAGAAATACTGAAAACCTTACTGGATTGCGGCCCTCATTACCCACCCCTGGATTAGACACTTATCTTTCATATCCTGTAGTTGGGCCTGCTGGTGTACTGTCTCTGAAGCTCTAGATGTAGCAGCTCTCTTTTTCATATCCTATAGTCAGGCCTTATGATGCTGGACTGTCTCTGAAGCTCTAGATGTAACTTTGATTGCACTTGGCCAATTACATTACATTTCCTTGGAGGCATTGTTACAGCAATGACAGCACAGCACAGTGTGACATCATTCCCCAAAGCAATATTTTTCTTTTTCGATGATTCTTTACATGTCACCCCCCTTCCCACCCCACAGTATTTTTTCCCAGATAGTAATTGATATGTATACCAAGTTTGGTTGAAATCTGTCCATGCGTTTTGGAGTTATGCTGGAACGTACATACATACATCAGATTTTATATATATATAGACTAATGTAATTGGGTACAGTGTATATCTATGCAGACTCCAGTCATGGTACATGGGCTTGTTGTGCCACTGGGGCTTGCGCACATCTGAGAAGCTGAAAGTTATGCCATCGGTAGTTTTACTACCAGCAGGGTCTCCCGAGGCAGACAGGTTTCAGCAGAGATGTCAGACTAACAACTGACCACCCATCTAGGCAACAGCAGACAGGCAGTGTTGGAGGTGAGGGATTGCATTTGATGCGATAGCATCAAATTTATACTACACAGAAGGCCCAGCAATCTACTTCTGCATTCTGCCACGAAAACTTGATGTTCATCAAGTCACTAGGACTCAAACATGAGTCGATGGCACCTATCATATACATGCAGAATGAGCAGAACATGCAGAATTCTGCAAAAATGGCAGCACTGGGTTTCTAATCAGTCTCTCTCCCCCTCTCCTGTAGAGATTATGCAGGAAGAGGAGTCTCTTCCTTCTCCTCTTGCTGGTCCTAGACCCAACTGATTATGTGAACCATGCAGGCATCAATAAAACTCATGGTTCAGATAAACGGTCATGCGTAGGGATGGCAGGGGGAAAGGAAGTGACCCAATGTTCAGAAGTCCACTTCCTCCTCCTCTTGCTTCATGATTTCTGGGGGGAGAGGGAGGGAGTGAGCAGCTGATACTGGCTGAGTGGTAGTGGAGGGAAGTGCAAGTAGAGTGTGTGTCATGTGGATGAGAGGGAGGCAGAGCAAAGTAAGAATGTCAAGGGGAGGGTGGGGCTGGAGGGGAAGAACAAGGGGACTGTAGCCATAGGGAAGGTGATGGTGTGTCATGGGCCTAGTGTCTTGGGCAGAAGCAAATCCTAGTTGCTCCTTTCCTTTCCAGCACCATAATCCTAAATGGCACCAGCAACCTCTAGATGTAGTGTAACAGTTCTGCTGCTAGAGGTCCTATTTCCATACAGGGAGATTTTACCGGCTTATTACTGTGTACATAGTGTTGCTTTAAGTAGTGCTGTGTTAGGGGAAGAAAACCTGCGTTAGTGCCCTTTAAGCCCCCTTAAGGGGAAAATAATGAGGGTTATTGCCCTAACACAGCTTGATAACTTCCCTCCTTTGTTTCAAATCAAATGATGATTTTGACATGCCAGTTCACCTTGTGTATTTGTGTTGCAATGGGAGAATGCGGGGGGGGGGGGGGGGTGTAGAAATTGTGTTAAAATATATTTTCATTTAATACAGAGTGAATCTATTGTAGAGGCATTATCCAATAGCATATATATGGTCTTTTGCTAAATATTCAGCCCAGTCGAGGTATTCCTTTCAAAGTGTTTACAAACTCAATACTCTTACCTTACCTTTCACTGCACGTACATTGAAAACCCATGTACTAAAGGTATCTCTAATCAATACCAGTAAGTGTTTGAAAGACTAGAGGAATAACTCTGCCAGTTCTTTTGGTCTTAAGCTGTTGCTATTTTACCTCCGACTGCTAGAGCGTGAAAAAATGGACTACTCCTCCCTGAAGGATCATGAATTAATCAGAACCTCTTTTATAGAGATGTCTGACAGAATGCTGGATTGTGCTGACAGAACTCTAATACTGCTCTCTGCTCATTCTGCAGTTACAGCCAAGTGGTGGGGAACCAAAAGGGTAGACTATGCCTTGTACTGCCCAGATGTTCTGACTGCATTTCCGACAGTAGCTCTTCCCCACCTCTTTCATGCCAGCTACTGGGAATCTACGGATGTGGTGGCATTTATCCTGAGACAGGTATTCACACTCGATTTAGACAACACATTTACTGCCTGCTTTTTCTTCTTTTCTGAAACTCTCATCTCTTTCCTTCAAATATTTGATAACACCCACTCTTTGTAAAAATAATTTGTTGGTTTTTTTTTTCATAATGTGTGCTGAAGTGCATTTGATGTGATTTGGGAATGGTGGAGGGGCAGGATTAGTAGAAGCTGATATACCATACTAATGTTTTTTGGACATTTTGGACACATTCTGTTTCCACAGTCTACACTTTCCTCCAGTGCTGTACATTACTGATTTGATTATATTGGGGGGGTGATATTCAGCCCATGGCATAAGTGCTTCCAGCTGTAGGCTGATCTGTCCTTGGATAGTCAGTGGAACATTTGTAGCCCCCAGCATGGAATATCTAGCTATGTCTGCTGATCTGAAAATTAACCAAACACTGGCCGATATTCAGACTGGTACCTGGTTAACTTGATACACAAGGTTAAGACAATTGTTTTGCTGACCTGCCCCAAACCGTGACCTGTCAAATGCACACACGACAGTTGCGCCCCGACAAATGCGCTCCATATAGCAGATACTATTTTGTCTTTTTGAGGGTTACAAAGTAAATTTTCTATACCGTTCTCCCTTGGGACCTCAGAACGGTTTACATGCATTTATTTATTCAGGTTCTCAAGCAGTTTTCCCTCTCTCTCCCAGCGGGCTCACAATCTATCTAACGTACCTGGGGCAATGGGGGGATTAAGTGACTTGCCTAGGGTCACAAAGAGCAGTGTGGGTTTGAACCCACAACCTAAGGGTGCTGAGGCTGTAGCTTTAACCACTGCGCCATACTCGCCCCCTTTAGGGGAGGAATCCACCCCACCCCCCACTACACTTAAAATATTCACTTGGTATCTAGTGTTAGGGTAAGGTTTAGATGAGGATTATGGGAACCCTAAAGGGTTCAAACAAAACAAATACTTTATCTCCTTCTGCAGAGGGGGCGAGATTACCATCAATACCATAAAATAGTGGAGAAAAAGACCTCATTCAATACGAGAAGCCCATCAAGCAGCAACCAGCTGCATTAGTGAGTAAGCCCTGAGTTCATCATAAGTCAAACAACTCCACAAAATCGTACGTATTGGTTTAATCTCCCACCAACTGCAGGGACAGCCAAAGTAGAAAAACACAAATTAAAAATTCAAACTCCAATGAGATGTGAAAAAAATCAATATCTGTTTCCTTTCACAGAGGAGGCCAGGCTACAGAAAAATGTTCCAAACAAACTCGCAAACTATTTAGAAACAGAGCAAAACACCAAAACAGTCCATGTAGTCCTCGACAGCAAAAAACATCAATATTACAAAAACAGTAAAACACAGTCCATTTATTCCAAAACTGTAGATGTAGCAGAAAACTATTCCAAAAAATAAATTTAAATAGTACTTAGCTGAAGAGGAACCAGCATCCAGTATTGCAAGTGCGTCTGTCATAGAGCTGAAAACAATGTAACTTGAAAGCCCAATGACTCTTACTCCCAAGGAAACGGCTTGCTGAAAAGCATTGAAAAATGTAAGCCCCAAATCCCAACAGGAGACCCCTTTTCGCTATTGCGTCTTCAGGGGAGAGTCCACATACTCCAGTGACATCTCGGAGACAGTCTCTCTAGTACACTGGCTCAAAAGAAATAACTAATATACTCACAACCACGAAGAAACTCTTCCACTCGATTGCATGATTGAGGCCAGCTGGGGCCATTGAGCCAAGCGCAAAGATCCAGCGCGGCTCTGTCATCACCTCGTCGAGCTGTCAGTTGAACCTGCTCCAGCACTATACATTTAAAGGCTGCCAAAGTAAGTTGGCTCTGCACAAAGTGCTCAACGAGCAGTTCCAAAAGCTTTTTTGTAGCAATACAATGGCGATGTTCCGTGAGACACATCTTAAATTGTCGGGATGTCTGACCCACATAATAAAACCTACAAGGACATATCAGTACGTACACAACCTTTTCAGATGTGCAGGTAGTGTTTGTTCTCAACTCAAAGGTCTTATTAGCGTGAGAATCGTTTAAAATAGCTCCATCCAGCATCATAGGGCAGGCTTTACAATGTCCACAACTATGGTGGTCGGACCATATGTTCTCACTCGTTTCCCCTTGACTATGATGAACTGGTGGGCATGGATGATCACTAAGATTCCAATTTCTGTTGTATGAAAATACATATTGTAGCTCCCTAAAAGCTGGATGAACAGAGAGCACATGTAGATGACGTTTTACAATATTATACTTCTGAACACAAGTAAGTATGCCCTTATCTTCATGGGACTTATATTGTAAAAGTGGTCTCTGTGGTTCCATCTTGCCCTTTTAGCAGCCTCAGAGACAATGGCTTCTGGGTAGCCACGTTGTTGAAGTCTCAATTTGAAGTCATCAGCATGCCTATCATATTTAGCCGTACTGGAACATAAACGGCGATGCCTCAAAAACTGTCCAAATGGAACTTCCATTTTAGAGTGGTGCGGGTGCATACTGGTGCAGTGGAGTAACGTATTGCAGTCAGTGGGTTTACAGTATACTGTAAACATACAGCTATCCCCTTGAACCTGGATTAAGATGTCCAAAAATGAAATTTCCGTTTTACTTTGTTTCAGCTCAAATCGAATAGAGCCATGGCAATTGTTTAAATAACTGACAAACTCCTCGAGTTCATCACTAGTGCCAGTCCATAACAACAGGATGTCGTCAATATACCTCCACCAATCTTGTACTCTTCTAAAACCTGCAGAAGAATAAACCCACTGATCCTCAAACTGAGACATGAATAAGTTAGGGTTCCCATAATCCTCATCTAAAGCGCATTTGATGGGGCACGATCGATGGGGCGCAATTGTCATGCACGCATTTGTCGGTGTACCGCCCCAAACCTAGATGGATAGACCTGGTGGTCCAGCAGTTAATGGAATTTGCTCGGAGGAAGGGAAAGTTAGTAGTGGAGTCCCTAAAGGATCAGTGCTGGGGCCGATGTTAGATAAATAACATGAAAATTAAAGTACCACATACCATTCTTGAGCTATTTTAATGGATTCTGAATCTGGAATAGCTGCCACCCACAAACTACAGGGCTCCTTTTTCCTATAATACTTTTTAAATTACTGAAATGCTACTTAATATCATTCTTCATAAAGAACCATCCATGCACATAATTCTGTACAATATCCTTTCTTTGATACAATGCTGTTCCCTCAACAAGAGTTTATAATGTATGTTTCAGAATTCAAACAACTTGTTCAAAATCACACATTAAGTAGTAGTGGAAGAATTTGAACCTGGGTTTCTACTTACATTATTTTGCCTTTATTTGGTTACATGGCCAGATTCTTGAAACCAAGATTATGACCTGGATTTTTCTTTATAAAGAGTATTTCTCTCATAAACACAAAATAAGAGAAAATTCTTTATAAATCATGCCCATACAGTCTTATCAGCTTTCCTGCTACTCAATAGCTATAGATGATAAAACTTTCTACTTGACATCTGTCTTTCTTAAATTACTGCACAGCCTCAGCCTGCCCTTTTCTTTCTCTCAAAGGATTTCCTAAGATAGATATTGAAGTGAATGGAGTTCAACCCATCTCCTCATGCACCGACAATATCTCTCAGTACTGATAAATCTGACATTTTCATTCACAGAGCTCTTCTCTGGAGTCTAATTTGGTCTCTCTGCCTTCATCATGTTTAACTGCCTGTATGTGGCAGGAATAATGGCAAATTGCCAACCAGTGTTTAAGCTTGAATGACTATAACCTATGCAGAATGGAGGGTGAAGCTCTGGCCATCTTGTTGGGCAGACTGGATGGACAGTGCAGGTCCTTATCTGCCATCATTTGCGCACTAGTATTGTGAATATGAGCAGTTTTATCTGTGGTTAAAATAAGGCATCTAGGATAGGAATGAACAAGAGAATACACTAAAGAAGATTTTTGGAATACATGCTCTCCTATTACACCAGTGGCGCAGTGAGGGTAGGAGGTGCTCTAGGCACTGGTGTGTCCCCCCCCTCAGCAACCTCGTGTTTGATCCCCCACTCCTTCCATACCAAAGCCCCCTCGCCCTCCCCTCTCTCCCCTGCTCCTGTACCAAGTGTGGAAGGGGCAGAGTCAGTGGATGGATCAGTAAGCGAGTACAGCAGACGATATAGAAAGGAGGTACTAAGATCACTCTGAAGAAGCTTCAATATATATATACTGTATATATGCTTTTGACTTCTTTAAATGCACAAGAATAGGGTGCTCCATGAAGGATTCCTGCACTAGAGGTGTTTAGCGCTTATTTAGATGTTGCAGTTGCTGCAAGCGAGAAAGCCCAGAGTGAAACCAGGGTTGAGATGGACAGTGGAGAAGAGAGAGTTGTAGTACATACAGGTCGAGGGCAGTACAGAGATTCTTGTCCCAAATAGAAATCTGATCAGCCAGGATGAGAGAAGGATAGTCTGACCTCCTATGCAACTTCTTTAAATTAGATCTCTCTCATTTTTTTTACTTCTACTCTGTCTTATCTATCTATATGCGCCATCTTTGCTTAAATCCTATGTTGTCTATTAAAATGTTTTACCATGTATAGTATTGACATTATAATGTAGCTTACTATGCCATACTTTGTAATTTGAATATGTTTACTGCCGTAATTGTCTGTTGCTTATGTTTGACTTATTGTTGCTGTACACTGTCTTGAATGAATTCCGTCAAAAAGGTGGTAAATAAATACAAATAAATAAATATTACTTTGTGTAGAGAATAATAATAACAGTTTATATACTGCAGGACCGTGAAGTTCTATGCGGTTTACAATGATTAAAAGATGTTACAGATCGAGTAGATTTAACAAAGTTAAGGGTTAGTGATTAACAGTTCTGGGGATCAGTTGTTGTGGACTAAGATTGTATAGGTCAGTTACCTAAATACTTCAAGAACAGATATGTTTTTAGGTGTTTCCTAAATTCCCCATAAGTAGTATGCATAAGCAGTTGTTCCAGATCTTTACCCCATAATAGTGCTTGATGTGAGACAGTGGTTCAGATGTAGTGGCTTCTGACATTGTAAAGTTATAATCATCAGATAGCCAATGAAGTTTCTTCAGTAGAGGCCTTTCACTAGCCTTACCTTTCTTTCATATTACAAAATTCCCTGCCTAATTATGACTTATAAGTTTTGTTAAGCTGACCAACTCAGCCCATTTAAATCTCATGGGAGCATCAAAACCTGGGTAAAAGCGATAGTTCTTCAGTACGAAGGACAGCAATGAAAGCTCTGCTCTAATGCCCATCAATTTAGATACTCTGCTCCATACGTGAAAAACAAGATCACTCTTTGGATGTGCTGCAGTTTCTGCTTTGATCTCATCCCAGAGAAAAAAAGAACAGAACCCAGTTGAAAAATAGAACTCTTCCATTGTTTAACTCTACCCAATGCTAGCTCTCCTCTTCCTCCTTATACCATCCCACTGCAACCCTTATCTTTATCACCAAACAGTATTATTTAAAACTATAGAGCGACATCCCACTTATCTCTGTTGACATTGATATTAAGGCTAATGAGAATCTAGGCCTCATCCCTCTCTAAATATTCTCCAATGTCACCCTGTTTAGATCTCTAAAGAAGGGAATCAGGAATTTTCCAAGGCAACAGGGAGAAAATGAATAGTAGATATGGACAATATTAATTTTAATTACTTTTTCCACCTAAACAAATCCTTTCATGTGCTATCCAACAACAGAAAGAAATGTATATCATATCTCCCCACCCTCACCTACTAGTTCATAGAGCACCATTATCCCTACATTTGACAAAAATTTGACTATGTTTAATAAGAACATAATAGCCATACTGGGTCAGGCCAGTGGTTTATCTAGCCTAGTATCATATTTTTCAACCGTGGCCAATCCAGGTCATATGTACCTGGGAGAAACTCAAATAGCAACTTTCCATGGTACTGATCCCAGGGCAAGTAGTGGCCTCCCACATGTCTGTCTCAATAGCAGAATGTGGGCTTTTCCTCCAGGAATTTATCCAAACCTTTTTTAAAACTAGATATGCTAAATGCTGTTATTACATCCTCTGCCAACGAGTTCTGGAACTTAATTATTCATTGAGTGAAAATATATTTCCTCCTATTTGTTTTGAAAGTATTTCCATGTAACTTCATTGAGTGTCTGCTAGTTTTTTTACTTTTGAATTTTGTTGAAAGGCAAATCTATTTTTTAAACCCTCTTGAATGGTAATGCCATGGATTTACCCTCATTTAATCTGTACCCAGAGATCTCACTTCCTCCAAAGAACAACTAGAAACAACTGTGTGATCTGTGTACAGAGACATTTTGAGTAGAAGCTCCCACCTATCTTGTCATCATTAACTGGGTTTGCATGCTTTGGGAACCATGTTCTTAACTGTCACATGGTGGTGATGGCCAATGCACTTATTAAACCACTTTGTAACCACAGAGAGATGGTATATCAAGTCCCACCTCCTACCCCCTCCTTTTTTAGTCAATGACATATATTAATCTCCTCTTCTCATGAGATGATATACAGAGAATAGTTAAGGTCTGGAACATGTTGCCAAAGGTTGTGGTAAGAGCAGTTAACGTAGCTGGTTTTAAGAAAGGTTTGGACAATTTCCCGGAGGAAAAGTCCATAGTCTGTTAGTGAGAAAGACATGGGGGAAGTCACTGCTTGCCCTGGATCGGTAGCATGGAATGTTGCTACTCTTTGGGTTTTGGCCAGGTACTGGTGACCTGGATTGACCACCGTGAGGATGGGCTACAGGGGTTGGTAGCATGGAATTTGGCTACTTTTTGTTTTTTTGCCAGGTAATAGTGACCTGGTTTGGCCACCATGAGGATGGGCTACTGGGCTAGATGGACCATTGGTCTGACCCAGTAAGACTATTCTTTTGACCAAATATAATCTTCCTTACTTAAATGATATCAGTTGCATAAAACATTTCCTTTGTTTCATTTCTTTGAATCTCCTTCAGCGGTATTTTTTCCTTTAGTAAATCTTTGTGTAATTTGCTCAGTCTTGGCTAGGCATATCTGGGAAAGATTAAATTTCAGGTCTCTCAATACTCTTGGGTTCGCATCATACTTTTTATAGTCAGTGTATTTGTTGTTAAATATCCCCATCTTTGGCAGCTGTCTGGAGCTGTTCTGTTTTGAACATGACTTCCTGCAGTGTCCGTGGAAAGAAGAGAGAGCTACTCTGCTACTGGTATATCAAGGAAGACATTAAGGGCAGTTCAGGGCTCAGGAGTCAAGAGGGGGGGATCAGAGCACTGAGGCATTAACTGTTGCTCCCTCTGCAACCTTAAGACAGCTTGGCTGTGGTAACTGGAATACGTTGCTTTCCTAGCCTCAGAATGAAGCAACCTTTTGGTATCTTGGTCATTTGGTTTATATTGTGATGAATCTTTGTTCCACAAACTATTAATTTGCTATCAGATACAATAGTACAGTATAAGGTTCTCTGTATATATTTATACAGTATAAACAGTACAAAATAACTTTTGTCGAGCCTTTTTCTCCCTTCCCCTATCTCTGTCCATCTACTAGCGAGACAGTATTTCAGATTCTTCATCAGTATCTAACAAGTGTGCACTGGCGTTCTCTCAGTTTGCTAATGTGGTGGATAGACTTGTTAATTGCTTATGTAATTAATCTGCTAATTCAAATCAAGTCAAATTAAAAACCACTTGGTGCATTAAAAAAATACATTCAAAACAGGATGTTAGAGTATGTGTAATGGACTAAACAACCTCTCAACACCCACACTAGAAGACCGGACGTGTCTATACTTCAGTTGTATTGATCAGATTTCATTTTCTGACACAGTAGTTCTTAAACCTGTCCTCGGGGATCCCCAGCCTGTCAGGATTTCAAGATATCCCTAATGAATATGCATGAGAGAAATGTGAATGCCTACTTTATAGACAAATCTCGCTCATGCATATTCAGTAGAGGTAGACTGGAGGGTCCCCCAGGACAAATTTAAGAACCACTGCTCTATCACTTGTACATGCATTTCCCTTCCTAATTCATCTAATCTTCCCCTTTGAGCCTAGATGGGGTCCCTTTTTTCCCCCCAATTCCTCCTTTTCTGAGCATCTTTTTCTTGGAATAAGGTTGGTTTAGTATCTCTCCATCTTTTCCAGCAATCCTGAAGAGAAGAAGCACTGTTATCAGGCTTGAGGAATCCATCCATTCTTCCTCTTCCCTCCAAGGAAAATGAGTGCATACAGAATACTCTCCTCTCCTGATTGGTGCATGGCAAAAATTTTGGCACTTACATGTATATGCATACATATGCTGGTATTTTGGTAATTTAGCTATGTTCTCAGTGCTAAAATGTTGCTACCCTCTATAAAATTAGCCCCTTAATGTATGAATTAGTGTGTATTCTTTGAGCACAGTAACTTAGCACAGTGGCATGACAGTGAACATTAATTCCTGTTTGTTAACTGTGTGCTGCATTGGAGTAGGTTGTGGGCAGTGGTGTAGCGAGCGTGAGAGATGTCCAGGGCAGTGCTGCTCCCCTCCCTCCCCCCCCCCCCCCACCGCTCCTTCCCTGCAGTACGTGCACTCCTTCTCTACCCCGTATCCATTTTAACTTCCCTGGTATGAGCAACATCACCAACTCGCTGCCCACATCGGCGTCGGGTCTCCCTCTGACATCACTTTCTAGGCGCGGGACCTGGAAGTGATGTCAGAGGGAGAGCCAATGTTGGCATGAATAGCAGATTGGAGTTGCTGCTCACGCTGGCAAAGAGAGAGAGGTACAGTGGAGGAAGTAAAGGTGCATATTCAGTAGGAGGAGGGCGGAGGGGTGCCGGTGCCCTCACCAAGACGGTGCCCAGAGTGGAGCCTCCTCTCCAAACTCCCCCGCCCTTACTACACCACTGATTGTGGGCAGAGAATGGCTATGGACTGCAAACTGGAGAATGGTCACGAGTGGTGTTCCGCAGGGGTCAGTACTCGGACCGCTGCTGTTCAATGTATTTATAAATTATCTAGAAACAGGGACGAAGTGCGAAGTAATAACAATCGCAGACAATACCAAACTATTTAGTGGAATTAGGAATATAGAGGACTGCGAAGACTTACAAAGGGACCTGAACAAACTAGGAGAGTGGGCGACGAGATGGCAGATGAAGTTTAATGTAGAGAAATGTAAAGTCTTGCATATAGGAAGCAGAAACCTGAAGTACAGATATATGATGGGAGGGATGGTAATGGGTGAAAGTACCCAAGAAAAGGACTTGGGGGTAATAGTGGACAAGACAATGAAGCCGTTGGCATAGTGCGCAGCGGCCTCTAAGAAGGCTCATAATGGAAAAAAAAGTAAGGTTGAGTGGTAGGTGCCTATACCTAGGTGCCTAACATGATGTAGGTGTGGTTCAGGGTGGATCAGGAGTGTTTTTTTAAGATAGGTGCTGCTAGGTTTCATTAGGTGCTTGGCAATATCTCAGAGAAATATGCAGCGACTACGAATGGTTCAAAACGCGCCGATCAAATTGATTTTTGGATTGAAGAAATATGACCATTTAACGCCTTCTTTTCGGAAGCTGCATTGGTTGCCGGTGGAAGCGCGGGTGAAGTTCAAATTTGGTTGTTTTTGTTTCAAGGTTCTGTTTGACCTTACCCCTAAATACTTAATCGATCTATTTTCCTTTGCAACAAATAAACACAGGAGAAGTTTGCATTTGAGCTTCATCTTCCGCCTGTTAAAGGTTGTAAACTTTAAAAAGATCATCAACACCTCTTGTCATATCAGGTGGCATTATGGGGCAAGGATCTGGAACATTTGATCATGTCTTCCAATTCCTATGCGGAATTTAGGAGACATTTAAAGACATACTTGTTCTCTAAATACTTGGGTAATTAGTCTGAATGTCAGAGATATCGCAAACTTAACAAACTGCATAGACTTTTACAGTCTTATTTTCTAATTATTTGGGTATTTAATTTTCATTTAATTGTACTTCCCATCTTTTATAAACCACATAGAACTTCATGGCCCTGCGGTATATAAGCTGATTGTTATGTTAGGTGAGGTAGACCCTGGCCTATATTAGAGACGCCTACAACTCAGGTGTGATTCTGTTAGCGACGTCTAATGCGTGATTGACACGTTTAAGCATCTGCATTGTAGGTGCCTATAAATATAAGCATCACTAACAGAATTTGGCCTTTAATGCACAGTACTTACAATGTGCCATTACTTGTGCAGTTAGCAAGGGTGCCGCTTAAAATTGAAAACGCGTTCACACTAGCTGCAAACAGTTTTAATACACCGTAAAGTTCAGTTGAGTATCGGCAGAGGACATGCTTGGCACGTCCGCAACAATTAGGCCTGGATTTTCTAACCAGCGCTGATTTTAAGTTCGGTAAAAAAACAACAACAAAAAACCCGCTGTTCAAATGACATTTTTAACTGAGTTTCAAGGTGCCGTAATTGTGCCTCCATAAGCGCTTTAGGCTGCCTAATGCCACTATGGGCATGGCTAATGCAAGAAGTGGCATTAGGTGGCCTAAAGTGCCTACATAGGCGTGATTCATGACAAAGGTAGGCTTGGAAAACCCTGGCCATAGTTTCCGCCGCTGTTCTTTCACAGAGGCACGATTCTCTATATGGTGCTATTGTGGGATTGACACGCGATTGGCGGCTGCTTTTTAGGTGGCCGCCGATATTGGCATCCTGTAGAGAATACAGGCCTTACTGCATAGCCTTTTCATTTACCACAGGCAATAAGTGTAATAACTTAATGTGCTTTAGTAATGCACTCTTCACTCATGATTTCCTAACCTGCTATCATATCACCTGTGTCTTTTCTCCAAACGGAACAGTCCAAACTTGTTTAGCTTCTGCAAGAGGAAGGTCTTCTAGCCCCCTTATTATTTTTGTAATCCTTCATTGGACCTTTTCTAGTTGTGCTCTATCAGTTTTGAGATGGCGCAACCAGAACTGCATTTATTGACTTGGAGTGACAGTGGCAAAGCGAGGGTGAGAGGCGCCCGGGGGTGGTGGCACCCCTCCGCTCCTTCCATGATACTCCCATCGCATGCGCCCCCCCCTTCCCCCATAGCTCAAGTTGTTCACTGCCGCAAGCCAACAAGATCGTCAACGTGCTCCTCGCAACCCCGTCATCTCTCCCGCTAACGTCACTTCCTATGTGCGGTCCCCAGAAGTGACATCGGTGGGAGAGATGACGCAATTGCGAGGAACATGTTAAAGTCTTTGCTCATGGCGGTGAACAACTAGAGATTTTGGGGAAGGGAAGGAGGGATGTGCATGTGATGACGGGAGGAGTAGGAAGAGGCGGGAGGGGTACAGGTGCCCCTACCAACATAGCGCCCAGGGCAAACTCCCCCTTATTATACCACCACTTAGTGATATAGAAGATTGAAGTACAAATCGAATATCCTGATTCCAAATATTAGGGGGAACTATATCCTTTCCTATTCAGCATGTACAGAGAATACTAGATGACAATTAAATAGTCTGTGGTACCTTTATAAACAATCAACCACTGGAAGAAACGACAGACAGATTCTTTAATCACAAGATACAGAGATTTTTGCAGCAACAAAACACTCCAAAGAGTATGGGTTATCTAGTAACGGCCTCAAACATGAATATGTCAAGTCAAGGAGTTAGATTTTACCATTCCATGTGTTATGAGTGGCAAAGCCTTGAGCTTCTGATTTATTCACTCATTAAACATGAAATGAAAACATGAATTGAGCGCTTAGGAGCAATGCTTCCTCTTTTGCCACAACTATAGTGCGTGAACTGGTAACTTTGTGATGCTATAAAAGTTAATAAATATGCAAGGTTTGATGCCCTAGGAAGGATGGGGATAAGCGTTTGACTGTTATGAAAAGGATAGATTTATGTGCCGAGAGGAGAATGATCCATGTGTTAGAAAAGGACAGATGCCCTAGTAGAGAAGGCAGTGAAAATTACCCTCCCTCAGTATGACTACAACTACATGTTACTCCTCAACATTGATACTTTAACAGTGTTTAGATGATTCATTTCTGTACATGTGCAATTTTCTATGAAAAAAACCACTCCTGGAAAAGCAGATGCAGAATGTAAGTACACATGCGCTTCCTCATTTGGAAAAATTGGTGCACAAGATATAAAGCACCCGCAGGCTTTGTGGCAGTGTATATAATTTGAATATTGCCTCCTGAAAGGATAGGCATGCATATGCAATACAATATAAAAACCGTATAGTCCGCTAGATACCTTCCAGTTCACTGTTGATTACCATCAAGAAGAGCTAGTCATTACTAGGAATTTCAAAATCACCATCATAAAGAATCCATCAAAACAGACAAACTTAAGCAGCAATGAAATGCTTTCAGAAATAAAAGCATTTGCAAAAGAAAGACAGTTCTCACAGGTTCTTAGACTAAGTAGAAGAGAATTCCAGATTCGTGCTATTTGAAATGGAATAGATCAAGGGTGCCCAGTGTCAGATTTTGAGGTCCGCAACCCAGTTGGGTTTTCAGGATTTCCTCAATGAAAATGCATGAGATCTATTTACATACAATGACGGCAGTGTATACAAATAGATCTCATTCATATTCATTAGGGAAATCCTTAAAATCTGACTGGGTTGCAGACCTTGAAGACTGACATTGAGCACCTTTGGAATAGATTGTTCAAATATCTTTTCATATCTAACCCTTTAAGGGGCCATGAGAATGAGAGGACTGTCATAGACCAGTACTTTCTATGTGCTCTCAGGGCCACCCCAAGAAGTGTATTTGATGCCCTAGAAAACCATCAGCCATGTGTCACCCCCCTCCCCCAGTAGTCCAGCATCATTCTTTCCTATGCACCCAGTAGTCCAGCATGTTCTCTTCCCTAACCGTCCCCTCCTCCATAATCCAGCATATCTCTCCTCTCCCACTCCCCCACCCAAGGTGGCCACCATCTCTCCCTTCTTTTTTGTTCCTTGTCTTTGCTGCTGCCTCCACCCTATCTCCACCTTGAACTGGCAAGGGGCTTTTGTGGACCTTTGCGCACTTAAAGCTTGCCACATTCTGCCCTCTCTGGGTGAGAGGTAGCAGGCCTTGTGAGTAGATTGCACATGGATGCCCAAAGGCTCACTGCTGCTCTGGAGACTATGCTGATGTTGTACCAACCCTCTCCCCCTCCCCCCCCAAAAAAAAATTCTGCCTGCTGCACCTAGTGGAAGGGCTAGTCCCAGTCTTTTTGTTGTATGTTAGCGTGCTACATTTTTATAGTGTAATCTTATTTCAGGTGATGAGGTATGAAAATGCAAATATTCTGGAAAATGAGGGAATGGATTCCGCAAACCTGAGTCCATCCAACCCACGAGAGAAATGGCTCCGCAAGAGGACACCTGTCAAACTAAGAGTAAGTAGCTGTAGTAGAATTACATAAGCATTAATGGAATGAGAGACCAGCTGACTGAAGGGTCCCCAGAGTCAAAGGGAGAAGATGATGGCCAAGGTTTCTTGCATCTCTACTGGTTTTCTAATCTGAGGTAGCAGACAGGTTATTGTATGATTGTGGATTTGTGCTTGCTCTAAAATCAAAGATGGCTATCGGGACAATTCTATAACTTTGGTATCTCGATACCAAGGGCCAATTCTATAAAGGCATCTTAGGGCCAAGATTCTGTTACAGAATTCTAACACAAGTTGGCATTGACATGCCTACATAAATGTGTGACAACCTATGTCAAATCTATGGCTGGCATTAAGTTGGTGCACCTAAGTATGCATGTAAGTTGACACCACCTATGCTTTGCCTATGTGTAAGCCCCCTCGGACTTGCACGCAACAAGATGTTTGTGTTTATAAATGGTGCTAATGAGTATATTTATATAATTGCCTCACAAGTCAGGGTGTTTCAAAACAGTTGAAGTTTCAGAATATCCATCGTGAATAAGCATGAGGCAAATTTGCATATGCAGAGGGTTCAATATATGCAATCCATCACATACATATTCCCTGTGGCTATCTTGAAAACCAAGCTTGCTAGATATACCTCCAGGATGGGCTGGGAAACACTTCCATAGTAATGTAGCCAATGATAGCAGATAAAGACTGAAATGACCCCACACGTATGTGCACGAAGGTGTTTAAGGTTGCAAAGGCCACTGCTATTTACTAGGTTACCATGAGGAGTGTGTATGTGTGTGTGTTACAAACAGATATAATATAGATGTTTAAATACACAAGGTATTATAGAAATAAACCTTTTCCAAAAAAAGGGATGCTAAAGAACTAGATAACCTGATATGAAGCCACAAGGAGGTAAACTTAAAAACAATATTGTGGAAATTCTCCATCAGAGAAATGGTAGTAGATACCTCAGATGCTCTCCCATGATAGCATACTAGCGTAAGGCCACATTGATGCACCAAAAATTAATCATACATACTTACCAAAGGTCGATGGCTACCATTAAGGGCTCCATTTACAAAGCCATGGGAGCGGTTCCCGGTGTAGCAAATGCAATGAAGACCATAAGAACTGAATGGACTTAGTCATATTTGCAGTGAAAAAATTGCTATCACGGCTTTGTAAAAGGAGCCCTAAATCAGAGCACCAAAGTGTACCCCAAAACACATGCAACTGAGAGCTCTGAACTGTTTGTGGTATTGCGGTATATAAAAATAAAGTTGTTATTATTATTCTAAAAGCTGCATGTGTTGCTTGGTGACACATCCATGCTCCACTCATGTTTGCCCTACTACTACTTATCACTACTTATCGATTTCTATCCCATTCTCCCAGAAGCTCAGAACGGGTTACAAGTAGACATTCACAATCGTTTGAAAACAGACTAGTCATGTCAACAAATAGGTTACAGTAGACAATAACAGAGCTTATTCTAGAGACCAGACTGGTCATAGTGAAGAGTACTAGGAGAAGTATATTGAGGAGGCAGTTTTTAATGGCCCAATTGGCGGAAGAGGAAGGTCTTTACTGTTCTGCGAAGGTCATTAATGAGTCTAGTGACCTGATCTGTGTAGGTAGTCGGTTCCATAGCTGAGGTAGGAAATGGCTGTAGGATCTTTTGTATGCTGTACTCATTTGGAGGGATCTCCCTGTGGGAATGCTGAGTCTTTGTTCTGCTTTGGAGCGGAAGGAGTGGTTAGGGGTGTATAGGCGTAGCTTGGATGCTATGTATTTGGAAACAGATGGGAAGCCAATTAAGTGACTTTAGGAGAGGGGTAACATGAGTATAGCAGCTCTTCTGGAATATGAATAGCACTATTATTCTATAAACCAGGTGCACTATTGACATCTAAATTTAGGTGCCAGTTTAAAGAATTGCCCTTTTAGCTTTTAATTTTTAAAATGAAATTTATTTGTGAAAGTTGTTGCTGAGAATCCCATCTGCTGTTTTGTCTCCTAACCGCTCTGAGAACATATCCTCATGTATAACGAACCCCCAATCCTGGGCCCACACTGTTCAAATGAAACTGAACAAGTCCAAAACAAAACTACTTTGGCTAGGCCCAAAATTAGACCAACTACCCACCTTTATCCCACTGTCCTCTGATTCCACTCTGCAGCTTGAGTTCTCAAGCAAAGTTCTGGGTATCATCATTGATTCTACATTGCCCTTCAACGACCACCTAAGTTCCTTGGTAAAAAAAATGCTTTTTCAGCCTTCACATGCTGAGGAAAGTGAGATCCTATTTCCATCAAAAACACTTTGCCGTCCTTGTCCAATCCATCATCCTTTCCAGACTGGACTATTGCAACTCTATTTACTTAAGTCTAACAAAGAAAAACCTTCAAAGACTTCAGTGGATACAGAATGCCGTGGCTAAACTTATCTTCGCAAAAAGTAAATTTGACCATGTCTCACCGCTCCTGTCCAAGCTTCACTGGCTTCCGATTATCTCCAGGGTCCACTTTAAATGCGCCTAACTTTCAAGATCCTACATGGCATCCTCCCTCCCTTTATTCCACTTTCTTGGAATTCCTCAAATCCTAATACAACCAGATCCACCCAAAAATTAAAACTATCCTTCCCTTCATTAAAAGGCTTTTCCCATGCAGGAAAACTAGGGACCTCCCTGCAGATCACTGAGCTCTGGAACAACCTTACCTCCCCTCTTCGGAATCTGAGCTCCCTCCAACTTTTCCGTAAACATCTGAAAACCCGGCTATTCTCAAAAATGTAATACTTCCTCCATCTCTGGTATACTAAGCCCTTCTAAACATTCTTTATACTATGGCCTATAACCCTTCATTGGAGTTCCTCTTCTATCCCAACTCCTGTAAACCATTCCGAGCTCTACGATTGTGGAGAGGATGCAGTATACAAACCTAAGGTTTAGTTTAGTTAGTTTTAGTTTAGTTAGTCTCCTAAATTGGCAGCAAGCTTTATGCAGTTCTGTTTTTGTAATGTCGGTGTAAAACTAAGGAAGCTAATTGTTTTCCCTACTGCTGCTGTATAGCTGTTTTTAACTACCATTTAATAGACCTGTGTGAATAAAACTGCACATTTATCATCTTAATTACAGCATGTTACTTTTGGTTCCGATCAAAGTTGACTTCCTTTGCCAGTGGCTCTAAGCAATCTGAGAGTTCTTCAGCATAACATTGAAAAACACTTGACATAATAAGTCCAGAGAATCACTTAAAAGGAAAAAAGCATAAAATGGTGATTCAATAGCAGGGCACCAACATTTACATGCCACTTCAGTTCATAAGCGTACAGAATGCTGGTTTTAAAAAAATATATATATATTATTAAATTACATAAGTACATTAACAGCACTCATTACAGGAAACCAATCGTCCACATCTTGGGAGGAGAAAAAGACAAGGAAAAGTTCTCATGTGAGAACAATAACAAAAAATGAACCTAACCTGCCCTATCTCACAGCTATCTTCCAAATACCACCTAATTAACTCTCTCTTTTATAAAGCCGCATTAGCATTTTTTATCGCTGGCCACAGTGGTAAAAGTTCTGACACTTACAGAATTCCTATGAGTGTCGGAACTTTTACCACCGTGGCTGGTGATAAAAAACGCTAATACGGCTTCATAATGGGAGGGGGGGGGTAAATGATTAGCTTCCCTATCTAATACAAGTCTTTCTAATTCAAACAAGATATATTCTGTATCAGAAAATGCAACCATATATTTGAAAGGAAATTTCTGGGAAAATGTAGTCCCCAAAGCCAAATCTCTAGGTTTAAGCTGAACATATTGTCTTCATCTAGCTTGAGTAGCTCTGGAAATATCTACAATTTCCCTCCATTAAATAAAGAATCTTTTTACTTAAAGTAACTCTTCATATCCATAGCTTTATCTATCTGAGAGGGAAATGAAGCCTGGGGGGTTGAACGCTGAGGTATACCCTCCTGACTAAATTCCACAAAAGCAGTTAGAGAATGCTGGTGTGTTCACTGGTGAGTGTAAACCTATGTGCATAAGTGGCCACAAAGCACCTAGGTGCTATTCTGTAAGGTGTACATAAGAGGCATAGCATTGAAATGTAATTGAGGCAATCACGTGGATGGGACTATCACTTATGTGCGCAACTTACAAAATGTGGCATAGTCACAGGTGGGCCTGGGTCTGTCCAATTTGGATTGAGGCCTGCCCAAAATTGTTATGAATGGGGTTTTGTCCTTTTCTAGCAATAGAAATTTTGTTTTGTCTGCGTTCAGCTTTAGTTTGTGATTTATCATCCATTTTTCCACTGTTTCTAGTGGTTTTTTTCAGTTTTTCTATTGAGGTGAGGGCTGGTGGGTGGAAGGGGAAGAGAATGGTGATGTCATTTGCGTAGCTGAATGATGTTACGTCTAGATTATTTAGACTGGTTCCAAGGTAGGTTATAAAGAGGTTGAAGAGCATTAGAGATTACATTACATTACGGATTTCTATTCTGCCATTACCTTGCAGTTCAAGGTGGACTACAAATGGATTGTCCAGAGATTGTCCAGGAGTAGTTTGTACATTTCTTTGGGTTGCTAAGGATTACATCTGAGTTGTCATGATATTGGAGGTACATATGTAGTAGTGATGCTTGGGACATTTCTGATTGTGTTAGTTCGGTTTTATGTGTTTTTTGAATAAAAGGGTTTTTATTTCGTTTTTGAAGGTTTTGTAGTCTGTGGTCATGGTCAACAGGTTATAGAGTTGTGGGTGAAGTGTTGCAGCTCGAGTGGCTAGGAGGTTGTCGTACAGTTTTTTTGCTTTTGACGTTTTTGATTGGAGGGTGTGTGAATGGTGAGTGGATTCTCCTATGTCTGGTTGAGGTGGATTGAACTAGTTGATTGTTCGAATAGGCTAGGCTGTCTCCGTTTATTGCTTTAAATAGTAGGTGTAAAATTTGAAGTGCATTCTCGCTTGTATTTGGGAGCCAATGTGAGTCGTGGTATGCCTCTGTGATGTGGTCGAATTTCTTAGGGCTTTGTTTTGTATTGTTGTAGTTGTTTATCATGGTTGCTGTGCATGGGAGATATAGTATGTTGCAGTAGTCTAGTAGACCTATGATTAGGGATTGTATCAAAAGTTGGAATTGTTTTCGGTCGAATAATTTTCTGACTTGCCTCAGGTTTCTCATGACTGCAAATGATTTTTTTATTGTTTTGTTGATTTGTGGTTGCATTGTACAGCTTCTGTCTATTAGCACTCCCAGGAGTTTTAAAGTGGGTTGGAAGTGGTATGTTATAGAGTTTATGACAAGGTTTGTAATGGTTGGGGTTTTGTTATTTTCGAGTAGGATGAAGTTTGTTTTGTCCGGATTTAGTTTTAGTTTGTGGTCCTTCATCCATGTTGCTATTGTTCCAAGTGTTCTGTGTATTGTGTCTGCTATGGATGGTGGTGGTTGATCGAACGGAAGGAGAATGGTGATGTCGTCTGCGTAACTGTAAGAGGTTAGACCATGGCTCATATTTTTCTTTGTTTGTTTTAACTCTGTATGTTCTGGATTGTAGGAATCCTTTAAACTATGATCAAGTTTCAAGTTTATTAGGTTTTAATATACCGACCATCAAATAAATATCTGGCCGGTTTACATTACAATAAAAAATAGATAAGAAAGAGGAGTTAATATAATAAATATTTAAAAGTACATATAGTGTATATTAAAACAAAAACAAGACAAACTTGATAGTGAGGGAAGAGGTTATTGGGAGGGTAAAGTTACCTTGTTGAGAGAAAAGGGAGAAGGAGGGAATGGGAAAAAACATTTGGGTGGGGAGTACCTTATCACTGATTCCCATTGAGTCCAGTATTTGTAGAAGGATGTTATGGTCTACCAGGTCAAAGGCTGCGGAGAGATCTAGTTGGATAATAAGTATTTTTTTTGCCTGTGCTGAGGTGTTGTCTGGAGGTGTCCATGAGTGAGCCTAGTAGGGTCTCAGTGCTGTGGTTGGTTCTGAAGCCTGATTGTGTTGGGTGGAGTAGGTTGTGGTTTTCTAGGTATGAGTTTAGAACTTTGGCTACCAGGCCTTCCATTAGCTTGACATAAAGTGGTATAGAAGCTATGGGTCTGTAGTTGGATGGTTGGTCTATTTCTCCTTTGGGTCTTTCATGATTGGAGTAATAATGATTTTGCTGAGGTCTTGTGGGAAAAGGCCGTCAGTTAGTAGGGTTTATATTCATTGCAAGAGTAGGGTGCAAAATAGTATACTGGAGGCTTTCAATAGGTATGGGGGGCAGTGATTGAAGTCGCAAGTTGTGTGACTGTATTTGTTGTAGAATTTGTTGAAGTCTGACCATAGTATTGGTGAGAAGTGGGACCATGTTCTGTCTGCCGCAACTGCTTCTTCTGTGGAGGGTGTTGTGATCTCTTCTAGGTGAATAGGTGTTCCATTGAAGGTGGATCTTATGGTTACAATTTTGTCTTTGAAGAATGTTGCTAAGAGGGTGGCTGTGGGGGCGTTGTTGCTTGTCAGGTAGGGTTTGGTGTCTGTGAGTTCTTTTAGTAGTTGGAATAGTTTTTTTGTGCCTTGAGATTCTTCTCCTATTTGCTTTGTGTAGTATGTTTTTCATTTTTCTTTTAATATTTGTTAGTGGAGACCCTTAGGGAACACCACAGGGGTTAGATCAGGAGTCTGATTTAAGATCGTTTGTCTTGACTCTGTATGATCTTGATTTAAGGAATCTTTGGAACCAGGTGTGTACCCTGCCTGAGATCCCTATGGCTTCTAGTATTTGTAATAGTATAGTGTGATCTACCAGGTTAAATGCTGCGGAGAGATCAAGTTCATTTATCAATATCCTTCTGCCTTTGCTTAGGTGCTGTCGGGCTGTGTCTAGGAGGTTAACTAGTAGTGTCTCCGTGCTGTGGTTGGTTCTGAACCCAGATTGTGAGGGGGTGAAGTAGGTTGTGATCTTCCAGGTAGTTTGTGAGGTATTGTGCAACTAGGCCATCTATTAGTTTAACGTATATTGATATTGAGGCAATGGGCCGTAGACTGTAAAGTCTGGTATTATCCTAGGTTCCAAATGCTGAAGTTGCCAGCCAAGCTCACTCCAGCCTATCCAACAGTCCCATTGTTTGCAGGATATCTACCGTAAAGTCCAGCCAGTAACATCCTCATGTTCTACATTAATGGAGTTCTCATAGATGCCCTCCCCCGAATCACCGTATATTAGAACAGTTTTATTACTATCCTAGTGTTAACATTCTGAATATGTCTGCAAACTGGATAACCTCTGTTCCGCCCATGGATCATCCCGTCAATATCCAGATAGTACCGAGGTAGTCAGAGAAATATTCCAGACCTGCCAAATCTCCCACTTTTCACTTTTGCGGTCAGTATGTTTTGTCTCCAAAATTCTATTTCTTATTGTAGACTCATTTGTACTCTGCTTGTAAATACGATAGGTGGAATATCAAATTAATAAAACTTGAAACTTCTCCCATCTTTTTGCTGGACATCCACAATCTCCAAAAGGATCTAATCTCCAAAAGGATCTAAATCTCCAAAAGGATCTAACACAGCTGGAAAAGTGGGCCGAAAAATGGCAAATGAGCTTCAACGTAGGGAAATGCAAGGTCATGCACGTGGGGAAAAAGAACCCGATGTTCACATACAGAATGGGGGGAACACCGCTAGGGGTCAGTAACCTGGAGAGAGACCTGGGAGTGATGGTAGACGCAACACTGAAGGCATCAGCGCAGTGCGCTACAGCCTCAAAGAAAGCTAACAGAATGTTGGGTATCATTAAGAAGGGTATTACGACCAGGACGAAGGAAGTCATCATGCCGCTGTATCGTGCAATGGTGCGGCCGCATCTGGAGTACTGTGTCCAGTACTGGTCGCCGTACCTCAAGAAGGACATGGCAGTACTTGAGGGAGTACAGAGAAGAGCAACTAAACTGATAAAGGGAATGGAAAATCTCCCATATACCGACAGGTTGAAGCGGTTGGGACTTTTCTCACTGGAAAAGCGGAGACTTAGAGGAGACATGATAGAAACCTTCAAGATCCTGAAGGGCATAGAAAAAGTAGACAGGGACAGATTTTTCAAATTAAGGACCACCACATGTACAAGGGGGCACTCGGAGAAATTGAAAGGGGACAGGTTTAGAACAAACGCTAGGAAGTTCTTTTTCACTCAGAGGGTGGTGGATACATGGAACGTGCTTCCAGAGGCTGTTGTAGACAAGAAAACATTAAATGGTTTCAAAGAAAGTTTGGATAGATTCCTAGAAGAAAAAGGGATTGAAGGGTATAGATAGGTATAGACCACTACTCAGGCGATGGGCCTGATGGGCCGCCGCGGGAGCGGACCGCTGGGCAGGATGGACCTATGGTCTGCCTCAGCGGAGGCAACTTCTTATGTTCTTATGTTCCTGCTGAATGGCTTCCCTGTCCAGGATCTTGGACGGTTCATCATGGCCAGCTCATTGCGGCTGTTTCAGTGTAATAAACAGGTCAAAATGAATCCGATTCAGCATTTAATGGGGGTGATGCCCCCTCCCCCTCCAAATTAGAGCTCCAAGTGTCAGGGATCTCTAGAGAAGGTAGAAAGCAGGTGAGTGTGAGATCGCTCTCTCCTACAATTCCATCCTCTATGAGAAAAGACTAAAAAGGTTAGGGTTCTTCAACTTTGAAAAGAGACGGCTGAGGAGAGATATAATTTAAGTCTACAAAATCCTGAGTGGAGTAGAACGGGTACAAGGGGATCACTCTGTCAAAAATTGCAAAGAATAGGAAACACTCAATGAAGTTACAGGGAAATAATTTTAAAACCAATAGGAGGAAATTTTTTTTCACTCAGAGAATAGTTAAGCTCTGGAACGTGCTGCCAGAGGATGTGGTAAGAGCGGATAGTGTGGCTGGTTTTAAGAAAGGTTTGAACAAGTTCATGGAGGAAAAGTCTATAGTCTGTTATTGAGAAAGTCAAGGGGTAAGCCACTGCTTGCCCTGGATCGGTAGCATGAAATATTGCTACTCCTTGGGTTTTTGATAGGTACTAGTGACCTGGATTGGCCACTGTGAGGACAGGCTATTGGGCTTGACCCAGTAAGACTATTCTTATGTTCTTCCGTTGCTGCTGCCGGGACTGTGAGCTCAAGTGTGTAATTTTGGGAGCGTACAAATTATAATGTAAGACTAATGTCTTTCTTTTGTTGTTGGGTTGCTATCGCTACAGGATCAAGGATAGTAAACCTAATTATGCTGCTCTACTCTGGGGCTTGGGGGCACAAGTCAGTTAGTGCAGTCTGCCTTACTATTGGGTGAATAAGACATAATTGGACGATTCATCGCACCTATGATGAAACAGTCGCGATGAACCGTCCAATTCCACCTGTCCAGCAGCAGCAGGAAACGGTTTCGTAAAACATTTATCTCTTGCTGAGTTCTGGAAAGGATGGAAGAGATAACTAGGGAAACCGAATACAAAGAAATCCTGTCTGCTTTCAGTATCAAAATAGTGCTACTGCACTTTAAAAGTGCTGTTTGTTTTTCCTTTTAGAACGTAACAGCCAATCACAGAGTCAATGATGTCATTGCAGCAGAAGACGGCCTGCAGATCCTGATTGGACGGTTTATGTACGGCCCTCTGGACATGGTGGCACTAACAGGTGAAAAGGTACAGTGTATTTTGTTTATTCTGTAGTTCTGGGAATATTGATTTATTTACAGCAATCAAGTAATGTTAGTTATTATGTAGCATTTTTGCCCATATGGAAAGAATTAAGGCTCATTTGTGTACCATTAAAAAAAAAAAAAATTAATTACATTTAAAATGGTGTGATGCAGGTTAAATTAATGTAAACTGCTTCCCTGTAATTGTACTATTCTTTTGGCTATAGGCCTAGAAAAAGCACAATCTGACTCCTTCAACAAGTAGGAGTGAGGCAAGGGTACCTATGGAGCACTTTATATAAATCATTACATATTAGCATGGTGAAGGTTTTTTAGCAAGCTGGATTATTTAAAGGAAGGAGATAGCATCACCTTTTGTTGTGGGAATGACATTGCTGGAAGATCAGAACAAAATCAAATGCAATCACAGAGCTCAGGAATGGAATAATTGTGTTCTTTGCACAGTCTACTAAGTGCATTCTAGCCTTGGGTGCTCTGCTTAGAATTGTTTTCTGTTGAACAATGGCACATTATACCAGATGTGTGTAATATAGACTTGCTCCAAGCTTGATGTAAACAGGAAATTGATGTTTCTTGTCATGCTATGCTTAATGTTTAACTAATTGGCACACTTGATAATCAAATGAACCCTCTAATACCCTTTTCATTAGGGAGGAGATGGCACCCATGGATGGTGGGGAAGAGCATAAAGAGGGAGGAGATAGAGTGCATGGATAGATGGGAAGGGAAGACATGAAAAAGTAAATAGAGCTGAGGAGGAAACAGAAAAATAGAAGAAAGTTGAATATTAAAAGTTAATGCCAAAGATGGATGTAGGGCAAAAAATGAAAGAGAGAAAAACAGCAAATGGATAAGAAGGCCTTGGAAACAGAGTTAAGAGCACAGACAGAAGGAAGTGCAACCAGAGACTGGGAAAAGGTAAGTAGAAAAATATAATCACCAGACAACAAAGGTAGGAAAAGTGATTTTATTTTCAATTTAGTGATTGAAACGTGTCCATTTTCAGAATTTACGTCTATGTCTATATTTTGTACTGTTCAGGAAGAAATGTATTTCTATTTTTCTGTTGTTGTACTGCATGCAGTCTGGCATCTTAGGGATCTGTTTTTATATATTAGGACTTTTAGTTTGTGGTCCTGTATTTGAATAGGTTTATCTTTGTTCTGCACATGTGACAAAGGCCAGGTGTTCTGGTAGGAATGAAAGTTGTGAAGTGTTATTGGTGTCATGGCCCTAAGTAGGATATTCATTGGCAGTTTGTCTGGATTTTGGAAGGCCCTGAGCTCAGGGACACGTTTGGAGGGCCTCTGCGCATTTGCAGACGTCGACGTGACGATATCACATGTAAGCACTCATGAGTGTGATGTCATCTCATCGACGTCCACACATGCGCAGAGGCCCTCTAGATGTGGGTTGGAGCTCAGGGAAGGAGACATGAGATTCATGTGGGGGTGGGGCTGGGGTGGAATGGGGCAGAACAGGGCGGAGCCCTGTGTCCTCTTTTTTTAAGGAGGAAATCTGGTAACCCTAGAGAAGTGGAGAGTAGGTCATGTTTGGGGGAGTGGAGCTCTTTCAGAGGGGTCAATGGGAGAGCATCAGTGGGAAGCAGGAACAAGGGATCTGCTGAATTAGGGTTATCAGACATCCGGATTTCCCCAGACATGTCCTCCTTTTGAGGGCATATCCAGGAGTCCAGAAGGCTTTTCAAAACCTGGCACTTTGGGAGGGGGCATCCGCACATGTGAAGAAGCAATGTGATGATGCCATGCGCTCACGTGTGACATCATTGAATTGCATGTGCGGATGCCTTCCTGCCTGACGAACAGGTAGCGGGCAGGCAGGGCTGGAGGTGGGACTGGGGTATAATGGGGTGGGGATGGGTGGAACTGGGTGGGCCTGGGGGGCAGGTCTAGGGGGTCCAGATTTTACTGATGTAAAATCTGGTAACCCTATGCTAAGGCCCCTTTAAGGTGCCTTACAAGAGCACTGGGCTATAGTTTTGCAGCCTGATACTCCCTGGAGGCAAGAAGAATGCAACTTGTGAGGTTTCTTGCAAGCTCTGTTGCTCATGTACCCTGGTGGTACTGAGAGATTGCAGGTTAGTGACTCTTTTGGTAAAAGGCTACCTTTGACCTCACCTTAATACTACCTCCCTATGATGTGGAAGGTGTGCTCCTTCTGAACTTAGCTTTAGATTTCCCGTATTTGTTACATACATTTTAAGGAGTTCTTTCAACTTTGGTGGCACCCTGGCAAAGTGTGTCCCCATGTGATCACCATAAGAACATAAGAAATGCCTCTACTGGGTCAGACCTGAGGTCCATCGTGCCCAGCAGTCTGCTCACGCGGTGGCCCAACAGGTCTAGGACCTGTGCAGTAATCCTCTATCTATACCCCTCTATCCCCTTTTCCAGCAGGAAATTGTCCAATTCCCTCTTGAACCCCAGTACCGTACTCTGCCCTATTACGCCCTCTGGAAGCGCATTCCAGGTGTCCACCACACGCTGGGTAAAGAAGAACTTCCTAGGATTCGTTAGCATTATCAGCACCAGTCGTGCTGATAATAGGCATAGGCAAACTTTAGTGGTTGCACAATTGAAAAGAGACACCCTGTGGAGGGATCGCAATGGGACTGCAGAAAGGTCATGCTAAATTAGCAGGCAGCGCAGGAGGTCTTATGTAGGGGGGGGCAAAAGGAAATTTTCAGCTACTGAAAACTAGTTTTGAATTTATTTTGCTAATTTGAATTCCCTGGCTTCATAAATTCTTGTCCTGAAAAAGCTACCGTTTACATGTCATATATGAAAAAAGTTTGTGTTTAGATAATGAAGCAGACTCGTAGTCAGTCACAAAAAATATTCCAAATAATGGCGCACCATAGGTTAGGAAAGGGAGGCTATGCATAAAAAGAAATGGGAGCAGAGCCTAATCTAATCTGGGATTTCTGAGTCGCACTATGTCCAAGCAAATTCATGGTGATTTTGGAGTGGCAGGCCTGCCGGCCAGAGGGTATTAGCATCCCTCCAGCTGCACTTTCTTCTGGAAAGGTACAGGTGTGAGTGTGGAGGGGTCTTAAGGGTGCTGGGGAGTCTACAGGTTTCGGGGGACCTGGAGGGGATGTTGGGAAGTTATAAGGGGTGTGTGGCAGCAGGAAGAAATGGGCATCCCTCCTGCTCAGCTCATCGGGAGAGGTTTGGGGGTTAGAGGGCATGGCCATCTCTCTTACCTGGCTCTTTTGGAGGGGATTGGGGGCAGGAGGTAGTGGGCATCCCTCCTGCTGGGGTACTTCAGCGGATTTAGGGGTTTTAGGAAGTTCCAGCAGAAGGGAATGGGCATCCCTTCTGCCGGTCGACTTCGCAGGTGAGAGGGGGGGTGGGGGTCCCTGCCGCAGCCACTTAGCTGATCGCAGCAGGAAGATTCTCTTGCCACAATCGGCTCAATGGCTGCATATATTTCAAGTGTAGGTGGTATTTTGTGCAATCAAATCAGCAGCTGCATCTATTTGAAATGTAGGGCTGCATTTTGCTGGCCTACATTTCAGGCATTAATTGAAACCCTAGGGAGATGCCTAGGGTCACTTAAGTTCACCCAAGGCCATTTTCAGGTGAAACCATGCCCACGCCCAGCCTTGGGCAAGCTTAAGTGTCCTTATGCATCTCCCTCAACCGTGACAAACACCTACAGTGTAGGTGACTTGTCTTTTTTTTTTTTTTTTAAACGTGCATCTCGATTGGCTGCTAGACAGCGGAAGGATGCCTACCGTTGCCTACAATCGGGATGCCCATTTATAGAATCTGCCCCTAATTCTATATATGACACTCAAAATTGTTCACTCAAATATGGACATGTGTCCAATTTGCATTTGCAATTTAATTGATAAATGAATCATTTGGCACTGATAATATGGGTGCTAATAATTAAATTTGTGAGCATATCTTTAGGCGCTAGGATCCAAAAAGTGGCTATTGGAGGGGCATCGGTGGAATCTGTGTGCAATTTTACTGAATAAGGGAGATCTGTGTTAATTTAAGCATGAGAATTTATGCCAGGTTTTAGTTGGTCTAAATCCTCGTGCCCAAAAGCGGGTGCGGGTCCTGGGGCCAATCCTGTCTGAGTGTCTCTTACAGAATAGTGCTTCGTGCTAATTTTTTTTATAAGTATATACAATCAAATATACAGAATTCAGTTCTTTGTGTGCAACAGGTGGAAGATACTGAAAGAAAACATATTAGTTTCGTAGAGACTCTGCCTTGAAATTAATGCTGCTTGCTCTGCTTCAGGAATACAATGTCAGGGAGTCGATATATTTTTAGTACTGAGGTGCTAGCCTGATCTGATGCAAAACACCATGATAATTAATAATAAGTAACTTTGTACAGTGGTACCTTGGTTTACGAGCATAATCCATTCCAGGAGCATGCTCGTAATCCAAAACGCTCGTTTATCAAAGCAAAGTTCCCCATAGGATATAATGGAGACCCAGACGATTCGTTGCTACGGCTGCCAGCGATCGACATAAACATGACAGAACTGGGGCTCTTTCCACAGCCGAACTAACCAACCTTCTTTTTCGTTCGTTTTATGCCTTCGTGCCGGCTTTCTCCTCCTTCTTGCCACAGTGCTCGTTTAAAGCCGCGGGTAATCGTCAGTGAGGACATGAAGTCTGCCAATCAAGTGGAGCAGGCTTCGTCCAAGGCAAGACAAATCATGGGCTGCATACGAAGGGGTTTCGTCAGTCGTAAGGCGGAAGTCATTATGCCATTGTATAGATCCATGGTGAGGCCCCACCTGGAATACTGTGTGCAATTCTGGAGGCCGCATTATCGCAAGGATGTGCTGAGACTGGAGTCGGTGCAAAGAATGGCCACCCGGATGGTCTCGGGACTCAAGGATCTACCATACGAAAAACGGCTTGACAAATTACAGCTATACTCGCTCGAGGAGCGCAGAGAGAGGGGAGACATGATTGAGACGTTCAAGTATCTTACGGGCCGCATCGAGGCGGAGGAAGATATCTTCTTTTTCAAGGGTCCCACGACAACAAGAGGGCATCCGTTGAAAATCAGGGGCGGGAAACTACGAGGTGACACCAGGAAATTCTTTTTCACTGAAAGAGTGGTTGATCGTTGGAATAGTCTTCCACTGCAGGTGATTGAGGCCAGCAGCGTGCCTGATTTTAAGGCCAAATGGGATCGGCACATGGGATCTATTCACAGGGCAAAGGTAGGGGAGGGACATTAAGGTGGGCAGACTAGATGGGCCGTGGGCCCTTATCTGCCGTCTATTTCTATGTTTCTATGTTTCTATGTAGCGGTTAACACGTGCCCCCCGTGGCCAACCCGGAAGCCCTCCTTCTGCCGACCGCTGCAACGTCAGAGGGAACGTCTCCAGGCCAGCTGCAGGAGCTGCCGCCCGCTGCCCCGAGTGAACACCACAGCAAGGAGGAGGGAGCCGGCAAGAAGGCAATCATCCAGGAGCGGCAGAGGGAACAAACGCATTGCCCTCGAGCGGGCCGCACAGGGCAGCAGGTTGGACACTTTGGGATACGCTCGTATAGCGAGTCAAGCTCGGTTTACGAGTAGCAGATTTTCAAAATGTTTTGCTCGTCTTGCAAAACACTAATAAACCGCAGTACTCGTAAACCGAGGTTTGACTGTATTATATTAGTGTTTCTTGCATTCCTTTATTCCTTCCTCAGAATGACCACTTTTATAAAATCCAATTGTTTACTTACCTATCACATTAGTAATGAATTAAAAGGAATCCAATGTACTAACAATGGGGTTTTTTTTTCTTTCTCCTAATTTAACCAGGTTGATATTCTTGTTATGACTGAGCCCTCTACTGGTAGATGGGTGTATTTTGACACAGAGATAACCAACAGCAGTGGCAGAATCTCTTACAGCACACCAAAAGAGAAGAGGCTTGGAGTCGGTGTATATCCTATTAAAATGGTTGTTAGGTATTTCAAATTTTGTTGCTTTTTTATTATTATTTTATTTATTATATGAAAGTGAAATCAAAGTTTTAAAGGAGGTTTGAAATTCAAATAGTGAACAGTGTACATTAGGATTGCCAAATTTTCCAATTGGAAATTTTGGACCCCTAGATCCGCACGCAGGCCCCCCCAGTTCCGCCCATCCCCGCCCTATAATGCCCTAATCCCACCCCCAGTCCTGCCCTAGCCTTGCCCCCGCTGCCTGCTCTTGTCAGGCAGGGAGGAAGTTCATGCATGCGCGGACTTCTTTCCTGACCAACGCGATTTCAGGAGGCTTTTCAAAGCCTGGACAAAGTGTTGCGTTTTGCAAAGCCATCCAGACTCCTGGACATATCCTCAAAAGGAAGACATGTCCAGGGAAATCCGGACGTCTAGTAACCCTAGTGTATATAAAGCTAGACCTTCCAACTTGTGCTAAACACATGTGCTTGATCTGTGGATTTTCAGCGGCAATCAGTGTTGTAGTAAGGGGGGATGGAAGATGGAGCATCCCTGGCACCGACTTGGCAGGTGCTCCTGCATCTCTTCTCCTCCCCCCTCCCTCGGTGCAGGGGTTTTCTTAAAAAATGCATTCTTCCCATGCCTCATACCTCTTGTAGTTGTTACTGGCAGTGAGCAGGGTCACCCCCAATGTTCTCACTGACCTCAGCCCTCTCTCTGATGTCACTTCCTGTTCATCGGCATGGAAGTGACATCAGAGGGCAGGCTCAGCCAGCACCAGCAGTAGGTAGGAGATCCTGTTTGCTGCCAGTAGTAACTACAAGAGATATGGAGGTACAGAGGATGGGGGTTGAGGAGAATGCATTTTAAGAAGTTCCTCTATACTGGGAGGTGATGCCAGGTATCTCCAAACCTCACTATGCCACTGAAGCACAGAAAATTCTAGGTACAGATTTGTACTCTTACCATCAGCCTCACTACTCTCGCCTTCTCAAATCTCCTTATCTATATCTGTACCAAGATTCAAACTCTGTTCAAGTCTTGAGTTCTTGTATTACCTTACCACTATTGCATTTGACTCTGACCTTGCCATGATCCTTAGTTATTTGTACTCCTATGTTACTTGCACGTGTATCCGCACCTCTCATGTACGATATTCTACTTAAGTGCTAATGGAAAAAGTGGACGCGCCGAAAGTTAAGCCCCGCCACCTTTTGCCAGCGCACACAACCTTAACCAGTGAAGTTCTCAGCACAACGGCCCCACAACGCGGCGCGATGTGTATAAAGTAAAGTGTGTGTGGGAGGGGGGTGACTGACTACAGGACATACCTCTCGCTGCGAGAAGCACATCCTGTACACAGTCAGCTGGTGCCGGTATCTTGGAACACACCTGGAATCTGACGGGGCACATAGTTTGCAATACACTGCTCTGTCTTCTTCTAGCAGAGGGAGTACCTAAAGATGTCTGTCCGGGTTTGGAAAAGCGCTAAGCTCGGGGCGGCAACTGGAGGGCCTCTGCACATGCCCAGATGCAACATGATGATGTTGCACGCATGCGTGTAATGTTTGTTTTTTGTTGTGATCATTTTTATTAGAAGGGTAACAGGAACAATGATAATATCAAAAGCGCAAATACAAAGAGGCATTATATACACAAGAAAATACACTCTCCACAAATAGGTACATGAATGGCACAGGTATAGCAGAGCAACAAAGAGAAACCCAAAGGGAAGCCAGCCATACCCTACAAGCGGAAACGAGGAAATAGCTGGTACATATAGGCAGTAGAAGAACTTCACCCGAACCACCAGTAGTAATTTATCGCATTGCATCCGCGCATGCTCAGAGAACCTCCAGACACGGCCCTGAAGAGACAAAGTTTGTGTGGGGCTGGGGTTGGGGGGTGGAACAAGGCAGGGCTGTGGACGGAATGGGGTGGGGCCATGCACCCTCTCTTTTTTTTTTTAAGAAAAAAATCTGGTAATCTCATTACTTTCCCAGGCAAGGAGCTCACAATGCAACACCTCTCGTGCCATAAGCTGCTCATGCTAGGCTAGTGCAGGCCACAGTTCTCTGCTTTCAAGTACAGTCTGTTAAATCAGTGAAGGAGGTCTGTATGAAAGCTATATACAGGGCCCTACATGTGCAGGAGTAAAACTGTGGAATGGCCTTGTTGGCCCAATTCGGAAATGTGGTGATAGGCGTTCATTCAGGAAACTGTTGAAAATGCAATTATTCATTGATGCATTTCTTTTGAGCATTTGACCTATTGTAAGGATTTAATCTTTCTGCCTTTGCTTTATTTGTTCTGACCTGTTTCAAGATTTTATGTATGTAACTTGTTTGTAAACCGTTTTGGAATAAAACGGTATAGAAATTTAAAAAATAAACTAATACAGTGCACTATGGGATTTAGGCACCCAGCATTATAGAATAGCGTCCCACTAGGTGTGCGCAGAAATCTTAATTTGTGTTGGTTAACATCAGAAATTAGTTGTTAACATCCAACTATTGATGGTAACAGCTCATTAGCCAATGATGTATGCACATCTCGGAAGTGTACCCATGTCTAGGCACCATATATGGAATCCAGGGGTAAAAGTCAGATACATAGTAACATAGTAGATGACGGCAGCTAACGACCCGAATGGTCCATTCAGTCTGCCCAACCTGATTCAGTTTAAATTTTTTAATTTTTTCTTCTTAGCTATTTCTGGGCAAGAATCCAAAGCTTTACCCTGTACTGTGCTTGGGTTCCAACTGCCAAAATCTCTGTTACTCCAGCCCATCTACACCCTCCCAGCCATTGAAACCCTCCCCAGCCCATCCTCCACCAAATGGCCATATACAGACACAGACCGTGCAAGTCTGCCCAGTACTGGACTTAGTTCAATATTTAATATTATTTTCCGATTCTAGATATTTTCACACTTCTTTTAAAAATGATGTGCTTCCCTCAGTCAATAATTGCACAAAGCAACTTCAGATTGATAGCAGGGAACATGATGAGCAAGAGCCAGTGGCTATATTTTTAACAAATTCTGTTTCCTGTCCTTAAAGAATACAAAAGAACATCAAGACCTCAGTGCAGCTGGAGTCAGCTAGGAACTTAAATTAGTAGTTTCAGGTAGTTGCTTTACAATAAAAAGTTTGTAGCCAATTAAGCAGCTCAGGATTTGAAAGACTCAGCTATATAATTGCTACAAACTTTTTATTTTGTTCTGAAGCAAGTTGCTGAAACTACTCATTAAAGTGCACCAGCTGCCTCCAACTTCATTAAAAGCAGATGAACAGATCATGGGGGTTTTAATTCCATGTATGCCCCAATTCATAGCTAAGAAACAATAATAGCAATCCCAGAATTCAAAACCATGTAAGTTGGAACAAAAATATAGTAGTGTTTGAGGTACTGGTGTAATCTCCAGTTTGCTATCAACTACATATTCTCTAGAGCTGTCTGGTAAGGTTTGCTTCTTTGCAGATGATACCAAATTTCTGCAATAGGTCTTCATTATAAAGCGTATGAAGACAGACTTAAAGATCTCAATATGTATACTTTGGAAGTGCATTTATGCCACGTAGATATTTAAATTTCCCTATAATATCTTACCTCTCCTGCCTTTCTTCCAAAATACAGTATACATATTGAGAAGTCTGTCTTCATATGCTGTTAATGAAGATCACAGACCATTTTAGTAGCTTTCCGCTGGACCAACTCCATCCTGTTCATTTTTTTGAAGTTGCAGCCTCCAGAATTGTACACAATATTCTAAATGAGGTTTCACCAGAATCCTACACAGGGGTATCATCACCTCCTTTTTCCTTCTGGCCATTCCTCTCTCTAAGCACACAAGCATCCTTCGAGTTTTTGCCATTCCTTTTTCTGTTTGGCCACCTTAAAATCATCACATGCAAAGGCTGAAGCAGAGCCGACAGCCCTGCTCAGTACAGCCTAGGGTATGTTTTATTTCATGCTGAGACGATAACAAAGAAGAATCTTTCTGAGGCTTTGAGCAGTGAGCTCCCTGCTCTCCCCTGCCTGCTCATCTGATCAGGGCTCTGGATCAATTGTGACAGGAGTGATGGGGGTAGGAGCTGTGCGTTCTACTTTGCTCTTCTGAGCAGGTGTCAGGCACAGTTCCTCCCCTCTTTTATTGGACTACTCAACACAATTAACATGCATATGATTTGCATGCTAATGTGCTGAGCATAGCCCAGGGAAAGGAAATCGCTCCCTGGCTTTCTTTGTTAGGTTGCCCGGAGCTTTGTGCATCCAGACCTCAGAGACACATATCTGTATACTTTCTTGAAGTTACTACTTTTATCTAGTGAGATATTCCTTTTTTTATTTTTCATTTTTCAATTTAGGACAGAACTTTCCACTCTAAAAAAGCATAATGCCTTAAAAAGATTCCAATTTATTTCATAGCTTTAAAACCATGAGTTAAGGGTTTTCCATTCCTTCGTGGCATACCTAAAGAAATATAGGAAATGATGGCAGCTATAGACCACCTAATCTGCCCATCAGTGCTCTACGATCCCTTCCATTCTCAGAGATCCTCTGTTCTTTTCCCTTGCTTTCAGAGCTTCAGATACTATCCTCATCTCTTCCAAGCATCTACAGTCCTTTGAGAGTACAGCATCAGTGGGATTTGAACTCTGGCTTCCTTTGCTCTTGGACCACTGCTCTAAACACAAGGCCGCTCCTACAATGGTGGTGGGCACCTTCTCATTCCTATTGATCAGTGCAAAAATATACACATCAGAGTTCTTATATGCTTCACTTTGTATATGCCTACTTGTTGCCTAGCAGCTGACTATAAATCTCTCTGATAATATCTTAAATACTACAAAGTTGGAAAAACTACCTAGGACTATTTATCGGTCAATTTTTAAAGTGATTTGACCAGGCAGGAGAGTCTTCTGCTGGCTAAATCACTTCTTCTTTCTCAGTTGCTGATATTCAGCTGTACTTAACCAGACAGTGCCACTAAACTGTTAGTTCTGAGGCAGAGATAGTATTTAATTGTTTAGCGGTGATATTCAGACCACCAACTGGTCTGTAGCATGGATTTAGTCAAGGAAAATCTTGCCTCGCCAATCTACTGCATTTCTTTGAAGGGGTGAATAAACATGTGGATAAAGGTGAACTGATTGATATTGGGTATTTGGATTTTCAAAAGGCATTTGACAAAGTACCTCATGAAAGACTTCTGAAGAAATTAGAAAGTCATGGGATGCGAGGTAATGTCCTTTTATGGATTAAGAACTGGTTGAAAGAAAACAAAGTGGGTTTAAATAGTCAATATTCTCAATGGAGAAGGTTAAATAGTAGGGTTTTACAGGGGAGGGGTCCTGTGTTGGGACCGCTGCTTTTTAACATTTATCAGTGATCTAGACATAACTAGCGAGATAATTAAATTTGCTGATGACACAAAGTTGTTAATTGCAAGAGGACCTTTTGAGACTGGAAAATGTGGCATCAAAATGGCAGATGGCGTTTAATGTGAGCAAGTGCAAAGGGATGCATGTGGAAAAGAGGAACCCGAGCTAAGGGTACGTGATGCTGAGGACAAGGCCATTCACTGCTCCACGGGGCGGTGGATGGCCTTGTCCCCGTACCCAGAGTAAGCACTCCCCCCCACACTGTTTTGGTGGGTAACAGCCACCATGTCATTCTCTAATGGAAAGTTAATAGAGTCATTAGTTTTCGCACCCATTATAAGACATGAGCCTACTGTAATTGTGAAGTATGCTCCCTCAGCTTTCTTGTCTTTCTGCAAACATATCAAATTCTCCACCCTCCACTGGTGTACAACCCTCAATTTCCTTGAAAACATCATGCATAGCTCATTTTGCATTTACTTAAAAGTTGCACTGCTCTGGAAAGCTAGCTAAAGATTGTTTTGTGTGGCTGCAGCTACATCATATTCTTAGACATACTTTATGCAGCCGACAGATAGCTGTTCCAATTACTTAAAAAATGAACCTTTGTCACGCAGTTTGTACGAGTTGTAGCTTTTCCTGACTTCATTACTTTGCTCTGTTTTCAGCCTGGTAGGATAAATATTGAATCCCTTATTCTGTTGAGTGGATCAATGGTAGTAGAAAACAGGGAACATTTTGCTGAAATTGACATACAGTATTGATTAGAATTAGAGAGGATATTTTCCCCCCAGTTGTAAAGCTTGGGTTTTAACAATTCTGTTTTTCTTCTTCAGAGGAGACCAGAGCTGCGCAATGAGTTATCTCACTGTGCTTCCCCGTGGGATGGAGTGTGTGGTGTTCAGTATTGATGGGTCCTTTGCAGCAAGTGTATCCATAATGGGTAGTGATCCTAAGGTGCGGGCTGGAGCAGTTGATGTAGTCAGGTAAGAAAGGGAGTGCAATATGCATCTTTTGCTACTAGTTGCTCCTTTTACAGTAGGAAGGTGATAAATTATACTGTGCATTTTAGGATGACTTAGGCCCGTATTCTACAAACACCGTTGGTATCAGCGACCGCCGATCGCATGTCAATAACATATCTGCACTGTTTATAGAATCACGGCTGTTTTCAAGATGTGCCTTTAATGTAGGCCAGCATTTTACAGGCCTACATTTAAGGTACCTGTCTTGCGCTTATGGAAATGCCTATTGTCACCTAAGGCCACTCAGGCGTCCTTAGGTGTGCCTAGATGCTTCGGTAAGCGTGCGAACGACACTTTCTGCATAGGCACCATGTCCCAATTGGTTAGTTATATGTCTACTATTGTCTAACTTTAGGACACAGCTACTAGATTCCGGGCCTTGCTCTTTAGAAGGAATTCCCCTACCCCCCAATTCTCTTCACTGTGCTGGAGTTAGCTCATGCCTGGATTTAGCTCATGTCTTTATAGTACAGTAAAACCTTGGATTGCAAGTAACTTGGTTTGCAAGTGTTTTGCAAGACAAGCAAAACATTTGATTAAATGTTAACTTGATATACAAGCAAGATCTTGCAATACAAGTACATACAGTATACACACATCAGAACTGAGCCGATGGTTCTTCTTTCTATGACGCTGCAGGAGTGTAGTGACTGTTCTAAATGAGTGAGATCTTGCAATGCAAGTACGTAGAGTATTTTGTATTAAAGTTTTTGGGTTGTGGAATGAATCGCCTGAGTTTCCATTATTTCCTATGGGGAAATTTGCATTGATATGCGAGTGCTTTGGATTATAAGCAGGCTTCTGGAACGAATTATGCTCGCAAACCAAGGTTTGACTGTATTTCAAGGCACATTAACATGCAGGTAGAACAGGGTATTTTCTGTATTTTCTGTCCCCAGAAGGCTTTCAATCTAAGTTGGTATATTAGACAGTGGACTTACCCAAGATCACAGAAAGTTCCAGTGGGATCTAAACCCAGGCTTCTGTGATCTTAACCCTGGAAGGCCTGGAAATTTTTGCAACCATTGAGTCCCACTGGGGTCATTTCAACCCCACATGCTATATCCATACTTTATTTGTGGTTTTGTTCTTAATATGACTTTTAAATGTATGTATTTAATTATAGTGGCTACAGTTTGAGGAAACACAAGTCAAAATTAATTCAAGCCCTGCTTTGATTTGATATAAAGACATGCAAACATTAAAAAAAAAATGTTAATTTTCATTATCTGTGTTAATAGTCATTCAAACTAGTTTTATTGAAAATTCAAAGTGAAGATTTTTGAATTCCTGAAACAATAAACATAATTAAAATAGGTATAACAAATTTAATTAATTAAAAGTAATAGGCCTTGTAAACCGCTTAGATTTGCCTTCTGGTTTTATATTTGCGGTATACTAAATAAATAGAACTTGAACTAGCAGTAATTGAGTGTAATATAACTGTCAGATAAGCATCTGTAACGCGTGTCTAGGGAAAGGGTACACCCACTGCTACCAGCCAGATTCAGATTTATGCAATCTTATTAGAATGATGAGACCAGAATATCTGAAACTGATTTATTATGAAAAATAAAAGAAGGATATAAATGTAGCCAACTGTAAAAAACAAACAAACAAACTAATAATTATTCACAAATATCTCTGTAGCACACAACTAGTACATATGTAATCACTAAGTAATTAGAAAACATGACTAATTATCACATAATATATATATTTCCTTATAAAATGATTCCTGATAAGAATATAGCAGCAAAACTTATATGATTAGTTTGGCACTAACCAAAAGACCCAAACAAACCTTATCCAACCAAAACAAGACTCTTATCCTAACCCAGTGACTAAGAGAGAGATTCCTGTCTCACCATTGGATCCAGCACACATCAGTCCCCCCCCCCCCCAGTAATAGAATAATCTACTTTAGGCTACAAGCATACAGTGAGCCATTAAAAAAAATCCTGTAGTTGGAGAATCCTCATTCTGTCAGCACAAGGTCGCTTTCCTCTGGTAACAGCATTCTTTGTGGTTATACATTGTAAACCATAGAAAGTTCAGCAGTTCCCAAAGCGAACAGTTTCTGATTTTCTAGCTTTCAGCCGAGATCAGAGACACACAAGGGAGATTTTTTCTTATCAGTTCTTATTGTCCTCTGCACAGTGCAAAGGAGCTACACGTAGGTGTGAGCTCCCTCAAACCCAAAATTGTCTAACTCTGGAATAGTACGCAGGACTAGACATAGAGGACCATTTAGAACCAGTCCAGCAGGGGCTTTTTGGTCACACAGAGGAATAATGAATAGTGTTCTTGTGAAAGGTCCTCGGGAGATACAGATGTGCCAAAATGATAACAGCATAAGGCACTGTTCATAGCCATAGATGAGAAAGGTAGCTCTCCTCCACGTTCACATGGCAACGGAGTTCCAGTGATGGTAGATGTGCTTAGCTGTACACACACACATCTTGTAAACACATCCAGAATGATTCAGGACAGCAAAGATGGTTCTTGGCTTAAGTTTCAGGCCTGCAGTTTTCCAATAGGTAAAGCAGGAATCACCCCTACAGTAGCATATAGTAATAAATGCTAAATATTTTGCTGCAAATATTTTTTGAATGTTCCCTGTCAACATTTTAAACAGGTAGCACTGCATTTTCTGTCTTTCTCTCAAGGGCAATAAGAGCAACCCATATGTTTCTTTGGAGGCACAGACTCAGAACGAAGTTCTGCCGGGAGGCATCTAATTTCTTCAAGCGGATTAGACTTTCTTACTAGCTGCTTCCCAATCTCCAATAGGAAGAGTCGTCGCCAATGTCTTGTCTTATTTTCCCACTCTGGATTCAGTCCAATCTAGATTATGAAAGCATTCAAAGGTGTTTATGTCAACCATGTTGTAGAAGATGGCCACTGGCCATTGTAGAATATAGCCGAAGCATTTGGTCCACTGTATCAACTCCTTCTTTTGATGAGTTGTAGTCCAGGGTTTCTTGATTAATTTCAGGTTGGGTGGGCATGCTGCTTAGTAGCACCACAACTTTGCCTTTCTTTGGACAGTACGATGTCAGTGAAGCATCATTATTGAAGGCAAATACTGTTGACAGTGGATCATGGCTCTTTGTACAAATAAGCTCTTGTGGATATTTCTTTCTCTGTTTCGGGGGGAGTGAGATCCTGCATCTTTTGTGGGTGCAGTGGGGGACAAGGGACGGGCGGGAGGGAGGGAGACGGCCACTCGGTGCTGCAGTCTTTTCAGGTGAAAGGCAGGACAGAAAAGATGCTGGGCCATTTGAGAAAAGAGAGAGATTGGACAGAAGAAAAGAGGCAATAGAGAGACAGAGGGAGAGATACTGGACAGGGAGAGCACAGAGGTGTGGAGATGGTAGATCATGTTGGGGAGCAGGAGGAGACAATATTAGACCATTTGGGGGACAGGAGAAAAGAGGGTTGGTGTTGGGATGCTGAACTACTGAATTGTCCCCCAAGACCACTTAAATACTGTACTTGTTTAGCTTAGTTCTATTTTTAAAAATATAAAGAACATATATTCCATCCTTACTGTAGCACTGTAGAATTATCAGAAGCTTCTTTCTTTAATGGATTTATGTTGCTTAAAATCGACATAAATAAACAGCACTCCAGTAAACATAGAAATATGCATTCAGTTTTCTAAAGAAGGAAAAATGCCTCAGATGATGCAGGAAGATTTGCAGGTACCAATGGAGTAAGCTGAAAGAGCGTTAGCTCTACTCCGAACCATCCCTCACTGGCAAAAAAAACCCCTTCTTCTTTAATATGCACTTAAGCTGTCCTTAAAGTATCAGTCAATGAACAATACTGTGATCTGCTGCTCAGATAAGCGATGTTTTTTTCCTGCTGCGAACAGAGAGGGCCAGCGTCAGTGTCGGAGAAGGGAAGTGCTGTACTTTCCTCTTTCATCCTCTGATGCTATTGCTTGACCCTGATACTGGCCCTCACTCCTCGCAGTAGCTGGCCTATGAAGCTGCATCCTGCCAGGACCAGACAGTAGCTTCAGAGGAGGGCATTGGACGGGGCATCATAATCTCTTAAATTGGCCCTGCTTCCATTGAGCACCAAAAATTGCGGATCAAATTGGCACCAACATATTGTGTACTATATAGAATTAGGGTTGTGGTAGTGGTGGGGGGCATTGGGAAATTTAAAATGAACTGCTAATTTCTGTTGGAGCCAAGAAAGTCACCTCTGTAGATTTTAGCATTATTGCTTGATGGCAATGTTAATAGAACCAAAGATAATACAACACATTTACCTTCCAGTTTCTTTAACGTTAAAAATTACATCACCTGAGATCACAAATCAGAATAGCACGAAGTGCATTTTGTTAGAAATAAGTTTCTTTCTAGTTCTTCCCAGATATATTTGACCTGCCAAATTTTGGTTTTAGCCATAAATGTTCATATATTCCTGATACGAGTTATCACCTTTTCACTTTTTTTGCTCTCAGTCATCCACACACCTCCATATCGTATCCTTCATACTAGGCAAACCACCAGCAACCTCTGTGTCTTCTGCCTTCTAGCATCTGATATTTGGAATTAACTGCTTTCTGATGTCCAAAAAGCCAAGTCCTCGGATTTCCTCGAATGCAGCTTAAAATATCAGCTTTGTAAACTTGCTTAATGCCCTCGATATTGCTCTTACTACTTCCCTATTGCATTTATTTATTTAATTCTATTGTTTAACTGTTTCATTCCAATACACTCTTGGCAAGGTGACATAAATATGTAAAAACAAATAAATAAATTTAAGAGCAACATGGCCAAATATTAACCAAATAGATCTTCACGTTCCAAAAACTCAGCCTTATTGAAAACAAATGCTAATCCAAAATACGTTGAGACCAGTAAAATGACCTTCTGTTGTGCAGGGGTTAAACTGTGGAATTCACTTGTTAGTCAATTACAAAAATGTTGTGAAAAGGGCAGTTTTAGAAAATTACTTAAGATGCAGTTATGTATAAGTGCCTTTTTCTAGATAATGCTTCTTTATGACTGCTGCTGGTTAAATAATTTTTTTGATTCTTTGTATAAGCCTTTTGGCTTTCATTTTTATAGTTGGTTTTCTGAGGATTATTTGTCTTGTCTGATTTTATTTCTTTTATTGCATTGTGTATGTAAAATTATGTAAATCGTTTAGGTCTAAACGGTGTAGAAATTTTTAAATAAATAAGAGATTTAGCTATTGCAATATCTTTCATTATTCGTACTGTGGCTAATGCATGCACTTTGTTTCTTCAGACATTGGCAAGACCTGGGATATCTGATCATCTACATCACAGGACGCCCTGACATGCAGAAGCAACGAGTTGTTTCCTGGCTGTCTCAGCACAACTTCCCCCAGGGGATGATATTTTTCTCAGATGGGCTCGTTCATGACCCCCTTCGCCAGAAAACAATTTTCCTCCGGAATCTCATACAGGAGGTGAGAAGAGGGACACCATTTTTTAACCATTAGAAACATCAATTTCTAAGGTTTCTAGCGCAAATTAAAATGGTGTACCATGAGACGCTTCAGGAGTCTTCCAGTAAGCACCATTTTAACACGTGCTATTTATGCACTAAAAATGTTTCAATTTTTGGGGAGAGGGCATGTCAAGGGGGTGTTCCTGTGCTAATCTCTTAGCACACCAGCACTATTGCATGCTAACTGGATAGTGCAGGATTACCACATGAGCCCTTGCTACCTACAAAATGGGTGCCAGCCTTGGGCAGTTAGAAAAGTTTCTCAAGAAGGAGAGATGGATAATCTGAACTCTTCAGATAGTTTAGATTTGAGAAAGTTCTTGGAAGCTTCTCAAAATTCTATCCAGAAAAGATTTGCTTTATTAGTACTATTATGATGTTATGTTATCCCAGGACAAGTAGACAGCATATTTTCACACATGGGTGACGTCAGCGATGGAGCACCGGTAAGGACGCTTGAAAAGTGAATCGCAACTTTAAGTTTTAGAAAGTTTGCGATCTGTCCGCACCGTGCGAGTGCCTTCCCGCCCAATGTAGGAACGCGGTCTCTCAGTTCATATAACTAAGAACATAAGAAGTTGCCCCCGCTGAGTCAGACCAGAGGTCCATCTTGCTCAGCGGTCCGCTCCCGCGGCGGCCCATCAGGCCTAGTGCCTGAACAGTGGTCCCTGATTAATTTTGTAACCTACCTCTAATCCCATCCCTATAATCTACCTTTACTCTTATCTGTACCCCTCAATCCCTTTGTCTTCCAAGTACCTATCCAAAGCTTCTTTGAACCCCTGTAGCGTGCTCCTGTTTATCACATCCTCTGGTAGCACGTTCCATGTATCCACCACCCTCTGTGTGAAAAAGAACTTCCTGGCGTTTGTTCTAAACCTCTCCCCTTTCAATTTCTCTGAGTGCCCCCTTGTACTTATTGATCCCCTTAATTTGAAAAATATTTCCCTGTCTATTTTTTCTATGCCCTTCATGATCTTGAAGGTTTCTATCATGTTTCCTCTAAGTCTCCGCTTTTCCAGGGAGAAAAGCCCTAGCTTTTTCAGTCTGTCAGTATATGAGAGGTCCTCCATGCCCTTTATTAGCTTAGTTGCTCTTCTCTGGACCCTCTCAAGTACCTCCATGTCCTTCTTGAGGTACGGCGACCAGAACTGAACACAGTACTCCGGGTGCGGGCGCACCATAGCACGATACAGTGGCAGGATGACTTCCTTTGTCCTGGTCGTGATATCCTTCTTAATAATACCCAACATTCTGTTTGCTTTCCTTGAGGCCGTGGCACACTGCGCCGACGCCTTCAATGTTGTGTCTACCATCACTCCCAGGTCTCTTTCAAGGTCGCTCACCCCTAGCGCTGATCCCCCCATTTTGTAAGTGAACATCGGGGTTTTTTTCCCTATATGCATGACCTTGCATTTCCCTATGTTGAAACTCATTTGCCACTTTTTGGCCCATTTTTCCACCAGCAAGTCTACATCTTCGCATTCCTCAGTGGGCCCTTGCTTCTCAGTGATCTCAAGCGACAGATCATCTCTCTCAACATATTTCTAGCAGTCGCTTCAATGATGGATGACCTCCTCCAATCTATCCAAAGGTCTCCTTTTTCACTTACCCCTCCCCACACCAAAAAGTGACAATGATAGATGCATCTCCTTATATCTGGGAAGTGAACCTGGACAGCCTTCAAACACAAGGTCATTGGTCTGCCAGGGAGCAGAAATTTCACAATATTTTATGCTCTCAAAGCATCAATTTACAGCTAGGTAGCTGCCTATATTTTGTTCTACTATGCTCAGCCTGGCCTGACCCTGGTGAGTCATGTCACAGCCCATACAGTCTGAGCTATGGCAGCTTCTGTTGCTTTCCTTAGATCTACTCATATTGAGGAAATTTGTACAGCTACCACCTGATCCTCGGTTCACACATTCTCCTCTCATTATTGTTTGGAGTCTTTCTCCAGACGGGATGGGCACTTCAGCCAGTCATTATTACAAAATTTATTTTCTTGAACGCCAACTCTCCCGCCATCCCATTCTGGTTAGCTTGCAGGTCACCCATGTGTGAGAATATGCTGCCTGCTTGTCCAGGGATAAAGCACAGTTACTTACCGTAACAGGACAAGGAAATTGGATCATGATGATGAAGGAGACACCAGGAAGAAAATCGAGTCCAGTTTTGTTGATAACATTGTTGAGTGGCTGGCTTCCTGGAGGCATCAATAATATCGCGAAAAGGCTGAGAGATGTAATTCATATGGATTCAGCCCAAGAGAAACCAAGCCTTTATAACTACTATGTTTGTATTGTCAAATTGTTATGCATGTTTTTTATGTGAACTGCATAGGCTATATGCGGTATATAAACTTTTTAAATGAGTACTCAGTCAAAAAGACTAAATGTAAAAGATATGTAAATGCACCATAACATAATGCCTAAATGCACCAAAACCACCATTGAGTACCATTTGAAACCGTATTGGAAACCATCACAGAAATGCTCTTAACTCTTTACTTGTAACACCATTACAGGGGCATGGAAACCATCACAGAAACACTCAAACGCTGTATTGTAACATCATTACAGAAGCTCATGTAAACTGTTCTGAATTGACTACCTAATCATTAGTAGTGGTATAGAAGCTTTAAATAAACAATAAATTATGCACTTTAGGTATGTGGATAGATTCTGATCTGAAGGGTTCCTCCCAGGTTCATCAGGTGGTGCTCTCAAACTGCCTGTTTTTGCATCAGATTAGATTAGAGCCTATTTTTCTGTTGATTGTTTGCAGAAACCATTATTACAATACTCTTTACTTGGGTTGCACCAAGACACTTTTGGCCAGACTGCAGATTTTGCAAAACGCACCTGCCAGATTAATTCTGAATAAAACTAAATTTGACAGCGCACTCCACCTCTGATGGAATTGCACTGGCTTCCTGTTCAGGCCTTTATCAATCAATATTTTGTGTCTTGTTTTCAAGTTGCTTTATGGGGCAATTCCTGATTACATTGAGTGACTAATTTTGGCCAAAGGTCTCAAAGGTTGATCCAATCAAATAAGTTTATGCTTTTCTCTATGTCCTTTGCTCAAAATAAGTTATTACAGCTTTCCCATTTTTATGGAATTCTTTGCAGATATCTTTGAGGTGTTAACAGAATTATTTTAAATTTAGAAAACTGCTAACAACTTGGCTGTTTAGGAAGTAGTTTAGTTGACCTTGTTTTCTGGTTTTACTGTTATTATTTCCACTGATTTGGTGGTTTTTTAAGCATTTGTAAACCGTACCGAGCTCAAGGTAGAAACAATGTAAAAGATTTCTATTCCTAGTTAAAGTTTGCTTCATTTTTTTCTCAGTTTCTTTCATTTGCCTTTTTCTACCTATAGATTTCCTTCTTCTCCCCTCCAATCTCTCTCTTAATCTGTTAGTTACTTACCAACTTTGCATTTTCTACTTTCCCTCCCTACTCCTTCCATCCCCAGACCCCTACTCTTCACATCCTTTACCCACATTCTAGTCTCTTTCCATCCTCTATACTCATTCCTTAACCAGCTTCATCTACCCTCCTCTGCCTTTTATCCCCTTTACAGCCCATTCATCCTCTCACCACCTCCACTCCCTTTTGTGTCTTACCCCATCCAGGCTCCCAATCCCCCATTTATATTCTCCATTCCTACTGTCTCTCATCTCATAGTAACATAGTAGATGACGGCAGATAAAGACCTGAATGGTCCATCTAGTCTGCCCAACCTGATTCAATCTAAAAATTTGTTGGGGTTTTTCTTCTTCTTCTTAGCTATTTCTAGGCAAGAATCCAAAGCTCTGCCCAGTACTGTTCTTAGGTTCCAACTACTAGCTCACTCCATCTCCTTCAAAAACTTTTCTCCCCATCTCCATTACCCTATTACCTTTTGAATTACCTCCCAACCCATCCAGGTCCTTCAAATCGTCCCTCCTTCCCATCTTTCTACACAGTCTTTATTTATTTGGATTTCTATCCCGTTCTCCTGGGAGCTCAGAACAGGTTACAATTGACATTCACAGTAAAATACAGGACAAAATTTACACTTAAACCAACACTTAGACCCTATTGTCCTCCTAATCCAGGTGTGGCCAACCATGGTCCTTGAGGGCCTCAATCCACGCAGGTTTTCAAGACTTCTACAATGAACATGCAGATTGATTTGAATATGCTGCCTCTATTTATGCAAATAGATCTTCTGCATGAAATCTTGAAAACCTGACTGACTCATGTCTCTCAAGGACTATGGTTGCCCACCCCTGTTCTAATCCTGTTCAATTTTAGTCCGCGAGTTTCTATTCTTCCACTCTACTCAATCCCCGTATTCCTTTATACACTCCCAATACCCAGACAATCTATCTCTTTCTGATCACCAGTCACATCTGGATCTCTACATAAGTATGAACTTATTTTCTCCCACATTCTCATATTTCTAGGATCTGTCCTCCTGACTCTTTCCCTTTTCCAGGAGCAATTGCCTATTCCTTTTTCATCTTGTCCAGCATCCACCTGTAGAACCCTGCCTCTTTTCACCCTTATTCCAGCACCCACCATTCTACCCACTCCAGCTAACCCCACTTTCTTCTTATCCCCAACATTATTTGTTTTCATCTCCCTTTTTCTGTCCCAGCTCTATTATATTACCATTAGCTACCTGGCACTCCTGTTCTATCATCACCATTAGCTCACTGCCAGTCTCAGTCACAACATCAACATCAGCCCCCTTCTAGCCCCAGTCTCTAATTGAACCTTCACATCATCCCCAATCCCAGTTACCTGAAAATGCTGAACATAGCAGCAGCTTGATGCTTTGCTCCATCACTCAGCTTGCCTAAAGTCATTATTGGGTGCTCGCACCTGTACAGTTTTGAAACGGACAAGGCACTTCCTGGCTTTCGAGAAACAAGAAATGCCTCAAAATTGACCTAATGCAAGGAGCTAACAGCCTTCAGTGGAACAGAGAGGTAAAACAAAGCAACAAGTTCCCACTGCGGGAAGGGGTGGGCCAATGAGGTAGGCTTAAGCTGGGGTGCCCTGCTCCAATGCCTCACTGACTCACCCCTTAAGTTGGCTCCGGCTGAAGTCAAATCTAACGCCTAATGCAAGAGGGAATTCTAGAAAAACTCTTAGCCCTCCATATCAGCACTCCTTCCTAGTCTAGTTACATGACGGTCACCCATACCTTCTTCCCCCTCCAGCCAAAATTAATGCCCAGTTTTCATTTAAAATTTACCCCCTCTTTACTAAGGTGTGCGCTACATGTTTTAGCGTGCACAAAATATACACGCATGCTAACACGCCCATTATAAGACTATGGACGCGTTAAAACGGCTAGCACACCTTAGTAAAAGGGGGCCTTAGTGTTGCAATAATTTCAATATATATTAGGGGCCTGATGACTAAAGTGGAGTAAATTTTTTCACATTCTAATGCCAAAATGTATGTGTGGAAAGGACATAGGCTGTGTGATAACTGTTAAGGGCATGTCCAGCATGTCCTCTACTACAGTTACTACACAGAAACGTTTCTCATCGTAGATTAAATTCATTTGTATTTAGCAGAGATTCATTTAATGACGTCTCGTGAGGTGTTAGGTGCATCTGTGCTAACTGCACAAGTGACCTCAAGCAGTAATTACTGTGCTATAACTGCAGTAGACAGGTTCATGCAATTTCTCCCATACCTCACTAAGCAGTGAACATGGGATTTTTAGTGCTCAGGCTGTTCTTACTGCATGGTAGCTAGTAGCACATATTTTACTAACCATGCCCCTTATTCCCTTAAATGAAGGAGAGGAAGGCTGTTTGGTATGTGTCATTTAGGCCTTAGATGTATCAGGAACCGTCCAGTTTGCACCTACTACAAAATGAACACTCGGTTGACTTGATGCTTCTTAAGAAGTCACAGCTAGTCTGTGTTTATTTCAGTGTCACATAAAAATCTGTGCAGCTTATGGCTCAATGAAGGACATCTCTGTGTACAATGTCTTGGGACTCTCATCTTCTCAGATCTACATTGTTGGACGACCAGCAAAAAAATATCAGAATCAATGTCAGGTAAGCTTGATGCCTAATTAGCCTTTATAATTTTAGATTTTTATTTAATTGCCTTTTCCTGAAGAAATTCACCCAAAGCGGTTTATAATTCATTGAATAGTAATCAGATACACTTAAACATTTCCCTATCTGCCTCGTGAGGCTCACAATGTAACTGTGGTTCCTGGGGCAATGAAGGGTTAAGGGACTTAACCAGAGTCAAATGGAGCAGGCTGGGATTGAATTTTCAACTTCAGGGTGCTGAGGCAGCAGCTCTAAACTCTAAGCCACTCTCTCCATTATCATGTGCCTTTAAATAGCTTTTCATATACAAAGTACAGTATAATCTTGTTATAATGGACTCGCTTATAACAGAACATCTATAGTGGATGAGGTCTACTGGTCCCAGCTGTGCGCCTTTATAAATATGTAGAAAATCATTGCATATAGCGGACTTGCATATAACGGACAACCAATTTGGTCCCCAGAGCCACTCTTAGCTGTAGTTTTTTTCGGCTGTAACGGACATGCAGGCTCCGCCTACAAGGCGCGTGGCATGCCAGTGATATAGTACCAAATATAGCCCAGAAGAAAATGACAGAGTATTTTTCTTTCCAGTACAGTAGGACATAATGCTTTAGATTAGAACATCTTTTGGTGTTCTGGTTTTGCAATCATTTCGTGCCATACCAATTACATTACATTACATTACATTAGGGATTTCTATTCCGCCATTATCTTGCAGTTCAAGGAGGATTACAAAAGAATTATCCAAGATGTATTACAACAAGAACTTACAAAAAAAAAATTGGTCATTTTCAAAAAGAGTGAGAAATGGGTAAGGTTATTTGTTTGGGGTAGTTGGCTTTAGTGAGAGGTGGAGTTTGAGACTTGCGGTATTATTTCTTTTTTCAGAGTTTTCTTGAAGAGTATGGTCTTTATTTCTTTTCTAAAAGTCTTGTAGTCGAGGGATGCCATCAGTAGATTTGGTTGTCTAGTTTGGCTGCTTGAGTGGCCAGGAGGCCATCATATAGTTTTTTCCGTTTGACCTCCTTAATTGGGGGGTATGAGAATGGGGTACGAGTTTTCCTATGTCTGGTTGCGGTGTTGTGGATGAGGCGGTTATTCAGGTAGTTTGGACTGTCTCCGTATAAAGTCTTAAATAGTAGGCAGTAGAATTTAAATTGTATTCTTGCTGGGATCGGAAGCCGGTGCAATTGGAGATATGCTTCTGTAATGTGATCATGTTTTGCTGAGTTTTGTTATTGATGTTGCCGATATACTTGTGCATGTTGTTCATTGATTGTACGTTGTTTCAGTTGACCTAAATAAAGTTGAAAAAAATGCAACTCTGGATATAATGGACTGTTTTTCCAGGTCCCTTGAAGTCTGTTATAACGAGATTAAACTGTACGTTTTTATACTGTATAATGAGAAGAAGGGGCTTCACGTTTGCTGCTCCATATGCTGGAGCATAGGAAACAGAGAGTGGGGGGTAAATGGACAATACTCGGACTGGAAGAGCGTCACTAGTGGGGTGCCGCAGGGCTCGGTGTTTGGACCCGTGCTCTTCAACATCTTTATAAACGATCTAGACATAGGTACGATGAGCGAGGTGATTAAATTTGTGGATGATACGAAGCTATTCAGAGTGGTGAAGACACTTTTATATAATACGTAGACAAAGTTTTTTTTTTTTTTTTAAATAAAACTGCTCAACCACATACCACGATTTAGGCACGTGGAAGGAGAATGCCTCCATTTACACAAAGTCTGTACATGCACATGCCCAGGGAAATAGTGAGGGCTGAACAGAAGTGGAATTACAGTGTATATGTGCATTTTATATAAAATACATGGGTACAAGTGTAGTATACATGCACCCATTTAAATCTACAGCACCTGTAAAATTTGTCATCCCTGTTTGTCTGGGCTGGATCTGGGAACCAGTCTTATAACAGGCACTTAGGTGCTATATTGTTTTTAGAAAACGGACACCATTTTGGACCTCTCACCTAAATGTCATGTTATAAAATCAGTCGAGGGTACTAATTTTGTATTGTTATATCAAAGAAAAAAGAATTGTTGCAATTCATAGCAGTAGTTCCTAAATTAAGAATTTTAGGCGATTTTTCAGTCCTATGATTGGAATATTGAACCCTATAAGCTATCAACAAGCTTTTTATTTAGATGAACCCAAGTTCTGAGGTGTTTTCCTCCTTTTCTTTGAATAACAGTAACTTCTTTTTTTCTTTGATAAAAGTAAATTATCTGTAATAGCCATTTTTACATGTAAAGCAAATTTACTCACCTGTAACAGGTATTCTCCGAGGACAGCAGGACGTGTTCTCACATGTGAGTGATGTCACCCATGAAGCCCCATATGAACGCTGCCCAGCATTCTATAATTTCTAGAAGCCCGACAGTGCCTGCATATGTGCCTTCCTACTAGTACTGCCCAATTCGCTGATTCGTTGTCTGAGAAAATTGGACTCACTGATTCAGCGACCCCCCCCACCCTGGTGAGACCCTACATACCTCTGAGGCCTCCTAAAGCAGCAGCAGCGGCAGTGCTCTAAACGGCTGCTTTGCGGCCTTCCCTCCGCCACGTTACTGATAGTTGATAATGAATCCTAGTAGCCCCAACACCTGAATAATTCTCTGCATTGATTCTTGAGCACCTTTCCTTGATGCGCTCTTTACCAGCCAATCATCTAGCTAGGGAAACACATGCACTCCCAGTTTGTGTAGCAAAATTGTGACTAGTGCAAGACATTTTGTAAATACTCTGGGAGTAGATAGATGTAAGGCCAGATGGCAAAACATGATACTGGGAGTGATGTGTTCCTACTTGTAATCTCAGATACCACCTGTGATTGGAACATATCTTAATATGGGTGTAAGTATCCTTTAAGTTCAGAGAGCATAGCCAATCTGTTGCCTGAACCATTCAATTTCAATTTAATCCATTTTCTTCCAGAGGAGCTCAGAACGGTTTACTAGTTTATTCAGGTACTCAAGCATTTTTCCCTGTCTGTGCCTGTGGGCTCACAATGGGGAGATTAAGTGACTTGCCCAGGGTCACAAGGAGTAGCGTGGGTTTGAACCCATAACCCCAGGGTGCTGAGGCTGTAGCTTTAACCATTGCGCTACACTCTTCCCATGGGGAGAAGGGTGCCTAGGGAAATAATCCTGAACTTCTCTTTGACCAGTTATTTGTTTAGGGCACTCAAGTCTAGGATGGAATGAGATTCCCCTGTCTTTTGGGGCACAAAGAAATACTTGGAAAGGTAAAGGATCATGGATTTGAAGTGGCCTAGTGGTTAGAGCTGCTGCCTCAGAACCCCCAGCCTGCTCCTTGTGACTCTGGACAAATCACTTAACACTGCATTGCCCCAGGTACCTCAGTTAGATTGTGGGACAGATGGGAAAAATACTGTTCCATGAATTGTAAACCGCTTTGGTGAATCTCTTTTTGAAAAGATAGTTAATAAATCTAAAATAATAATACTACCTTTTTGTGGTACAATCAAAGCGGTTTACATTTATTATATGCAGGTACTTTCCCTCGTGGGCTTACAGTTGCTTCTTAGGTGCTGGCACCATGCTTCAAGGAGGAACAGTGTTGCTTCCTCCTTGAACATCGAGGTCCTTTGATATTGATGAAGTTGAAGCAGAATCCTTATGTGTCCTTGGTGTTAGGTCCAATGATACTCATCCTAAGTGGGTGCTCCGGATGCTTGATATCAAGGCAGGGTGAGACCTCTTCAGTGCCAATGTGTCCCCATGTCTGGTGCAGCTCCTGATTCTGAAGCCATGGAGACTAATGCCTCCACTTATAAAGTTGATGGACCGGACTGCAGAGGTCCTTTTATGTATTTGAGAATAGCATGCCAGGCCCAAGGCACTAGTTGTGAGCATCTGTCATAGATGGTCTTACCACACTTCAAGCACTTCTTAAAAACCACTGGAAGACTTCTGGTTCAATAGTCTAAGACAACAAAATAAAAGACCCAGCCAGGAGCTCAGGCCTAAGGAGGCTGCGATCCATGAAAACAGAGATAAAACTAAATAAAAAAGCTGAACACTAAGAAAAATGCAGGGTATAAAGTAAAATTAAAATTCTGTCCCATGTTACTGACAGTGAAAAAGTCAGGAAGGGGAAAAACAACACATTTTAGGAAAAACAGAAGTGTCTTCACTGCTCTACAGAAAAAGTGAAGCTGTGGGGGCCCCCACGAGTCAGGCGGAAGGGAAAGCACACACACAAGGGCAGTCAGTCTTGCAAAAGGCTTCTAGAAACTATAAAACGCTGTGAAGAGTAAGCCAGTAAGATGGGCATTTGACACCCTGAGCCAGTGCGTCACCTTAAGCCAGTTCTGTTACCCAGTTAAAATCATGTCTCAATCCGTCTTCATTTTTCTCTAGCCATATGATAATCATAATTTTAATGTCAATTTTTTCAAGTCCTATAACTAGCCCTGTCATTTGTTGTACTTTATTGGAAAACCTTATCTATGAAAAAAACAAACAAACAAGTAATAATCCAGACTAGACTATATCTTTTTGCCAAACTACTCTATATGATGCTTACCTAGTATATGCTTCTCCTTCATTGCCTTTTCTTTCAGTTTATCAGCGAGGGCTATGCAGCCCACTTGGCGACACTGGAATTTGGTCACCATTCACGTTCTAAAAAGAACAACTCACGGATGATCCTGCGGAAAGGCAGCTTTGGTCTGCACACTCAGCCCGAGTTCCTCAGGAAAAGGAACCACTTACGTAGGACTATGTCTGTGCAGCAGCCAGACCCACCCTCATCTAACCCAAAACCTGAACGTGCCCAAAGCCAGCCAGAATCGGACAAAGACCATGACAGACACTTGCCTCCCATGTCTTGGGTTAGAAGTGGAGGCTACAAATTTGAACCTTGCCCGTAAAGCTAAACTCAAAAGAAAGAGCAAACAGAAAAGTGTTTGGCTACCTGTTAAGCTTGAAAGTTTAATTCGGAAGCTATTATAGAGGTAGGTTCTCAAAGAACAGCTGCTGAAACTTGTATTTTCTGAAATGACATATTTTTTTTTGTTTCTGTCTTAAAGGAAAAAACCCTAAATGCAAAAGCTTGCCAGGCCAAGTAGAATATTGAATTAAATACCAACTTTGTTTATTTTTTAAACTGCAGTAATACTGTAATAAGAAGTAATGTGGTAAGTTACTCAAAATTTTAACCAAACTGAATATTTTGTTCACCCAACAGTGAACAAGACTTTAACAAATATGAAATTATTTTTCTATAATTAAAAAAATACATATGGATAAAGTTAAAAAGGGTTTAGGTAAGCCTACTATTATAAACTTTTCTTGATGGGGAAAAAGGATAAATAAACTTACTGACATGCAGACAGCTTGGGCAGCTGTATCAGCTCTTGGTATAAATCAATGGTCTCCAACTCCAACCCTTTGCAGGGCCACATTTTGGATTTGTAGGTACTTGGAGGGCCTCAGAAAAAAATAGTTAATGTCTTATTACAGAAATGACAATTTTGCATGAGGTAAAACTCTTTATAGTTTATAAATCTTTCCTTTTGGCTAGCTAAAGAGACATATAATCAAGAAAGTGCTTTATTTTACTTTTGGGATTATGTTAAACATACTGAGGGCCTCAAAATAGGACCTGGCGGACTGCAAGTTTGAGACCACTGGTATAAATTATCCTGTGAGAAGTACATGTGAGAAGTACAAGATAGGAATATAGGGCCCAGTATTCAGACTGAGTTAAGCAGACAGGAGAGGCTCCTACACCATGTCTGTCCGTCCATGTTAAAAGTGGGCAGGAAAGGGGTGGTACAAGGGGTGGCACTGGGGAACAGCCTGTGGTTATGCAGATGCCGGCAAAAATTAGTGCTGGGGTCTGCACAGCTAAGCAGGTACATTTAGGACAGCCCAAAAGCTGTCCTAAATTTACCCACTTAGCCATCCAGATCCTGTAACTGAATATCGACTGAGACTTACATATCTTGGTTTTAATTTTTAAATCCTCCTGATCCTCCCCTCCCCCAATGCTATCTTTACTCACTGATAACACTAGTGGAAGTGTTGGGGGCAGGAGCAAGGCTTCCTTACTGCTGCCCCTTGTGGCTGCCTGTGGAAAATGGCTGCTGCAACTTCTTGCGGTAGCTTCATGATACTACATAGCAGATGTTTTCCACAGGCAGCCACAACGGGCAACAGTGAGGGAGCCTTGCTCCTGTCCCCAACGTTCCCACAAGGACCACTAGGGAACAAAGGTAGGCCCAAGGGTTGTTGAATCCCAGAGGCTGGGTGGAGTGGGTAGGAATGGGGACCAGGGAAACCTAAAAATTATAAAATCGAGTTTTGCAGATCCCAGCTGTCTTATACAGGCCCCCAGGTCAATATTGGCCAGAACCCGAATAAGGCTCAGCGACCAGCCTCGCAGGATTTAGACCCCAATATTTGGAGCATGTGCCCAAACGTGGCCCAGCACTGAATAGCTGCAGCTTATCTAGCTGGCAACGATCAGCGTTTATAAAAACATTGACCACTACTGGCTGAATACAGAACTTCTCTTTGGTGCTAAAGTTATAAAATATTTTATATCCTTTAACCAACAAGAGTATTTGTTTTACCACATATTCAGGCTGCATATGAAACCTTCATGTTTCCTGCCTGATGTGAGCAAGTATCTGCTTCAGTTTAATGGGGGCACACGATATCAAATTATGCTAGTGTACAGAAAGCAAAGTTTACGAGCAAACTTTATGCGATATTTGGTAATACTACTCTTAAGAAAATTCATAGAAATCTGTTGGGATGGATATCTTCACACTTAAGCATTTATTCTTCATTGCTAGCTTTTTAAATGTTATGTGCAGTAGACAATTTAAAACAGATTTGTTATAAGCAGACATTTAACAGTTGTTACATTGAACACATCTTAACAGCCCTGACAGAAATGTCTTTAGTAATAAACAAGCTGATTGGAGGGCAAAAAGAGTTCATAGGGTTGGTAGAATGGGCAAGGAGAAATTCTTATCAATCTAAATTCTGTCCCATTAATGTGAGAGTTTAGTTTATTTTGAGCTTGATGTACTGCCCTTCCAGGAAAATCAGAGCCGTGTACAATTTAAAAACAAGATAAAAAATCCAAAAGAGACAGGAACAGAACAGAATGAGAACAGAAATTAGTCTGAACCAGGGTAAATGCTGGCATAGGTCAAGTGGTAAACTAGAGTGGATTTTATGGAGAGTAAGTTAAAAAGGATATCATTCTGAAGCGAAGGGGCAATACATAAGTCGACTCTAGTCAGGAGCAGTAAAGTGGGGGCAAAGCTAGATGGGATGTTGTGGCTGTAGCAATTCAAAAGCAAACATGTTTAATATAGCCAGGGCTGTGGAGTCAACTCAGACTCCTCAGTTTCTGGTACCCACGACTCCGACTCTGACTCCAGGTACCCAAAATGTCTCCGACTCCAACTCCTGAACATAACATAACATTTTATTTGTATACTGCTATATGAGGTACTTTGAAGCGGTTAACAGAATTATGTTTGTTTTATGTTTATGTTTTAATAACATTTGATATACCGCTTAAGCATATTACAGATCCAAGTGGTTTACAATAAAATACAGTTACTTAGAGCTTCCCTATCTGTCCCGAAGGCTCACAATCTAGCTGAAGTACCTGAGTAAACAATCATTAAAATAGAAAAGATATAACAAAATTCCAAGAATTGTGAGGGAAAGGTACAATTCAAATAATTTAAAAAAGAAATAAAAAGAATATATTAAAAATATACAAATAAGTTTAAGAGATTGGAGACTGAGCAAATTAAATTCCAATCTGGTGCTAAATCCAATCATCAATCTGGTCCAATGGAGCTCCACATCTGCAAGGAAGGATCGACACAGAGAAGTGATGGTGGGCTGTGGGGCTGTCTCTGCCAGAGGTGAAGAAATCAATGGCTGCAATCTGGGCCCAAAAGCAAGAAGGCAAAGAAACCAGGAAGAAAAGGCAGGCCACAAAAGGTCATCCGATGCTGTCACCAGCCCACTGCACACCATCCAGGCAGGCCCCACCGATGCAAGCCAACAACACAGCCTCTGTCAACTGTCCTTGGTGCCGGCCCGCCAGAAAAATGATGCACAACAATCTCCAGCACCAGAAGGAAGGCGCCAACAGTGCAGCCATCAGGTACAATGCAGTCCCGCCAGCAAGAAAGGGAAGCTGCGGTCCCCAAAAACCACTCCAACTCAGTGCCCGATGCAAGCAGTGGCATCCACAGCCCAGCCAACAAGTAGAAGACGAGAAGAGAGAGCGCAGGGCAGAATTGGGCTCAAAAACAGCAGCTGCTTCACTCACAGTCACAACCTCGGCATCCAAAAGAGAGAATAGAAGAGCTGCGATCCTGCAACAATCCTCAGCCGTCACCAAATGCAGGTAGGAAAGGCCTCGGCTAAACTTAACAGTTCAAAGCCTTCAGGTTCTATAATGGCCAAACTCCTACATTCAAAGATGTTAGTGATTTTCTGACTCGCCCAGGGTAAAATTAAAAGTAAAATGAACAGAACAACATAAAACTATAAATAAAGTAGATGAAAGAAACAAAATAAAGTTAAAACCAGCAAAATAAAACTAAAGGCTGAACATAATCAGCACGAAGTACAAATACAGTGATCTAAGGTAAAGCAGAGTTGGAGAGATACATGGGAACATAGATCAATGCTCTATCAAGAACTTAGTTTATAAGAACATGAAATATGCTATGTTGGGTCAGACCAAAATCAAATCCAGCACTCTGTCTCCAACAGTGCCCAAACTGGGTCACTATAAAGTACACAGCAAATCAGTGGTGTAGCGAGGGAGGTTGGCTCCTGGGGTGGTGGTGCCCGGCATCACCATGCCGTGGCCCCTCCCCCAAACTGTTTCATACCACTCTTTCCCACTACTTGGGTGCCTCCCCATGTTTTCCCTGCCCCCCCCCCCCTGTGTACCTCTTGAAATGTTCACCAGCGTTAGCATCTTTCACCTGCTGCCCACACTGGCATCGGATCTCATCTGACGTCCTAATACGGTTTGAATGTATAAATAAGAACATAAGAATAGCCTTACTGGGTCAGACCGATGGTTCATCAAGCCCAGTAGCCTGTTCTCACAGTGACCAATCCAGGTCACTAGTATCTGGCCAAAACCCAAGGTATAGCAATATTCTATGCTACCAATACAGGGCAAGCAGTCACTTCCCCCATGTCTTTCTCAATAACAGACTATGGACTTTTCCTCAAGGAACTTGTCCAAACCTTTCCACATCTACTGGCAATCTATGAGGTCAGAGAGGCCTAATCTTCAGGTGCAAATACGGAAACACCCCTACAGCTCTTCTTTGAACCTTTTCTAGTGCTGCTATATCTTCCTTGAGATAAGGCGACCACAATTGAATGCAATACTCAAGATGAGGTCTTGCCATGAAGCGATACAGAGGCATTATAACATTCTTAGTCTTGTTAACCATCCCTTTTTCAATAATTCCTAGAATCTTTTTACTTTTGCGTTCCAGAGCTTAACTATTCTCTCAGTGAAAAAAAATTCCTCCTATTGGTTTTAAGAGTATTAACTTGTTATATCCCATTCATGATTTTATAAACCTCTATCTTATTCCTTCTCAGTTGTTTCTTCTTTACCCTGAGATTTAACTGCTTTTATGAAGTTTCACCCAAAGTGATGTACAGCTTGACATAAAAATGTAATTTTTGCTAACAGCAAAATAGTAGTAAAATGAGCAAATATAAACATAAATACAATCTTAGGTAAACTTGGAGATAGCAGATTGAATCCTAATAATAAGATGACCATGAAACTGTAGCAGAAATATAAACATTTAACAGCACTATAAAACAATTATACATAAATATACGAGAAATCTTCAAAAGGTTGCTACACTTTTATTTTTTAAACACTGAGGCTTGTATGGATGCTGCGGGGATAGTAGACAGTGGTTACAGGGATGGTGGTTGCGGGGATGGGGATACATTTTTTCCCTGTGTCATTCTCTACTCACAACCTCAGGGTGATGAGGCAGCTGCTCTAACCACTAGGCCACTCCTCCATCTGTCTAAGGCAGTGACACTTCTTAAGAGCCCTCTACTAGTCATGCTTCAGAATGCTGAATGAGTTGAAGCTGGTGCAGACTTTTTTGGTCTGGCCAATGGAGAGAGCATTAGAGTAGTCCAGGTATCATGGCATGGACCGCTGTGGTCAGACTCATCTTTTTTTAATATATGGAGATTGTGTAGTTGCCACATGTGGTAAACAGTTTTTAAATATTGAATTTGCAGGATCCCAGGTTCAAACACCTATTAAATATTAATCTATGAAATATTTGTCTCAGAAAGCTTCAATGTGAAGAGTTGTTAATCTACTATGTCCTAGAGTAGGACAAGCTTCCTTCAGACTCTGGAACTCTTAAATCCTACTCTTTATTTTCTAGATTTGTAAAAATTAAGGGCCTCTTTAATCGCGATAAATGCCCCAGAGCCCCAAAGGTCTTTTGCCGCACAGCACTTGCTAGTGCAGCTTCATAAAAAAGGACCTAAGATTTTTCTTCTTCAATATTTTAGTGATTTAACATATTTACTATGTTACTTTTGGCAATGCTTTTTAATTCAATTTTTTTTTTTATTATAATTGATTTTTCTTCTTTTAGAGGGATAGAGGGTGGTGAATTTGATATACTTCCTTTCTATGGTACAACCAGACAGTTAACATTTATTTCTGTGTTCTTTCTTTGCCCCTAGTGAGCTTACTAAAATCTTTGTACCTGTGGCAATGGAGGGTTAACAAACTTGTTTATTTTGAGCTTTTAGGTTTTGCTGTTTTAACTTGATTTCCTTGTATTATTTTTTTGTCTTCAATGTTTAGTTTTATTATTGGATTTAGATTGATTGGTACATATTCAGCTGGCAGAGGTCAGCAATTTTTGTTTTTTTTTAAACAAAAGGCGCAACCAGGAGAATCACCTCCACATGTCAATAGCTGGCTAAAAAATGCTGGGCAGACATACAGTGGAGCTGTCCAAAAACACAGTAGTATTTGATCATTTGAACACACTGCTTTATTTATGTGGCGACTGAACACACACATGTTTTGGCCTAAATGGGCTGTCTCAGGAGTTTTCGCTTCTTAGTAACTGTGAAGTTTACATGCTCTTGTTAGACTTTGAAGGGTGCCTTTTTATGGTGATGTTGCAATTTGAGATATATTTTACTTTGCAATATTTATTGTGATTCCAACAAGACTCTTGAGGCAGGCCATTTAGGCCGACACACGTGCGTGTTGAGTCACCGCATAAATAAAGCAGTGTTGACAAGTTATATGGGCCCTAGCTGAGTACTGACTGGGACCCCCATAAACTTAAAAAAAAAATCCTCTTCAAGCCCCTCCATCCCTAGCCTGCCTGCTTTCCCTTACCACCCCTAGCTTGATGGCATTTTTTTTTTTTTTTTTAACGACCCTGGCTTACCAGTAGCCCTGGTGGTCCAGTGGGAGGGTGATAGGGATAGGAGCAAAGCCCATTTGTAGCTTGCCTTCTGCAAAAGCCTATCATGACCTCTTGCAGCAGTAGGTAGAACTTTTTTTTTTTTTGGGGGGGGGGGGCTACCTATGTGGTGAGAGGATACTCACATAAATATGATCATATAAAGCGCAGTTCTGTCTTTTATGTGGTGCTTCGGAGCCATTAAATGTCAAATATTTATGCTTTAGATTGCTCTCTATACTTGGAAATTCAATGCTGGAGCCTGGACCTAGCTCAGCACTGACTTTCTGGGTTTAATGCCAGCTGAACATCGGGCTCGTTGTTCTTTAGTTAGAATTTTTGAGGATGAAGTGAGTTACAAATCCTGGAATTTAATTAATATACGAGTTCCTGGTAGAAGGGGTGTTTCCTGAGAGGCTATAGTACTCCATGGTTATTCCAGTTAAATGAAAATGTCTGCAGGGGGTGGCTAGATAAAAACCAAAAACTTTTTATTTAGTAGGTACTTGCCTGCTCTTTTACATGATTCACCATCCAAAGTAATTTTTCTCCATAAATAAAATGCTCAAAACTCAAAGCATTCATCTGCCTTAGGATGGTTTGAGACAAAACCAATTAAGCCTTAACAAGCCAGAAGATGTGATTAAATTAACATAGAAAGAAAGATAAGTTTCTTACCCTTGATTTGCTCTTTCTTTGCTCTAGTTCTGTGATTTTGCATTATAATAGGAACATTTGTTCCTAAAGGTTTATGCCTTTGATGTATTCTTTAGGATCAACCTAAAAACTGAGAATTATTTACTTTAGCTGTCCAGCTTGTATTCACCATTTGGATAAAGGGTCTCACTAGTAGAGTGCTTGGCATGACTCTATGATAGCGCTAAATAAAATGGTGTAAAACCCCCATTATGGAAGTATAGAATAATGATGTATCTATAGAGATCCACACAACTCCAAGGTGGCCACAGCTCAATACATAGAGATGAAGACTAAATTTCTCCAGTGCCCAAGGTTAACAACCAGAACTAATCTTGGTGGTTAAACCATTAGTTGAGCTATCATCGAATATAGTCTTATTTTCTCTAAGAGCTTTTTATGTTCTTATTGTATGTGTAACATATTATGGACTGTTACTCATATTGGTACTGCATTGTTTAAATACTGTATTATACTGCTGTAAAAGCGTGGTACTTAGCTCGGGTGGACAAACACCCGGCAGGAATCACACGCCTGGACTGACGGAAGATCTCCGTTTCGCTCTGTTACTAATACTCAGAGCTTCCTCAGAACAGCAAGGTGTTAAGCTTCAATGTAAGCTATGGTCCATAACCGACTTCCCCACTTTACACAGTGGGGAAGTCGGTTATGGACCATAGCTTACATCTTATATTGCATTTCTTAGAAGTACATGTAAGAGGTCAAGAAACATCTCTCTCAATCACAATGAGAATGATATCCCCTGAGAACGTGCAGCGTGAATCTCCAGACCAGGTACCCTGGAGTTGTAAGTAGTCAACTGGTATAGTTTTATCCTTCAAGTACCTTTGGTGAACCCAGTGTATATACTGAAAAAATACGACCACATCACAGAGGCATACCACGACTCATACTGGCTCCCAATACAAGCAAGAGTACATTTCAAATTCTAAGGCCTACTATTCAAAGCTATTAACGGAGACAGCCCAACCTACTGGAACAACCGACTAACTCAATCCACCTCAACCAGACACAGGAGAACCCACTCACTATTCACACACCCGCCAACCAAAAATGTCAAACGACGAAAACTATATGACAATCTAATGGCTACCAGAGCAGCAAAACTAGACAGACAACTCACCAATCTGCTATCTTCGATCACAGATTACAAAACCTTCAAAAAATAAACTAAAACTCTACTCTTCAAAAAATACATAAAACCTATTTAACACGACCAGTTCCTTCCCAAGCTTCACCTACTACACTCTCAATGACTTTCCCCTCCCCCTGTATTCCTACTTACTTGTACTTGACATCCCTACAATGTGACTTTCATTCTGTTTCTCTTCCTCCCCACAAATATGCATGCATTCAAAAACATCACTGTTATTCTAAATATTCATTGTATTCAAGGAATTCATTGTTATGTCTTCGCTGACTATCCAGCTCTTCTTATTGTAAACTGCCTCGAACTACTTTGGCTTTGGCGGTATATAAAAAATAAAATAATTATTATTTATTATTACTCCTTATCAAATCTAAAATGTTCAAATTACCCAACATGTATTACCTAATTTCATGACAATTCTTATGTAATCCACCTATATATCTTGTAACTTCATGACAACTCTTATGTAATCCACCTTGAACCGCAAGGTAATGGCGGAATAGAAATCACTAATGTAATGTAATATTGTGGATTTTAATTCTTGACGATCAGAGTTAAGATCAACTGCTAAATATAATGATGAATCTGGAGATAGGCAAACACATCCCCCTGCGATAGGTTGAATTCAGGGAAGGAATTTATAAGGACGATTGTGCAGTTTAAGGTTAAAATGTAGGAAGCACTACTTCCTCATTCACAGGGAAAAGCGTGACCACCTATTCGCAGGAATGAGTATATAAAACTGCTTTATGATAATGAAATTGAGTGAGTCATAAGTGATTAAGGTTTGAAGGATGCAAATTCTTCCAGCTGATGAGATGCTTAAAAGAAGTGGATGACATGTACTCATATAATGGGTTACAGGAGAAATATAAAGACTATTGAAGGTCCAGGAGATTTATGTATTGGCAATTTGACATGAAGACTCTTCAGGAACCTGGAAATCAATTGGGCACTAGAATCTAGAAGTCTACCTCAGGGGACACACCAGGTTAATTTATTTATTTATTTTAGAATTTTCTATACCGTTTAGCACTAAAAAGCTTACATAATTTAAATACATAAAAATGTACTTGGATAGAGCATTTTTGGCATCCAAAGTGATATAAGGTTTTGAAGTATAATAATTAACAGGGTTGTAACTATTAATAAGCACCAGATGTAAAAACATAGATTGGACAGCAGGAAAAATCACCCCCCAAAATGGCCCATCCAGGCGGCTAATTAAGGTAGCTGGGATAGTAACTGCCACTCCATACAGGTTGCCCTCCCTAACATTTTAGAAGTCTAAAAAGTCCATTTCACTGCTGTTTTTCAGCTGTGATTAATGTTTAGGTTTTTTGTTTTGAAGTGCACTCCTGAAATATTACTTGATGAGCAAAGGTACAGAATTTCCTTTGTAGTGTTTAATCATGGCAGCAAAGATACCAAACTGACGGAATAAAACAGGCAATGCTAGTAAACCTGAGATTAAACTTTTTTTCTCTGCTGTATGAACCTAGAATTGAAATTTTGTTAAAATAATTCTAAAAGGCTGTGACATTAAAAGACTTTGATTGTGTGATTATGTGCACATGTATATAAATGTATATATTTACTAATTACTAAAGATGTAAACTTTTAATATGGCTTTCAGAGACATTTGTAGCTATTGTTTGTTTGGGTTTTTTTTTTTTTTTATAATAGTAATGTTTTATTTTGTGGTCATGTAAATATGTTAACTAAAGATGTAGAAATATAAGCTATTCAACAAATGAGTAGTTTATAGAGTTTAATCTAAATTAGATAATGAAATATTTCAGTACAAAGTGTTGACAATGCTTGTTTTCCTGCACCAAAGGCACTGAGCAAATGATATATTATTGCTTTACCAAAGTTTTATTTTTGTTCATCGTTTTGACTCCCCAGTATAGTGTCATCCTGAGGACGTGAACAAGTGAGCTTATCCAACCAAGAGTCGCAATGCTCCTCACTTTTGAGACTGGCATAAAGCCAGCACCTTTTTCTACTAACATGAAGAGGCATGCAGTTTGTAAGGCTGTAAAACACACTGCTGATGTTTCTTCATACATTTCAACTATTTAAAACTGATTTACAATGTTCTTAAATTATGGCTTAAAGGGGGGGCACATAAGTAAAATTCAGTCTGATAACCAAATCTGACCTTTATCAAAAAAGGGACATTTCAAGTTGACTTTGTGACTGCTCTCGAATACCAATGACTTCTGTGCAATCATTTCACCATCGTTCTCCCTCTCTTATAGTCAGTTATAAGAAAAGGGAGTATGTTTTTCCTTTAGCCAATATGTCCAGTGATGAGAATCAGTGTATTAAGTTTTCATTGAGCTTTAAGTATGAAGAAAAACAAGTCAGAAGTGTGATATTTTAGACAGCTTTGATACAGTATTCCATGTATTTCTTTTTGATAGTGCTAGCTTTGTTCTTATCCCTATCCCAAAATGATTAAGTTAGAAGCCCCTCCTCTTCCCACACCATGGTATAGCTGGTCTATCCATTCCAGGTTAGAAGGGGAATGGGAAATACATATATAAAACACACAAATTGCCATCTCATAAGCTTTTCTATTCTAGTGAGCCTCAGGTAGAAAAAAAAAGTGATTGCTAATATTAAATTAGTTTAGCAGATTAAAAATAAAAAAGAAGAGTCACTTAAAGGTATCACACTTATAAAATGATATTGTGAAAGTGTATTTAATAACTTAACATGACCAAGGCATGCAACCAAGTTACAAAAATATGTAAGATAAGGAGAAATTTGTTCTTACCTGCCAATTTCTTTTCCTTGACTCCTGCAAGACCAATCCAGACAAACAGGCTGTACCACCTTAGCAGATGAAGGCAGACACACAAGAACAGCAACACCGATCAAAGGGAGAGGTGAATTGAATCCTAAGGGTGAGCGATTGATATTACAGGGAGACTCTCTGGCTCTGTTTGGCACTTAATCTACCCCTGCACAGCATTTCTTTTTCTTTTTCCTCCACCCCGATCTGGAACATGTCTCTTCTCTCCACATCTAATATTTCAATTCCCCCTCTTTCTTCCTTTCCCCATGTGAACCATCTCTCTTTCCTCCTGCTCCATGCATCCATTTTCCCCTTCTCTTCCTTCCCCTCTCTTTCCCTGCCTTCCCAGCCTGTGCAGCACTCCTACTCCCCCAACCTATGCAGCGTCTGTTTCTCTCCTACCCCCTCAGCCTGTGCAGCATATTTCTCTCCCTCCCTCCATCCCCAGAGCCTGTTACAGCACCTCTTTTTCCCTCCCCCCCAACCCATTGCAACATCTCTGTTTCCTTCCCTCCTACCCCCAAGCATGTCAGCAACTCTGCTTCCCTCAGGCAGCAGTTCCTCCTACATGCAACCGGGGTTGACCTGGAAGGCTTCCCTCTGACACAAAATGTGTCAAAGAAAAGCCTTCCAGGTCAGCGCCAGTAGCGTATAAGAGGAATTGCTGCCAGTGGCCTGTTGAAAAGGCTGGAGAGGAGGACAACAGCCTGGTAGGCAAGCAGGCTCTCGTAGGAGCTCTAGAGATGGTACTTCCATTCCCACAAGTCTAGAGGGGATTCCTGCAGATTCACAACAGCCTCATTCCTGTGCAACTCTTTAACTGAAACTTTCTTTTCTATAGCAGATGATCCTAGATTGAGAATTTTGTGCCCATTGAGATATAAAGTTTTACATGTTCTCAGGAAATATAAATGGGGTGGAGGACTTAAAATTCTATTTAGATCTTTTTTTAATGCTGTGTTAAAACATAAGAATAGCCAAAATAGGTCAGGTCAATGGTCCATCTTGCCCAGTATCCTGTTTCCACAGTAGTCAATCAAGGTCACAGGTACCTGGCAGAAACCTAAGTAGCAGCAAAATTCCATGCTACCAATCCCAGGGCAAGCAGTAGTTTTCCTCATGTCTGACTATGGCTTTTTCCTCCAAGAACTTGTCTAAACTTTTTTTAAACCCATCTACTTTAACTGCTCCTACCACATCCTCTGGCAATGAGTTACATTACATTACATTACATTAGTGATTTCTATTCCGCTTGTGCCTTGCGGTTCTAAGCGGATTACATTTGAAGATGGCTGGTCATTTCCAGGCGATGACAATACAATTATATGTATAACTTTACAAACTTTGCATATCTAACTTTACATAACTTTTCTTACATAACTTTACATAACTTTGCGTGGAGTTACTTTGTGTTCCAGAGTTTAACTATTCTTTGAGTGAAAAAAATATTTCCTCCTGTTGATTTTAAAAGTATTTCCTTGTAACTTCATTGAATATTCCCATGTCTTTGTAATTTTTGAAGGAGTAAAAAATTGATTCACTTGTACCCGTTCTAAACCACTCAGGATTTTGTAGACTTCAGTCGTATCTCCTCTCAGCCATCTCTTTTCCAAGCTGAAGACCAAGACCTCTTTAGTCTTTCCTTATAGGAGAGGAGTTCCATCCCCTTTATCATCTTGGTCGCTCTTTGAATCTTTTCAAATCCTGCTCTACTTTTTTTGAGATACAGCAACCAGAATTGAATGCAGTACTTAAGGTGAGGTTGCACCATGGTGAGGTTGCGCAATGGAGTGGTCCAGAGGAGGGTGACAAAAATAGTAGGAGGTTTGCACCAGAAGACATATGAGGAGAAACTGGAAGCCCTGAATATATACCCTAGAGGAAAGGAAGGACAAGGGAGATATGATTCAGACATTCAAATACTTGAAAGGTATTAATGTAGGACAAAATCTTTTCCAGAGAAAGGAAAATGGTAAAACTAGAGGGCATAATTTGAGGTTGAGGAGTGGTAGACTCAAGAGCAATGTAAGGAAATTCTTCTTTATGGATAGGGTGGATACATGGAATGCGCTACCGAGAGAGGTGGTGAAGAGGAAAATGGTGACAGACTTCAAAAAACCATGGGATGAACACAGAGGAATCTTGAATCAGAAAGCCGTTCTTTCGATATATTAAGGGGAAACGACCCGCGGGGCCGTTGAATGACCATGGAATAAAGGGAGTGCTAAAGGAGGACAAAGCCATTGCCATCAAACTGAACACATTTATTGCATCTGTGTTTACCGAAGAGGATACACACAACATACCGGAAGCCGACAGGCTATATGCGGGAAACGAAGACGGAAAACTGACTGGATTGATGGTCAGTCTAGAAGAGGTATGCAGGCAGATTGATAGGCTAAAAAATGATAAATCCCCAGGACCAGATGACATCCATCCGAGAGTAATCAAGGAACTGAAAGGGGCTATAGCTGAACTGCTTCAACTAATACCCAATCTGTTAATCAAATTGGGAAGGATTACAGAAGACTGGAAGGTGGCGAAGGTTCGAGGGGTGATCCGGGAAACTACAGACCAGCGAGTCTAACCTTGGTACCGGGAAAGATGCTAGAGGCGCTAATAAAGGACCGCATCATTGAGCACCTTCATGGACACGATCTGATGAGGACCAGCCAGCATGGCTTCAGCAAAGGAAGATTTTGCTTGATGAACTTGCTGCACTTCGAGGGGATAAACAGACGGATAGACAAGGGTGACTCAGTCAACATTGTATGTCTGGATTTTCAGAAGGCATTTGACAAGGTTCCGCATGAATGACTACTTTGAAAAATTGCAAGCCATGGAATCGAGGGTGAAATACTCATGTGGATTAAAAACTGGCTGGCAGATAGGAAACAGACAGTGGGAGTAAATGGACAATACTCGGACTGGGAAAGCATCACCAGTGGAATGCCGCAGGGTTCGGTGCTTGGACCCGTGCTCTTCAACATATTTAAAAACGACCTGGAAATTGGTATGAGTGAGGTGATTAAATTTGCAGACGATACGAAGCTATTCAGCGTAGTGAAGATGCAGGAGGATTGCGAAGACCTGCAACGTGACATAAACACGCTCGAGAAATGGGCTGCGACATTGCAAATGAGGTTTAACGTGGATAAGTGTAAGGTGATGCATGTCGGTAACAAAAATCTTATACAGGAATACAGGATGTCCGATGCAGTACTTGTAGAGAGACCCCCCAGGAAAGAGACGGAGTACTGGTCGACAAGTCGATGAAGCCGTCCACGCAATGTGCGGTGGCGGCGAAAAGGGTGAACAGAATGCTAGGAATGATTAAGAAGGGGATCACGAACAGATCAGAGAAGGTTATCATGCCGCTGTACTGGGCCATGGTATGCCCTCACCTGGAATACTGCATCCAGTACTGGTCGCTGTACATGAAGGACATGGTACTACTCGAAAGGGTGTAGAGAAGAGCGGCTAAAATGGTTAGGGGATTGGATGAGCGAGAGATTAGAAAACCTGGGCCTCATCTCCCTTGAAAAGAGAAGACTGAGAGGGGACATGATAGAGACATTCAAGATACTGAAGGGAATAGACTTAGTAGATAAAGACAGGTTGTTCACTCTCTCCAAGGTAGGAAGAATGAGAGGGCACTCTCTGAAGTTAAAAGGGGATAGATTCTGTACAAATGTGAGGAAGTTCTTCTTCACCCAGAGTGGTGGAAAACTGGAACGCTCTTCTGGAGGTTAGTATAGAGGAAAACACCCTCAAGGGATTCAAGACGAAGTTAGGTTAAACTAAACTAAAGCTTAACTTTGTATACCGAGTCATCATTCTGAAAAGGCTCGACTCAGTTTACAGCAATTAAATAAATAGGGAATGATTTACAAATGATAAATAGAAGATAATAGCAAAATTTCAATAGAATTAATTTTCAAAATGTTTGGCAAATAGAGTAGTTTTTAAAGATTTACGGAAATATTGAAACAAACTGGAACTCCTTAAAAAAAAAAAGAGGAGATCATTCTAGAGTTGAGAGAATTTAAAGACCAAAGATTGACTGAAGATCTTGACTCCTTTAATCCCTTTTTTAGAAGGAAGGGAGAGTTTACCTCTTGCAAAGGAGAATTGGTAAACATTCCAAAATAAAGGAACCAGAACGTATGCAGGTAAGGCTAGTCTCAGTTAGGGCACTGGTTTTTGACCTAAGGGGCCGCCGTGGGAGCAGACTGCTGGGCACGATGGACCACTGGTCTGACCCAGCAGCGGCAATTCTTATGTTCTTATATTGAAGAACTAAGGCCAGTACTGGGCAGACTTGCACGATCTGTGTCTGTATATAGCCGCTTGGTTGAGGATGGGCTGGGGGGGGGGGGGTTTCAATGGCTGGGATAGTATAGATGGGCTGGAGCTTTGACGGAGACTTCAGTAGTTGGTACCAGGCAGAGCTTTGGATCTTTGCCCAGTAATAGCTAAAAAACCCAACAATTTTTTAGATTTAATCAGGTTGGGCAGACTGGATGGACCATTTGGGTCTTTATCTGCCGTCATCTACAATGTTACTATGATACAGAGGCATTATAATATTCTTAGTCTTATTTACCATCCCTTTTCTAATAATTCCTGGCATCCTGTTTGCTTTTTTTGGCTGCCACCGCACATTAGGCAAAAGGTTTCAACGTATTGTTTACAATAACACCTAGATAGATCTTTTTCTTAGGTGCTGTCCCCTAAAGTGGACCCTCCAAGATTCAGTTAAATTGTAGTTACTTGAAACTGCATTATGCTTATTTCAGGGTTCAACATTTGTGGTGTCTCTCTGCTGTAGTTTGGTATACTGTCCAGCAGGGAAGTAGGTCACTAATAAGGAGCATCTCTGTTATTAATTCTGCAGTTCAGCAAATGATAAACTATACCCTATAGCTGCAGTTATCTGAAAGTTTAGACTCATTTGGATTCTATTGTCCCGAGATTGATGTCTCATGAGAAAGGTCACTTGCTTGACATTTTAGCTTTGTGTAATGTTGGTAGTACTAATTGCTCATTGAGTTTTAATTCCTGTGAAATCCCATAGTCAGGCCATTTTTTAAAAATTAGATTTTACTCTATTTTGGCAAGATGATATTATAAATAAGGATAAGACTAAGTCAACTGTTATGCTGAGAGAGAAGGTTGGGTCCAAAGCTTTTTGGGAACAAACCAATTTAATGTTGAACTCTGTCGACAACATGCATTATTTTAGATTGGATAGTGCTGATAATATTTTGGATACCATTGCTCCTTATAAAAGAAGAATTAAGATAATTAGGAGATCAGAGAGGTGGTTTGATACAGAACTAATGACTTTAAAAAGGTAATGTAGGAGACGAGAGAAAATCTGGAGGAAACTTCTCATTTTAGAGCATAAGTGCTGGTGTTCAACAGTATCTCAATACAAAATATTGATAGCTGTTAAAAAGAATTGTTATTCTAAGTTAGTTGGCCAAGAATATAAGAAGCTATTTAGTTTAATTGATTCCATTGCTAAATTAGATTTGACTATGGATTTGAATTCAGGTATCCCCACTACCAATAGCATGACCTTTTAAAAATGAGGTGGAGTCAATTAGAACGAACTCAAAATCTGCTCCAGTGGATTAACTATGGGATCACTTTGAACTCCTCATAGTACAGGAAGTTAGTGCACTTTTAAAGAAATATGCTAAATCTCATTGTAGTTTGGACTTTTGTCCAGCCTATGAAAGAAGGCAGCTTTCCTTTTCTAAATGCTCTAACTCTATGGTTAACTAGTCAACTGGATATGGGTAATTTTCTTGAACATCTGGGTAATATATTTTAAACACCTATTCCAAAAGATAACATGCAAGAAACCAATAATTATCGAACAGCTGCCTCTATTCCACTTTTTGTTAAAATCATGGAGGGTTGTATCATTCAACAACTAGATAATTATTTAGATCAGTATGATATTTTACATTCTTCTCAATTTGGTTTCTGTAGGAATTTCAGTACTGAAACAGTAGTAGAGTTTCTTATTGTTTGGGGAAAAATTCTTTTTGAGCTATGGTCAAAATTCTATAATTATTCAGTATGATCTTTCATGTGCCTTTGATCTGATGGCTCATAACCTCATGCTAACAGCACCAATCCCCCTCCCCTTTTTTTTACAAAACTATAACATGGTTTTTAGTGACAGCTCCAATGCTCATAGGAATTCCATGAGTATCGGAACTGTTACTGCCATGGCCAGCGCAAAGAACCATGCTACGGGGGGGGAGGGGGGGAATGTTAAGTGAGACAGGTATTCAGGGTGGAGAACTGAAATGGTTTTATAGGGGGGGGGGGTTCCTCATCCTGTCATGATAGTGTTAAGGCTAGAATTTTTTCAGCTCCTTGGTGGGCCAACTGCAGCGTACCTTAATTTTCCCCCCAGTCTCCTTCTCTATTTAATGTTCTGCTTAGATCATTGGGCACAGTACTTGGATAATCTAGAGTTAAAATTATCATCACAGTTCTGCTCCCAGTTAAGGAGGACTGCCTATCAAATATGGGCAACATTTTAGGGTATGTAACATTAATTGAGGATTGATATCATTTAATTGGCTCAAATTAAATCGTAATAAGACTAAATTGTTGTGGATTTGTCTAACAGATCATCTGTGGGTGTCTCAAGGTTTTACTATAGGATTAGATAAATTTACATTTGATGTTTCCTCAAAGCTTCTGGGGGTGGTGATGGACAGCTGTTTCACTTTAAAGTCCCAAAGTAAGAACACTTTTTACATCTTAAAAAAAGTTAGAGTAATTCATAAATATTTAGAGTTAGACACTTTTAGTCTATTAGTTCAGGTTCTGATTTTGTTGAGGCTTGACTATTGTAATGTTTCCTATGTGCGGTGTTCTAAAATTGTGATGAAACAACTTCAATTAGTTTAGAATACAACTATTTGCTTGATTTATTTGGCTCACAAATACGATGCTGTAACTGTTTTCTATTTAGGGCTGCACTGGCTCCCGTCAAATCCAAAATTCAGTTTAAAGCATGTACTATTATTTTTTAAATTCTATATGGTATGGCACTCCTGTATATGACTGAATTGATATCTCTTCTTCATAATGGTGCTCAATATGATGATACGTGTAATCAGTTGCTATGCTTTTTATCCATAACAGGATACTTCATTCTTGTTTTACATACCAAGCAGTCTTACCAGCTGGCATAAGAATGTTAAAAAATTATCCACTGTTTCATACAGCATTATGGACCGAAGGTCTGATCCGGAGATGACAGTTCTTATGTTCATTAAACCTTTCTAAGTATGATTTAAATTTGGTAGTTTGTAATTCTCACAAAGTTATTGTACTGTCCTATTTATGTTTTATAGCTCCTGGTTATAATGCTTACCACCAGTATTATCTTTTTGTAATCCTTGCAGAACCCATTGTTGGTAGTTATAGAACATAAGCATGTAATAATCTTCAACCCTATGGAACCTCCCTTATCTCCAAGAGAATGGCTGACCTGTTCCTAGCTTGTGACCATCTTTGACCACTACACATAATACTGAGATTGCACTAAAGACTCAGCCCAAATCTTGGGGATCACTTTGGATAACTGCTTTAATTTCTTTGCTCCTAGTTTAGCCATAGTACAATTTAAATCACAAGCATCTACTTGTTAGATAAAAGATTTATGAAGACCAGACGGTGGTCATAAGTCACTCTTTGATAATCAGAAGTCTTACTCTTGGCCCATCAGCATTCTGTCATTTCTCAATGGATTTCTAATTCCATATGCTTCTGCTTCTACTCTCCATGTAACTCATCAGCACATTCCGTTCCTTGTTTTCTACACATTTACTCACACTTCACTCGTTCTTCAAGCTTCAGTGTTGTCGCACCAACCCTTCGGACCTCCCTCCCTTTTCGAGATGTCTAGTCTGAAATTTCGTTTAAGGAATTTAAAGCATTTCCTTCATCTCAGTTGGACATTGGAATCCAATTTGCTTGACCTGCCCCACTGTAGCATTGCCACTTTGGTTTTGTCTTTTATGTACTTCCACCCCTCCCTTTGTATCTAAAGTTAGTATCTCCCTGCACTCTTTCCCCTTATATTTACTGATCATATCTAAAGTACCCTTACTGAGTTCTGCCTTTTTTTTTTTTTTTTTTTCCTAATTCCTTGAATCTACTGATAATTTGCAGCACAGTAAGTAAAGGTGAACTAAAACAAACTTGCAACACCATCTGCATCATATAGTGGAGGCAGAGAAATGCTGGCTGGTTCCAGGCTGACCACTCCTTTTATTAGCAATGTCAACAGCAAGCTCAGGCCTCTGCTGTTAGAGAGTGATATAACCCATCTATCTGGACTGGCAGAGCAGGCTGAAAAGGAATTTGTTTTGGACGATATCAGATACAACCCAAGTCTTGATAGACAATTGCTCTAATGGGTCCTTTAACAAAGGTGAGCTGTCAAGCAGTACACGCTAAATGCTGAGCCACCCATTCTATTCCTATTGGCAGTTTGGCATTTCGTACCTTTGTAAGAGCCCACCTAGACTATTTTATTAGAAGTTAATACCTAATTTAAAAAAACATATAATCATCTTAACCCAAGTCCAAATTCTTTCCAATAAGCAAATCTCTATCAAGAATATTCATTGAGGATATCCTGAAAACCTGAATAGCTGGGTGTTCACCCAGGACAGGTTTGAGCAACACTAATCTAATTACATATGAATAAAAATATAATTCACAATGGTTATTCTCTGCTATGCAGCATGTTCTGAATATAGTTTCCTTATGCTCTTTAAGCAGCAGAAATCTCATAACATTTTCTAGAAACAAAATAATTTATAAGAGGTTTTCATTATAATATCAAAGGATAGTTTGTTTAACTTGTTTTCGTTAATAGATATAGAGCTTTGAATCATCATCACCTGTAAGTCTTGACCCTATTATGTTTCTAATTTTAATTCATATTCATGCTTGTTAACCTAGGAAAACAGAATGCCAGAAATTTTATTATTTTGATTGATGTTTATTATGTTGCTTGATAGAATTTATGGTAGGGTTGCTATAATTTTAAATAATTATGTAGATGAGAGTTCTTGGTGGAGGTGGTTAATTAGACACCACTAAGGGGAAGATTCTCAAAACTTCACAGTAAAATCCGATGGGCTGCTACCAAGGTCACAATTGTAACAATTTTAAAAAGGTGAGTCAGTTGCAAAAGACCCCACATGCAAATGAGGTTCACGTAGGCTCGCTAAATTTACTTGAGATGAATCGTCGGTGGTAGCGATCAGCACATACGCAGAATACACCATCATATTTTTTAAAAAGCAAAGATTGCGGGAAGAAAGACGCCCACTCTCTCCCGCCACACTCGCCCAACATCTGGACACCCACCTTTGGCAGCAGGTGAGATGCTGCATTCACACAATCCCCCAACTCTACCTCCCACCACAGCAGGAGGGATGCCAACTTTCACCTGTCACCCCCCCCCCCCCCAACCTTATTCAGGAAGTTCAGCCAGAGAGACACCTGCCTTGCTCTGGCTGGCAAGCCTGCCTCTTACAAAATGGCAGGCCTTCCTCTTCATGGTGCATCCTGGGATGGATGACAGCGGGAGGGAGTGGGCATCCCTCCTGCTGTGGTGGGGGGTAGAGTCGGGGGATTGTGCAAGCATGACGGGAGAAAGTGAGCATCTCTTCTGCTGATCTTCGATTTGATTTTTTAAATTTTAATTTGGGGGGGGGAGAGTCAGGATCAGTTGTCAAACCTTACTTTCCTGTCAATGCCTGAGCCAATCAGCGCTCATAGAAACATAGAAAGATGACGGCAGAAAAGGGCCACAGCCCATCAAGTCTGCCCACTCTATTGACCCACCCCATTAAGTCTGAATGCTAATGACCTAGTTCCTTTACTCGACCCTCGTAGGGATCCCACGTGGATATCCCATTTATTCTTGAAGTCGAGCACGCTGGTGGCCTTGATCACCTGCACCGGAAGTCTGTTCCAGTGATCTACCACCCTTTCTGTGAAGAAATACTTCCTGGTGTCACCACTAAATTTTCCTCCTCTGAGTTTGAGCGGGTGCCCCCTTGTGACCGAGGGTCCCTTGGGAAAGAATATATCGTTTTCCACCTCGACACGACCCGTGACGTACTTAAATGTCTCAATCATGTCACCCCTTTCCCTGCGCTCCTCTAGGGTATAGAGCTGCAGTTTGCCCAGTCTTTCTTCGTATGAGAGACCCTTGAGCCCCGAGACCATCCTAGTGGCCATCCTCTGGACCGACTCAGCTCGAAGCACATCTTTCCGGTAATGTGGCCTCCAGAATTGCACACAGTATTCCAGATGGGGTCTCACCATGGTTCTATAGAGTGGCATAATGACTTCAGGTTTATGGCTGACGAAGCTTCTATTGATACATCCCATCATTTGCCTTGCCTTTGATGAGGCCTTCTCTACTTGTTTGGCAGCCTTCATGTCTGCACTGATGATTACCCCCAAGTCCCGTTCCTCTGAAGTCCTAGCTAGCGTTTCTCCATTCAAGGAGTATGTTCTGCATGGATTTCCTCTGCCGAGATGCATGACCTTACATTTTTTAGCGTTGAAGCCTAGCTGCCATGTCGAGGACCAGTTTTCTAACGTGATCAGATCTTGTGTCATACTATCCTGGAGGTTACTTTCACACACTCAGGCACTGATCAGAAAGTACAGCTATGACAGTTCAGACCTGTCAGCAAATTTTGGCTGCAAATGTGGCTCAACGAGGTTATAGAGAATCGCTTGCTCATTTTAAGATTAATGACCTCGTTGTACTACATTTGCATGGCAGTATCGTAGACTGCTAGAAAACTTGGAACAAACCACGGTAAGCTGTTTTGATAATCTGCCACCAGAACCGATTTATCAAGCATGTTAAAGGTACATTTTAGTTTTGAGAATCTTCCCCTAAGCTCTGTTTAATTTGAGTGAAGTCAAAACTTTAACATAATATCCGTAGTGGGTCAGATCAATGGTCCATCTAGCCCAATATCCTGTTTACAACAGTGGCCAATCCAGGTCACAAATACCTGCGAAAGACCCAAATAGTAGCAACATTCCGTGCTACCAATCCCAGGGCAAGCAGTGACGTCCCCTATTCTGTGCATATTACATTATTGCTTGGAAAGAGCTTTATATAATGGAAACACAATTGGCCAATTATGCCTTCTAAACTGAAAACATGCTTAAAGGTTGCAACCCAGTTTGAAGGTTCATTTTATGCTTAATATCACTTCATTCTTCTATACCAAACACTAGTTATTTTTAGACTTCAGTAAGCATATATTACAGGACAAACGTTCAACTAGCAAGACTCTGCTTTTCTCAGACCTCATCTGGAAAACCAAATTGTAGTCTTTAAAAGTACACAATACATTATTTCTGCAGATTCACGCTATGGTTCTCAAGTTAATGCATATTTAGTTTTCTGTTTGTGTTGAAAAATTGTTTTAATTATGTGAATATCTGTGAGAACTAAAGTTGTACAAGGTTTTAAGTCTACAGTTTTATTATGTGTATGGTTTTAAACAAAAGTTTGCTTGTCAGTGGGAGCCTGTTATGGTGACAAAATGTTTTTATTTCCTATGGACACTTGTAATATATATTTAAAATTATACAATTTATGTATTTCTTAAAACATGAAGGAGGAAGATTTTTACAACTAGTATAGATTTTGATGTGAGCTTGTTTTTAACCTAAAAAAAACAACAACAAATAAAAAAAATTATTTGCCTTTAAATGTGTTTTTCTAAAAATTGCTTAAACAAAAACAGCACATGGGAGTTTTTTTTATACATATTTTCCTGTTTTGATTCAGCTTGATTGCATGAATCATTAATTACTCAGCAGCCACCCTCTCCCAAAAGCATACTTAGCACTTTTAATGATATAAAATTAATGATGCATATTGTAACTTTGTATCACTGTTAATGTCACATGAGAAGACAACTACTGAAGCTAATGCTTAAGAAAAACAATGGCTCCTGTTTACCTCTAGTGACCAGACTGTAAATAACTCATTCATATAGCCAGCTGTATGAATTCCCATGGCCTTAATTAAAGATATGTTTAGCTGCACAGACGGCTAAGATTATAAAAAAAAAAAAATTCCAGCCCGTTGGCTTCTTATATTTTGATGACTGTGCTATCAGTAAAACAAAAACTCAAAACATACCCAACATACACTAACCAGAACTCATCAAAACACAGTAAAAAATGAAGTTTAAGCTTAAGGGCTCCTTTTACTAAGGTGCATTAGCGTTTTTAGCGCATGCGCTAGCCAAAAAATTACTGCCTAATTAAAAGGAGGCTGTAGTGGCTAGCGCAGGGGTAGGGAACTCCGGTCCTCGAGAGCCGTATTCCAGTCTGGTTTTCAGGATTTCCCCAATGAATATGCATTGAAAGCAGTGCATGCAAATAGATCTCATGCATATTCATTGGGGAAATCCTGAAAACCAGACTGGAATACGGCTCTTGAGGACCGGAGTTCCCTATCCCTGGGCTAGCAAGTGCTAAAACCGCTAGCGTGCCTTTGTATAAGGAGCCCTAAATGTTAATTTTTAGCATTGGAGATATCAGCTGGGACCCGCGTAAGGCCTGACAGCTTCCTTATCTGGAATTAGCCCAGGATATTCCGTGCTGGTGCCTGAATATAGCCTCGCATTGAATATCCAGGGCCAATTCTGCCCATGACTGGCAGCTAATAAGAAAACACCAACTGCTGTGAGCTGAATATTGGCCTGTATATTTACAGTATTTGTGTGTTTATTTATGTATTCAATTTTCAATACTGTTATGCCAGGGAAGCTCAGAACAGTTTCCTTCAAGCATGTCAAATTCAAAGGCTGACACGAGTCAAATAAACAAGGTTTAAGTTTATGTGGGCCGCAAGAAAGCAAAAACATTATTTTTCATAGAAATTTAGGTTTATTTCAAAAAGTACAGTATAAAAAAGAACAAGAGCAATGATAAAATTCATGTTTTCTTCCCAACACTTGGCATCTCTTCTATGCTACTATTTTTCCTATTTCGGGGGAAATCTTGTCCACAATGATTACTTTTAAAACTGACCCAAGGTGAATGTCGGTAATTCTGGATCTGATAGGAGACTTATATCCTTTCATAAATGTAAATAATTTCATATGCAAATTTTCGAGTATTTTCAAACCTGGCTGGCAAATATTTGTAAAATTCAAGCAAGCCAATTTCACTTTCACTGTATTTTGTCTTCAAACCTGAAACACACTGGATCTCAATTACTTCCATTTGCATATGATTAGGTACTGATTCTATATTTACTGAGAAAATTGAAGACAACAAAGAAAACTTGTCTTCCAAAGATTTAAAATCTGTAAATCTTGTTTCAAACTCAGTTCTAAGGTTTAAAATTTTTCTGCGTATTTTTGATATGATGCAATTTCACCTAAACTTGATTTATGTTGCATGTCGTAAAGTGAGTTACATCTTCATTTTTCAACTGCTTTCCTTCCGTTTTTTTTCCCTAACTGTTCTTACCTTTCTGTTCATTGTAGTGCTACCCTTTTTCCTCTCGTGTGAGTTTGATTTGTGAGACTCTATAAATGTCTTTATTGAAAAAAAATGTAGTTACTAATTTTAATGTGTCTGTACTACCGTGCTTTTTTAAAATTTATTTATTTATTTATTGTAAAGCCGCTTTGTAATTTAAAAAGGCAGGATAACAAATTTTTGATAAACTTGAAACTTACATTGGAATGCTTTAACTTGATCACACATGCTGGTAATCTGATCGTTTCCTTGCAGTTTTAACTTTAAATCGTTTAAGTGTTTTGTTATATCAACCATGAAGGATGAATCTTGAAACCATACTGGATCAGAAAACAACCTTGTGTTTTGATTTTTAGTTAAACTGACATATTTCTTCTTTCGTCCCAGAATTGTTTAAGGACCTTGGAGTAGGATAGCCAAAGTACCTTGGTAAAGTAGGACTAACCGGAATATTCGCTTTCTAATCCACTTAAGATTGCAGAGAATTGTCGCTGATTTAAGCCTCAAGATCTTATGAAATTGATAATTTTTTTGACAAATGTTAACATACATTTTCCATGTTTATTACCTTTGTGCATAATACTTCTTGATGTATAATGCAATGTGTATGATGAATCTTGAATCCATCACAAGTTTCACTTTTTTTTTTTTCAGTAATTTCACAAAACCATTGTTTTTTCCGGTCATTGAAGGAGCTTCATCAGTAGCTACAGCAGTTAGTTTTGACAGAGGTAAATTGTATTTTTGCAGAAGTTCATAAACACAATTAAATATATCTCGTCCCGATGTAGTGCCACACATCGGTACTAGTTCCAATAATTCCTCAAAAATGTTGAAATTCATGTCGCAAGCATGAAGAAACAGCTAATTGAGCTATGCCCCCAATGTCTGTACTCTCATCACAGGCAATTGAAAAGCCTTTGAAACTAGATGATTTTGCTTTGATCTGGTCACTTAAATTGCCAGCCAGCCAAATCAGTAACTCTTTCTGCAACTGTATTTCGAGACAAAGAGATTGAAAAACCTTCACACTTCTAGGACAATTTCTGCAGCTTTAATTAGACATTCCTTGATGAAATCACCTTCGGTAAAAGGTTTTGAGTGTTTAGCTATCAACTCTGACAAAGTGTAGCTTGCATGCACTGCCACTCACTTCCTTTTGATACTTTAGTAAACATGAACTGTTGTTTTTCAATCCCAACTTGAGCTCTTTCAACCTTTGTTGTCTCATTAATCCTTTGTAATTGTCATATTTTGATTTGTGCTTTTCATAGTGACGTTTAATGTCGTATAACTTTGGTACACTAATAGCATTATTATATATCAAGCAAATTATCTTTTACTTCACAGCAATTGTTCATCAACAATTTTTTGTTAGTTTTACTATCACTTGGTTTTGATAAAGACATACTGAATACAAAGAGTTGAAATAAATGAGTAATCGTTAACACGCAAAAAATAACACAGAATTGCACAAATTAATAAGCGTAGCGTAAATAAACCTATACTTGTATTTTTATTGTACTCCAAAGGTGAAATATATCCTGTTAGGCGCACCGAGCAAGTCAATACAAAACTAATAGCATGGTAGATATTATTATTGTCTAATTCACTGCTAGTATTAGTGGGGGGAAATGGTGAATTATGACTAGAGGCGCAAATTGTCTCAGTCATAAAGTCAGGCACACTGCTTTTGCCAACTATGTTGCATAGTTTGGCATCGTCGGCAAACAGTGATACTTTTCCTCTAAGTCCTTGGGTCAAATCTCCTATGAATAAATTGAATTTTTACAGCAGCTGTAAGAAGGTAATTTAGATTCGCGGTTAAGGGCAGGGAGGTTTGTCGGACCGGGGCTGTTGTCGGTCGGTCGGGGAAGTGCCACAAAAGTAAGGGAACCTGGCCGGCTGTGCTGCACCCGGGGCGGTAGAGAAGGAGGGGGGGGAGAAGGACGCTGAAAGGCCATGGTGAAGACAGGAGGGGGGGGAAGGACTCTGAAAGCACTTGAAGACAGAGGAGGGAGAAGGAGGCTGAAAGCACATGGGGGAATACAAAGGGGTGGAGAAGGACGCTGAAAGGCCATGGGAAGGGTGGGGGGGGAGAAGGACACAAAGGAAATGAGGAAGAGAGAGTAGGGAGAAGACGCTGGCAGGGAAGAAGACAGATGCCAGACTATGGGGGGAGCAGAGAGAAGAAGATGGGTGCCAGACCAATTTGGAAGGGGGAAGAAAGGGAGAGGCACAGTAACAGAGCAAATGGAAGATGCAGAAGGAAGAGAGATAGTGGATGGAAGGAATTGAATGAGAACATGAGGAAAGCAGAAACCAGGCAACAAAGGTAGGAAAAGAATTCTATTGCTTTAGTGAATTAATTAAAATTGTTGAAATAAATTCTGATGTTCTTTTAAGTTTTATTTGTTGTGCAGAAGGTGTGCGGAAGAAGGGGTAGTCTTATACAGCGAGTATATAACAAACTCTATATTTTAACTGTAAAAGTTGGGGGTTCGTCTTATATGCCCAGTCGTCTTATACGCCGGCAAATACGGTAATTGTTTCCCCTATTTTGTCCGGCGCTGAGGCCAGGCTTACTGGTCTGTAATTTACTGAATCTCCCCTGGAACCCTTTTTAAAAATCAGCATAACATTGGTCACCCTCCAATCTTCAGGTACTACAGGCGATTTTAACAGGTTACAGATCTCTAAAAGATCATCAATTTCACGTTTGAATTCTTTCAGTACCCCTGGGATGCATACCATCCGGTCCAGGTGATTTATGACTCTTTAACTTGTCAATTTGGCTTAGTATGTTGCCCAGGTTCACCGTGATTTCTTTCCATTCCTCCACCTCATCACACTTGAAAATCATTCCAGTTCAGATAGATTTCTTACATATTCTGCCGTAGACTGAAACAAAGAATTCGGTCTCTCCACTCTGGCTTTATCCTCCCTGAGCGCACCTTTTACTCCTTGATCATCTAAACTTTTAACCATGGAAACAATGATCAGTGCTAGCTTAAATACATCTACTTGCCCTGAGAGAGAAAGGAAATTAACCCTCTGCTATGAAAAAGGCATTACATATATATTCCACCCCCTTCCCCAAATACTGACAAGCCAAAAAGCTTCACAAAATAATTTGACTAATACAGCTAGGAATAGAAATTAATGCTGATTGAAAGGCAGCTAAGGCTCCTATTTATGTAGCGATAATAGGCTCTACAAGGAGAACTGTATAGGAAAAAGAGAGAGAAGCATGCCATCAAGAGGAATTGAGAAGCTACTGAGAAACTAACAAAAAGAAATCTAAGCCTCATAAAAGAGCACGCTCTGTGTTTTGGATTTTCAATAAAAATTGTTTGAATATAAAAGAACATGCTGTAGAAGCAGCCCTAAAGAAACTTGCCAAAAATTAGATTCCCTACCCAGGAAAGCAGAGCTGAAAATTAAGACACAGAGAGCCAATGGGGAAAAGTACACTGAAGAGAAACAGTTAAAATTCAATAAAATACCTAAAAATGCAAATTCATTCAACGTTTGTTCTACAGCAATTGCCCAGAAAAAGATACTAAAATTATGAAATTGTGACTTGAGGAATAAAAGGCATATGATTTTCCCATTCTGAGACCATTAGAATCCCTCCCCCCAGCAGTGCAGAACTAGGAGCTGGTGGGATATTTACCACCAAAAATTGTATAAAAACAATTATACCTCGCCACATAACATAATAAAGGGGAAGGGGTATGCAATCACGAAATGTCACCCTAGCTTCTGCCAATATGCAAAGTAAGCCACACAAGGAGCTAACTTCTATCCTAAGAAAGCCCCTGCTCCACTGACCTCCATAAACCACTGGGTCAAGGGGTTGGCTGAGCAACACCAAAGCAGAGACAGAGAATACACTGAACATTCCATGACTGCAAGATACTCTTAAGGGGCAACTCATAAGGAACTACTTACATTCCTTATTGACCAGACTAGACAGTTATGGCTAACAGCAGATGGAGACCAGAGAATGCATGTTACAGTCAGGTAAAAGCTGATGGTCAAAATAGGGATCTTGGAAATAAAAAACAGTTTTTGTAATTTATCCTCATGAGACTAAGCTCCCCCTCCCCAAAGAAACAAAATGCGGGCCTGGTTTAAACACTAATTGGACAAAATACTAAATGCAACCATATCTATATGTTTAGAAATTATTCCATTTGTTAAAAAGCCTTTGTTAGAATATAGTAGAAGCACCAATTCTGATTAAACAGGAAGCGGTTCCAAAGTTCAAATGCACATCAGAAAAAATCCACATATGCTAAGGTCATACTTTGCTAGCAACTGTGTTAATACTGTTTAAAGCCATTTGGGTCCAGCTGCTAACCACATGTTGAAGGCGTCTTGCATGCCTTCGTAGAGAAGACCTGGAGAATCTTTGAGTGCGTTGTGTGAGCTGCAAATGGTGTACCATCATATGATGATAATTTAATATAGCTTCATCTCTAAAAAGAATCACACACAAAAAGTCATGTTCAAAACAATGGCCAGGACAGCGATCCACTGTGGCTCAATTATGCAGTATACAATGACAAAGCCTACAGCCACATGCACGTAGAGAAGAATAGAAACTGTAGTATTCAAGCACAGATCGTAAGCTTCTGCACAGCTGCAAAGGTATTTGTATTCTTCTGCGCACATTGGCCTATATCACTTGCAAGGTCAATTTTTGTTGCAACTTAAGCACCAGAGATCTGTTGCAGTTATTGACTTCAATACACAAGGTAATAGGAGTCAGCAATTTGCAATAGCAGAACATTAGGAGACCCTTCCGTTTCTAAAATCATGTTTTGTCTTATTTCAGGATGTTTTTAATCATAGAAATATTAACCTGGTCACTGATAATACAATATCCACTGTATGAACACATCCATTGAAATGCACTGAAGAGTCAACTCTTCAAGTCATGGTTCCTTCCACACCTACATAATTCATCATGGATGCTAAGGGCATCTTGGCCCAACAAATGTAACCAGTTATCCCTAATCATTGTATCACCACAGTTCCTAAATTAATTTTCAGTCTTCATTTTTTCATGCTGCATTTCAGGGTGGATTTAAAAAAAAAAAAATCAATGACTTAAATTTGTTTTCTTTTTAAATTAGATTTTTAAAAAAATTTAAATTGGACCCTTTTTATCTAAAGATAGTTTTCTATTTAAGATACATTATATTAAAAGTTAATCATCATAAAATAAGGATTAGTTTTTAAATTATGTAGCATGGGGCTTTATATTAATACAATGTTAACATTTTTAGGTAAATGAATTCCATTAATCCATTCATTTCGTCTCAGACAATTTTTCTATCTAAAAGATATTATCACAGATGCTTGGCTTTGCATTTCTCAAAATTGTGAATTTGTGTCTTTTACGAAAGCATAGCATGGGTTTTAGTGCCGGCAGCAGCTCTAACTACTCCGATGCTCATAGAATTCCTATGAGTGTTGGAGCAATTACCGCCACTATCACCCACGCTATGCATTCGTAAAAGAGGGGGATGAGTTAATAAAAAGACCTTAGCCTTTGCAAATCGATGTACACAGAATTAACCCCTGTCTACCAACGAACCTCAATTTATTAATAAATTACTTATTCCTCATAATACGTCGTGTTCCCTTAGGTCCTCAAATCAAAAACTTTTAGCAATTCCCTCATTGAAACTCATAGGAACACGACGATAGGATATGTACTCAGTAATGGCTCCGCATCTATGGAATACCTTACCTCAATATATAAGAGAAGAAAATGAGTCACTTAAAAGTAGCTTAAAGAGTTTTCTTTTTAAAGATGCCTTTAATCTTTAAATATGCTCAAAGTATATTTTAGCTTTTTCTCACTTTTCACTTTCCCCTTCCCATTGTTCTTTCCATTTATGTTCTCTTCTATATTCTAAAAAATTGAATTGTAGTTCTACCCTCCTTTCCTTATGTATCTATTAGTCTGTCAGTTTAACCCATTATATTTAATAATTAATTGGTATATGCTTATACTTTTTAAAATTTGTAATTCGCTTAGTAAATTAAATAAGCGACTCATCAAATCAAAATAAAAACTTGTGTTAAGTTTATATAGCCACAAGGAGCTAAGTGTGAAGAGGGAGGAGCAAGCAGAATACTTCACAAGTCCTTGGGATCTTTCTGTGTATAGCCTGGAGGTATGGCCAGTAGGAAAAAGGAAGAATTGATACCTCTGTATAAGACTCTGGTGAGACCTCATTTAGAATATTGTGTACGATTCTGGAGGCCGCACCATCAAAAAGATATATAAAGGATGGAGTCGGTCCACAGGAAGGCTACTAAAATGGTGTGTGGTCTTCGTAATAAGGCGTACGGGGACAGACTTAAAGATCTCAATCTGTATACTTTGGACGAAAGGTGGGAGAGGAGAGCTATGGTAGAAACGCTTAAATACCTACGTAATATAAATGTGTACGAGTCGAGCCTCTTTCATTTGAAAGGAAACTCTGCAATGAGAGGGCATAGGATGAAGTTAAGAGGTGATAGGCTCCGGAGTACTCCGAGGAAATACTTTTTTAAGGAAATGGTGGTAGATGCATGGAACAGTTTTCCGGAAGAGATGGTGGAAACAGAGACTGTGTATGAATTCAAGAGGGCCTGGGATAGGCACGTGGGATCTCTCAGAAAGAGAACGATAATGGTTACTGTGGATGGGCAGAATAGATGGGCCATTTGGCCTTTATCTGCCATCATGTTTCTATGTTTCCATATTAGTCTCTCCTTGGCGGAGAAAACCTGTAATGGCAGCAGGCTGTAAGAGAATGTGGGAATGTTTTATTGAAACTCCTCTATGTACCCATAGGTACATCAGGCAGACATGTGTGCAAAATGCACACACTGCAACAAAGAAATGCAAAGCCTGGTGGTCCAAATCAAGAGAAAAGCTCTGAAGATGACAAAAGGTTGGATTACTACAAAGCTCTATATCTGGGGATGGTATCCTCCAGGTGTAGAGCACTGCAGTAGATACAAAATGCTACTGTTCAACTTATTTGTGGAGGTGGTAGGTTTGAACATGTTATCCCCCTCTTGCAGCAATTACATTGGTTGCCTATTAAGAGCACAATTGTATTTAAGTCATTGGTGTTGATTTCTCAAGCTGTTCATAATGGAGTACCTTGGTATCTGTCACAAACTATGATAATAATAATGTATTTTTATATACAGCCAAACCATCAGTTCATGGCAGTTTACACAATATTATATTAGGGAATAGAAATACAAAGTCATAAAACAATTATTAAAAATAGAAGAAAACACAATGCCGAATAAATCTTCAAAGTCCTGGTTCAAATTTAAGTGACGCCAGAAACGGCAGAACGTCAATGCCTGGCATCACTTAAATTTGAACCAGGACTTTGAAGATAAGTTTTCATCAAATTATTTATTCAAGCTGAATGTTTAAAGTATAACTAAATGAAAAAAAATATAGTTATCTGGTGGTGTATGAGCCTAGGAGGAAGCACCGGCGGCAAAAAAAGCCCCATAAACTTATACCTTGTGTATTTGGGGTGCCGCTTCTGACGGCTCTAGAAACACTGCCTGAGAACTTTTTGGAAGTTAGCTTAATGATTTGACTACAACACTGTGTAAAGAATATTGTCAAACAAAAGGAAGGATTTGTACAATTTGGTGAATATCAATAATAAAATAACAGCACAGACATTTTTGTTTAGAGGAATTATCATCAACCTAAAGGATTCTGGAAACTATTCACCTTCGAGATCACAATCCTCCTGGTTTTACAAATTTCAGAGTTATCTGTCCAGGATAGTGTTTCAGTCACATCATATACATCACATATTCACAGTATATCGCCTAAAAAAAGAAAAAAATCCGACCATCCAGGAACCATCATAGAGAAAGAGATTAGATTCTTACCTCCTCAGTAATCTTCTTTCTTGTAGATGTGTCTAGTGGTCTTGAACACTAAGGTTCTGAGGGAGCTGCTCCTGCACCCTCAGTTCATATTAAAGCTATCAAACAGTACTGTAATAAAAGACACCTGGAAGGAGGGAAGTAGGAAAATATCTACAACGCAGCAATCCTCACTCAACAGGATCAAGATATAGGATGGCAAAAAGGCTTCTAAAGTCATTTACATCAATATAAAAATCCAGTGTAGATGTTTCGACTTGGCTCATATCATTGCCTCCTTTGTCAAATGCAGCTTATTTATTTACGTCTGTATAAAATCAAATGTCGGGGAGCCTTGCTCATACTAGGAGGATATTGCTGAGGGGTTTGTTTGCCGGTCCCCGGTCTCCTGCAGCAGCGGTTTCTGTTTCTCCTCTACTTGCCGGCAGGCATCTACAGAGACGGACCCCCTGACGTCATCGGGTCCTTCTCCTGCACTTTAAAAACAAGCCGCCGCCGCGGTTGAATTTGGGAGCCTTGCTCATACTAGGAGGATATTGCTGAGAGGTTTGTTTGCCGGTCCCCGGTCTCCTGCAGCAGCGGTTTCTGTTTCTCCTCTACTTGCCGGCAGGCATCTACAGAGACGGACCCCCTCGGGTCCGTCTCCTGCACTTTAAAAACAAGCCGCCGCCGCGGTTGAAATTGGGAGCCTTGTTCATACTAGGAGGATATTGCTGAGGGGTTTGTTTGCCGGTCCCCGGTCTCCTGCAGCAGTGGTTTCTGTTTCTCCTCTACTTGCCGGCAGGCATCTACAGAGACGGACCCCCTGACGTCATCGGGTCCGTCTCCTGCACTTTAAAAACAAGCCGCCGCCGTGGTTGCGGCCGCCCCTTGGGAGCCCCTTGGAGCCACGAGGAGTCCGGGAGCTGGAATCGGCTGGTAATATAAATTATTTCCTATAATTTTTTTATATGACTATTTGAATATGGGAAAAAGAAAAATTAAACAAAAAAGCTCTACACCAGTGGTATCTGGTCCAATGGACAGACATTTAACATTATTTTCTGATAATCCACCTGTGGTACCATTAAATGTTGATTCCTCCATGTCAGGAGCTTCAATAAGTCCCCTCAACCGCACTCCTCCCCTTCACCCGGTACCCAGTGATAGTGGGAATATAAACCCTACTATACCCGATGCTCAAGTGGTTTCATCTACCCATACAAATTAGTATATGCTGAAATACCTAAACCATTGATTTTTTCTGGAGTGGATGAAAACCCACGAACAGAGGAAACACATGATATTACTTTAAAGGACTTATGGTTAGGAATATCTAGAGTTCAAGGGTTTCTCAGGACAACGATGAAACAAATGAGAGATTTTTCTCAGTTAGTTTCTTCTAAATTAGAAAATGTGGATTCTAACCTAGGTTGTTTGGATAAACGACTAAATGCTATTGAAACTCAATGTAATAATTTACAAGCTGTCTCTGTATCAGCTGTTAAAGATTCTACAATACATTCTAAAATTGAATCTATAGAGAATATGAATAGAGTGAAAAACCTCCGCTTGGTCAATTTTCCAGTGACTCACTTATTGTCACCTAAGATTCTATTAAGAAAGTTTTTTAAAGAATTACTGGGAATGGCCAATGCGGAGAATTTTCCAATAAATAATTATTATTACATTCCTCCAAAAAAAGTCGAATCTGCCCAGGAGGTGGACCATCTGACCACACCAGAGGTAAATTTGACTGAATTTTTGGAAGATACACAGGATGTGATTCAGAGTCGGTCCACCCTGGTAATAACATGCAAGAGCGAGATGGATAAGATGTTGATAATGAAACTTTACTTTAAAAATAGGTTAATGAAATTTTGTGGGGATTTGGTTAGGATTTTTCCGGATGTATCTAGAACCACTCAGTTGAGGAGGAAAGAATTTTTGAAATTGAAGGATAGAGTGTTGGCACTGGAGGCATCCTTTTACCTGAAATTTCCTTGTAAATGCTTGATTAAGTTACAAGATATTGAGTACACCTTTTGGGATCCTATACAACTACAACAATTTTTAGTTGCAAGAGAATAGAGATAGAAATGAGATTTGTTTCACCTAGCTGAGAATATGAGGAGAATAAATATAAATAATATCCCATCTTAAGGAACGATTCAAGGTTCTTTAGTGTGAACCAATAATTTTTTTCCTTTATTTTCTTGAACTTTATTTAATTAGAAATAGTAAGATGTACTCCCCATTAATGTGGGCTTAAAAGGAATTATGTATGTATGATTTGATTATGTATTGTTTTATGTGATTTTCCTTTTTTCCTTTGAATTATTGGATATTGTAATGTATTCAAAATTATAAATTAAAAAAAAAAAATCAAATGTCTAGTATACAGTTTAATCAGACAATGCTGCAAATGTATACAAGATAAGAAGAAATTTAGAAGAGCATGAAGAGAATACCAAGCAACATATGGTTGCAGTGCTCATTTGCTGTATCTCCTAGACCAGGGGTGTCAAACTCAATCAGATAAGGGGCTGAAATCTAAAACATAGGCCAAGTAGTAGGCCACATTTTTTTATTAAGATACTTAGGGGTCCTTTTATTAAGGTATGCTAACTGATTTAGCGTGCACTAAATATTAGCACACGCTAAATGTGCACCTTAATAAAAGTCTTAGTAGAAGTATAGGGTTACCACCTCTCCAATCCCACGACGGCTCTGTGATATAAACAAAATAAATAAAAAAGATTTTTCCTCTCTCTTTTATGTCCTAGTTCACGCTTGCTGTCTAACACCAGCTCTGACAGTATACACATTTCAAATCTGACATATTGTAATCACAAAACAGAAAATAAAATTATTTTTCTACCTTTTGTTGTCTGGTCATTATTCAAATCATGTTACTCCCAGGCTCTGGTTGTCTTCTGATAACTTGCTTGCCAGGGTCTCCTGCCCATTTTTTGTTTCATTCTTTCTCCGTGCTAACCATCCAACTCTGTCCTCCCCTTCCGTTTAACTTGCCTCTCACCGAAGGTCTGGCATCTTTCCTTTTTTTTTCTTCTCCATCCCCGCAACTGCAGCGATGGACCCCACCATTCCCAGATCCAGCATCTCTTATTTTCTCAACCACCCTTTCATCCAGCATCTCTCCCTCCTTCCCCACCACCCCAGAGTCCATTTCTCCCTTTCTCTTCCCAACTATCCTCCTATCCAGTATCTTTATCCCCCCCATCCATACCATCCCTTGTGTCCAGCTTCTCTCCCTTTCTGTTCCTTACATCCCTCCATCCCATTGTCCACCATCTCTCTCCCTCTTCTCTGTTATAGAGCCATTATTTCTTCCCTTCCTCCCCCCACCCTCAGTCTGGCATATGCACGTCTCTTTGGACCCCTCCTTCCCTCCCTCCGTGTATTTCTACACCAGTGTCAAAAAAATAAAAAATCATTTGTTTAGTCACAGTTTTTGACACTGGAATTTTCATTGAGGATCTCCCAGTAACAGTGGGATATCTATCTTGCCATATGAGAACCATCTACCCATCGGACTGAGTTTCATCTGTCTAATAAGATAAGTGCGAGTTTGATTTACTAGAACTTTTGAATTTCGCTATACATTATAGTTGATAGGTGGCAGGAGGGTGCCATGATGTTGGATAACACACCATCTTGAGACACCGTCGCTGATGCAAATGGGGTTAATTGACTGAGCACTATAGTACTTCTCACAAATTTTTTTATTTTATATATTTGAAGAGATGTTAGGATTTCTATAGAGTTCCGCCATAGTTAAGGAAGTCCATTTTATTTTTGTTACCTCCTAATATTTTCTAATTGTTGATGATCTTAAGGTGGCCAAACAGGTTGAAAAGGCAATGTTGAAAGCAAGAAGGATGCTAGGTGCATAGGAAGATGTATGGCCAGTAGGAAAAGGGAAGTATTGATGCCCCTGTATATAAGACTCTTGTGAGACCTATTTAGAATACTGTGTACAATTCTGGAGACCATATCTTCAAAAAGATATAAAAAGGATGGAGTCCGTCCAGAAGAAGGCTACTAAAATGACTGCTGATTTTCATCATAAGGTATATGAGAACAGATTTAAAGATCTCAATATGTATACTTTGGAAGAAAGGCGGGGGAGGGGAGATATGATAGAGGCGTTTATATACCTACATAGTATAAATGTGCATGAGGTGAGTCTCTCATTTGAAAGGAAGCTCCAGAATGAGAGGGCATAGGATGATGTTAAGAAGTGATGGGCTCAGGAGTAATCTAAGGAATACTTTTTTTGTTTTTTTACAGAAAGTGTGGTAGATGCTTGGAATAGTCTCCCAGTGGAGACAAAGACTGTCTGAACTTAAGAAAGTGTGGGACAGACATGTGAGATCTCTTAGGGAGAGGAGATAGTGGATGCTGCAGATGGGCAGACTGGATGGGCCATTTGGCCTTAATCTGCCATCATGTTTCTATGACGTGTATCCAGGAATCATCCATCTGTAATGCCAACTATAATAAGCTTCAGAGCTAAAGGGGAACCATTCAGGAAATATACATTTGCTGACGATGTTTTAAAGAAAGCCACATCAGTGAACTGGTGGAGGTCATTTATTAAGCACTCGGATTTAGAGCTGCTTCTGCTGGCACAGAAAGAATATTCTCTTCCTCTGGATTTATTCATTCCAAATTGAGAAATTGTTTGAGACACGATAACTCTGGAAAAGTTGTTTTTCTTTTCCAGATTATGAACAAACAAGAAGATGGAGATGAAGATGAGTGAGCTACAGAAGACAGTATTTTAAGTTTTTCATGTGTGGACCTGGCTGATTTAAGTTTTTTGAAAGATATTTTGTTTAACCATATCAGTTAACATGGATATTTAAGCAAATACAATTCTATGCTATAATGTTGTTACTATTTGGGTTTTGGTTATGTATTTGTGACCTGGATTGGCCACTGTGGAAACAGAATACTGATTTAGATGGACCATTGGTCTGACCCTGTACTTATGTTCTTATTGTTTTGGTTAAATAAAATTATTTAAATTATTATTAAGATGATTTTTTGTCTCCTTTTAATAAAGTACAGCAGAAAAGTTGTCCAAATGATTAAACCTATTAAATTGGAGATAGTTCACCTCGCTATAATTTCATGTTTATTTATATATTTCTAATAGTAATGTATAACAAAATCAGTAATTTTTTTTATATTAATGTAAAAGTGATTTTTCAAAAAATGATACCTTCACCTGATTGTAAATATTAAGATGATTCCAGCAAGAAAAAATTAGTTTCTGTAGAAAACCATAATTTAAATCTAGACTGACTAGTGATTTAAATCAAATTCCCCCTGCTGTATTTGATTTGTCCAATACAGATTTTAACTATCAAATAGTATTTCCTCAGATGTCTTCTGAGCCTGTTTGCTCCCCTCCCTGAGTGGGTTCCTCATCAGTAATCTACTTTTTAATGAAAATTGTTATTTTGTGGAAGTCTTGTCAGATATTTTGATGTTTCTAGAGAGCAACTCCTTCCCTCATTTCAGATATTATGCTTAGATGTTATCTACTATTCTCAATTTTTTCAGATATCACATACATATAGAAGCATTATAAGCAAGCAGCCTAAAAGAATTAAAAACATCTGAACTGTATAAAATATATATATATATATATATACACACACACACATGTTTATGTGAGTATATACATATATACATGCACATACCTACATGCAAGTTTCCATTTAAACATTTCAATATTATGAGCACAATGCTATGCATAATTTAGGCACAGTTAACCAGTGTGAATTAAGCAAACACAGGCAAATTAATAAACATTAGTGGAAGAACTGTTCTGGAGTGAGCAAGAAAAACAGCTATTCTAAAAGTCACAGGGGGATTTGGGGTTTTCTAATTTAAAAAAATAGTGCTCAAAATGATAATCTACAAGTAAGCTCAAGCATTTAAAGTTAAATGCTATGAACATAATTAAGAGTATGGCAAAATATATGCATAAGGCTGCCATATATATTTTTCTCCCTATCCAAAATATATGAGACATAGTAGCAAAGATTTATATTAATCTGACCTATCACCAAGCACAGGTTCTGCAGCTTGGATACAATTTAGATTTCATTTAAATTGTTATATTTCTCTGTTTATATTGCACAGCTGACTAAGGTCTCTTTACAACTATTTCTAAAAGTAAATTGTTCTCGAAATTCAGGGTGTCAAACTCTGGTCTAAATTTCAGTATGACAGCAATAAATTCTCATAAATTTGCATATTTCAAATGTGGACCAACTTGTGGCCCTCAAAATATGAGAGTGCAAACCACCTCATCCCCATAGTTCTATGTTTTTATGTTATCAAACATAATCAGGACTCCCCCTCCCCAAGTTAAGACTGAACAAATGCAATAAGAAAATGAATGCTGCAGATACCTGCTTCACATCCTGCTATGGGCCAAAAATATTACAGGACAAAGTCATCACCTTAAAACTATGTGGGTTCATTCTCATTATTCCCCAAAATCTTAACTACAAAGCAGTTTTTCTCCTCCCAGCACACACATAAGTGAAAGAGTAAGGTGATCATGTCATTACCTGGATTTATTATCTTCAGTTAGAAATGAGAGAAACGGTCATGTCGCTAATAAGATGGAAAAATATTAAGTCAGGCTTAATAACAGTCACAATAGGAGGTTTGTAGTGGTTTGTATACAACAGATTTAAATTCAGCATTTGAATATCTATTGAGACTGAAATACAATTGTATTTAAAAATGGGTTAACCTATTGTCCAAACCCATTAAAACTGCAGTTACAGGGACATATAATGGGATGGTAGCATATCAGAGTAAACTGGAAACAAAATGAAAGTATAGCCTTTCCCAGTACAACAGAATCTTAATCCTCACCAAGTGACATTATCAAATAGAGCCAAAGTCACAAATGATGACTACAAGTTTCTAGCATTTTCTGCCATGCTCTGCACATGCATGGACCATCCTATGGCAGTCAGTAGTTTATGTTTATTTAAGATTTGATATATCGCTCCTGCATTTTACTGACCTAAGCGGTATATCAAATCTAAGTAGTTCAATTATAGCTACAATTCAAAGAGCGTCCTATCGCTATCTTACCAATCAATTGGGATGCATGATTTTAGGAAAAAAGCTCCTGAGGCAGGCCGCCTACGTTGGAGGCGCCCCCGACAGCCTAGGGAGGCCAACATGCCCACCTAAGGCTAGCCATGGGCATGGTTTGCCCCGGAAGTCGCCTTAGGCGAACCTAGGCGGCTGTACGCGACTCCCTAGTCCAGCAGGAGATGCTTACAATGTAGGCCAGCAAAATGGTGGCCTACATTGTAAGTATTGCCCCAGGTACATTAGATAGATTGTGAGCCCGCCAGGACAGAGAGGGAAAACTGCTTGAGTACCTGAATAAATGCATGTAAACCGTTCTAAACTCCCCTCGGAGAACGGTATAGAAAATGGAATAAATAAAATAAAATAAATAGATGTGTCCGCTAAGCTTATCACGGCAAGAGATCTCCCTGCTGCCATAAGTTTGGTGGCCGCCATTCCCTCCCCACCCCCCGAACAAACGCGACAGAAGGGATGCCCAATCCCTCCTGCCTGAAACACCCCCCACCCGCACCTGAACTTCCTCTCCAATGTCAGAATTGGTGTTGGGGGGAGGGGGGAAGGCTGTGGACCCGGCACTTGTATGCGCCGCGCCTGGCGTCGGGGAAGCAGGGAGAACAGAACGAAAAGGCAATGCGCTGCCTTTGCGAAATACTGGTCGATCGCAATCGACCTTTTTGGCACCCCTGTTCTAGGGCAATCGGCTCCTGCGAGAGCAAGTCTGGATGCACCTGCAGTCTGAGACTTTGTTCCTTTTGTAGTTGTTATGAGGGTGGTGGATGCCTAGAATAATCTCCTGGTAGAGGTGGAGAAGACAGAGACTGTGTCTGAATTCAAGAAAGCGTAGGGCAGGCATGTGGGATATCTTAGGGAGGAGGAGATAGTGGATGCTGTGGATGGCCAGACTGGATGGGTTTTATCTGACTAATTTGGCTTTTATCTGCCATCATGTTTCTATGTTTTATAACTCTATATAAAAATTAGGCACTCATTTCCTTTACAGAATACTAGTGTAACCTGGTATGTATACAGTGCTCCCCCGCAAATTCACGGTCGGCGGTTCGCAGTCACGGTCATTTGTGGTATTTTCCGACCGCGAATGACCGGGCAGCCAGAGCGCCGGTGAGTGAAGGAAATCACTCGTTATATGCTCCGACTGCCTCTTCCTGTACTAAAGTCGGGCCTTACCAATTATTAGCTGCATGTCAAAGCAGCTCCTGATTGGTGAGGCCCGACTTTAGTACAGGAAGAGGCGGTTGGAGCATACAGCGAGTGATTTCCTTTACTCGCTGGCACTCCGGCTGCCCTCTCCTGCCTCCCCTATCTAAAAACGTATTCACGTTTTTTTGAAATTCGCAGGTTTTTGGAACGTAACCCCCACGAATTTCGGGGGGAGTACTGTACACCTATACTAGGCACAATTGCACCAGCTACAGTGATAATTAAAGGCTCATGCTTGTCTGAGATGTGTACACATTACAGTACTTTAAGTTACATGAGTCCTGCCCAGACACTACCTACACTGAAGGAGATCAGACGCTTACAAATCATACAGAATACTGCAATAAGAATTATCAAAAATGCCAAAAAATATGATCATATTACGCCACTCTTAAAAAAAGCACATTGGCTCCCTATACCCCACAGAATAACCTATAAAATTGCGCTTCTGACTTTTCCAGTAATTCAAAACAATCAATCTGATTTTCTTAACATCTTAATTCCATATACCCCCTCCAGGTTACTCAGATCCCAGTCACAAAATCTACTCTCCATTCCATCTCTCCAAATCGTGAGCATTATTCGTACAACAAATTTTGCCATTACCGCATCGACTGTTTGGAACTCATTACCTATCAAGCTACAGAACGAAAATTCTCTGGAAAAATTTAAAGGAAAACTGAAAACATTCCTATTTAAGGATGCCTTTAATCTTTAAAGTTTTTTTCTCACTTCAGCTTCCTGATTTCTCCTAGTTTCGGCTTTTCAGATGAGACCCCCCCCATCTTGTATTTTTTCTTATTTGAATTACTTTCTTTGTGATGATGGATTTCTAGCCCTCTACCCTCTTGTTTAAGTCAGTCTTGTTTGTCTCTTGTCTGTTTCCCTTCTTTTTAATGATTTATCTCTTTAAAATTTTTTTTAAATTGTAAACTGCCTAGAAGTACGATAGGCGGTATATCAAATTTTTAATAAACTTGAAACTTGAGTATGCCCAATTGCAAAATATGAACTACATAAAATACACATCTCTCTTTAATAGCAGTACTTAGGTGGCTATTGGCATTTACACATATATGTGCACATATGCATGTTAATTTTAGAGCCTATTTTACAGAATTATTCCCTAAGGGCTGTAGTATAGATTACCTGCTTTGCTGTCCTTTGTTTCAAACCATGTTAAAAAGAATTTGAAAAACATTCTGGGTGCCTCCAGACTCCAATAAATTTACAGCCGAAGCAATAAAAACGCAAGTGTGTGCTAATCCACCACATGGGCACTAGCTCTTAATTAATGTTCAAACTTATTGTCATCTTACCTTTCTTTTTTATTAATGATATCATCAAACACTCGAGAGAGGCGTTTCAGCTGGTGGATGCCCAAGGAGACACTCTCTAAGTCTACATCAAACTGCCTGCAAAATGATATATATATAAAAAAAGTTAGCATAAGCCAACACAAATCATCACACAATTAGGTATCACTTCTTCAATAAATAAATCTGAAAAATTATTAGCAAAGGTTTAGCAAGTCTAAACAGTTAAATTGTTCACTTGGCTTTAGTTCACACCATTTCATTGGTAGCTAAAGGCAAGTTATATTCAGGTATAGTGTTAACATCTCTCCCATACAGTTTACAATTTCTGTTCCCCGAAGGGTTTCTTTGTAGGCAGCAGGATAAATTGGACATAGGGAGAACAAAATTGGACATACATAGAACAAAATCTTTTCCAGAGAAAGGAAAATGGTAAAACCAGAGGACATCATTTGAGTTTGAAGGGTGGGAGATTCATTGAGAGCAATGTAAGGAAATTATTTTTTTTATAAGTTTTCATCATTACATACCAAGTAAACAAACACTTGTACAGAAAGTGAATTAGTCTGAATACAAAGGAAATTCTTCTTTACGGAGAGGGTGGTGGATGCCTGGAATGCATTCCCGAGAGAGGTGGTGAAGAAAACTGTGACACAGTTCAAAAAAGCATGGGATGAACACAGAGGATCTAGAACAGGGGTGTCAAAGTCCCTCCTCAAGGGCCACAATCCAGTTGGGTTTCCAGGATTTCCCCAATGAATATTCATGAGATCCATTTGCATGCGCTGCTTTCATTGTATGCTAATAGATCTCATGCATATTCATTGGGGAAATCCTGAAAACCTGACTGGATTGCTGCCCTCGAGGAGGGACTTTGACACCCCTGATCTAGAATCAGAAAATAATAGTAAATATTGAAGGACTAAGGCCAGTGCTGGGCAGACTTGCACGGTCTGCGTCTGTATATGGCCATTTAGTGAAGGATGGGCTGGAGAGGGCTTTAATGGCTGGGAGGGTGTAGATGGACTGGAGTGAGCTTTGACGGAGACTTCAGTAGTTGGAACCTAAGAACAGTACAGGGCAGAGCTTTGGATTCTTGCCCAGAAATAGCTAAGAAGAAAGGGGGGGGGGAACCCCCCCCCCCAACAAGACTAGATGGATCATTCGGGTCTTCATCTGCCATCATCTACTATGTTAAACCCAAGTATTGGATATTAGACAGCGCCAACAAAGTGCTCTTTGTGAGCTCTGAAAAACCAAGAAAGCTTTATTGAGAATGGAAGTCACATTCCATTTGGTAGGTTAAGCAGGAAGCAATCCCACAGAGCAGATGAAAAGCTCAGATATGCTGGGAGGGGGCAGGGGACTCTAAGGAAGGCAGATTCTCCAAACCCTGCTTGCAGGCCATTAAGGCAGGCACTCCTATGCAAGCCTTGATAAATACTAATATGAGCAATGAATTGAAAATAGTAATTCTGTCCTGAGAAGTAGAAGACAGATCGCTATCACTTTAGGTATTAGTAAATAAAATATAACAAAAGATTTAAAAATTTTTTTTTAAAAAAGAGAGCTGAAAAAAAAGGCAATTAAGACCAATGATAGTTCACAATAGGTTGTCCTGGTAGGATAATTTCCAGATCCAGATAGCTGTGAACGCTTGAGGTATTTTAGCCTCAAAAAGACATAAATCCATTTATACATATATACAGTATATCAACAATATTGGGTTTTGTGATAAAGAAGTCTCTCATATACATCAACATTTAAGGGATATTTGTTATTGACTTTGTGCACGGAATATTAAGATTATACCAGCAAGAAGTCTTTCTGTAGAAAACCATGATTTAAATCAAATCCACCCTGACCAAGTTCCAAGTTTATTTAATACTTGCTATCTTGAACATCAAGGAAATACCCGAGCGGCTTACAATTGTAAAAGACAGCATATGAGAGAGATGGTGGGGTATAAGGGAGTATAACAGAATTTGAATAGGGCTACACAATTTGATTGAAAAGAAAAGGAGGTTATGTCACTGGAAAAGTTCAGATTCTCTGCCTCAATTTGCTGGTACAAGGACCAAAGCTACTGGTCTGAACTGGTTTAGCAGGATGAAAGGCAAACATTTTACAAAAGACTTCAGGTTAGGTGGAGCCAATTTTAAAATAGAGGGTTGTTAAAACATTTTCACTTTTTAAAAAAAATAAAATCATTCAAAATGGTTTACAAAACAAATAGAACAAAGTCAGAAGTTAAAGCATGTCATGACCTGGACGTCTCATTTTCAAATTCAATAGTCTTTCTAAAATGGATCTTCATAATTTAGGACACGCACATACACTAACTTTATGAACTTGCCTTATCTTGGTGATGGTAGCAGGTGATGAATAGGGGCTCTTCAGTGCTGCTGTTCTCACAGATCTCCTAAGACCATCTTTATCAACCCAGTGAGAGATAGATTTCCAGTCTTCATAGTGCTTTGGGTCTTTCCTAGAATCTGGTTTTAGGAAAAATCGTTTACTAGATCTGGGTGTAACTTTGGTACTTGAGGACTGGTTGGTAGTAGGGATAAGTTTGCTGGTCTTACGGCTAGGAGTCCGAGATGAAGTATTTTTATTTCCTCGGTTGTCAATGCAGCTGTTTTGCTTGCCAATACCTTTAGCCTTAGCAGGAGAAGTCAACAAATATTTACTCGGACTTTGGCAAGTCTTTTGCATTTTCTGTAAAAATATGAATATCATTTGTTTATATAATAACATTTTATTGAAGAAATCCAATAAATATCCAATAATATAATACAATAAAATAATCGTTACATATTAAATTTACCATATTAACCTTTCATCAAATGTCTTTCATTTCTTCAAAATAAATTTTTAAATTACCTATTGCAATTATCAATACACTCCCCCTGTTATCTTCCACCCTTCCCTTTCCCCCCATTTGATTGTCCACGTTTCATAATATAACATCAAAATTAGTGCAGAATCATTAAAGATTATACTGGGATTAATGCAGAACATATGCTAAGGTTATATTGTACTTTTATTCTACCGTGTTTTCCCGAAAATAAGACCTACCCTGAAAATTAGCACTATCATGATTTGGGGGTAGGTCTTAAAATAAGCCCTAGTCCCTGGATTCACCGGCAGCAGCGCTTCTCCCACTGAACCCCTGCTGACCCTCCATCCTTCCCTCCCATCCGAACCCCACCAACTGCTAGTCATAAATACCTTCCTGATCTTCAGTCAACAGTCTAGACTGAAATTTTAAAGCTCAATGGTATTTTTATGATTTTATTTAGGAGTGAATGCTTTTTGGTATGGTTGTTGTTTGTATAGTTAGATTTATCCTGCTCAACAATGGAGGTTTGTTTTTTTTTGGTAAGTGAATGTTTCTTAGTATGTTTGCATGGGTCAGGTCTATCCTATTTAATAATGGGGTTCTTTTATTTATATATATATATATATAAATTAAAAAAAAAATTTAATTGTATTCTGTAAACCGCTTGGACCAGTGAAATGAACGAGTGGTATAACAAGATTAATAAACCATAATGCACCCCCATTCACAAGTCTTGCAGAACACATCAATCATTTTTTCTCAACTCCACCTCACTGTCTCTCTGGGCAGTGCCCTCTCTCATCAGTTCATACAAAAGTATTTGAACCCCTTAAAGAGGGGCTCGAGAAAATCCCTGATCATTGTAATTTTGATCTGTCCTGTAACAGTAAAACAAAAAGTAGCAAACAACTATTGCAACATAACATAAATAAGATGGAACCAAACAAACCACCAGTGTGAAACTTGCACTAACACTTCTACAGTTCTCCAAAAACCGAGTGCTCCAACTAGTCTTGTTTTTTTTTGTTTGACAGCCCCCAAATAAGTTCCTTCTCGCCTTTTTGGATGCCTCATGCCAAGCTGCTAAAAACACACACCAGAATGAGATCTAATAATGCAGGCTTCACAGACATCAGGCATTGGGGGTGGGGGAGGGGGTGGAGGTGTAAGGAATCATATGCTGTTATACAAGAAAGAGGATTATCCAGGTAAGGACCTAAGCCTCTCTTCCTGTGCAAACATCGTCCAATTCCTTATAGCTGGGACACTCTAGTCTATGACGGGACAAATGAGCCTGTGATCAACACTGAGGAACCGAAAGCAAAGTGCTTCTGTGCTGACACGACCACTTTGTAAAACTTTGTAAAGATAAGAAAAGTGGACCATGTAGCTGCCCTACAAATCTTATTGGGTGGTACCGCTCTTGATTCCACCCATGAAGCCACACTTCTGGTGAAATGAGCCTTCAACACGATTGGCAGCTGTTTACTACAGCTAATGAATGCTGAGGAAATATCCATGTATATCCAATGGGATATAGAAGCATTAAAGGCCAGATTTTAGGATTTCTGAGGTGGAAGAATAAGGCTACAACAAATTATAACCTTAAAAAAAACACAATTTTAGACCCCTCGCAAATTGCCCTGTGGCCTGTGATATCCCTATTCACAGACCAGACACTGGGAAGATGTGCTGCAGCATGCCACAGCTCCTCTCAGGATAGCTGGAATAGGAGAGGACCTCTGCCACCAGGAAAGCTAACTCTTCAGCTGTCAGTCAGGCCAGAGCCAAACTAAGCCTGAACTCTTGGGACCTCCAAAAGCCGCAAAGGGGGGGGGGGGGGGGAGGAAAGTGCAACTGATATTGTGTGCGCTCTGAATAAACACAATTGGTGCCTGTACAGCCTGCGCTAGCACTCCTGATCAAGCCAAGGAGCGAGCAAACAGCAGGAGGAACTCCTGAGCTCCACAGATCAAGAAGGTTGTTTGAGCAGGTCCTCATGGGATCCACCTAACAGCTGCAGACTAAAGACTGCTCCTCTCATGCAGGCTAGGCAGTCACTGGAGCTGAACAGGAACACAAAATCCCATGAAAATACATGAAAAACAAAAGAGACGACCAAGCAGATCAAAGTTGCTCCTACAGGCTCGCTTGCAAAAGAAATAACTGACTGGGGGCAGCAGAGATCAGAGAGAAGGAGGTGGTACTGAAAAGAGTGATCAGTATCTCCTGCAATGGACTCATAGGAGCAGATGTAAAACTCTTGGTTAAGCACACCATCCGTATTCCACTGGAAATATATGATTGGCAAACCAAAGGAAGTCAAACCAGTGAACTGCTGGAGGTCACTTATTAAGCACTCAGATTTAGAGCTGCTTCTGCTGGCATAGAAATAATATTCTCTTCCTTTGGACTCATTCATTCCAAACTGAGTAATCGTATGGAACCTGTAAAGCAGGAAAGCTTGTTTTTCTTTTCCAGACTGAACAAACAAGAAGATGAAGACAAGTGAGCTAGAGAAGACAGTATTTTAAGTTTTTCATATGTGGACCTGGATGATAGTCTAAGGGCTCCTTTTACTCAACAGTGCTAGAGGTTTTTAGCATGGGCCGGTGATGTAAATGCTACAGTGCTCATAGAATTTCTATGAGTGTCAGAGCATTTATCTCAACCTGCACTAAAAACCTCTAGCACCGTTTTGGTAAAACACAGCATAAGTTTTTTGAAAGGTATTTTGTTTAATCACATTAGTTAACATGGATGTTTAAACAAATACAAGAACACATATGCTCTAATGTTATTGTTTTGGTTAAATAAAACTACTGCATTTAAATTGTTATTAAGGTAATGGTAATTTTCTCCTTTCAATAAAGTACAGCAGAAAAGTCCAAATACGAATGATTAACCTATTATACTAGAGGTAGTTCACCTCAAAATAATTTCATAATTCTTTATCTCTGTAATGTATTTCAAATAATATAACTAAATGAGTAATTTTTAAAAATATAACTTTAAAACTAATCTGAAAAGTTATTTTTCAAAAAATGAATCTTTCATCTGGCTTTAATTATTAAGATCATACCAGCAAGAATGAGTTTTTCTGTTGCAAACCATGATTTAAATCAAATCCACTTAGAGTAAATAAACATTTTCAATCCTATAGTTTGTTGTTTTCTTTACAAAGTCAAGGACTTAGCCCCCCCTCATAGGAAAGGTTATTTCTCTACCTCCCTCTTCTGACAGGAAGGGTAATACTCATCAATCAGGATGTTGCAGCCTAGGATGATAGGAACATGGGATTTTCTCCAGGAAATAAAATTACATGTACACCAGTGTTCCATAAACTTTTCCGGCCGGCGGCACACTAGATGCAGTGCCCTGGCCAGAAAGCACCCTGAAGTCGATGTGATAATGTCACGCGCATGCGCGGAGACCCGTCTTGCTGTGACCTCGCCGTTACAGGGAGGTGCAGGGAGAAGAGGAGAGACGCCGGTCAGGAGGACAGTCGTTCACACCGGCTGATTTCCTACAGGACGTGCCTCTCACCACGAGAGGCACATCCTGTAGGCAGGCAGCAGGCGTGGACGACTCTCCTCCTTGCCAGTGTGTTGCGGCGTACCAGAAACCTCAGGAGGCATACTGGTGTGCCACAGCACATAGCTTGCGATACACTGATGTACATAGTCTTAACCCTATGAATGACAAACTCATTGGGAACCAAGTATAACGAATACAGTTCGTTTGTTATATGGATATAAATTACCTGAGAAACAGAACCAAAAGCATTTTTGGTGGTTCTGGTCATCTTCTTTAAAGGAAGCTGTTTCCCTTTTGATTCTAAGCTCTCCCAAGTTAGGTTTTCATCAATTTTGATATCCAGTTGCTTTAAAGGCAGTCGTTTTCTAACAGACATTCGGATGGTGTTCAGGGAGCTTGAAGAAGTAATCTTTTTAAATTTATCAGGTTTGGGGCTGTCATTCTCATCAAAGTTTTCCAGAACCTGATGAGTTCTCCAATTAACAGCGACTCCAACATTTGGAAATGGAGATGTCATCTTTATGTCTCGTAGCAAATTCTTTTTCTAGGAATAAGAAATTATTAGATTTTTAACAAACACATTCAGTGATAGAATGGTGCACAAAATAACATTACTTGGCCTATTAAATTAACAAGAAAGAAAAAGCCAGCTGAAGTAATCCTCCTCCTATAAACACAGCAGCAGCAGAATAACTGCATTCATCCCTGCTTTTTTATGAGGAAGAATAGAAGCGGCAAGAGAGGGAATTGGTGTGGGAGGGGGCACCCCAGGTGTACCCCTAGAGTAAGCATGTCAGCCTAAATACCCCTAATTTCAACTAACTAGGAAACCAGAACAGGAGCTAAAAAAGCAGAAACCAGGAGTTCATGAGAGACAGTGCACTGCCTGCTGAGAAAGACAAGATACTAACTAATCAGAATGCATACCACCCTAGATGACAGAGTTCAGTTTGTCCTTTATCCCCACCTGCTGATAGACAGTCATAACCCATCAGTTCCTAGATTCAGTTCCTACTGATGAAAAGAAAAAACGTGCTTCTCTATGTGCCTCCTCTCAATGGTCAGACTTTATCATTTCATCCCTGAGTCATCGATTCTCCAAGCTGAAGAATCCTAGCTGGTTTAGCTTTTCCTCATAGGGAAGTCACCCCATCCCTTAACACGTCTGAATATGTAAAAACTTAACACATCTTAGACAGCTGAATTCATTGGTTAAAAAAACTACAGAAGCTTTGAGTGCTCTTTACAAGGTACAGTGCAAAAATTGTGTCAGTTTTCCTCAGATATAACCCCAAAAGTGAAAGATCATGAAACTCAAATCTCTGTGTTGGGAAATAAGCTGGATAAATGGCATACTTCAGTTAATACTTTACAAAAAAACAGCAGTATCCAGCATTTAAAAAAAAATTATTTATTGATTTTCAAGTACAATATAAATGGCCTCTTTTACAAATCCACACTAGTGGCTACGCTGCACTGACGGCCCTGAAGCCCATAGAGATTTAAAGGGCTTCAGGGCTGTTGCGACGCGGCTTTGTAAAAGAGGCCGCAAGTGAAAAAGAGTATACAATCAAGTAGTACCATATACATCATTTATAACCAAACAAATAATACAAAATATTTTCCCCCCTTCCTCCCACCCTCCCTGGATGTGTGTGAAAATCACTTAGGAATTAAAGGCTTATTCTAGTAATCAGTGTTAACAAATTTCGGTAATGGAATCCATACTTCTTTAAATTTACTATTATGACCCAATTGTTCAGAATACATTTTTTCATATTTATTATATTGGCAAAGAATTTCCCACCAAAAGTTAAACGGCCTTTTTTACACAGCCGCGAAGCAACAGCCCCGAAGCCCTTTAAATCTCTATGGGCTTCGGGGCCGCTAGCACAGCGCAGCCGCTAGCGTGGCTTTGTAAAAGAGGCTGAAAATGCAGCCTGTCCCAGTTCTTCCAATTCCTTGTTATTAACTGCATAGCTAGTCCCGTCATAAGAAGTCTGTTTTTATTCGCATCAATTGGACTTTTAGTTTGCAATAAAGTCCCAAATAAAACAATATCATATGACAGTGGAATAGAAGCTTCCAATATCTTATTAATTTTCCCCCAAATAGACTTCCAGAAATTGAGTATCAATGGACAGTAAAACAACAGATGATCCAGTGTTCCTACATCAAGATGACAGTGCCAGCATCTATTAGACTTTGAACTATCCAACTTTTGCAAACTGGAGTCCAAAAAGTTCTATATAACAAAAAAAATCTAAGGGCTCCTTTTACCAAGCCGCACTAGCGGTTTAAGCACGCGCTGCATGCTAACGCCACCATTGAGCTGGTGTTAGTTTTTACACATAGCGCAGGGGGCAGTGCGTGCTAAAAACACTAGCGCACCTTAGTAAAAGGAGCCCTAAGTTTGTCTCATAGATGCTGACGCTGTACATCTCATCCTCCAAGTCCAAATCCGTGGACATTGAGTAGCAGAAATCTGTTGCTTTATCTCAATGCTCCAAATATCTTTTAAGCTTCTTTTTGGTTTTTTATTCTAATATTCAGATATTAATTTATGCCACTTGGAGGTCTGATCTCCTTGAAAATCTGCCTGGAAACAGACCTGGCAAGCTATATTGATTTTTAAAGTTACGCCAATCAGGGAACCCTTTCTGAATGGCCCGTTTCAACTGCAACCACTTACAACCTTGAGATTTTGAAATGCCAAATGATTGTTGCAATTGTAATAAATTTAGCAGTTTCCTCATTTGAAATTACGTCATCAAGAGTACATATGCCTGCCTGCAACCAATGTTTCCAGAGGATTTTGGACTCGCCAATTTATATCTTGGAGTTTAACCATAGGGATTTACACATAGATTGTTGTATTGGAATGGTCATTAAGGTGTTTATATATTTTAATGTACTCCAGGTAGAACGAAGAATAACATTATCCTAATATATTCTAGGAAGCTTGATACTCAAAATATGGCTCAGACGTAAGGGGGCCAGAAGATGACTTTCTAGTATCAACCAATCTGGCAGATTCTCCATGAGTTCAGGAAGGATCTAATACATGGTCCAGTACTTGGCAAATAAACTTTAATGCCAAAAAATGTAAAGTAATGCATCTTGGAAAGAGTAATCCATGCAGAACATACACCTTGAACGGTGAAAACTTAACAAGAACTACTGCAGAAAGGGACTTGGGAGTACTCATCCGGGACGATATGAAAGCTGCAAATCAAGTGGAGAAAAGCCTCAGCAAAAGCTAGACAAATGCTGGGTTGCATCAGAAGGAGCTTCATCAAAGCCTGAAGTCATACTACCATTGTACAGATCCATGGTGAGACCTCACCTGGAGTACTGTGTCCAGTTCTGGAGGCCACATTATCAAAAGGATGTAAAGAGAATGGAGTCAATCCAGAGAATGGACACTAAGATGGTCTCAGGACTTAAAGATCTTCCTTATGAGGAACGTCTGGCCAGACTACGCTTATATTCTCTCGAAGAGCGCAGAGAAAGGGGGGACACGATAGAAACATTCAAATACATCACGGGCCGCATTGAAGTGGAGGAAGAAATCTTTTTTCTCAAGGGTCCCACGGCGACAAGAGGGCATCCGCTAAAACTTAAAGGGGGGAGATTTCATGGTGACACCAGGAAATACTTCTTCACCGAAAGGGTGATTGATCGATGGAATGGTCTTCCACGCCAAGTGGTCGAGGCCAGCAACATGCTCGACTTCAAGAGACGATGGGACAAACATATGGGGTTGCTATAGAGTTATGCTTAAAAGATGGATTCTCGTGGGAGAGGGGATTCTAGAGTGAGCAGACTTGTTGGGCCGCCGGCCCTTATCTGCCATCGTACTCTGTTTCTATACCCTGACGCAAAATAAGTGCTTGATATCTATAGAAATTTGGAAAATTTACCCCTCCTGCCGATTGTGACTTTTGAAAAAATACTAAGGCTATTCTAGCAGTTTTACCCAGCCAAAGAAATTTTGGAAGAAATCCATTCAGTTTTTTATAAAAAAGAATTATGAAAATAAACCGGTAACATACTCATTTGGTAACAAACCACAGGCAAAATCATCATTTTGATGATTTGGACTCTCCCCCACCAAGAAAGATGTAATGGATTCCAATGCTCACACATTTTTTAACCTTTAACAATAAAGATTTTTCATTTACTGTCATTGTGTCTTCCAATGTTCTTTGAATCATTATACCCTCTTCCTTCCAAAGGAATGGGAATGGATCAAATAAACTTTTTACACAGTGTACATTCAATGGAAGAACCTCCAATTTACTCCAGTTTATCTTATATCCGGAAAATTTACCAAATCTATCAATCAATTCCAGTAAATGAGGGGTAGTCAATTCAGGATTTTTCAAATGAAGCAAAATATCATCTGTGGTGTTGCATTGTATGCAGTCTGATTTCTTGGCGTTTCAGTTTAACTTTTGTCTACATTTCTATTTTTAGTTTGCGATTATTCCATATTGGGCGAGGGTGTTTCTGTGTTTTTTGTGTATGAAAAGAACATGGTTTTCTGTTAGCATCGACTGTACAGGATCAATTGATGGTGCAGGATCTGGCTTGTTTACTTTTACAATGCGTGTGTTGGTGTTCTAGTGCTCACTGCAGTATTTAAGATGCTGCCTTTTCCTAGGTGCACCCTTGTTGTGTGACAAATGGATTATTACTAAAAATTACTTTTTTATAGAGAGAAGGGGGTTCTTAAAAAAAATGATCAGCACTGGCTGTCATATATACTAGGAATGCCACTGGATTTAATGACCCTATTCTAACCACCAAATTCCCCCGTCCCGCCCCGCCCCACCTGGCTACTTTATCATGCCATACAGCTGGAAAAAAATTTCACCTTGGAGAAATCCCCCACAACCTTTGCCTGATCCACAGCATCCAGCGGGTGGAAATGGACTAAAGCATTTTACTCATGACACAGAGCATCAGCTACATAACCCACTCCAGACATTAAAAACTGGAAATCCTTCCTAACAATAGTGTTTATGTTTTATTAAAACTTGTTATACCGCTTGTTCTTACGACAGGTCCACACTGTTTACAAATATACAATATATAGAAAAGAACTTTTAAAAACAGGACAGAAGAGCCCAGAACGGGTTACAAGTTTACAACTTCATTTACAGCAGATATACAGAACAGATTAAAAGGATGAAGAACAGTAGTAGAAATTCCTATGGTACATGTTTTGCATGTGCTGTTCTTCAAAAAGGACTTGTCTTTTTAAAATCGTTACATTTACGGCTGCGACAGCGACCCATCGGATTTTATCGGTGATATTAGAGAATCCGGCCCAGAACTGGTGCCATCCGGAGAATCCGACTTTTACCTTCTTCGTGCCCCACCTACCGGTTCCCCCGATGCCATAAAAGCCATCCTACTCTCCTCTCAGTTTTACAATCCAAACTGCGCAATTCCTCTTAGGATAAGGGATGCTCGACTTTATTTACCGGTTGAATTTTAATACCTGCATGCAAGGGAAGAGAAGCAAGAAACGTACTGCGCCCGCGCCCTTCAGCTTCGCAACGGGTTACGGTCGTTAACAGTAAGCCCTGACTCTCCCCCTTCCCCCCGCATCGACCGTTATTCCACCTGAACTCACCTCAGCACGCGCAACTCCTGCCCTCTTCTCCGCTCCGGTCTGTTGAGAGCCGCCAGCGTTCAAACTCTGCACAGTTTTTCCTTTCCTCCTTTCTGATTGGTCCGCCCACCGAGCCTTTCTTTCACGACTCCTCCCCGCCCTAACTTCCTGCAGTCGGGAGTCGGCGTCTGGCGCTGATGTCACCCATTGCTAGCAATGGACGCGGAGAGATTGAAGGCGAGCCTGGCATTTGAAAAGCAGTGGTTCTTTGACAAAAAAATGGGTGCAAGGCCTAACCGGTTCACTGTCTTTACAGAACTGATGAATCAAGCTAGATACCTGAAAAGGAGCAGTGTACTGGGAGGACATACCATGCATAACGCGATTTTAACAGAGTTCAGTCTTTACTTGGGAGAAAATCACTGCACTGGCTTTGAATGTGCAGAAATGCCAAGGCAGCAGCTCCAGGCTGGAGAATGTGGTCCTCGATTTATCCCTTTTAGCTCTCCATTTCTCCTTGTTTTCACACTTTTTCTTCCCTCTTTTGGATTGTATTTTTCTTTTTCCTTCCTATTATTTTGTGAACAACAAAGTAGCACTTATGTGATTTTGATGGCATATTAAGTGATAGATTCATACATAAATGGACTGAGGTTCGCCAGCAGAGTATGTATACCAAACATTTCAATGTTGTATACCATATATTTTCAATGTTACTCGCTTAGTATGTAATAAGCGATTCATCAAATTTAAATAAACTTGAAATTTAAACTTGAAACTATGTGAGCTCTATTTTCTTTTCAGGCTCCTGTAAATGTTTCCTTACATGTCCATTCTTTTTGAGCAATTATAATTCTGTTTCCTTTGTCAAATTTGCTGTCCACAGTCTTCTTCAACAATATTATAAACTGTTGTAATGTGTTTGTCTATAGCAGACATGAGCAAACTACGGCCCGTTTAGTTTTTTAATCCGGCCCACCAACCATACGAACCCTGCCGACTGCAAGCCCTACATACCTACCTCCAGAACAGCGTCGGGCCAGCAGCACTCTTAATCAGGTGAATTCCCTATGCCGCATCACCAATGATGTCAACGCACGTAGCACATGGAAAGCCCCAATAAGAGAAGGCCGCAAAGCAGCCTGTTTAGAGTGCTGCTGGCCCGACGCTGCTCTGGAGGGAGGTATGTGGGGCTTGCGGTCGGTGGGGTTCAGATAGGAGGGAAGGATGGAGGGTCAGCGGGGGTTCTTCTGTGCGGCGGGGGCTCAAGGGTTTTGCTGCATGAGGGATGGGAGAGAGGGAAGGATAGAAGCTGGGCAAGGGTTCTGCTGCACAGGGGGATGGGAGGGATAGAAAGATACTCTTGATCCGGCCCTTCTGTCAAATTTAAAAAACCCATTGTGGCCCACGAGTCAAAAAGTTTGCCCACCCCTGGTCTATAGGCAATATATCAAATGCCTTAAATAAATAAACCCCGATTACCTCTGCCCCCAATCTATCTTGGCAGCAGGAGGAGAGCATTGTTTCATATAGTTGTCTCTTGGTTGTCAGCTCTCAGAAAGCATATTGTGATCAATTTTTTAATGACAGTTTCAACTCATTTACTGACACATGTTTTGTGTAAAAGGGTTCACAATCCAAAAATATCTCTGCCCTTCTCTTAAGAATCTTGTAAAGGTAAAAACAATTACTAAGTTCTTAATTACTTAAGAGAGCCACAATGATTTCTTGGCAGACTAGGTCTTCCCCATTCATCTTTACCCACTTGCTAAGCCTGAGTACTCATTTACCAACCAAAAGTACATGGATGGTTGAGTTGGTCACAGGCCAGCTGCTTTACAGAAATCCCAGCACAGAATTTCAAGTCAAGTTGTAGCTTCAGTAGACAAGCGACCTACTGATTGCACCACAAAGCCTTCTAAGAATCTTGTATTGCTGTCATTTTACCCTTGTTTTTTTGTCACTGCCAAATCCTGCAGCTTCCAATCACTCAGCCTCTCATGGAACTATTTCCATTTCACCACTCCAGCTGCTAAGATGCTAATTCATTTATATTAAAGATCTCTTCCTGCACTTCTTCTCTGTTCCCCCCCCCCCCCCCCAAACCTCAGTCTCTCGATTGCTTTGTTTCTTATGTTTCAAGAATCCTATTGGCTTCCAGTGCAGGATTCTTATCCTTTGATGTTTAGCTGTTCATCTTACTTGATGTCACCCTTTTGTCTCTACACTCTATCCTACCCTCTTCATACTCTGCTCAGTCCTCTGCCTTGTGCCATCACTGAAACTCAATCTATGTTTTTCTTCATCCACCACTCTCTCTTGTGTAAAGACCCATAACGTTCTGCATTCCTTAAATGGCAGAATTTTCCAATGGTTCACTAAAGTATTTAAGTGTGACCTTTTTGTGCCACTTACGGTACATTTTTCAGAACCAGAGTGGTTCCTTTGTTCCTGTGAGATAATGGTGGGAGAATACTGTATATCACTTTGAGGGGCATTTAAACTGGCATAAATATCCCAGCCCAAAGGCAGTTTCCTGTTTTTGCCTAAAGCAGCTATTGTACCAAAGGTTAATACAGTAGATTGGAGGAGTAGCCTAATGGCTAGTGAAGTGGCCTGAAAACCAGGGGAACTGGGTTTGATTTTCACTGCAGCTGCTTGTGACTCTGGGCAAGCCACACAACTCTCCATTGCCCAGATACAAAACAAGTACGTGCTCTTACTCTCCGGGCCACTGGCAGCGTGAGTGAAGTAAACACACTGCCTTCGGAGACCTGGAAGCTTTCTCTCTGCTCTTGCTTCCTAAGGTGTATGTATAGAAGCTAGACTTAGAGCACTATAGCAAACAGTCACAAGGACTACCACACCTATGTTAATTGCTGCACATGCTTGGAAGAATTATTTTGTTTTTTTCTGAGTTCTGGAGATCATGCCTACACTGTCCATCCTGCTGCCTATAGAGAACCTTCAGCTGCATTTTAACAGGTGACTCTTCTGTTCTGGTTGTTGTATGCATAGGACTTGTTAACACCACTAAATAGACTGTAATTCCTAGGGTTGGTGAGGCAGTACTCTATGCATTATAAGAACATAAGAATTGCCGCTGCTGGGTCAGACCAGTGGTCCATTGTGCCCAGCTCACGTGGCGGCCCTTAAGTCAAAGACCAGTACCCTATTTGAGTCTAGCCTTATGTTCTGTTCCAATAGGAACTTATCCAACCTTGTCTTGAATCCCAGAAGGGTGCTTTCCCCTATAACAGCCTCCGGGAGAGCATTCCAGGTTTCTACCACTGTCTGAGTGAAGAAGAACTTCCTTACGTTTGTACGGAATCGTTCCCCTTCTAACTTTAGCGAGTGCCCTCTCATTCTCTTCACCTTGGAGAGGATGAACAATCTCTCTTTCTCTACTAAGTCAATTCCCTTCAATATCTTGAATATTTCGATCATGTCCCCACTCAGTCTTCTCTTTTCAAGGAAGAAGAGGCCCAGTTTATCTAGCCTCTCGTTGTACGGCAACTCCCCCAGTCCTTTAACCATTTTTGTTGCTCTTCTCTGCACCCTTTCGAGTAGTACTATGTCCTTTTTCATGTACGGCGACCAGTGTTGGATGCAGTATTCCAGGTGGGGGCGTACCATGTCCTGTTATGGCGGCATGATAACCCTTTCAGATCTGTTTGTGATCCCCTTCTTAATCATTCATAGCATTCTGTTTGCTCTTTTTGCCACCGCACTGTATTCGTGCATATGATTTTTGTTACTGACATGCATCACCTTGCACTTATCCATGTTCAACCTCATTTGCAATTTTGTGGCCCATTCCTTGAGCATATTTATGTCTCTTTGTAGGTCTTCACAATCCTTCTGTGTCCTCACTACTCTGAATAACTTTGTATCGTCTGCAAATTTAATCACCTCACCCGTCGTGCCCATTTCTAGGTCATTTATAAATATGTTGAAGAACACAGACCAAAGACCAAACCCTGCGGCACTCCACTCGTGACGCTTTTCCAGTCCGAGTATTGTCCATTTACCCCCAATCTCTGTTTCCTATCCGCCAACCAGTTTTTAATCAATGTGAGTATATCACCCTCAAATCCATGGCTCACAATTTTTCAAATTAGACGTTCTTGTGGAACCTTGTTGAATGCCTTCTGAAAATCTAGATATATGATGTCGACTGGGTCCCTTGTCCATCTGCCCATTTACTCCTTCGAAGAAGAGCAGTAAGTTTGTCAATCAAGCTCTTCCTTTGCTGAAGCCGTGCTAGCTGATCCTCATTAGTTTGTGTCCGTCAAGGTGATCGATGATGTGGTCCTTTATCAGCGCCTCTACCATCTTTCCCGGTACCGAAGCCATACTCACTGGTCTGTAGTTTCCCGGATCTCCCTTCGAACCTTTCTTGAAGATCGGTATAACATTCACCACTTTCCAGTCTTCTGGAATCTTCCCTGATTTGATCGACAGATTGGCACTAAATGCACTAGCATTTAGTGTGCGCTAAATCGGCTAGCGCGCCTTAGTAAAAGACACCCTATATTATTTAGAAATAACAAGTGGAGTTTTTTTATGGCCTGTGACCGTTACGGGTTGGTTTACTTGGCTAGTACTGAAATATGTACGTGAATATTAGCATTCCCTAGTCCTTTTGGACTTTAACTGAGGCCTTTTTCTCCACCTGTTTTGTTTGTTGATTTATGCTCTGAGTTCTTGTTATCTCCCAGTCTCCAGAAGAGAGCGGACTTTTGATATTTAATTCTGTTCTGTTTATTTATTTAACAATTTATATACCGCATAAAACTATGCGGTTTACACATTGGCTACATACATATTATCCTGATCATCCTTTAGTCGCTAAACATATGAAACAAACATTATCAAATCATAATATCAATACAAGTATTATTAAATCATAATTCCATTGAATACAATACAGAAAAGCATTGAATATTACATTCAAGGCAAAAATATTCTTAACACTATGGGCTCCTTTTACACCTTTTACAAAGCTGTGCTAGTGGTTTTATTGCACGCACCGAATTAGCGCACACTAGCCAGAAATCTACCACTTGCTCAAAAGGAGGCGGTAGTGGCTAGTGCGTGCGGCAATTTAGCGAGCGCTATTCCGCGCGTTAAGGCCCTAATGCGGCTTTATAAAAGGAGCCCTATATCTTGAAACTGAAGAGACTACTGAAACCTTAGCATAGGAAGGCATTGACAAAAAGCTGCGTTTTTAACATTTTCTTAAAATTGATCTTCCCCGCACAGAATTGCAGAATGCCAGGCAAGGCGTTCCAAAGTATCACACTGGCCACAGACAGCATGTTTGAATACATGTATTTTGAACGGGTATTCTGAAGATTATGATTCTTATTTTGTGACTTATTTATAGATATATCCAGTGAATTGAAAAGTTGATGATAATTATGCTGAGCAGTTCCGGACAGCGTGGTTAGAAAACAACGTAATTCATTTCATGACTTCTTTGCAGCCAAGTTACATTACATTTTGGGAAGATAAAAAGGATTTTACAATGTGATGTGTTTGTTGTATTCATTACTTGTATTCACAACATGATGGGATGAGGCCAAAGTTTGGTCTGTGAAGAAAGCAAGCTCCTTTGCATTTAGATTGAAGACCTTGGACTGTATCTCTCAGAAAGATCTGTGAAACTTCAGTCAACATGCTCTTCAAAACAGTCCCCCTGCCCCACGGAAAACAAAATAAATATATACATATGTAAAAGGAATCTAATAGACTTGTGCGAAAATGTAAGAATATTGTATTTTCTTCTTGAATTCTAATTCTCCACAACTTTCTCAAATGCTTAAAACAATTTGGGGCTAGATATCCTAAGCATTTTGGGGCAGATATACAGTGGTACAAACCTTTGACTTATCTAGCTCTCATAGACATACTGTATGGTGTAGTCTTGTTTTAAAATAAAGTGTGTTAAATCCTTTTTGGAAGCCATTATTGCACAGTACAATATTATTTACAAGAAATTGTAGACTCATGCTTTCCATGTTTTCCAGCCCAGTCCTAAATAAGCTTTCTTTCGTGCTTTCTGCAGTGTATACACATATGTGGTATTTGCATGTACAAGGTCTGTTCAAAAAGTTCCAGGATTGATTTTATTAAACAATCTTACAACTTATTCCACTGAGTCCCCTTCCATATGTATACACTTTTCCCAACATCATTTCCACTTCTGGAAGTCCTTAAATGCATCTTCAGGAACTGCCAAAAGTTGCTACATTGAATTTTGCTTTATGTCTTCAATGGTGTCAAATCGCTTTCCTTTCAGCATGGATTTAAGTTTAGGGAACAAGACGTCAGCAGGGGCCAAGCGAGGAGAATAAGGTGGCTGGGGAAGAGCTGTCATCACATTTTTGCACAAAATTTGTGAATTTTGATGCATTCAGAACACCTTCCATAACTCATGACACGTTCCCCATAAGACATTTTCAACATTTCATAAGCTTCTCTAGCGGTCTTACCCAATTTAAAACAGAACTTCACACTTTAGCGCTGCTCATTGAGGTCGCACATGATGAAAAATAGCCAATCCCGAAAACACACTTTCACAAAAACTGCTGTAGCTTGGACACGAGAACAGATATCAACAAACAGAAAAAAAGGTGGTTACTCATGAGGTTTCAAGCTACTCAACGCCACCTAACATCTCAAAAGAACTTCCTGTTGGTACGCAATTCAAAGTGTCTTGGAACTTTTTTAACAGATCTTGTACTAGATTTCAGCTAGGGTTCATGAGATCTTCAGTGCACAGAAAAATATTTCATGTATATTCATGTGATTATAAGAACATAAGAAGTGCCTCCGCTGGGTCAGACCTGAGGTCCATCTTGCCCAGCAGTCCGCTCACGCGGTGGCCCAAGAGGTCCAAGACCTTTGCAGTAATCCTCTATCTATACCCCTCTATCCCTTTTTCCAACAGAAACTTGTCCAATCCCTTCTTGAACCCCAATACCGTACTCTGTCCTATCACGCCCTCTGGAAGCGCATTCCAGGTGTCCACCACACGTTGGGTGAAGAAAAACTTCCTAGCATTTGTTTTAAAACTATCCCCTTTCAACTTTTCCAAATGCCCTCTCGTTCTTATATTTTTTGAAAGTTTGAAGAATCTGTCCCTCTCCACTTTCTCTATGCCCTTCATGACCAGATCTGGTCTCCGACAATCAAAAAACAGGACTCTCATGAGAAAGAAGAAAGAAGAATGCAAGAATTGAGAGTTGTTAATAATAATAATAAACAGTTTATATACCGCAAGACCGTAAAGTTCTATGCGGTTTACAATAGTTAAAAAAATGAATAAAACTGAAAAGTTAAAAGCCAGTAACTAAAACCCTAAAAAGTTCTGAGGATTACATAAAAAGTTTTTACAAATCAGCTACCTATGTACTTCAAAAACAAATATGTTTTTAGATGTCTCCTGAATTCCCCTTACGTATCAGTAAGCAGAAGCAATTGCTCTAAATCTTTGCCCCATAATGGTGCCTGATATGAAAAAAGATGATGTTGATATTTTTTAAGTTTGCATCCTCTAACCTGTGGAAAAATAAAATTCAAATGTAAGCTTCTCTTATGTCTGTTGGTTGCAAAGGAGAAAAGCTCAGTTACGTATTTAGGAGCTAAACCAAATAAAACCTTAAAACAAAAACAACCAAACTTAAACTTTACACGTGCCTCCATCGGCAACCAGTGCAGCACTCGATAGGACGGTGTTACATGATCGTATTTCTTCAACCTGAAAATTAGCCTGACCGCCGATTCTTTTATGTACACCCCTAACCGTTTGGATTTTCAGGAATAGTGTAATGAATAGCTTGAAATAAATCTGTATACACTGGGTCTCCTTTGGGTTAAAATCAAACATGTCCCTGCAAGAGTTCATAGTCAAAAATGCGCAGGACAATCAAGCGCCGACAATACTGAGCAGACAATCGCGCACAGGACATTAGCGCACCAGACTTAAACTTAATTTTAAAGTGCTCCGAGGGGGGGTTTGGGAAAGGAACCCCCGTAGTTAATACTGTTTACGTTGCCGTTAGGTGGGGATGTGGGGGGGGGGAACCCCCCATTATAGAGAAAAGAGGCATTTTTTCCTTTTTAGGGAAAAACGTCAATTTCCTCTGTAATGAAGGGGGTTTCCCCCCACATGCCCCCCTCCAATGGCAGCAGCAGCATTACTAACTTAAGTGGGGGGTTCCACCCCACCCCCTCTTGGAGCACTTTAAAATTCAGTTTAAATCCAGCTCTCTGATGTCCTGCGCGTGATTGTCTCGATTGTCTGCTCGGTATTGTTGTCGCTTGTTGTCTCGCGCACTTTTGTCTTGTCACCCCCTGCAAGAAGATTGTCTCTTCCCTTAAAACATCTTAGGAAAACCTATTGCAGTACAAAGAAAAGAAAGCCACAGAGAGAGCCCTTCTTCTAGTAACATACATCCGGAGGGCACTTAGTTTATGTACCTTGAGATATTTTTAGTGGTAGATATTATGTATTTTGGGATGTTTTAATTATGTAAATTTGTTTTTATTTTTTTTTTCTTCATTATTTTGACATATTTGTTTGGTTTAGGTATGTATATATTGTAATCCACATAGATAATGCGATACGTGGGGTATAAGTATTTTAAATAAATAAAATGCAGGAATCCTTTCAGAACATGACAATTTGTTTACTCTTTCATACTTGTAAATACATGTATTGTAGTACTAGAAGCTGCTGTGAGAGGTTGTGGCAACCTTTTTGAAAGGCCCAGCTGGGGCCTGCATAACTCTTATGAGACCGTAGCTGAATATTGGCCAAGCTTGCATAAGCTCCTGGTGACCAAGCCACCCAGATTTATGTATGGCCTGGCACTGAATATGAGTGCATAATTTAGCCAGCGACAATTATGCACTCGAGACCTTCAAAATACTGAAAGGAATCGACAAAATAGAGCAGAGAAGATTATTTACATTGTCCAATTTGACACGGACAAGAGGACATGAAATGAAGCTAAGGGGGGGCAAGTCCAGGACTAATATCAGGAAGTTCTGCTTCACACAGAGAGTGGTTGACATCTGGAATACTCTCCCAGGGGAGATTATTGCGGAATCGACAGTCCTAGGCTTCAAAAGCAAACTAGATGCATATCTCCTTGAGAGAGGCATATAAAGATATGGTTGGCTATAAAATAAGCCAGGTGTATACCTAGCAGGGCCTCCGCGTGTGCGGATCGCCGGACTTGATGGACCGAAGGTCTGATCCGGAGATGGCGCTTCTTATGTTCTTATGTTCTAATTAGTGTTTAAAAAAATTGCTGACTGCCACCGGCTGAATATCGGGGGTATAATTTTATGGTTTATAATCTATAAGACAATTAGGGGATCCTTTTACAAAGCCGCGTTAGCGGTTTAACGTGTGTAATAGCATGCGCTGAACTGCTGACCGTGCTATCCGCTACCGCCTCCTCTTGAGCAGGCGATAGTTTTTCGGCTAGCGCGTGATAAAACATCGCGGTGTGATAAAACCGCTAACACGGCTTCGTAAAAGGAGCCCTAGATCTTTGTTTTGTGGGAAAAGGTCTTGTATTGCAGTTTTTGGTTTTTTTTAATTGACCTAGGAGGCACCTGCATCGACAGTATTACAATAGTCCATACTGGTGATAAGTAGAGACAGTAAACGTGAATGAAAGGAATCATGATCAAAAGACTGCCTGACAAGAACATAATAACATAAGAATTGCCGCTGCTGGGTCAGACCAGTGGTCGATCGCGCCCAGCAGTCCGCTCCCGCAGCGGCCCTTAGGTCAAAGACCAGTGCCCTGAGTCTAGCCTTACTTGCGTATGTTCTGGTTCAGCAGGCACTTGTCTAACTTTGTTTTGAATCCCTGGAGGGTGTTTTCCCCTATAACAGCCTCCGGAAGAGTATTCCAGTTTTCCACCACTTTCTGGGTGAAGAAGAACTTCCTTACGTTTGTACGGAATATATCCCCTTTTAACTTTAGAGAGTGCCCTCTCATTCTCTCTACCTTGGAAAGGGTGAACAACCTGTCTTTATCTACTAAGTCTATTCCCTTCATTATCTTGAATGTTTCGATCATATCCCCTCTCAAGTTTCCTCTTTTCAAGGGAGAAGAGGCCCAGTTTCTCTAATCTCTCACTGCACGGCAACTCCTCGAGCCCCTTAACCATTTTAGTCGCTCTTCTCTTGACCCTTTTGAGTAGTACTGTGTCCTTCATATATAGCGACCAGTGCTGGATGCAGTATTCCAGGTGGAGGCGTACCATAGCCCGGTAGAGCGGCATGATAACCTTCTCCGATTTGTTCGTGATTCCCTTCTTAATCATTCCTAGCATTCTGTTCGCCCTTATTGCCGCTGCCGCATATTGCGTGGACGGCTTCATCGACTTGTCTACAAGTACTCCCATGTCCCTTTCCTGGGGGGTCTCTTCGAGTACTGCACCAGACATCCTGTATTCATGTATAAGATTTTTGTTACCGACATACATCACCTTACACTTATCCATGTTAAAACTCATTTGCTATGTCGCAGCCCATTTCTCGAGCGTGTATATGTCACGTTGCAGGTCCTCGCAAACCTGCTGTGTCTTCACTACTCTGAATAACTTCGTATCGTCTGCAAATTTTATCACCTCGTACCAATTTCCAGGTTGTTTATAAATATGTTGAAGAGCACGGGTCCACGCACCGAACTCTGCGGCACTCCACTCGTGATGCTTTTCCAGTCCGAGTATTATCCATTTACCCCCACTCTCTGTTTCCTATCCGCCAACCAGTTTTTAATCCATGTGAGTATTTCACCTTTAATTCCATGGCTCGCAATTTTTTGAACTAGTCGTTCATGCGGGACCTTGTTGAACACCTTCTGAAAATCCACATATACAATGTAGACCAGGTCACCCTTGTCTATCTGCCTGTTAACTCCCTCGAAGAAGTGCAGCAAATTCGTCAAGCAAGATCTTCCTTTGTTGAAGCCATGCTGGCTGGTCATCATCAGATTGTGTCCGTCAAGGTGGTCAATGATGCAGTCCTTTATCAGTGCCTCTACCATCTTTCCCGGTACCGAGGTAAGTCTCACCGGTCTGTAGTTTCCCGGATCTCCCCTCGAACCTTTCTTGAAGATCGGCGTAACATTTGCCACTTTCCAGTCTTCCGGAATCCTTCCTGATTTGATCGACAGATTGGTTATTAGTTGAAGCAGTTCAGCTATAACCCCTTTCAGTTCCTTGATTACCCTTGGATGGATGCCATCCGGTCCAGGGGATTTATTGTTTTTAAGCCTATCAATCTGCCTGCTTACCTCTTCTAGACTGACCGTCATCCCAGTCAGTTTCCCGCGTATAGCCTGACGGCTTCTGGTATGTTGTGTATATCCTCTTCGGTATATACAGATGCAAAATGTGCGTTCAGTTTGTCGGTGATGGCTTTGTCCTCCTTTAGCACTCCCTTTATTCCAACGGCCCCACCGATTCCTTCGCGGGTCATTTCCCCTTAATATATCAAAAAAACAGCTTGAAGTTTTTTGCCTCCTTGGCTAATTTTTCCTTGGAGCCTCTTTTGGCCCCCTTTACCGCCTTATGGCACCTGCTTTGATGTTGTTTGTGCTTTTTCCAGTTTTCATCCGTTTTTGGCCTTTTCCATTCCTTAAATGAAGTCTTCTTGTCTCTTATCGCTTCTTTCACTGCTACAGTGAGCCACGCCGGTTCCTTGTTCTTTTTCCTCTTGGATCCCTTGTTGATACATGGTATATATAGATTTTGCGCCTCAGTGACTGTGTGTTGAAGAATAACAAAACCTGTTTTAGGGACCCTTGATACATGTTGGACAAAAGAGAGCTATAATCTATGGTGACCCCTAAGTAGTGGCAAGACTCTCCTGGCGAAATAGAATTACCCAAAAGGTAAAGATTATCGGTTGGCCAGAAAGGAGATTCCATGATCCAACAGGCTACCATTTTATTCTTGTTTGAAATCAGACAATAGTCCTAGAGCCAATTTGCAATTGGACTCAACAAGCCTACAAGGAACTGACTGAAGGAGCACCAGGGTTAGTGAAATAGAGTAAGACCATTTCATCTGCACAAAAGTACATTTGAAAAGACTGCAAAAGATAGCTAGAGGGCTCAGCAATAAACTAAATAGAAATGGTGAAACGATAGATCCCCAAGGAATGCCACACAAGACCCTGGGATTGAGAAAATGAAGTACTTTTATGTATTTTTAACTTCTCTAAAAGAAATAATTTTCATCCAGAGAAATCTAGATGTGGAACTACTTATTTTCTAAAATATAATTCTTTCAATATTGTCCTCCTCATGTCTAGATGTAGGCTTCAATCATCCTGTGCTCACTAGATGGCACTAAATGACCACCTTTGTTACAGAAGGTAAAATCTGACTACAATACTTGCTAGTGTTTGTTGCGGCATATTTGTGTGCCCCTGAGAAGGGAATAAGAGAGAAAGAGTATGGGATGGAGACTGAAACTGGAGCATAAAAGAAAAGAGGAAGGAGAGGGATCACTGGGATGAAGAAGTAGAAAAGTAATTAACATGAAGAGTAAGATGGAGAAAAAGGAAATGAGGACCAAAACAGATGCAGAGAAGACAAAAGCAGATGAAGAATAATGACCTAGGAGCTGGATGTTGGAGAGTGCAAGAAGTCAAAGCAAATAAATCAGAAATAAACAGGACAAGAGAAGAATATGTTAGCGGTATGAAGAAAGAGGACAGAAGTCTAGGGTCAGAAGGGTAAGAAAAGCAGAAAAAAATGGATACAACAGTAGGGATACCATGTTAGTTGCTGTGGAAGAAGAGAGAGAGAACAAAAAACAAAGCAAAATTAAGTGCATTAATTCATGTGAGGATTTTATGTTTGAATTATTATAATAGATTAGGAGGCCTTGGCAGCTGGAGCTCATGTTGTTCCCTCATTTTAATTTTTTTCCTGTCATCCTGGTTCCTCTTTTATGTGGGTTACAAGACTTTGGACCCCATTTTTTTTCTGAGTGTAAAGGAATAAATTACCTGCATTCATTCATCACACCCCTTCCCTTGTTTAAAAGTAGACTGAAAACCTACTTATAGATATACTGTATTTTTCGCATTATAAGACACGCTCTGTATATTTGGTGGTGCTTTAGAAATAATAGTAGTCATTTTTAATTTGTTCAGGTCAGCTCAAAAGAAATTCAAACCACATAAAAACAAACCACTACTTCAATAATTACTTTCATTCCCCAAATTATCAAATACCTATCATCTGCAGCAACCGCCCTACCAATAAAAAGAAAAACAAACTCAAACTCCTCGAAACATGCTAACCCACTACGTGTACCAATATGCTCAAGAAAGACCCACCAACCTAGTTCCATGTATCAACATCAATACCAGATCTCTAACAAAGAAACTCTTACTACTAAATTAGTTGATCTCCTCTAGGAATGTAGGCTTTGCCTTCTTCTCTGAAACATGGTTCAATGAGACCAACAGTCCAGAATTAGCCCATCTCTTCCCCACAGGCACCAAGACCTGGTAAATGAAGAGGTGGACTTGCACTGATCTACAAAAGCTTTAATGTAGCCATAACAGGTGCAGCTATCCTACCTGGCTTAGAATACATGATATGTATTCTATAAGATAAAACTAACAACTACCCAAGCACTGTTGGCTTCCTACGAATATGTCACCTGCCAGGAACATGGTTTCAAATCTGCCATAAGATACAGGACATAATCTCAAGTATCACATGCCAATTCACCAGAATTATCATCTTCGGGGAAAAATAAAACTAGTAGACCAACGTAAAAATACATAAATAAATAGTTTTATTACAATGAACATTGACAATTCTCAACTGAACTGGTCAATAAGCAATATAGAACAGCTAAACAACTGGGACAACACAGTTCTCCAAATACTAGATTCAATTGCACCTATGCATTCTTGTAGTAAGGACCTCTAAACAAGCTCCATGATATACTGAAAAACTAAAGATTGAAAATCAATCTTGCAACTGACTAGACAGGCAATGGATGGAAACCCCATTCCTACAGTCACAAACAATCTTGGTGCACACAATTTTGAATGCCATTTATAGAATTTTGAGGATAATGCAGCTGCAATCTATTTTAAAGGCTGCCCTAAATTAAACTGTTATTATAAACTAGTATTTTAGCCAGTTACATTAATGGGTGCTAGAAGTCTGTCCGGTTCCCTTAGTACCTTGCCCTCCCCCCCCCTCCTTCACTTCCCGCGGTCCCGACAAACTTGTCGACTCTAGTAGCGTCTGCAGCACTCTACATATGCTGCTTCGTGGCCTTCTACTGTCCTGATTTACTCTGGCACGTCCCTAATGACACCATCAGAGACGTGGCAGAGCAAATCAGGGCAGTGGTACTGAATATACATGTTTAACACCATGGCTGGTATTTAATAAAACTCACTGGCCACTGCGGCTGAATATTGAGCTGTTAGCTCTTATTTTTGTCTTTTCTACCAAGCTGTTTCATGAAATTTGAAAATAAGCTCATCCTGCAGCCTTCCTGAATCTCATACTTCTTGAGGGAAGCACTTCAGAATCTCTCTCTCATCCCTGCCCCAAGGTTAATCCGCCAGCCTGGAAACGGATTAGCTTCATAATGCACTACAAACACAACCAGATGCAGGTCTAGAGTCTGGATGTGCAGAATTCTATTAAGACAGAGCTAACCATGGAGGAGGCGAAGCTCTTGATGACAGAAGGGATACAGAGGACTATTCTTCATGGGGGAACAGGTGACATTCCCAGGTTTATCACTGGCTCAAAAGTAAGTTGGATTTCACATGAGAGGGGAAGGTAGGATAAAGGGAGCTTAAGCGCAGACAAAATGCAATGTCGGAGAAAGGACTTACAGCTTCTGAACTAAGAAATACTTAGGGGAGTGACAAATCTGTTTTTCTTTCCATTTAACCAAAATTCAGTGCAGCAGAAAAAAAAAAAAAGTTCAGTTGTGCTAGAGTTTGACAGGAGAAAAGTGTAAGGATTTTGGTAATGCAGAGGTCAAGCAGTTATATTGGTTCTAGAAAGAACTGAACTACTTTCAAGATGTGGTGCTTTAATTGGATCAATTTAAGAATTATCCAAAGATGTTGCTGGACATGAGCTTTCAAAGCCACTCATGTGGCTTTTGAGGGCAATTAAAAAAAGTTATTTGCTTATGTTAATAGTCATTTACCTGAATATACAGGTTCTTGGAAAATTGTGGCTGCTGTGTAAGGGTACAAGTACATACTTTTTGCCCCAATATATGCACTTCACTTGCATTTTTGTGGCTGTGTTTTTGGGAGTGGGGTTAGGTCATGAGAGACAACAACATGCAGGGCCAGATGACTGTGAGTAGTGTTTCCCTGAGCAATTTTCATAGGCAAAATACATGCCTAATTTGCTGCTTTCCTTTGAGGATTGGTGCAAATACCAGGGGTAAAATTGTCTGGCAACTTGGCAAGTACCCACACAGCTTTGAAAATCATCCCAAAAGCTCAGGCACATCATTGTCTTTTATCAGCTCTTATATTACATAGAAACATGAAGGCAAATAAAGGCCAAATGGCCCATCCAGTCAGCCCATCCACAGTAACCATTATCTCTTTCTCACTCCGAGAGATCCCACGTGCCTATCCCAGGCTTTCTTGAATTCAGACACAGTCTCTGTCTCCACCACCTGTTCCATGCATCTACCAGCCTTTCTGTCAAAAAAGCATTTCCTTAGATTACTCCTGAGCCTATCACCTCTTAACTTCATCTTATGCCCTCTCATTGCAGTTTCCTTTCAAATGAGACTCAGCTCATGCGCATTTACATTATGTGTGTATTTAAATGTGTCTATCATATCTCCCCTCTCCCGCTTTTCCTCCAAAGTATACATATTGAGATCTTTAAGTCTGTCCCCATACGCCTTATGATGAAGACCATATACCATTTTAGTAGCCTTCCTCTGGACCGACTCATCCTTTTTATATCTTTTTGAAGGTGTGATCTCCAGAATTGTACACAATATTCTAAATGAGGTCTCAGCAGAGTCTTATACAGGGGCATTAAAACATGGCAAGACTTCTCATAATAGTCAGATGTCACATCTCTTGCTGCCTTCCTACAACTGCTGTTCTTCTAAAAATGTACCTAGAGCTTGAATGTTTATGAGCAGTCAATTCTTTTTTGCTGTAACAGAATTTGCTGCTGCCCTAGGGAGATATTTCTATAAGGGTCCAGAGAGGGCAAAGATAAGATAGAGCGTGGACTGAATAAATTAACAGACAAATCTGCCAAATGCTCAACAACATCTAGAGATGTGGAAATCTTTATTTATGACACACTATATTTGGGGATGTGTGAAATGTTTCCACCTGTATCTAATTCTGCCTGGTAAGAGCTTGAAAGAACAACGCATGGTTTTTTTCCAAAATCAGTGGAAAAATCCAGCACAGTTATCTACCTAATCACTGAACACCATATACTGTATATGATCATGTAACTCCACTTTTCAAAAAAAAAGCCCACTAGTTACCCATCTCTCATCGTATCATTTGTAAAATCCTAATTTTTAGTCTTCAAGATTTGCAATGTTGAGGAACTGTCATAACTGCCTAGGCACCTCACCCTTTACTGCCCCTCCAGAGCACTCAGATCCTCACAGCAGAATAGACTTATTGTCCCTTCCTTCAGAGATAGTACGTTAAGCTTGATATTTTCTGTACAAGGTTTCAAACTTTGGAATTTGCTCCCTCAACACCTTAGATATTATACACCCCTGCAAAAATTCAAAGTTGATCTCAAAACGTACTCATTTTTCGATGCCTATTCCTGCTTTTTCATCTGTGGTGGGTTGGATGTGGCTTAGAGAATGACATGAGGACAAATTTGTTCTCATCCCTGCAAGATCTATTCTTCATCCCTATCCTGTCCCCTACACAAGCCTTGAAAACTTTGAAATCATAAGTGTTTGAGGCTCGTGCTGATGAGGACATAGCTTGCAGGGATGGGGCAGAGACAGAACTTGCGGAGATGTGACTGGTATGGAGATAGATCCCATGGGGACAGGGACAAATTTGTCCATAGGTCATTCTCTAGATCAGTGTCTCTCAAACTTTTTAAACTTCGGCACACTAAACAGAGCAAATGTTTTACGTGGCACATTATAATTGAAATTATAAAATTGCAAAACCAACCAAAAATTTAAATTGAGTTATTTATTTTAAGTTTTTTAAGCTATGGATGGGTAATTGTAACAGTGAAAACTAAAGTAGATAGAATACAATTGCTTATCAATGCAATGGATGTGCTTAATGCGGCTCGATAGTCGACAAGCAAACACGCATTTCATCATCCACCTTCTGCAGTTATTTTCTTTTTTTTCAATCTAATTTCTGTCAGAGCTGAAAATCCAAGTTTGCAAAGATAAGACGATCCAAATGGTAACAAAGCCTTGATTTCTTTGTTGCTCAAGTTGGGATAACTACTGCATAAAAAATAAAACTAAAATTACTTTCCATTAGTTTTCAAGGCCCGATCACGTTATAAATGATGCTTGTCTGGGCGTTTATATCTTTAAGTACACAGACATTCATAACATTGACAGACGTTTGCGTACCCAATGTACATGTCATCTATTCTAGTGTATACTTATGAGGAGTGTGTGGCGCAGTGGTTGGAGCTACAGCCTCAGCACCCTGGGGTTATGGGTTCAAACCCCGTGCTGCACCTTGTGACCCTGGCAAGTCACTCAGTCCTCCATAGCCCCAGGTACGCTAGATAGATTATGAGCCCACTGGGACAGATAGGGAAAATGCTTAAGCCTGACTGTAAACCGCTTAGATAACCTTGATAAGCGGTATATTAAAAAAAAAAAAAACCCTAATAAATTTGAATAATAAACTTGAAGGGAATTTTTAAAAATAAAGGGGTCCTTTTATTAAGGTACGCTAACTGATTTAGCGAACGCTAAAGATTAGCATGCACTAAATGCTAAGGCGCCCATAGAATATAATGGATGCCTTAGCATTTAGCGTGTGCTAATCTTTAGTGTGCACTAAATCGGTTAGCGTGCCTTAATAAAAGGACCCCAATTCTTGGAAACTCTTTGGGGCACACCACTGTGCTGTGGTACACAGCTTGAGAGACACTGCTGTAGATGTAGGACCTGAACATGGTGCTATCCAAAACGTGCGTCCCTTGCCCTCTCTATCCTATCTAATATTGCAGTTCTTCCCTCTTTCCCTCAATGTCTTTGTTGCCTCTGCACACTCCCTCCCCCTTCTCTTTAGATTGTAAGCCACTCAGACATCCCCATTGATGGGTGGGATTGTAAGTGCTTTAATAAACTTAGAACCTGAATTTTTGCAATAGACTGCAAAGGAGGAAAAAATCCACCGAGTATCTGTGCAAATCTGCCAAGGAAATCCACCTTTGTGGACCACCAGTAGATTTCTGCATGCAGTCCAATTTCAGCACCAGTTCTCTGATAAAGGTTTGCAAACTAATTCTACAGAATCAAGGGTTTTCTGTGAGTTGGTTAAATCAATTCACAAGCCGCAGGTTAGGGAGCTGCCCAAATCCTTAAGGGCAAGGGACAGAATGGTGCTAATGAGCTTATGTGTTTTACAAAGCACTAAGCATAGGTTGGTTATATGTACTGTACCTAAATATCAGTTGGAATAAGAGGCTTACAAAGATCGCAAGCACAGTCGGAGGGAGAATATCTTGCAAGATAGGGGATTAATCCTCCACTGTCGCTGGGACAGATATGGAAAAAATGCTTGAGTACCTGATTGTAAATCGCTTAATACCCCTTCTCCAAGCGGTATATAAAGCCCCCATTTCCTTTCCCTTTATGTCTGGGGTGGAACAAGTTAACAGGGAACAGTTATTCAGGTTTTTATTTATTTTGATCTACCACCTTTTACTGGTGTACAACATTAGAAAGAAAAAAACAATCAGAAAATAAAATTACAAAAATGCTATTAATGATAGCTAGAGAAAGAAAGATTTACTGTATCAAGTAGTACTAGGACTCCCGGGAACTCCATAAAAATAATTGGAAACACATTTAAAGCAAATCTAACAAAGTATTCTTTCAAACAACTCTCAATTAAGCTCTAAAATGTGTTACCAGAGAATTTGGTGAAGGCTATTTTTATGCAGCAACTGAGTTAAAAAAAAAGGTTTACATGACAGATCCATACATAATTATTAGCACGATAGGTTTGGGTGTGTCCACATTTTCTGAGAACGATGTAGAATAAACTTTCTGATTAGGGTCTACTGGGTACTTCCAAGAGATCTGGACTGGCCCCTATAGGAGGTAGGATGGCAAGACAATCTGGTAGAAAACAGCGGGCTGTGCCTAATTCTGATTTGCCGGGCTATGCTCCGCACAAATATGGTAGCATGCAAGCCATACACTCTCTATTTGTGCTGAGTATCCTATAAGAACATAAGAATAGCCGTACTGGGTCAGACCAATGGTCCATCAAGCCCAGTAGTCCGTTCTCACAGTGGCCAATCAAGGTCACTAGTACCTGGCCAAAACCCAAGGTGTAGCAATATTCCATGCTACCAATACAAGGCAAGTAGTGGCTTCCTCCAAGTCTTTCTCAATAAAAGACTATAGACTTTTCCTCCAGGAACTTGTCCAAACCTTTCTTAAAACCAGCTATTCTATCCACTCTTATCACATCCTCTGGCAACACGTTCCAGAGCATAACTATTCTTTGAGCTAAAAAAAAAAATTCTCCTATTGGTTTTAAAAGTATTTCCCTGTAACTTCGAGTGTCCCCCTAGTCTTTGTAATTTTTGATGGAGTGAAAAATCGATCCACTTGTACCCGTTCTACTCCTCATGATTTTGTAGATATCAATCATATCTCCCCTCAGCCGTCTCTTTTCCAAGCTGAAGAGCCCTAACTGTTTTAGTCTTTCCTCATACAAGAGCACAAGAGCTGAGGGGTAGGCACAAAGTGCAATTTTTCAGCTTTGGCTACTATCTTAACCATTCCCAAAGCACCTGCAATTTACAATGCTAGAGTATTCAGTACCAACTAGCCATTTAGGGGGTACTGAAAGGTTCTCAGCTCAACCAAGAAGAGAATGACATGGATATGGTTCAATCAATGATCTGAAACAATGTCAAAACATAGAATTTTGTTTCTGCAAATTGTCACTTAACGAAATAAGATAACACTCTTTTCACCTACAGTGACAAAATAATACTCAGAATTTAAGAAGTTGGTTGGACTGAGAACTTTTCAGCACCCCCTTGTATGTAATAAAAGTGAGCCAAGTATACAATCAAGCCATTGTGAGATCGCTGATGAGGTTGGCTCTTATTGGTGGAATGAGGTATTATGACATCACAATCTCTGCTCTGGTTACCAGAAGCTGAAAGTCTTCACACAACAAGGGGGTGCTGTAAAGTTCTCAGCCCAACCAAGAAGAAAATAATGTGGATTTGGCTCAATCAATGATATGAAACAACGTCAAAACATGGAATTTTGTTTCTGCAAATTGGCACTTAACAAAATAAGATTGGCACTTAACAAAATAAGAACTCTTTTCGGCTACAGTGGAAAAATAACACTCAGAACTTAGGAAGTTAGTTGGTTGGGCTGAAAACTTTTCAGCACCCCCTCGTAATGTTGAAACTGTCTCGTTTTGACTGTTATACTTCAGGTTGCTTTTTCTCCCTTCCCTAATCTTCACCTTCCCTTTCTCTCCTATACTAATCACCCGTTTTGAAGCCAAACTCATGCATATGCTTGGCAAGTTCCCAACCTAATTGCTTGGCAGATCGTAAATGGCAGTATCTGGAACATTTTAATCCAACAGATGTATGTTACTGACTCGCTGTTCATGATGACTACATATCTGGATGTTGTTTTCTGTATCAGAGTATGTTCAAGAATGGTCTTAAATTATTTAATGAAATTTGGGCAGCCTGCATCTGATATTAATTATGGCTGCATAATAGTTATCAAAAAAGTTTGCTTTCTCTATTTTACAACTAAATTTATTCTTATTTTGAACCTTATTCGTTTCAACTTTTGGTGCAATCTCTTATTAAGAATCCTAGATTATTGCAATATAATATACTTAGCGGGTTCCTATAACATTTTTCAAAAGTTACAAATTATTCAAAATTATGCAGTGTATCTGATATTTAATCTGAATAAATTTGATCATCTTTCCATTGCTTTTTTTAAATACATACACCAGAAATTACATTGGCTTCCAATGCAAGCCAAGTATTATTCAATGCAATGTGTTTGTTATAAGATCATGTCTGGTTTAGTTCCATCTTACTTATTTGCTCATCTTTCATTTTCTTTACCAAAACAATCTTAGCAAAATACTACTTATTTTGCTTTTCTGTCAGTAGAGGAAAGATCAGAATTAAGAACATAAGAAGTTGCCTCCATTGGGTCAGACCAGAGGTCCATCTCGCCCAGCGGTCCGCTCCCACGGCGGCCCATCAGGTCTGTGACCTGTGAAGTGGTTTCTGACCACTTCTATAACCTACCTCTAGTTCTATCTGTACCCCTCAATCCCCTTATCCTCCAGGAACCTATCCAAACCTTCCTTGAACCCCTGTAAAGTGCTCTGGCCTATCACATCCTCCGGAAGCGCGTTCCATGTGTCCACCACCCTCTGGGTAAAGAAGTACTTCCTAGCATTTGTTCTAAACCTGTCCACTTTCAATTTCTCCGAGTGACCCCCTAGTGGTTGTGGGTCCCCACAGTTTGAAGAATCTGTCCTTAATCACTTTCTCTATGCCTTTTAGGATTTTGAAAGTTTCTATCATGTCCCCTCTAAGTCTCCTCTTCTCCAGGGAGAACAGCCCCAGCATTTTTAACCTGTCAGTGTATGCAAAATTTTCCATCCCTATTATCAGTTTAGTCGCTCTTCTCTGGACTCTCTCGAGTACTGCCATGTCCTTCTTGAGGTACGGCGACCAGTACTGGACACAGTACTCCAGGTGCGGGCGCACCATTGTGCGATACAGCGGCATGATGACTTCCTTCATCCTGGTTGTGATACCCTTTTTGATGATGCCCAGCATTCTGTTTGCTTTCTTTGAGGCTGTCGCACACTGCGCCGAAGGTTTCAATGTTGTGTCCACCATCAACCCCAGGTCTCTTTCCAATTAATCTGTATCTGTCCAGAATCCTGCATTTCTTCAATTGGGGGGATCTAAATCTTCCTCCGGTTCTTTCTCCCTCATAGACACAAGAACATTCCTTTCTTTCCACTCTTTTAACACATTTATATGATAAGTCTTGTAATTGTCCCTGGTCGTCCCTAATCTCATAGTCTACCGGATTTAATTTACACACTACCACCAATGGGCCTTTCCAGTAGCTCATGAATTTATGCGGGCCAGAGGAGATCAGCATTAAAACTTTGTCACCAGGCCTGAGACCTCTCTCTCTTTTATTATTATTATTTTTTTATTGTAATACAACTTTTGTTTTTCCTGACTGTCCAACAGTTTCCCTTTTGCTATTTCCACAACTTCTTTAACCTTATCTTTTAACTGTTTTAAAAAAGAAATCACATTCTGGGGTTTGGTCCTTGCCTGTTCCCATGATTCCTTCACAATGTCCAAAATACCCTGGGGCACTCTTCCAAAGAATAATTCAAAGGGGCTGATGCCTTCTTCAGGGATCCCTGGGGGTCCTATAAAGGTGAGTACGTGGGAAACAATTGTGTGGTGAACCGGAAATGAGACACTGCTGCAAATGCAAGCAGTGTCTCACTTCCGGTTCACCACACAATTGTTTCCCATGTACTCACCTTTATAGGACCCCCAGGGACCCCTGAAGAAGACTTTTTGTCGAAACGCAGACTGTGTTGGGTCCTGTATCCCTAGCGGACTAGGTCCTTTAAGGCTCTTATGTGGATGATTTACTTTTATGTGGATGGAATTATCTTATGTGGATGATTTTAGTGTACCTTTGGAACTTTGATACTTTCAAATAAAGTCCATTTGGGAACATCGTCACTCCACAGAGTTTTTTTTTGTTTTCTCTACATAAAACAGCACAGAAGGTCCTGTTTTCTCCCTACTTAGTCAAAATGATCAATCCATCAACTAAACAGTCTATGACTTAATTCTTCCCAGGATAATTGAGAAACAGTTCTCTCAGGACTGCAACACTGATTATGCAAATTAGTATCTTATGCAAATTTAATCTTTTATGTAAATTTAGCTCATAAGTTCACCCCGAGTCAAACAAGACTTGGCCAGAATAAGGCTGGACACCTTACTCAGAAGAAAACTGTCACTCAGGTTGTAAGGCTACACCTGACCATCCAAGCATGGAATCTAAAGGGAGAAATTCGTCACCCTCACAGAACAGTTGAAATCTTCTACCTATACTCCCTTTTCTCTTTGAATTGTGACGCCTACATTATGGATCAATTTCCATGCAGCATTCCTGACTCTCTCCCTCTTCATCACTGGGGAGGGGTTCCCATATTATTTCATCCTCCTCCTTCCCCTGGGTAAGCTTTGCTTCACATTACAGTTCCCTTCCCCAAATCCTGCCCTTCATGGGTTCCAACATTTGCTCTCAGGGTTTCTTGGGATAGTTACTCCTAAAGGGAGGCCCTACATTCCTTTGGCTAGTGGACTTTCAGTAACACTTTTGGCCCAAGGAAGGAGTATGGGATGAGAGCTTGGGAATTTGAGGGGGTCCCATGAAGTCTCTAGTAAAGAGGTGGAACTTCTTTTCTGTACCATCTAGGGGTACTCTATCTCCCTCATCACAGTGTATAGCCCTCAATGGATTCTTCCCCAACTTTGTTGAATAAGCTGAGAACTTTTCAACGATACCTCGTATTGAGGGAAGAATCTCAGCAGACATTGAATGAAACTAAAGGGCCATTTTATTTAAATTAATTAATTAATCAGCAAACTGAAACTTAAAAATATGACTCCCATGAAATAGTTTCAAAAATATACCCTCGTACAACAGCACTGAAATTCAAATATGAGAAACAGCACGATGTCAACATAATACTTATGAAACAACTAAACTCTGTGGTTTGCTCTGTGGACAGGTAACGTTTCATGTTCGCACGATGAAGTGCGATAGTGTCCGCACTGTGGTTGATGACAGCAAGCTGATTGGCAGGCCCCTGGAGATCATCATTGGAAACATGTTCAAACTGGAAGTCTGGGAGATTCTGCTCACATCCATGAGAATTGGAGAGGTGTCCGAGTTCTGGTGTGATATTACTGTGAGTACTTAAATATCTTCTTTGGGTACACCGACTTTTGAGCGCAGGACAAAAGCACTCCAACAAAAGCTGCACCGACAATTGCGCGCAGGGATGAATACGAGCTGCCGCCGTTACCATTTCTGTTAGCGCTGTGAAGGGGGTTTTGGAGGGAACCCCCAGTACAATGAGAAATACTCGTGCTGATGTTGAGGGTGTATGTGTGTGTGGGGGGGGGGGTTTCGTAAAAGAGGGGGTTAGTTGTATAGATATGCATTACTTCCATGAATAATTTATGCTTGAACTTTTTACTTTCATATTTCTATTTGAACACTGGAGATTCGGAAACGTAATAGTCCTTGGATTCTAATTATTTCACCCAAGTGTTATTCACAAGTTAGTATCTCAGTGGAATCATATGCTACTTTTATTCAAAAAAAGAATACACAAAATGCTGCTACAGTTTATTTTGATCCCCATTAAATAGATAATCAGTTTGTACCAGTGTTAATGAGGAAGTGTCTTTCAGGTGAACCTCAACTGTTGATTTTACAATGTTCTTTTGTCTATAATTTGGACAGAAAGCCTACACAAGTCTTTGAGCATATTCTTTTTCATTTTCTTCTGAACATGGATTCTGTCTTAAAGTAGTTTCTTTTCCTTAGCACACAGGTTTATATCCAATTGTTTCTAAAAGCCTCCGTCGACTTGCCCAGGGGAAAGATCCAACAGATTGGCACATACATACATGTGGACTGGCTAACATGTTTGCCTATCACACTCTGGGATACGATGACCTGGATGAGCTGCAAAAGGAACCACAGCCACTCATCTTTACTATAGAACTTTTGAAGGTATGGCTGGACAAATGTCTTATGGTAAGTTGTAGATGATACTTTTTTAAATTGAACTAAACTCGTACATCTGTGGCTAGCTTTTGAGATTTGTGCCATTTTCTGGAAAGTGAATGGAGCACAGCTCTCAAAAGTTAGCCACAGTCGTATAGTAACACACCAGCCAATATTCAGCGCGAGCTAACTTGCCAAAAGTGGTTACCAACTGTTAACTCTTGTCTCAGTGACTTAACTGGGAATTTTCAATGCCAGTTAACTGGTTATTACTTCTGAAAATGCCTGGTTAGTGCTGGAAAATAAGCTGGCGATGCAGGGGACATTCTGGTGGCATCACTGCTTAAGTCCCAATATTTGGAAGTTAAGCCAGGCTTAGCAGGCAAATAAGGTCATATAAAAGACCTATCTTTGCTTGCTAAGCCAAGGACAGTTAAGTCTGAAAATTGCCTTAACTAGCCATGTGCTAGCCGATGTTGAGAAATCCAGATATTCAATGTTGGTCACTGGAAATGGCCTGACATTCATTATGGTTATGGTTATCTTTATTTCCTCTACACATATCAAAGTGGTTTACACTGCATTGACTAGTAAGCAGGTACTCTAAGTATTTTCTGGGTTTAACATTGGTGGTGGGCAGTCAAAGCGCTGCTCACCACTGGCTGAATATCAGGAAGAAAAGTAAATGATGGCAGATAAAGACCAGCATAGTCCATTTAGTCTGCACAGGAAGGTGATCAGGATTGAAATCACTTGTGTGCAGGTTACCTTCCTTTATGCTTTCTCTTTTCTCCCTCTGTATGTGAGAGTGAGTTATATTTTATCTGAGTGGAAGTACTTTATACTTTTATTCAAGTTTATTAAAATTTTGCTATCCCGCACCAATGGAAATACCATCTGGGCGGCATACAATCTACAAAACGTATATTCGATAATAAAAACAAATAAAACATATGCAAAAGACAGGGAAAAAATGGGGGAACTACAAATTATCAAAACAAAAGATAAAGGAAAACATGGTGGGAATTTAGTATTTTGCATAATCCAATCAGCGCAATCAGTTACTCCAAATTTAATATATGTCAGAAAAGAGAAACATTTTCAGTTTGGATTTAAACATATTGATCAAAGTTAATGACCAAAGATTTATTGGTAAAGAATTCCACAGCTTTGGGGCATTAACAGAAAATAGCATCTCTGTGTGTTCATGACCCAATACAATGTCCCAATACAATGGGACATTAAGAAGTTGTTTATTTGCTGATCTTAAAGGTCTAGGTCTTCTATGAATATCCCACACCTTTTAAAATTATGTCACTGTTTTCCTCCCTACCACTTCCCTTGGAAAGCATTCCAGCCATACTGACTTGCATAAGTAGGTGTTCCTAATGTTTGACACAGCAATGGGCTAATATTCTATAATGACTTAGACATGCTGTTCAGTCATTACAGAAGTGATGCTAAGAACGCCCCTTTGTAATACCTAAAATGTGGTGCCAGTTTTCTCTTCCTTTTTTTAAAAAAAATTGTTTATTTATGCAACTTATTATATAACAATCAAGCAAAATACATTTAACTTGATACAGATCACGAAAATACAAAAATACACTCAATCTTAAAGAAAAAGAAATTACAAGTATTTAGCCCACAATAATTAGAGGGAGTCAAAGAATAGAAACTAATTTAAAGAAGAAATGCTTTAAGTTAGAGTGGCAGCAAAATTCCTTCTCTATCTACAGCCGGTATGTGCTAAGTTGTAGCAAACCAAACAACAAAAGGAAGGGTATCTTGCCAAACTGAGCAAAGCACGACAAAAGAAGGGCAAGCATGATGTCCAATGCAACCAAAATGAGCTCTATATATAAATGAAATAATCAGATAGGCCCAACAAAGATTCAGGTTTCAGCAGTGAAAAACTGCCTTCTTCAGGGGACAGAACTAAAAACAAAAAATAAAAATGTAACAATGCGCATGTGTACGATGTCACCGGAACGCATCCACACATGCGCAGATGCACTCCAGACTTGGCCCTGATCTCAACAGCTTTTCAAAACCCAGACCAAGTGCTGGGTTTTGAAAAGCCGTCCGGACACCCAGACAGTCCTCTAAAAAAAGAGGACATCTCTGGGTAAATCCAGACGTCTGGTAACCTTATCTCTTAGAGTTAAGAACCCTTTATAGAATAGTGCTTGGTGCAGATTCCTAAGCCCAAATTACACCTGCTGAAACTTGGTACAAATGCTGGCATGCAACGAATGGAAGTTGAGTGCGCAAATGACCCTATTCTATCACACTGTGCTTAAATTTCAGGACCACTCCTGACTCAACCATGTCTTCCCTTTGGCTACACCCCCTTGTGAGGTGTACACGAGATAATTTGGGTGCACACTTGTAGAAAAGTGCCCAAATGTGGGTGACCTCTATAAAATCTGGGGGAGTAAGTGCCCAAAAAACTTACTGCACTTTAGGAAACAGGATCCTAAGATTTTACCAGACATTAATGACAATTAACTTGCACTGTTTGCATATAGGCATGCTAAAATTGAAAAGAAATTTGAATGAGATGGAAATCTGACAAAATACCTGTGACCTGAAAGGTCAAACGAGCGCCTTATTTTCTGTGGTTAGGTGGAATCCCCAAGTACCTACAAAAGAGAATCCTGGGCCATGAATAATGAAGAAAAGATGAGAGCTGCACCCCTTTTACATGGGGAAGGAAACAGACTTTTCAAGCTAGGTCGTTATGAGGATGCTATCAACAAATATCGAGAAGCTGTCATCTGCCTGAAAAATATCCAGACCAAGGTAACTGCTCTCATTCTATACTAAAAGAATAAGAAAGGTCAGTGGCACAGTAAGAGGGGGTGGAGGGCAGACCACCCTGAGCGCCGTCTTGATGGGGCCACCACCACCTTTCCTTCTCTCCACCCCCATTCTTCCCATTTCTTTCCCGCTGCGCACTGTACCTCTAGCACTTTGCTGGCATGAACAGCAGCTCCAACTTACTTACGCCAGCCTCAGTGCTCCCCTCTGATATCACTTCCGGGTCCCGCAACTAGGAAGTGACATCAGAAGAAGAGCTGATGCTGGTGCGGGCTGCAACTTAGAGATGCTGCTTATGCCAGGGAAGGGAAGGGGAGTGCATGCGGTAGGGAGCGAAGAAGAGGACAAAGGGGTGGAGCGCCACTGCCTCGGGTGCCTCCCACTGAGAAATGTCCATGACTAATGCTTAAATCAGCCTTGATTTTTGGCAGTGGTGCTCAACCCACTCCATGGGACATACCTGGCCTGTCAGGTTTTCATGATAGTTACAATGAATATGTATGAAACAGATTTGCATACAAGGGAAGGCAGTGAGGACAAATCCATGGATTTTGGTGACGCTCCTTATTCTCTCAATCACTACTACTCCTTACTTTCAGATTTCTGTACCAGGAATGCCCCTTACAATTTTTTTTATTCTCTTTTCCTCCTGGAAGTCTAAGCTTGTGGATTCTAGGCGAGTTTAAAATCTGGATTTTTTTTTTTTAAGTGAAAATAGAATAGAAAAAAAGGCCCAGGGCATAAAAGAAGTACATTTGTATCTACACTTGTTTCAGGTGCGACTAGGTTAGAAAAAGGTGCCCTAACCAGCTGATCACTGTAGGAATTAAGACATAACCTCCCATTGGTCAGTGATCCCCTCCCAACACCCAAAAATGTGATAATGACAATAGATATCAGGCATGGTGTCAGGAAAGAGGGGGGTGGAGCTGATAATGGGTGCCTGCGCCATTTACAAAGACCGCACCCTGAGCGGACCGCCTCCCCCCCCTTACTACACCTGTGGTTATGGTGGACCTTTAGAAACTGTAGGTTTTCTGTGTTCCTAGAGAGCTCACCATACAATATGGAGAGGTTTTAGGTGGGATTTGTTCCTAGGTCCTTTATGTGAAGGCCACTGTACTGCCCCTGTGTACTGCTGGGATGTCTTTGTGGCCAGTTCACTAGGAATGCTGTCTTTCTTTGTTTTTCCCAAGACTTTTTTTTTCTTTCAAAATGGTACTTACAGATGGATGTGTTGAGAACGAAAATGTCTAGCTCACTGCCATAATAAAAACAAAAATTTAGATGTTCTTCTGGTTTAATAATGGCTGTGAGCCACATGTTTTAATGAGACATTCCCGGCAAGTCTCAGTTCAAATTTAGATGTCATATCGAAAATGCCTTTCCACCTGTGTATGCAAATCCCAAATCCACCCGATTCTGCCCCTGAAAATGCTTTAAACCTTATACACATAAAGGGCTTGATTCTGGAAATAGAGCCTGCCGCGGTAAGCGCTTGCAAAAGGGCGCCAACCGCGTGTCAATCACAGGAAGGTGCCGCGTCCAGAATTGCACCAGCTTCTTGTACAGATGCCTTAAATGTAGGCCAGTGTTTTACAGACCTACATTTAAGGTGTCTGACTCGCGCCTAAGGCCACTTTAGGAGTACGCCATACCTATGGTGGCCTCAGACATCTGTAGGCATGTCTAGGTGCTTTTGTAAGCGCAAGTCAGATGCCTACACTGTAGGTGTCATTTGCTGCATCAATATAAAAAAAAAGGAATTGCGCCTGGATTGATCCGTTAGTTGCCGGTAGGATGCCTACTGCTGCTTACAATCAGGGGGCTGTTTTGAGGATCAGACCCAAAAAGATCAATCTCAATACCTTTGTATATGCATATTGCAATAAATTATGCATAGTCTTCCACGTATAATATATGGAGGAAAGCATGGAGAAAGCATTTGTATAATTATCCCGGTTATGTTATATATGCATTCTGTCTTCTTTATACTAGTCTGGAGAATAATACGGTCTATGCTGGGTATTTGCTTATATTTCTGAATGCAAGATTGTTCCATCCTTGCAAATAGATTTATGCAAAGCAAGTATATATAAAATTGTTTTCATGATTGTCAAACCCTTCAGGCAAATATTTCATGTTAGACAGAGCAAGGCATCAAACCAAGATTTGTATTGTAATGGGAGCAAAGGCTGTAAGGTTTTATTGCAGTACAAGAGCTGATGTGCAGACAGTGGGTATCAAATGGGGATATGAATCTGTACTGAATATTTCACTGCAGAATATAAGAGGCCAAAGAAAATGATGCACTGTAAATATATTTTTGTTTAAGCTTTTTTTTTTTTGTATAAAGAAAACATATTACCCCTTTTCCCTGAAAATAAGACCTATCTCGAAAATAAGCTCTAGCATAGGAAGTTGCCTCCGCTGGGTCAGACCAGAGGTCCATCGCGCCCAGCAGTCCGCACCCGCGGCGGCCCATTAGGCCTATAGCCTGAAAGGTGATCCTTGTCTAAGACCTATAATCCCTCTTTTTTTTTTTTCTATCTATATTCTTTCTATAACCTATCTCCACCTCTATCTGTATCCCTCAATCTCCCTGTCCTTCAGGAATTTATCCAATCCTTCCTTTAAAACCCCATCCTATCACAACCTCTGGTAGCGCATTCCAGGTGTCCACCACCCTCTGTGTGAAAAAGAACTTCCTAGCATTGGTTCTAAACCTATCCCCTTCCAGTTTCTCCGAGTGCCCCCTTGTATTTGTGGGTCCCAATCAGTGGCGTACCAAGGGGGGGAAGTCCGCCCCGGGTGCAAGCCCTGAGGGGGTGCTCCCGGTCCGGTTCCCCCCCTTGTTCCGGGTGTCGCGTCTGGAAACAGCCTGCAGCAAGATCGCGACGCCAGCGATCCCCGTCCGCCTCGGCTGCCCCCCCGCCGCGGCCCCGGCCCCCCTCCGACGTCAGAGGATGATTTTTAAAGATACTCCTAATATAAGCCCTAGTTAAGATTGACTCCTGAAGCCCCCCCTGAATCTCCCTGACACTCCCCAACTCCATCCCTGACACTAGTGCTGCCTGATTTGCTGAAAAAAAATCAGACTCGTCAATTCAACAACTCCCATCCCTGCTACTTTAGGAGGCCTTGGAGCGGAGGTATGTCAGACTCACAGTGGGAGGGTCGGTGAGGTTCTGCTGCACAAGGGGATGGTGTGAGAGGGGAGGAATGATGCTGCACATGGGGGGGGGGGGAGAAGAAAGAAAAGAGAAAGAATTGTGGTAGAGGAGAGGAAGGGAGAGATGATTTTTGTACAGTACATGAAAAAATAAGATATCCACGAAATAAACCCTAGTGTGTTTTTTAGACCCAAAATTAATATAAGACACTGTCTTATTTGGGGGGAAACACGATAGGAGCAAAATAAATAAATTCACAGAGGCATCAAAATAAAAATGATTGCATGCACTGACTTCTAAGTTTTAATATTCATAGAAAAGTACACTATTAATAAACGACAATTATGACCAGCACTGGAACGATTTGCACTGCAAACAAATTTTATTTCTTCAGATGCCCTGGGTTCCGTTACATTTTCTCAATGAGATGGTGTGCTTTTATGTGTCAAAATAAATCTACTTTAGGGTGATTTCCTCAGATACGGCCCTCACGCCTGATCTATTCCTTCCATATTGTGTTGGAGAAATTATAATTGGCTTGCAGTCCTGCATTGTGTATCTTCTCCATAAAAGAGATTATGCAAATCACAGAGCAGACAGGAAACAAGCCTTGGTGTTGCTGCTCATAACAAGAAATGTCAATATCTTTCTGTATCATTTCTAATAAGCCTCAATACATTCATTAATACTGCTTGTTAATTAAATAGCTGTGGACTATATGCAAAGTGCTTATTAACATCGATCCATGTAATGTCACTTTATAGACTTGTAATAATGGAATGTAAGTAGCTGTTCATCATTTGACTAGTGCTTAAAAGGGTGGTTATTGCTTTCCCGTACAGCTCCACGCATGTCCTACACTGCTTTTTACTTAATATTTCCATATAATTTTATCTTTTCAAGCTGGATCATGGGATAAACCCTTAAAACATATATATATATATATATATATATATATTCTGCATATCGCACAATTCTATGTAGATTACAAATTATTCAGGTACTCAAGCATTTTTCCGTCTCAGTGGGCTCCCACTCTAATGTACCTGGGGCAATGGGGGTTAAGTGATTTGCCCAGGGTCACAAGGAGCAGTGTGAGATTCAAACCCACAACCTCAGGGTGCTGAGGCTGTAGCTCTAACCACTGCATCACACACTCTAACTCCTATCTTTTCTTAAGAAAAATACTAAAGACCTACTTATTTGACAGATTCTTCTGAATATGATGATAATACACTGGGCTTGTACAGCCTCTTGAGAGGTTACTGCGGTATATAAGTGAATTATATATTATAAAGTGTGGGACATCATTTATAGAATTTGCCCCTTAGTGCCTATTTTCCTTTGTACAATATGTACTAAATATAAAATGCTAGAGGATTATGTGCTGGATTCATTATATGATGCCAAAAAATGGTGCTGAATGGTATTCTATCAAGGACACTCTGGGATGGGCACCCTTTATAGAAATAGTGTGTAATTCGAAATCTGTGCCCAACTTTGGCTGTGAAAAGGACTGGTGTTGGGGGGAGAAAACAAAGTAGCTGCCCTGGGCCTCACAGCTCCAGGGGGACCCATGGGCTGGGATGTCCTTCCCTTCTCCCTACCTCATTCCAAAGTCCCCTTCACCTTTTAAAATGCAAAGGGGTCACTGGCGTGGCAGAGATTCTTGAGTACTGCTCACAGCTTCCTTGGCACTGTTCTTCTGATGTGGTCTACCCGCCTTTGCCGCATCTTCCTGTTTCTGCTTGGGCAAACCGTGGCAGAGGAACAGCGCGACCCGGGATAGAAAGAGGGGAGGAGGAGAAAAGGAGAGATACTTGATGGGAGGGCATTTGGTGGGTGGGAAAATTGGGGGATGGGGCAGGGAGGGAAGGAGTTGGAGGGCCCCCCTCCTTAATTTCAGCCCTAGGCCACATCGACCTAGGGTGTGAATATTTACATCAACTGAAACCAGATGTAAATCCTGGCATGCAAGTTGGGCCCCTGAATTCTATAACACTACACGCATTTTAAGGGAATGCCCCTGGCCTGCCAAGCCCCTCCCATCATTATACCCCCTTTTCAGTTCTGCATGGAAACAATTAGGTACTATTTTGTAACAGGGTGCATAAGTACAGTTCCATGCCAATCTGCTGTTTATGGGCTGTTTCAGAGCCTTACTTCTGTTTTAATGTTTTTCTGTGCTGAAAAAATGTATTTATTTTAGTACGTATAGACCAGTGGTTCCCAACCCTATACTGGAGGACCACCAGCCAGTCAGGTTTTTGGAATAGCCCTAATGAATATGCATGATAAAGATTTGCATATAATGGAGATGACAGGCATGCAAATCTGCCCTATGCATATTCATTAAAGCTATCCAGAAAACCTGACTGGCTGGTGGTCCTCCATTTAAAGCCTAAGTGGTTTACATTCAGGTACTCAAGTATTTCTCCCTATCTGTCCTGATGGGCTCACAATCTGACTAATGTAATCAGACTTCTTGTTATTCAGACCAATCTGCTTTTTGGTTTTGTGTTTGATCCTTGCCTCTTATTTGTGTTGTTATCCATTGGAATTACCTTCTACATGCAGAGCTAATTAATATTAGAGGTGAACGTGAAATAATGCTTTGTTTCATTGTTTTAACCTGTGCTTAAAAAGTTTTTGCACAGGTTAAAACAATTGACTGGAAATTAAAATGACTTCACACACTCTAAATAATTTTGAAGCATGCGGTATTGTTTTATTGTGCACTAAAATAAAACAAAATGAAATTGTTTGTGACAATATTGAGCCCCTGGCCAGCAATTACAGAGGTGAGTGCTCTGGGTAGAAAATGGCCCAAATATTCAACACTAGGCCTGACCCAGCTATTGACCAACTGCCAGAAGTCTTCCAGATCCTTGGTGATGTTCAGGCTGGTATCTGGTTGCTAGAACATTTTTTTGCATTCCTAACTATATACTGGAACTTACTCAGTTAGCGAATGATAATTGTCATTAACCAGGTAAGTCCTAGCTCCTCCTGGACCATTCCAGCACTACCCTAATAGCAGTGGTGTACAGTCAGGGCTTTCAGGACCTTCAGCGAATCCTCCAGCTGTAGTGTGCATTTTTTTTGTTTACCTTTTGCTTGATTTAATTTTAATTTAATTTTTTATTATTATTTATTTATAAATTTTCAAATGTTTATAAATGAAATGTTTAAATTTTAAACCTTTTGCTTGATTGGTTGAAACTGCATCAAGCAAAATGTAAACAAGAAATGAAAAGCATGGTCTACAGCTGGAGATTCTCTCAAGCTGCTGAAGGCCTTGACAGCACTGCTGTGCATTTGATTGGTTGAGCAGACAGAAGCCTGCTCAACCAATCAAGTTGCAGCAAGTAAAAATGTCATGCCCCCAGGGGATTCAGGGGAGATACAGGATCCAGACATACTTTTTGGGGGATTGGTTTACTTTTTACTTTGTGCAGTATGAATGGGCCATAAGCCATTATTGAGATGACTTTGGGAAATCCACTTCTTATTCCTAGGATAAGCAGCATAAAATCTTTTTTATTACTTGGGATCTTGCCAGGTACTTGGGACCTGGGTTGCCATTGTATGGCAATTCTTATGTTCTTAAGTAGCTTAATGGTTAGTGCAGTGGGCCGAGAATCTAAAGGACTCGGTTTGATTCCCACTGCAGCTCATTGTGACCTTGGGCAAGTCACTCAACCCTTTATTACCTCAGGTTACCTTAGATTATGAGCTCTCTAGGGGCATTGAAAGTACCTGCATATATACGTTTTTGTATTATTTCAAAGAGAATAGGATAACAACTTTTGTTGATGGTTTTGTGTTTGAAAATGGCAGCACACCCCCTGAATAGCAAACACTGTGTATAATCTAATTCAATATGTGCTTGGATATACTTGTCTAGGAGAAGCCCTGGGAGTTATCGTGGTTGAAACTGGAAAAGATGATCAATACCCTCATTCTAAACTACTGCCAGTGCCTGCTGAAACTGGAGCAGTTCTACGAAGTACTGGAACACACTACAGACATCATCCAGCACCATCCTGGTAGGATGACAAGGATACATTCACAAATAGGCACAGTGGGCAAGTGCTTTTGGGTAGGGACTTGCCCACTCTGAGTCATTTGGAATAATTCTATAAACTTCTACTTATCATTTCTATAGCACTGCTAGACGTACACAGTGCTGCATATTAAACATGTATAAGACAATCCCTGCTCAATAGAGCTTACAATCTAATTTAAACAGACAAAACAGGACAAACAGGAGTTAGGGAATTTCTCAGAGAGGGAATGATAAAACAGATATGGGTAGATCACAAGTGAGTGGGAGTTAGGAGTTAAAAGCAGTCTCAAAAAAGTAGGCTTTAAGCCTAGATTTGAATATTGTCAGAGATGGAGCTGGACGTACTGACTCAGGCAATCTGTTCCAGGCATATGGTACAGCAAGATAGAAGGGACTAGAGAGTGACAAGGTAATGGTTACCGCGGTAATTCCATGGCTACTACGGGAATTCCCACGATAATGGTAACGAGTTGCCAATTTCATCTGATATTACTACGGCAATGGTAGACCATTCTGTGGTACTGCCATGGGAACAGGAACCGCTGCCACGGTAATACCACAGCAATGGAGACCAAGGTGGCCCACCCTCCCCAAGCCTACTTTTTAATGTCCCTAGTGGTCTAGTGGCTTCTTCGAGAGTAGAAAAAAAAAAGAGTTGGGTGCCTTTTCTGCCTCTGCTGCTGCTAGAGCCGTCGGTCTGAAGATTTTCAAAAATGTCTGCCAAGACTTATTGCGGCAGCCTCACGAGACGACTGCTACTACTTATTATTTCTATAGCACTGCTAGATGTACACAGCACTTTACATTAGCATGTAAGAGACAATCCCCGCTTAATAGAGCTTACAATCTAATTAAAATAAACAGGACAAATGGGTGTTAGGGAGTTTCTCACAGAGGGAATGATAAAACAGACATGGGAATTTTACAACTGAGTAAGAAATATGCATATGGTCTTCTTCCCCAGACCTAAAATGAACAGCAGGGCAAATTATCAAACAAGTTTACCCATAGTAAAAGTTCTGATTACTTTTCAAAATCCAAATGATGTCTTTATTCAAAGGCTGTTTAACTTTGTGAGATAGACTGACAAACTCAGATGGCTGAAATTCCAACCCCCTGCAAACAAAACTTATCTAGCATAAGCCCTTTTGATGTTTCCACAGTGCAGTTTCATTTTAGCTAGCCAGCGCTGACTGGCCAAAGTTACTTGGTTAACTCAACCTACCTGAATAGCAAGTCTGAAGTTAATCAGACAACTTTAGACCAGATATGCAACCCTAGCAGATCTGAACAGACTATCTGTATAAAGTTAACTGGGCAAATGTCCTGGTTTATTTTACCTGGACACAGTGGACTGAACTAGAGAGCTGCATGGGAACGGGGATGATAGGAATCCCGTGGAGACGCCCCCTCGGGTCGCGGGGATCCTGTGGGGATGCCCCCTCGGGTCACGGGGATCCCGTGGGGACGCCCCTTGTGGTCTTGGTGATCCTGCGGGGTTGGAGGTGGCGAGAGGCTCCTCTTCTTTTCCTACCTGCACACACAAGTAGCCAACCGGAAGTCTAACCTCCGACGTCAGAGCTAGCGTCGGAAAGAAGGCTCCACGTCAGTCACGTGCAGGGTAGCGGGCAGATCTCTTCCTGGCTGAAGAACACGTAGCTGTCGCCTCTGGCCGGCTCGTGGGGGGCCGCACAGTCCTTCTCCTCCAAAACCAGTAGTTGAGGTAGGCGGGAACCTTAAGCGCCAGTGAGCAGTGGAAAGGCTGTTCGGAGGTGGTGTACTTGGGTGCTCCATACAGCAGGGGAGCGGTGGTAAAAAGACACAAAGCTTATGGCAAACTGCGTTCGGGTATACGGTGAGTTAGAAGCTCTCCTTAAAAGCTTTTCAAGGATGAGCTCCGAATCCTTTCTCCAGGCAGATATCAACACAAGGACTCTCGGTATGGACGGTGAGAGGCAAACAGGCAATAGCTCATTCACACCATCCCCATTTGGGTATCTCCCCCTCTCTCTCAAATCCAAACCCTCAGCTTCTGTCCCACCAGTAGTTCAACCCTCCGCCCCCCACCCCCCAATTCTTCCAATCTGTTCGACACAAATGTCTTTCTCCAGTCTCTCGCTCCCTCTGACACGTTTCCTGCTGTTTCTCCGGCAGGGCAGAGGGAAAGCCAAGGCGAGAAGTGGTGCTGGAGAAGAAAAACGGCAGGTGATTTCAGGCATGAGTAAGAAGGTAGGATGGGGGGGGGGGAAGAATGAGATTAAAGCGGCTGAGCTGGATGGTGGGCTGGGAAGAGCAGGAGAGATGGCAGACCACAGGGTGAGATGGTAGACCACAGGGTGAAGAGGGGTGCTTAAAGGTTGAAAGCAGTCAAATGTGTGTGACTTGGTCTCTGTGGTGGGCAGTGGTTGGCAATTGAAAGTGTGGGAGTTCTTTGGTTGAGTGCTTTGGAGAGTAGTACCTACCACCCACCCCGTCTTCCAAATGGTTCTGCCCACTGGAAGCCAAAAGTGTTCATCAGAGCCTTGCAGATGGACCAGCACGGCGGGACAGCCTGCTCCAGCACCGTGCACACCGGGGCGTACATGGAGCAGAGGAAAAACTTGAGCTCTGATGAGCAGTGCACTTTCACCAGCGGGTAGAACAGGTGCACCTCCAGGCTGGCGTCCTCCTGGTTCTTGTGGCCCAGCAGTTCCAGTTAATTACCAAGTAACAGTAACTGGAAAGGCACCAGAGAATTTGCTAGGCTGAATCATACTTGGTTTGTTTGGGCTTTTACTGCTTTATTTTGATGATGCCAGTTATGGAAAAATGCTCAATATATAGGGCCATGATGGTCTGGTTGTAGGCGATGTCCATGCACAGGGGGATTGAGATGGGCTGGCAGAAGCCATGGTCCTGGATAGAGATGCCCCTTTCCCCGTGGAACTGGCACGCCACCCAACAGTTCAGGAAGGGCAGCAGCGGAGAGGCCAGATGGTGCCAGACACCAAGGACAAGCATGGCGGGTAAATCGGAGCAAAAAATCACTGCCAAAAAAAACCCAAACAAACTTGGGGGGGTGGGGAGGGGGAGAAATCCTCAATTCTGTGGCTTGTGGAGACCAAACGGATCTGCCGTGCAAATAAAGTTTTCAGGACAGAAGCTCATGGGCGCTCAGTATTTCCAAATAGGCCCTGCACATGACTGACGCAAAGCCTTTCCTCCGACGTCAACTCTGACGTCGGGGGAAGATTTCCGGTTGGCTACATGTTCACGCTGTAGGCAGGAAAAGAAGACGAGCCTCTCGGCTCGAGCTGCCTCCAACCCCTGCTGTTATCTGGACACAAATGTGGGATACAGAAGGGGTCGAATGTGGGTGACAAACACGGGACACAGAAGGGGGGGGGGGAGAGTGTGTTTTTGGACACAGAACTTCAAGGCTTGAACTTGGGAGAGAGGATGCAAGAAGGTAGGGAAAGAGATGCTGAGGTGGAGGAGAGAATAGAAAGGGAGAATTGGGTGTGGGTGTGTCAGTGAGAGGGAAGGAGAGATGACTGTGTACATGGGGAATGGAAGAAAGGAGAATTTTTGGTCATAGGGAGGGAGTGAGGTACAGATGAGAGGGAGAAATGTGGTAGAAAGGGAACAGTGGGACAAATTGAAAGGGAGGAATGTTGGACATAGTGGTGAAGGGAGTTGGGATAGAAAGGAACGCCAATGGGATTATAGGAATAAGCAAGAAAGGAATCACGAGTAGATCGGAGAAAGTCATAATGCCGCTTTATAGAGCAATGGTCACACCACACTTGGAATACTGTGTCCAACATTGGTCTCCCAACCTAAAGAAGGATATAAAACTGCTGGAGAGGGTGCAGAGACGAGCAACGAAGCTAATAAGAGGTATGGATTACTTGGAATATGAGGAACGACTCAAGAAACTGGGACTGTTCTCCCTTGAGAAGAGGAGGCTGCGAGGGGACATGATCGAGACGTTCAAAATGCTGAAAGGCATCAATAAAACAGAGCAGGAAAATAAATTATTTACATTGTCCAACGCGACACGGACAAGAGGACATGGTTTGAAGCTAAGGGGGGACAAGTCCAGGACAAATGTCAGGAAGTTCTGCTTCACGCAGCGAGTGGTAGACACCTGGAATGCTCTCCCAAAAGAGGTTATTAAGGAATCCACTGTGCTAGGATTCAAAGGCAAGTTAGATTCACATCTCCTTACGAGAGGCATAGAGGGATATGGGTGACTAAAACTACATCAGGTGTATACCTGACTGGGCCTCCGCGTGTGCGGATCGCCGGACTCGATGGACCATGGGTCTGATCCGGAGATGGCAGTTCTTATGTTCTTATGAATGGAGGGAGAGATGTGGCATGGTGCAGGAGAAATGTTGGGCATTGGGTTGGTGGGCAGGGGAAAAAGATGCTGCACATGGTCCGGGGGATAAGAGAGGGATAAATGCTGGACCATGGTAGGAGGAACCAATGGAGAGCAACAGAAGAATTTACAGAAGATGGGAAAGCAGAAAAAAGAAACTGATGGAAAAATAAGTCTCCAGATAACAAAGGTAAAAAACGGAATTTATTGACTAAAATATGTTGGCTTTGGGAAATGTATATAGCAGATGTCTTTGTATTGTGTTCAAAAGAAAAGGAAATGCATTTCTGGTTTTATTTCTACAGTGTTGAAGTACTTGCTGACCCTTGCTGTGGCTGGTAGGGATCCCCAAGCACCGCCAGCAGAGATGGCCAGAACTCCCCTCCACCAAGCGCAACAGTCGCTGGCAGCATCCATGAGACACTGAGATGCCAGCATCTGTGACTCAGGGATACTACTGATGCCTGCCAAACTTGGCAAAAGGGACCCTCGGCCAACTGCAGAGGAAGTCCTCAGCTGACAGCTTGGGGGTCCTCATCAGCTGAGTATTTATATTTTATATTTACATTAGAGGCTCTGGTAGAAACCCGTTTACAAAGTATGTATTCTTCCCAATTAATATTTTCAAATTAATAAAATATCTTTGCTTATTTGTAAATGGGTCTCTTCCAGAGCTTTTAATTCAGTAGCATAATTAATTGAAATAACTATTTCTGAAGTTTATAGGGACGGGCGGGGACGGAGGGGATTCCTCACGGGGATGGGTGGGGACGGAGGGGATTTCTCGTGGGGATGGGTGGGGACAGGTGGAATTTTGGCGGGGACGGGTGGGATTTCTGTCCCCACGCAACTCTCTAGACCGAACATTAACTTCTGAATGCTTTGCTTTCGAAAATGAAAATGCTCCTTAAAGCCATTTACCAACATGTGCATTTGTTTTTTTTTTTGCTGAGTACAAACTTTAATCAGTGTACGTGCCTGGCCGAATTTAGAAACAACATATTCAGCATTTATTTTTAGAGAAATACATATGAGAAAACATAAGTGTATAACTTCAGCATTTGTTTTCCCACTGTGCAACAGTCCCATATCAGGAACAAGGTGTCTCGAGATGAAGGCATATTATTGTGCAGTACTTTGTTGCAGGTAGAATAGGTTTACACAAAGTGGCGTAGTGAGGATGAGAGACACCTAGGGCGGTGGTGCCCCTCCCCCACCCTTGTCTCTACCCCCACTACTTCCCCAAAACCCCCTACTGCACGCACGCCCCCTTCCCCTGTACCTCTAGTTGTTCACCACTGCGAGCAAACAAGTACTTCATGTTCCTTGTGACCCCCATGGTCTCTCCACTGACATCACTTCCTATGTGCGGCGCCCGGAAGTGACATCAGCAGGAGAGACAACATGGTCGTGAGGAGCACATTAAAGTTGTTGCTTGCGGTGGTGAGCAACTAGAAGTACAGGGAAGAGAAGGGGGGGGCGCGCGCATGGCGAGGGGTGGAGTGGGAGGAGGAGTGCTGGCGTCCACACCAACATGGCGCCCGGGGCGGACTGCCCCCCTGCCACCTCCCCCTTACTACACCACTAAATAGTAGAGATGTGTTTTGGTTTGTGGAACATGGATCCTGCTGGGGGTGGTATATTAACCTGCAGAGGGTTTACAACAAAAATGTAAAACTCAATAAAAAGATGTGCTGGTGGAGGTGGACAGGAAGATGCCTCCAGGCCCTGACTTCCAGATAACAGTGAGAAAACAAAAATGATTTTTTACTACTTCACAGCTTAAAGAAAATCAAGCCCAGTCCAGGAGATATTTTTTTTTAATGCACCTATATTAAATATATCCCGCAAAATGTTTGTACAAACAGCAGCTGAGAAGCAAAATAAGAAAACTTAAACAAGTAAGAACATAAGAATTGACATACTGGGACACACCGAAAGTACATCAAGCCCAGCATGCTTCCAACAGTGGTCAACCCAGGTCCCAAGTACCTAGCTAAATCCCAAGTAATAAAACAGATTTTATGCTACTTATCCTAGGAACAAGCAGTGGATTTCCCAAAGCCTTCTCAATAATGACCTATGGACTTCTCTTTTAGGAAATTATCCAAACCTTTATTAAACCCTGATAAACTAACTAGTTTCACCACATTCTCTGTTGACTAATTCCAGAATTTAATTACAGGTGATGTGAGGAAATATTTTCTCTAGTCTGTTTTAAATCTACTACTTAGTACCGTCATCGCATGCCCCTTAATCCTAGTATATTTCGAAAAAGTAAACAAGCGATTCACATCTATCCTTTCCACTCCATTCAGCATTTCATAGACCTCTATCATATCACCCCTGAGCCATCTCATCTCCAAGTCAAATAGCCCTAGGTAAAGTACGAAGAGAAAGCGACATAAGAATTGCAAAGATATAGCAGGTATTTCTGGGAATCTACCTGTAATACTTTGTTCCTCTTTACTATAGATCACTAATCTGGCCCTCTCTTCTGGTATCTCACCTACTTCTCTTTTTAGAGCCCCAAGATAGGTTGGCAGATAAGAGTAATGTTAAGAAATTATTTTTCACAGAAAGGGTGGTTGATGGCAGAAATGGCCTTCCGAGGGAGATAGTGGAGATGAAAACAGTGACAGAATTTAAAAAAAAGTGTGGGATGAATACAGAGGATCTCTAATTAGAAAATGAATGGTATAAAATGAAGAACTGAGGCCTGTACTGGGTAGCCTGGTAAGGTTTGTGTCCCGTATATTGTGTCCCATATATTAGGGTTACCTGACATCTGGATTTCCCTGGACATATTCTCCTTTTGAGGACATGTCCAGGGGTCCAGAAAGCTTTTCAAAACCCGGCATTTTGTCCAGGTTTTGAAAAACTTTGATCAAATTGCTGTCAGGCAGGAGGGCATCTGCGCATGCGAGAATGCCCTCCTGCCCAATGAGAGCAGGCAGCAGGAGGGTGGGGCTGGGGTGGGCCTAGTACGGGATTGGGGGCGGAACTGGAGTGTGATGAGGCAAGGATGGGTGGAACTGGGTGGGTCCGGATTTTCCAAATGGAAAATCTGGTAACCCTACCGTATATGTTAGTTCAGCTTAGGGTGGGCTGGGGAGGACTTCGACAGAAACTCCAGTAATTTGGTACATGAGGGCAGTGTTGGGCACACTTTTATCATGTGTTTCCCATAAATGACAAGATACGAGGGTCATTTCATAAATAATGCACACTATTTTTTTTTTTTTTAATTTACATGTTTTATTTTTTTTTTCCAAGTATTTATTTACAATCCTTCAATATAATCTCCCTACTTTGCAATGACCAAGTCCCAACATCTGGGAAGTTTCATTCCATCCATGACACCGTTTTTGTTCAGTTGCCGAATGGCTCGGGTACTGACGGAAAAAAGCTCTTCCAGAGATGCAAAATGATGTCCACGCATAAGTTGTTTCAACTTTGGAAAAAAGTCGAAGTCTGGTAGACTCATGTCTGGACGAGTGGAGAGCTCCATCTTCCCCACGGCTAAGGAAATTTTGACGAGCTCAATCAAAAGTCAAACAAATGATGATTTTTGCTTATGAGCATGAAGGCATCATTACTGAGCATGAAGGCATCATTACAAACAAAGTTTCATGTGGAAGAAGTGTCACAGCAGTATATTATCGTGATTTTTTTGCAAAAAATGCGCAGAAAAATGCACAAAACCCGACCTCAGTTGCTCTTGGCTGAGCCACTCATTCTTTACGACAATGCTCGCCTGTACATAGGGAATGTCATCATTGAAAAACTATGCAAATATGGCTGGGAAGTGTTACCTCATGCTCCCTACAGTCCAGACTTCGACCTTTTTCCAAAGTTGAAACAACCTATGCCAGGACATCGTTTTGCATCTCTGGAAGAGCTTTCTTCCACCGGAACTCGAGTCATTCGGCAACTGAACAAAAACGGTGTCTTGGATGGAATAATGAAGCTTCCCAGAAGTTGTGACTCGATCATTGTAAAGCAGGGAGACTATATTGAAGGATTGTAAAGAAATACTTGAAGAAAAAAAAAAAAAAATGTAAATTTTTAAAAAAAGCGTGCATTATTTATGAAATGACCCTCGTAGTTTGAGCTTCGATGACAACTCTAGCAGCTGGAACCTAAGAACAGTACTGGGTGGACTGCTATGATCTATGTCCCAAAAATATTAAAGAAAAAAAGACAATTTAATCATGAATTTATAATGCGTGTGACTATTGGGCAGACATGATGGACTGTTCAGGTCTTCATTTGCTGTTATTTACTATGTTACTATGTTATCCACTCTTTTCTCTCTGGAAAGGATGAAAGAGCCCTTTTATTAAAGCTTAGCACAGTTAATAGGATAAACAGGATAAAATATTTTATTACTGAAAGAATAGTTAAGCTCTGGAACTTGTTGCCAGAGGATACGGTTACAGTGGTTAGCTTAGCTGGGTTTAAGAAAGGTTTGGAAAAGTTCCTGGAGGAAAAGTCCATAGTCTGCTATTGAGAAGACATGGAGACGCCAATGCTTGCCATTGAATCAGTAGCATGGAATGCTGATACTATTTAGGATTCCGGAATCTTGTTACCGTTTGGGATTCTGCCATGTACTTGTGACCTAGCTTGGCCACTGTGCAAACAGAAAACTGGCCTAGATGGACCATTGGTCTGATCCAGTATGGCTGTTCTTATGGTATTTGTGTAACTGTGCACTCCACCCACGTTCCACCCAGACTCCTCTTAAGTACACATCCACCTTCAAAGTACGCACCATCCCATTTAAGTGGTATTTTGGCATTTATGTGCCCATATATACACCTATACCCCGGTATTCAGGTAATTTACACAAGTACTTGGTGCCTAAATGTTGACGCCTCCTTCATAGAATTACCCCCTCAGCAGCACCACTTTTTTTATGAGGGGATAGGGGACAAATAGATTCAGATATTCAGAGCCAGGCTCTATTCAGTGCTGTAACTATATAAGTAACTGGACAAATGAGGATTAGTATTTAAAGTGGTCCTATCTGTCTGTTTAGCTGTCTGGGCACCGGTACAGAATATTGCTGATGTCCACAAAACTCCTGGCTCTACCCAGCCACTGCACTGGATCATCCTGGCACTACTTAGTAAAGACTTGCTTGGCAAATACTAAGTTACACTGCATTGCACTGGGAAACTAGACTCCTAGAGAATTATTCAAACGAGCCTCAGACAATCATGCAGGACATCGAAGTCACTGCTTAATCTAACACATCCAAATTTGGCTTATGGTCTGCCTATCATCGGCTCCTGTTGCATTCGGGGGAGCGCAGTAAAAAACTCAAAGAACAGTTTGAGAAAAACCTGCGCTCCTGTCAACCTGAAAGTAGAGCATACAAAATGTCCTTGTGTCACTGGAACTGTTTGAACATCTGATAACATAAATAAACTCCAACTGAATCGCATGTGGTGTTCTGTTTCAGCGACATAGTAAAATGTATTTTGTCCCATTGAAATATATGGCCTTCTTCAGTAACAGCACAGAGAGAGCAATGATTGCATTTTTTATGGCCTCCCAGACCTACTTTCTTAATCGACCATGCATCAGCTTTACTTACTACATCCGCCAAATTCTACTACTCAGGGAACGCCATGGTGGTCAGAGGGGATAATTAGCAGCAGTGCCCAGTACAATTTCAGCAGGTAGGAGCCTCTTTTGCCTGTTTAAATAATATTAAGGCCAATATTCAGATTGTGGGAGGCAGGATGGCTAACTCTCGTAGTTGGCGCTGACTACAATATTCAATGCTGGGCTGTTTCTGGTGACTGGAATTGAATATCCACTTTTTTTGGCTGGCATAAACTTAATTGGCTAAATCAATATTTAGTACTGGCTGGTTAAGTTTATAGCGGCCAAAGATAGGACTGCTATTTCCAATTCAGTGCTGAAAATTGCAGGTTACCACACAATATAACTGGTTAACATTTAGCTGCTAATCGTGAACATTCAGTGGAGATAACTGGTTATCTTGTATTGAATATTCACATTTAGTTGGTTAAACGCTATTTAACTATTCAGTGCCATTTGAATACTGACCCCTATTTTCTCATCACAATAAATTCTATTTGTAAAATACATGTATATGCCTTATCTGAAGAAATCAGTTTCATTCCAATTTTATACTGTAATAATTACTCACATCTTCTGGAGTGCTTTGTCTCATTCTTGAATCAAGAATTTAACATTTTTTTAAAAAGATGCATCTCTAGCTCACATAGTACGAGGGTCTGCTGAAAAGTTCTCAGCCCAGCCAACAAAGTTGGGACAGTCTCCATCCAGGACTACACACTTAGTCCAGCAATTTTTCCCTTTTTTCATTCTACATTTTTCTAATGGAACGAACAAAGTGGAAATTCACTGGACTAAGTGTATAGCCCTCGATGGAGCCTACCTCAACTTTGTTAGTTGGGCTGAGAGCTTTTCAGTGACCCCTCATATTTGTACATGAATCTCAATGACGGCTATCCATCTGATACTTTCTTACTCCCTCTTTAGGTCTTGTTAAAGCCATCTACATCCGGGCCAAAGCCAATGCTGAAGTCTGGAATGAGGCTGAAGCCAAGGCTGATTTTAAGAAGGTCATAGAGCTGGACCCCAACATGACAAGAACGGTGAAAAAAGAGCTGAAACTGCTTGATCACAAAATGCACGACAAGAACCGTGAGGACAAACTCCGCTACAAAAACCTGTTTCTCTAGGAAATGTTAACAGCATTTAGATAAAAGTCAAATGCCTATCAGGAGTAAGATTACTATATTTTGAAAAAGAAAATCCCGGAAACATAACCCCGCCTCATTCTGCCTCCAGCCCCGCCCCCTTCCGCCTCTGGCTCTGCCTCATTCTTCCCTCAGTCCCGCCCCATTCCACATCCAACTCTGCCCCATTCTGCCCCAGCCCTGGCAAGCCTCCTTTCTTCTACAATAAGCTCTGGCCGCGTCTGGAGGGCTTGGAACATGCATGGATGTGTGTAATGTCATCTGCGCATGCTCAGAGGCCCTCTAGATGCAGCTGGAACTGGTAGGGGCTTTCCAAAACCCAGACAATTGCTGGGTTTTGGAAAGTCTGTCCGGGAACCCAGACAGTCCTCTAAAAAGAGAGCATGTCTGGGTTTTCCTGAATGTCTGGTAACCCTAATCGGGAGTTTACTGTAGCAGATTTTCACCCCCGACTAGGCCTAGCTCTTAGCCCTCTTCACTAAGCACTATATCGCACCTCTACTTTCTTAGGTAACTGGCATCTGCGAGCACACACTCACAGCCTGGTCCAGATCCAAGGTCATCTGTCCAAGTATCCAGTACTTCATGCCATAGCAAACATCCCTAAACCTAGAGCAAACTCTCAAGGTCAGTAGCACAGTTAAACACGTCTCAATTTCTGGGAACATCTTTGTTCCCGGTAACCCTTTCTCTACAACAACAATTTATTATTTCTATAGCACTACCAGGCACACGCAGCGCTGTACTTTGGACATGCAAGAGATGGTCCCTGCTCAAAAGAGCTTAAACTAACTATGACAGACACCCAGGGCAAAGGGGGGGGGGGAAGTCAGAAGATAGTGCTCATGTAGGGAATTATAGAGGGCTGATGAGGTGGAATAACATAGGATAAAAAGGAGAGTCTGAACTTAGTACTCATGTAGGGAATTAGAGAGGGCTGAAGGGGTGGTAGGGGATTATAGAGGGGATGACAGACAGATACATTGGCATCTTCAAATAAGTGGGCTTTCAGCCTGGAATTGAATATTGCCAGAGACGGAGCCTGATGTAATAAGCCAGGTAGGTTGTTCCAGGCATGCGGCGCAATAAGGTAGAAGGGACAGAGTTGGGATTTGGCAATATAGGAGAAGGGTACCGACAGGAGGGACTTGTCTACTCTTTACCTCTCTAGAAAGGACAAATTTTCTTCCATTGTAACCCAACGTTTTTCATCTCTTTTGTAATCCGCCTTGAACCGCAAGGTAATGGCGGAATAGAAATCTCTAATGTAATGTAATGTAATGTAATGAATGGAGTTACTGGGGGGGGGGAGTATAGGGAGTAATAAGAGAGGAGGGGTACTGAGGAGCTGCAGAGCGAATACACTTGAACGTCGGTAAGAGGAGTTTGAATTGTATGCGGAAACAGACAGGGAGCCAGTGAAGTGACATGAAGAGAGGAGTAATGTGGGTATAACGACCCTGGAGAATCCTATGGATCAATCAGGTTCTCCAGGGATGAGTGGTTCTTCCTGTAATCAGCAAAACATTTCTGTTTACTTAAGGGTAAATTTTAGTGCTGAAAGAGTTAGTGCTGAAAAAGTTAGTTAGTGCTGAAAAGATCAAGATTTAGCGAGATTCTATAAACCACCTCCAGAGATAGGCTCAGTTTATAGAATCACGCGTGGTGCCTGTCCATGCAACTAATATTTAGGCATAGACATTTATGCCAATGAAAACCAGGCCTAAATGCCAGCGCCTAAGTTGTGTACGGATCGGGCATATTTTATATCAGTGCACCTTTTATGTTCATTTCTAATCCCATGTTATGACTTTCGGCTTTGTCTTTTCTCAGTAGATACAGCATGTCTTCTTTGTTGCTAGTGATGAGCGTTGTATCATTTGTATAGCTCAGGTTGTTTATATTTTGGCCACCAACTTTGAAACCGACACTCTCTTCTTCCAAATTTGCTTTTCTGAAGATGGTTTCACTGCACAGGTTGAACAGATAAGGTGACAAGATGCATCCTTGCCTGACACCACGTTTTATTGGAAACCAATCAGTATTGCCATATTCAGTTCTCACTGCAGCTTCTTGATTTTCATATAGGCTCTCTATCAGCTGAATTATGTTTTTGAGTATTCCCATTTTCATTAGAGTTCTCCATAGTTTATCATGATCCACACAGTCAAAAACTTTGTACTAAGAACATAAGAACATAAGCAATGCCTCCACTGGGTCAGACCCGAGGTCCATCGTGCCCAGCAGTCCGCTCACGCGGCGGCCCAACAGGTCCAGGACCTGTGCAGTAGCCCTCTATCTATACCCCTCTATCCCTTTTTCCAGCAGGAAATTGTCCAATCCTTTCTTGAACTCCAGTACCATACTCTGTCCTATTACGTCCTCTGGAAGCGCATTCCAGGTGTCCACCACACGCTGGGTAAAGAAAAACTTCTAGTTAATGAAGCAAAGGTATAGGGGTTTTTGGTATTCTTTGCTCTTCTCCAATATCTGTCTAACATTGGCAATAATGTCTCTTGTTCCTCGACCTTTTCTAAAACCAGCCTGAACTTTGGGTAGTTCTTCCACAACATATGATTGGAGCCTTCGTTGTATTATTTTCAGCAATATTTTGCTGGCATGTGGAATTAATACAATTGTTCTGTAGTTGTTACAATCCTTGGCATCACGTTTCTTCGATATAGGTATGAACAGTGATCTTCTCCAATCGATTGGCCATGTATTTCCCTTCCAAATCTGTTGACAGTTGAGTGAGGGCCATGATAGCACCTTCTGAGCCTTTTATTAATTCAATTGGAATATTGTCGATACCAGATAACTTGTTTTTTGATAAAGCTTTAATCGCTGCTATGACTTCAAGTTTATTAATTTTTGATATCCCACAAATCATAATACAACTAACTACAACTAAGCGGCTTACAATAAAATTAATATAGATACAAATAAAATAAGATAGGATGCATATCATCTGGTTCTTCTTCGACTTCAGTTTCCAGTTCAATTTCCCCAATGCTATCCTCACTGCCTTGTTTGTATAAATTTTCTGTATATTTTTTCCATCTCTTTTTAATGCTTTCTGGATCATTCGATATCATTCCATTGGTGTCTTTAAGCATCACCAGTCGAGATAACTACAGAAAGGTGGTATATCAAATCCCATTCCCTTCTCTTTGGACAGAGACTAGTGCAGCAGATGAGTAAACGTTTTGGTACTGCAGAAGAAACGAGATCTGGTATTTCTTTTCAATCTGTCACCAGTAAGAGTCCATTGCCATCAAGGGTCTGACTGATCATGCATTATGTTTTCTGATAAGTATAAGATCATTCTTAAAATTTCCAAAATCGTCAAATCAGATTACAGCAATGGCAAACCAGTAAGCCCAAGAAGAATGTTTGCATTATTCATTGTGAAGATTAGTGGTATTCATTAAATTATTATAGCTTATAGTGTATTAAAACTTGCTATACTGCATAGGACTATCGCACAGATCTGAGCGGTTTACGTACTAAAAAGTACAGGTTCAATAGAGAGGATGTATAGGACAGAGCACACTCATTCCTGACAGACCAGAGAGAGTAGGAAGGGATCAATGAGAGTTAGGGAAGGTGGGTAGAGGCAGTGGCGTAGTGAGGGTGAGAGGTGTTCGGGGCAGTAGTGCCCCTCCCTGCCCTCTTTTCCATCCCCCTCCTTCCTTCCCCATACCCCTTTAACTTCCCCAGTGCAAACAGCATCACCAACTTGCTGCCTGCATCAGCTCTCCCTCTGAAGTCATTTCCTAGGCACAGGACCTGAAAGTGACGTCAAAGAGAGAGCTGCAACCACAAAGGAGACAAACACCTCTGCACAAAGGGCAACAAAATCCAAAGGAAAAGAGCAGAACATGCCTGGTCTTCAAAACTCCCTTTATTAGCAACCAATAATAAAATAATAACTTTATTCTTCTATACCGCCACAGTCGAAAATCTTCTAGGCGGTTCACATCGAAGAAGGCTGGACAATCAGCGAATTACAGAATGCAAGAAGTGTGGGTACAAGTTATTACACAAGAAATAGATAAAAGGACAGCATATTACATTGAGATTGACAGAGGGAAGGTATGCCTTAGTAAGTGGTGAGGCTTCTGTTTAGGAGATGAATTTGTCAAATAATACGGTTTTAATTGCTTTCGGAATGCGCTGTAGGTCACCCTGGATTCATTAATGTAATTTCCCAGCCAGGACTGCTGTTTACTTGCTTGGAACATGAAGGACCTGTCCAGAAAGGATTTGTATTTGCAGCCTGAGATCTTTGGATTTGTAAATATGTTAGTTTCCGGTTGGTCGTGTGGGGTTGTGTAATATGAAATGAGGTAGTAGGTGAGAAGGCGCCAATCCCCAGACCTGCTTGAAACAAATACAGACAAACTTGAACAGTATTTGCACCTCCATTGGTAGCCGGTGCAACCTTTTGTAGTAAGTGCTAATGTGGTCTTTTTCCTCAGTCCGAAGATCAAGCAAACTGCAGTGTTTTGCACTATTAATTTTTGTACTGTTTTCTTTGGGATGCCTAGATAAATGATATTGCAGTAGTCCAGAATTGATAGGATCAGGGACCGCACCAGTAATCTAAAGAATGTAGCGTCTAAGTATTTTTTAATGGTCCTTAGTTTCCACAGTGTACAAAAGCATTTCTTCATCACTAAGTTTGTGTGGTCAACCATGGTTAGGTGTGTGTCTAGTGTGATTCCCAGGATTTTTATGGTTTTGGAGATTGGGTATTCGTGGCCGTTTAGTTGTAACGATGTTCAAAAGGAACAAAACAGTCTTAGTCAATCACAAAAGCAAAAATGCAAATCATGGACTCAAAGGGTGAACTGACACTGGCATGAAGTTGATGTTCATGCTGGCGAGGAGCTAGAGGTACGGTGGGGGGAAGTGAAGGCGTGTGCACGGCGGGGGGAGGAGCAGGTGGGGGTCGTGGAAAGGAGGAGGGGTGCTGGTGCCCCCACTAAGATGGAACCAGGCTAGACCGCCCCCCGACCTTATTATACCACTGAGTAGAGGGAAAAAGACCGGAAAACAGATCAAACGTGCTTAATCTTATAGGCAGAGTTGAAAAGCCAGGTTTTACAGCAGGTTTTTGAAAGATAGTTCATCTCAAATATGAAGAGGAAGAGAATTCCAAAGGAAAGGGGCAGCGAAGTAAAAAGCACAATGGCTAGTGCAGAAATCCACAGCTAAATTCAGTAAGGCTATGTAATAGTTCCCCATGGCAGACCTTGACTGACCTGGATTTCAGCTACAACTTTCTATCCTCTATTAACACATAGCCCTCTAGCTTATTCTGCAATAGCCTTCGAGAAAATGAGTTGACTTTTCAATAATGTGCACTACAGAAGTGAAGGGAAATGATGTCATTGTATTCTGCTTTTTGGTGGCAAATAAAAGAACTGAGAATTAATGCAACTGCATCTAACTTTTCATCAAATCTCAGACTGTGAAATGACCAGGCACAAGGTTTGTCAAGGCATGACTAGAAGAGTGCTGTTCTGAGGCATTTCTTGATTTTCCAGGAAATGACTGTAATGGCAGCATAGTGCCATCTGCAGAACAATGGCAACCAGCCACAGGAAGCTGTGGTCAGGAGATGCAGCTCTACTGGTTTCCATGGGTGCTTGCCATTTTTGAGCAGATGGCTTTGTAATTGCTCAGGAACTGAAATGTCCAAAGCTGAAAGTGTGATCAAAGCTATTCTTGTAGCAAAATACAGCAACCACAAAACCACTTTTAGAAATAGAAATTTATATAGTAGTGCTTTTTGATTTTATATTTATACTTTTCTCCATTCAATAATTTATATGATGCTTCATCTGGTACCATCTGAGGCTTATTTGATATTGGAAATCTATCACTTTCTGCATTATTTGTTACTGCAACTCTGCTTTCAAACCCTATCTAATATTGCAGTTTATTAACTGGTAGTGATATGTTATTTACTGATACCCCTCCCCCCCTTTTACGATGCCACGTTAGGCTTTTTTTTATCACCGGCCGACATTCATAGGAATTCTGAGCGTTGGAGATAATATTGCCGCAGCTGGCAATGAAAAAAGCCTTTGTAAAAGGGGGCCTTAAATTTGTAGCACCTAGAAACCTGACTTTGGAGATTGCAATGCTGTTCAAACTTTGTTCAGTTATATTTCAGGTCACTTTCTGGTTTGGTTAAAGGAATTTTTGATGTGTCGCTATTATAAAGTTAAAATGGAAACCCAGATTTCAAGAAGCTGGACACTGCTGTGTGGTGTTCCATATGGCTCCCTGTTATCACCCATTGTGTTCAATATATATACTTGCCTAGAAACCAGCAGATTCAAAGATAAAAACCAGATGGGGAACAATGCTTTCCTATGGCCATGTGCTGGCTAAAATGGAATCTGCTCTCTGCACTCAGAACAAACAGGAGAGAAGTAGGCAAGGAGAATAGCCTGAGCCTACCAAGCATACAGCAATGTACATTGGGAACTTGAGTTAAAGAAACACACACTGTTTACATATTTCAATACAAGCAGCCTGCTCCCATGAATATGGGGCAGAACAAATGCAATTCTATAAATAGTGCTCTAAGTTGGGCACCATTTATAGAACAGCGTGTAGCGTAAGGATCTGCGCGCATGCTCAAGGCTAGGCACAGGAAGCAGATTTTCGGGCACCGGCACCAACGCACAAGACATGCTGGTGCCGGTGCCGATGCGGAGGCTACACTGGAAGTAAGAAGAGGGTTCGGGGTTGGGGGATCTCAGGTCGCGGCGGGGGGGGGGGGGGGGTGCCGGATCGCAAGGGGGCCTTTGGGGGGAGCAATGCCGGTTCTCGTGGGGGGTGGGAGCATATCAAAGCAAGTTTCCCTTACTTCCTATGGGGAAACTTGCTTTGATATACGAGCATTTTGGATTACGAGCATGCTCCTGGAACGGATTATGCTCGTAATCCAAGGTACCACTGTAGATGCCATTTTCTACAGAACATGTAAATGGTTGAAAGTCGGCACATAACTTAGGTCCCCTTTTATTAAGACGATTAGCGTGGACCAGCATGGTAACCCTATCAAAGCCCTTTAAATCCCTTTGGGTTTTAATGTGGTTGCCAAGCAGTGCTCGATAATGTTGCTTAGTAAAAGAGGGCCTTAAACTCCCAACTTGAGCTGGTCCACCATCTGTGAATATTGGTATCGATGTTCATGCACTTGCTATTCTGTAACCATAGATTTCCTGGGTAGTATAACATCACCACACAATTTCTTGCAACCTTGGACAAGTCGCTTAGGGGGAAATTCCAGAAATGGCGCCGTAATGGTGCCTAAGTTAATTAACAAAAGGCATTTAAAAGGGTAAGAAACCACTACGCCTATCTGTGCCTAAATAATACGTGCCAGAATCGTGCCTAAGTAGGCGCTTTAGGCTGCCTAATGTTGCTATGGGCATGGCTAATGCTAGAAGTGGTGTTAGGCAGCCTAAAGCACCTTTAAAAGACACGATTCACGACAAATATAGGGTCCGGAAATGTAGGCCTGAAAAACTCTGGCCTACATTTCTGGCACCTATCTTTCACAGAGGTGCGATTATAGGGTGCTGTCACATGATTGACACACAATCAATGGCCACTTTTTAGACGGCTGCAAATATTGCCCCCTATAGAAAATCCAGGCCTTAATCCTTCATTGTCCGAGGTACATTAGATAGATTATGATCCTGCCGGGACAGATAGGGAAAAATGTTTTGAGTACCTGAATGTAAACCGCTTAGACAACCTCCAATGATAGGCAATATATAAATAAATTAAAAAAAAAAAAAATATATATATATATATATATATATACAGTATATATATATTTTTTTTCCAAAAAATAACAAGGCAGACTGTCTTCAGAATCCAAGATGATGGTCAAACCAGCAGATCAGCCAAAGCGAAGTATCCAAATAACGTTATTGTTGTGGAGGCACAGAACATAAAAAGGCCCAACACAGGCTGTGTTTTGCAAGGGTGGCATCAGGGACTCAGTAAAACCAGGTGGTGTCTAAAAACAGCATCACCAGCCAGGTTACAACATTATAATTCTAAAGATGGCAGTATCCCATAACTAGGGATACCAGATTTCACAAAGTAAAAACCCGGACACGTGGGCCCACCCTCAGCAATGCCCCATTCTGCCCCGCCCTACCCACTTTGCCCCTGCCCCGCCCCATTTTGCCCCAGTCCCACCCCAGCCCCACTCCCACACAAACCTCCGGCCTCTGAACACGCATGGATTCAACACAATGATGTCACACTCATGCGCACTTGTGTGTGATATCATTGCATCACATCTGCACGTGCTCGTAGACCCTCCTAGACACAGCCCCGAGCCAAAACTGACCAAATTTCTTACAGGTTAGAAAGAAGTCCGAACATCTGGACAGTCCTCTAAAAATAGGACATGTCTGGGTAAATCCGGACATCTGGTAACCCTACCCATAACCAAAGTCAGCTGCTATTAGGTCTTTTTATGTGTTGTGTGTCTCTGCAACAATATCGTTATTTGGATACTTCACTTTGGCTGATCAACTGGTTTACACATCTATTTCATGCATATATATGGACCTGGAGAAAACATAGCCGGTCAAGTGCAATATTTGGCATTGAACCGGCTATGAAGCATCACATAAAGATAGGACTGTACATATTTTATGTGGCCCTATTCATGCTGTTATCTTAGCTATTTAAGTGCTCAAAATCAGCACTTAATCAGCTAAGTGCTGACTTTGTCCAACATCCACAAAATACAAGAAGTGGGGAAGGGACTGTACACATCATCCTTTGGAACAATTGTAAATTTATTAAAGGAATATAAACCATTAAAACATATACATAAAATGATTCAAGCCTAATAAAGAGTCCTTAGTTTTAGCTTGAAAGTTAACCGGACGTTTTCAATGGCACTATCCAATTAAGTGTCGCTGAAAATGCTCAGTTAGCCTTGGACAGGCAATTTAAACAGCCATGAGTTTTTCTCGGCTGTTTAAATTGTTTTGAATATCAGGTCCATTATTTTTAGTTCCCTTCTCCACTACCATTGAAAGTAGATTTCATCTTGCGGTCCAAAAGAGGGCAGTAATAGCTAAGCTTTGGCAAGTTAACGCTTCAAGCACAAAAATCTATCTGCATCAATATTAGCAGCAGAGCTCTGAGACACCACATACCCAAGCACTACAAAAAAAAAAAAAGGTTATGTCACACATTCAGGAGTCTGTGAAATCTGCCTTTAATTAGCCCATCAAAGCAAGAACAACTCTCCAAATAGAGACACCAGTGAGGATTTCAAATGTATCAAACCAAGATTTTTTGGGGGAAAGAGGTGAACGTGGTGTATTCCAGTACCCTTATATAATTTTGAGCTAAAAAGCTCTGCTTGTTACACTGATATTCACATCATCTTGCTCCCCATATCATTTTCTAGTTTATGCATTTAAAAAAATAGAAAAACCTTGGATTGCAAGTAACTTGGTTTGCAAGTGTTTTGCAAGACAAGCAAAATATTTTATTACATTTTAACTTGATAAACAAGCACTGTCTTGCAATACAAGTACATACAGTATACACACATCACAACTGAGTCGATGGTTCTTCTCTCTGACGCTGCAAGAGTGCAGTGACTGTTCTAAATGAGCCAAGTCTTGCAATACAAGTACATATAGTATACACACGTCACATCATCACAACTGAGCCGATGGTTCTTCTCTCCGACGCTGCAAGAGTGTAGTGACTGTTCTAAACGAGCCAAGTCTTGCAATACAAGTACATATAGTATACACACGTCACATCATCACAATTGAGCCGATGGTTCTTCTCTCTCTGACACTGCGGGAGTGTAGTGACTGTTCTAAACGAGCGAGGTCTTGCAATACAAGTATGTATAATATTTTGTATTAAAGTTTTTGGGTTGTAGAACGAATCATCTGAGTTTTCATTATTTCTTATGGGGAAATTCGCTTTGATGCACGAGTATTTTGGATTACAAGAATGATTTCAGAACAAATTATGCTCACAAACCAAGGTTTTACTGTATATATGGATTTCCACTCTGCTGTCCCATAAATAAATATGCACTGAATGAAGGGATGCATTTCTGAACCAGGGTACGACGATCTGCTCACAGGCCAGGTCAGCACACTGATCTAAATCCTTGTAAAGGAAGTATGATTCCTTTCTCATTCCCTGCCACATCGACATTCTATTAGCAAGGAAAATGCTAGCACCTTGTGACAATGCTGAGGCATTCCCCCCTCCCTTCTTGTCACATATTAACCTGACACACATTTACCCTTATTCCTTATCTTGTTTAAGAACTCCTTATATGGGCAACAATCAAACTTTGCCTATGTGCAAAAGCAGGCCCTGAGTTTAAGGCTAATCCCGAGGTGCTTAAGAAGCATGCATTATAGCCTTTGGACTGTCACATGCTATAGTAAGATTTTAGTTTGGTAGAAATAGGAACTTCTTCCTTATTTCAGCTAGCGACCTGTTCAGATGATTATTATTAGGCCCTCAGCGTCACCACTCAGAACTCAAACGTATCACTGTTCTGAGCTTTACGTGGCAAATCGTCACTGGGTCTAATTTTTCATTTTTACAAGAGCTTTAAATATTTCAATTCTTATAGCTTTCGAGGAGGTCGATAGTATTAGAGGGGTGGAGCCTTGATAAAGCGGTTCCCGCGAAACATGTCGGCTATGTCACCCTGCTTGATAAAAGACATCTCTAAATAGAGACAACCACAGATAAGCTAAGTGAAATGAAATTTAATTAAATTATAAACTATAGAAAGCTATAAGAATTGAAATATTTAAAGCTCTTGTAAAAATGAAAAATTAGAAAAATTAGACCCAGTGACGATTTGCCACGTAAAGCTCAGAACAGTGATACGTTTGAGTTCTGAGTGGTGACGCTGAGGGCCTAATAATAATCATCTGAACAGGTCGCTAGCTGAAATAAGGAAGAAGTTCCTATTTCTACCAAACTGATATTTATGAAATAGCCACCTGAAGTTTTGTATGCTATTTATATTTGATAGTAAGATTTTAGACATATTAGAAGTGTACATAAAGGAAATCACTTTATTATAACTGTTATGATGTATTCATATTTCACGTGAGATAGTAGCTTTGAGAAGCACATGAGATATGTAAACAAATGAGTTACCTTGCTATAATCCTCACTGTAAATGCATGATGAAATTATAACCTTGTAGAGTATTAGCTAAGTAATAAATGAAGCTAAGATTCTCAAAAAAAGGAGGAGAGACCATCCATTTAGGTCGCTTCATCCCGATCTGAGCCTTGTGTGAAGCATCATTCCTACAAGCGGCACCGGGAAACAGGGACCCTCGCCGACCCTTGCCCTGCTTGCTCCGTCTGACGATTGGACTTGGTGCACATCATCCTCCGGGATCCCTTCGAGTAAGTATGGGCAATTCCCTGTCAGATTTGCAGCGTGCTCATGTTAAAGAATTGAGGTATATTCTGAGACACACAGATACAGAGGTATCTGATTCGCAGTTGCAAGGTTTAGTACAAGAGATAGGAATGCATTGCCCCTGGTATCCAGAAGAGGGATCTTTAAAAGTAAAAGATTGGCTTAGAGTTGGGAAAGTTTTGTATGCTGAGCCTCGGGCTTCGGCAGCCATATTGATTTTATGGCATCAGTGTAAGTGTGCCTTGGAAATGGTAGGTACAGAGGCGTCTGCCAAGGTGTCAACGGTTTCGTTAACTGTTCCCCCACCTGACTATTCAAATCACATCCAAAAATCATACCTCCAGCACAGGTATCCCCAGCTCCTTTACAGGAAAAAAAAGGCAGAAACATTAGCGCAACCTTTAGGGTTTCAAGCAATAATTTAAAAAAAGCAGGAGAGGAAGGGCAATTAGCAGCAGAGGATATGAAAGATTTAATTCAAGCCTACCCAGTCACAAATGCCCAAGATCCTAATGGTCCAGGACAGATAGCTACTTATCAACTATTATCCTTTGCAATATTGCGAGAAATTCGTAAATCTATCTCAGAGACAGGTTTAAAAAGTAATTTCACAGCCGGGTTATTTGAATCCATGGCTGGAACGCATACTTTAATACCACAAGATTGGAAAGACATTATGTGCATGGTATTGACTATGGGTCAATATGTTATGTGGGATAGTGAGTATCAAAGAGAAGCTCAACAAAGGGCTTTGCAGTCTGGAGGGCTTTATACCCCAGATCAGTTATATGGAACAGGTAATTTCTCCACTATTCCCCAACAAGGTGTCCTTCCATCAGAAACACTGACGATAAGTAGTCAGTGTGCCTTCAGAGCATATCATAATGTACCAGCCTCAATAGCATTTTGTTTCAAGGGTTATTAGACACCGGAGCAGATGTTACTGTAATTGCTCTTAATCAATGCCCGTCAGAATGGCTCCTTGACCAGGTGAGACTGGTGTGGGGAATTGAGGGGGGGGGGGGCAGGAAGCAAAGCAAAGTAAATACAGAAAAACAGAATATGACGGCAGAAAAGGGCCATCGGCCCAACAAGTCTGCCCACTTGAAGAACCCACATGTTTATTCCATTTTTTCTTAAAATTGAGCATGTTGCTGGCCACAACTACCTGAAGTGGAAGATCATTCCAACGATCAACCACCCTTTCGGTGAAGAAATACTTCCTAATGTCACCGTGAAATCTCCCACCCTTGATTTTTAATGGATGTCCTCTTGTTACTGTAGGTCCTGTAAGGAAAAAGATATCTTCTTCCACCTCAATATGGCCAGTAACATATTTGAACCTCTGTATCATGTCATCCCTCTCTCTGCGTTCCTCGAGAGAGTATAGCTGCAACTTACTTAGATGTTCTTCATATGGGAGATCTTTGAGTCCTGAGACCATCCTAGTGGCCATTCACTGAACCGACTCCATTCTCAGCACATCCTTTTGATAATGTGGCCTCCAAAATTGAACACAATATTCTAGATGAGGTTTCACCATGGACCTGTATAATGGCATTAAAACTTCAGGCTTTCAGCTGACAAAACTTCTTCGGATGCAACCCAGCATTTGTCTAGCCTTGGATGAGGCTTTCTCCACCTGATTGGCAGTCTTCATATCTTCACTAATGATTACTCCTAGGTCCCGTTCTGCCACAGTTCTTGTTAAGGTCTCTCCATTCAGGGTGTAAGTTCTGCATGGGTTTCCACTGCCAAGGTGCATAACCTTACACTTTTTGGCATTAAAACTCAGTTGCCAAATTGTGGACCATTGTTCAAGTAAAAGTAGATCCTGCATCATAGTGTCGGGCATGGTGCCCTTGCCCACTATGTTGCACAGTTTAGCGTCATCTGCAAATAATGTAATTTTACCTTGAAGTCCCTGAGGCAGGTCCCGTACAAAGATATTAAATAGGATTCGACCCAGGACCGAGCCCTGCGGCATTCCACTGATCACTTCCGACGCTTCGGAGGGAGTACCATTTACCACCACCTTCTAAAGTCTGCCAGTGAGCCAGTCTTTAACCCATGCAGTCCCATGTCCCAACAAACTCATCTTGTTCAATAACCTACAGTGTGGGACACTATCAAAAGTCTTACTGAAGTCCAAATACATGACATCCAGGGACTCTCCCATATCTAGGTTTTTTGTTACCCAGTCAAAGAAACTGATTAGATTGGATTGGCAGGACCTTCCCTTTGTAAATCCATGCTGGTGGGGATCCCTCAGTCTCTCGTCGTTCAGAATCGTATCTAATTTGTGTTTAATCAACGTTTCCATAAGTTTACACACTATTAATGTGAGACTTACCGGTCTGTAATTTGTGGTCTCCGACCTGCATCCCTTTTTGTGGAGCGGAATGATGTTAGCTGTTTTCCAGTCCAATGGGACTTTACCTGTGCCTAGGGAAAGATTGAAGAGCACAGCCAATGGCTCCGCCAGGACATCTCTCAATTCCCTAAGCACTCTGGGGTTCAGTTTATCCGGTTCCATGGCTTTGTTCACTTTGAGCCTTGTTAGTTCTTGGTAGACGCTGCTGGTGGTAAATTCAAAATTCCGGAACGGGTCTTCTGAACTCTCCCTTGTCTGCAGCTGTGGACCGGATCTCAGCGCCTCACAGGTAAAGACTGAGTAGAAGTAATCATTGAGTACTTTGGCTTTATCGGTGTCCGATTCTGCATAGTTACCGTAGGGTTTCCTTAGGCGCACTATCCCATCTGTGTTCCTTTTTCTGTCACTAACATACCTGAAAAAGGATATATCCCCCTTTTTAATATTGTTAGCTAAATTTTCTTCCATCCGAAGTTTGGCATCTCTGACTGACTTGAAAAGGTTAATAGTTCAGATTTAGGGCTCCTTTTACTAAGGTGTGCTAGCGTTTTTAGTGCACGCTGCATTGCCGTGCACGCTAACCCCATGCTACATGCCAAGAACTAACACCAGTTCAATGCTGGTGTCAGTATCTAGCGCGCACGGCAAAATCGCTAACGCAGCTTAGTAAAAGGAGCCCTTTGAGTTTTTGCTTGCATCTGTTAAGGATGAGTTTTCCTCACACCCTTTGGGTGTTCTCCTTTTATATCATCCCCCTATTCCTTGGACTAGGTCATCGGCTTTCATTTTTGGATATAATTACCAATGCATCAATTAAATTTCATAGACTTCTGGTGATAGGGGACATAAATCTGCATCTTGAAGATACCAACAATAAGGAAGTTTCTGAATTCCTTTCTTTCCTTCAATCATTGGGTTTTTCTTTACCATCTATTTCCCCTAGCCATGAAAAAGGTCATACATTACATCTTGTTGCTTTTTTAGATCATACTATTCAACAAACTTCTATTGATACTGTTCATTGGCAACAAGTCTCATGGACTGACCATTTTCTTGATGAATTTTCACTTCTCATTTATATGTCTCATATTCCAATACAATCTTCGCAGAAAAAAAACTGTCACATTTAGGATGAAAATCTGTCCTGAACATTTTTGGTCTTATGTTTTAGATTCTCTCCCTAGCTCTCCCAGGGATCATACCATTGATGATAGCTGGCAAAACTGGAGTTCCATTACAGAATGTGCCTATCAATCTTTGGCGCCAGTTATCACCAAAACAATCTCCTATGCCCGGAATGCACCGTGGTTTCTACCCATTCATAGAGCCCTAAAACAAAATTGTAGGAGGCTAGAAAAGAAATGGAAAAAATCTCTTTCAGATATAGTTAAAATAAATTGGAGATCTGCAATTAGAAAATATAGGGGTCCTTTTACAAAGGCGCGGTAGCGGTTTAACGCGCAGAATACCGTGCGTCAAACCGCCTGCCGCACTAGTACCTAACACCTCCATTGACAAGGCTTTAGGATTTTAGGCTGCCGCGGAGGTTAGCGTATGATGAAATGTCCGACGCGCTAACCCCCATAGTGCGCCTTGATAAAAGGAGCCCATAATTTTGAACTTAGGAAAGTGAGAAAAACCTATTATGGAGGCAAAATAGCCAAGTCTAATAATCAGAGTAGTACTCTTTTTAAACTCTAGCGTACTCTGACTAATTCCGACTCAAAGTCTGAGCAATCTTTATCTCCTTCTGCTGACTTTTTTATTCGCTAAACATTTTGAAAACTAACTCTATTGTACTGTATTTCAGTTTATTTTATTTTTTAATTTATTGTTAACCACGTCGAGCTTCCTTTGGTTGAAGACCCGGTATATAAGGTTAAGTTTTAGTTTAGTTTAGATATATAGATCCAAAGGCAAAAGAGAGTCAAGAAGTTTCCATGAAAATGCAAATCAATCAAAAAGAATGAGCGCATACGAGATGCTTCCATATGAGATCTTTATTAAAACAAACTAAAGCTAAGACTCAATGCTGTTGTCAGCATTTTGGTACTCAAATTAGTATCTTCTTAAGGAGTTTAAAAATGAGTAAACAAAGCATTTACATACAAATGTAAAAACTTAAAGAGGTAGTCAAACCTATGTATGAACCATCAAACATTGTAAATGATTCAAAATCATCAATTTTCTATCAAAAATTGCTAGTATAAAGAGACCAATTAGATAGAAATCCCCACCATGTGATAAAAATATCTTAAACTACTATTATGCCTCTCATAATAATGCCATGAATATTTCAAAACACAATTCATGAAATAAGTAAGAATGGCATTAATCTCATATTGCAGAGTCAATGGTGAACAGTAGCTACATTTTTTTTTTTTTAATGTTATCTTAAACTACTGTTATGCTTCTAGGAATACCCCCATGAGTATTGCATAAATACCTTCCATGAAACAAATTGAGCAGTGTTAATTTTGTATTATAAAGTAAATGGCGACAGCGATGATGTTCATAAAAAATAAAAAAAAATTCTGCCACAGGGAAAAACATGAAAAATGGTTACAAAACATCTCACTATTAAATTACACTGTGCGGCAAATTTTAACTTTTTTTTCTGGGGCAAGAAGATAATGAGGTTTACTTTATAGAATTTGACATCCTGTGTATGAAATTAGCCTCAGTTTTCTCCTATCACATCTAGTTTTTGATCAAATCACAAATATTTATAGCATGAGAATGATTCTGTAACAGAGTACCTACCATTTATGGCACCTATTTGAAGCTTATTTTGGGGTCCTTTTATTAAGGTACGCTAACCGATTTAAGCGTGCGCTAAATGCTAGGGCATCCATTATATGCTTTGGGTGCCTTAGCATTTAGCGTGCGCTAAATCGGTTAGCACACCTTAATAAAAGAACTCCTTTATAAAGAAAAGTAGGCAAATGGCAGAAACCATGTGTACATCTACGGTTTAGCAGAGAGAGAGAGGTAGGGTGGGTTGTTGTTATTAAGAACATAAGAATTGCTGCTGCTGGGTCAGACCAGTGGTCCATCTTGCCCAGCAGTCTGCTCACGTGGCGGCCCTTAGGTCAAAGACCAGTGCTCTAAATGAGTCCAGCCTCACCTGCGTATGTTCCAGTTTAGCAGGAACTTGTTCAACTTTGTCTAATTAGCTCAGGAGTGCTATATAAATATTTTATTATCATCATAATAATAATGTGACCATTTATACTAGCCCTGTAGCTGGTGTGAATGCCCACACCTAGGTACACGAGGGGGGTGCTGAAAGGTTCTAAGCCAACCAACCAACTTCCTAAATTCTGAGCGTTATTTTGCCACTGTAGCTGAAAAGAATGTTATCTTATTTTATTAAGCGTCAATTTGCAGAAATGAAATTCTATGTTTTGACGCTATTTCAGATCATTGATTGAACCATATCCACATCATTCTCTTCTTGGTTGGGCTGAAAACTTTTCAGCACCCCCTCATATGCATGAATGTATTTGTGCACTACATAAGAACATAAGAAGTTGCCACCACTGGGTCAGACCAGAGGTCCATCACGCCCAGTGGTCCGCTCCCGCGGCGGCCCATCAGGTCTGTGACCTGTGAAGTGGTTCCTGACCATTTCTGTAACCTACCTCTACATCTATCTGTAACCCTCAATCCCCTCATCCTTTAGGAACCTATCTAAACCTTCCTTGAAACCCTGTAGTGTGCTCTGGCCTATCACAACCTCCGGAAGCGCGTTCCATGTGTCCACCACCCTCTGAGTAAAAAAAAACTTCCTCGCATTTGTTCTAAACCTGTCCCCTCTCAATTTCTCCGAATGACCCCTTGTACTTGTGGTTCCCCACAGTCTGAAAAATCTGTCCCTGTCCACCTTCTCTATGCCCCTCAGGATTTTGAAGGTTTCTATCATGTCTCCTCTAAGTCTTCGCTTTTCCAGGAAGAACAGCCCCAGCATTTTCACTCATGAACATGTCCACTGGCAAAGTATGTACTGTCATGCATCATAATGCTCTATTATGTGCTGCCTTACCATGCTTCGTACTGTCAGGGACTATAATGTACTGTCAAGCTGTATTAGATACCACAAAGTCAAATCAAACTCATAACATGACCACCCCATGCTATATGAGGTCTTGTCCCGTCATATCCTATTAACTATCCCATGCTTTTTGACTACTATCACGCTCCGCTATGAACTGTCCTATCATGTCATGATCTAAAATGTACTGCCATGCTCTACATGTTATGTTTTATTATGTATGCAAACTTGTAACCCGTTCTGAGGTCTTCTGGGATGATGGGATATAAATCCAAATAAATAAATGAGGAAATCTGGTAACCCTAATACAGGGGCATCATCACCCCTCTATCTTTAAAGAATTTGTGATAAAAAAAAAAAGTACTTACATAGGAAGTTAACTCTGTTTTAATGTAAACCGCTTAGGTTGTTATAAGCGGTATATCAAGCAATAATAAACTTGAAACCTCCCATTCCTCTTCCAAAGCATCCAAGTACCTTTCTAACATTTAAATTATAAGTTATGTTCATATCTGCAGTATTTAGGTACTAACAGTTACACTAACTCAGTATATGTGCTTGCACCTAATTTTTAAGCATGCATTTAAGTGGTTGAGCTAGTATTTTATAATGGAAAGTAGGTGCCTACATTCCTTTATAGAACAGGTTCGCACCAAGCACTTAGTTATTCAATTGCTCTCCACATATGTAAATCTGAAACTTCATAAAAATTCACCTCTATTCACAAATAAAAATATACATTGGCTCGCTCCCTACATATTCTTCTATGTTTATACATATGTGGTAGCAAATTTTGCATAGGATGCAAAACTAGATTTTACATATAGGATAAGATAGAAAGCCTCTCTGTCTATATACTAAAGGAGCACCTTTTTCAAAACAAATCTCATGACTGACCAAGAAAATTTGTTAATCCGAACTGGTTATCATTTCATAAACATAACTGGTTTTGGCTGAAAATATTTCTTAACCTGGCTGGTTAAAATTTAACCATTTAGATTTAAACCAGCCTAGTATTAACTGTATGAACTTTACTCCCTATCCCCCCCACCCCGGCTAGGAATTCTATGAGTGTCGGAGCATTTACCTTTCCATAGGTGTCACAAAGGGGGAGGCCACAGGGGCCATGGTCTCCCCAAAAAATGGCAGTTGCTGGTTAGTCTCTCAATGTACTTTAAATCTTTGGGGGGAAGCTGCAGCGCAGCATCAATGAGCAGACCTGGCCCGGAACCCTTCATTCTACATCCTGGGAACAGGCTTGCTTGCTAATGCTGCACGGTGGCTGCCCTAAAGATTTAAAGTACAACACCAGTAGGAGGTGGAGTCAGGAGCTGGTGACAAGCCGTGCCTCAGGATTCCGCTGGGGCTAGGACGGAGCTCCTGGGCCCCCCCATACTAAACAGCATTCTGCAGCCAATGCCTCAAGTGCAGCTTGATAAAAGGGGCCCTTAGCTAACTAGACTCTCCTTGTATCAAGCTGCACTCAAGGTTTTTAGTACGGCTGGTGAGGTAAATGCTCTGATACTCAGAAATTCTACGTGAATCGGAGCATTTACCGCACCTGTTCAAGCTAAAATATCTAGTGCAACTTGATAAAAGAAGCCCTAGGTAAGACTTATACTAGGCCTAGGAATGCCTCTGCAGCCTCCCATTTTTTAATCAACTATATTTATGCTTCTATAGGTCAGTTTTCATAAGTATACTATATTCATTGGTATGAACTCACAGATACTTTTACCTATAGGGAGTTGCACCCATGGTTTGTTTGATGCTTTATCCCTAACTAACATATATGCAGGTTTGATAATGCTTTCTCACCCAACCTGATTCCCATTAGAGGAAAGATATTTTTATTCCCCCCTTCCTTTTGTGTTCCCCCTTTTACCCTTCTTTTATAAAAAAAAAATAAAAAATTTATATTTCTTCCCTCAATCTTTTTATGTCTCCCATATTCAGTTTTACCTCTCTTGTAATTGTGTTTATTTTTAAACTTACATCACATATTTATAAAATTTGATTTGATGCACACCGCTTAGATTCTCCTAGATAGGTGGTATATCAAAAACTATTGCACATTGGGAAGAATAACCCAAATCACAGTTACCAGATGCTTGGGTCTACCTTGGGGGTTAGCACCCAAGAAAAGGATCTGGGTGTCATTGCAGACAATACAATGAAACCTTCCACCTAATGTGCAGCCAAAAAAGCAAACAATGATGATTGGAATTATTTAAAAAAAAAAAGGGATGGTTAACAAGACTAAGAATGTTATAATGTCCCTGTATTGCTCCATGGTGCGACCTCACCTAGAGTATTGCGTTCAATTCTGGTCTCCTTATCTCAAGAAAGATATAGTGGCACTAGAAAAGGTTCAAAGAAGAGTGACCAAGATGATAAAGGGGATGGAACTCCTCTCATATGAGGAAAGACTAAAAAGGTTAGGGCTCTTCATCTTGGAAAAGAGATGGCTGAGGGGAGATATGACTGAAGTCTACAAAATCCTGAGTGGAGTAGAATAGGTATAAGTAGATTGATTTCTCACTCCATCAAAAATTACAAAGACTAGGGGACACTCAATGAAGTTACAGGGAAATACATTTAAAACCAATAGGAGGAAAAATATTTTCACTCAGAGAATAGTTAAGCTCTGGAATGCATTGCCACAGGTTGTGGTAAAAGCGGTTAGCATAGCTGGTTTTAAGAAGGGTTTGGACAAGTTCCTGGAGGAAAAGACCATAGTCTGTTATTGAGAAAGACATGGGGAAAGCCACTACTTACACTGGATCGGTAGCATAGAATGTTGCTACTCTTTGGGTTTTGGGCAGGTACTAGTGACCTGGATTGGCCACCGTGAGGATGGGCTACTGGATTTGATGGACCATTGGTCTGACCTAGTAAGGCTATTCTTATGTTCACTTGAAACTTGATGTCATGCTGGAAATGCCTTCACATAATGAAAGTTAAAGTACGTGCACTGTGGAACATATCCATGTCTAATGATGCCCTCATAGCATGCTAAGAAAGCCTAAATCAAATTAAGATCCTGTCAGTATATCACTGATATTAACAGTCTCAGGGCTGAAACAGTGTTCTGGATACTCTGTTGTCCTACACCATTGTAATTATCTTAGGTAATCATTTTTTAGAGTGAGAAAAAGGCTAAAAATTCTGACATTGAAAACCAATAATTCATTTCACATGAGCCATTTTCACTAAAGGTTATAAATCTTAGATGGAGCAAGCGCATGAAAGGATTAACTTGTGCCTTCAGGACATATGTCTTGTCTCTAGTAATCATCAAAACAAAAAAGCATTTCCATTCTCTGTCCACTAAGTACTTCTTTTCTTTTCCTTCTGATAAAACATCTCCTAGTAAATGTATCAGGGATTATTTTCAAACCTCAAAATCAACATAAATTAACACTGTAATGATTTCTTGGGCATAATACCAACGTTGTTTGATTTAGCATAATATTTAAATTTTTGATTAACTGCTGGCAAATGACAAAAGGCATGAAAGTCGTATCAAGTTCAAACAGATGCAAAGTACAAGTAGGTAAGAAAAAATATCATAACTGCTGCGTAATTCAGTGTTTCCTAAACTTGGATTCAAGCGTCACCCATCTCCTTCAAATTGCTTGAGTTAAAAGAATATTGACAATGAATACCTATGAAAAATGGTTGCAACCAGTAGGGCTGTGCTTGCAAGAATCTGTCATGAATATTCATTGTGCATATCCTGAAAACCTGACCAACTAGGGCAGGGGTAGGCAATTCCGGTCCTCATGAGCCACAGGCAGGTCAGTTTTTCAGTATATCTACAATAAATATGCATGAGGTATATTTGAATCTCAAGGAGGTAGTGCATGCAAATCCATCTCATACATATTCATTGTGGATATCCTGAAAACCTAGCCTGCCTATGGCTCTCGAGGAACAGAATTGCCTACCCCTAAACTAGGGGGAAGGATGCCTGCAGACAAGACTGAAAACCTCTGGCTTAATAAGAAACATAAGAATTGTACTTAGGTAGGACTTCCCATACCTGTCCTGGGAACTGCACAGCCATTGAGGATTTAGAATATCCACAATGAATACGTATGAGATAAATTTGTATATGATGGATCTCCAGTGCATGCAGAATCATATCATGCATATTCATTGTAGAGATCCTGAAAACTCGACAGGCTTTGTTGCCCCTAAAACAGCTTGGGAAGCCCTGCACTTAGGGCCTCTGTTTGTAAATTTAAGTTGGGTTTTTCCCCCACCTAATTAGGAGTTCATTGAAAGTAGAAAAAAACATCAATATTTGCATGTCACATGTACTTTTGTTGGTTACCCTTTTTAGCAGAACAAAAAACATTTCTGAGCAGCTTAAGAGTCGATTGCATTGAAGGCCCCTTTAACAAAACCATGGTAGCAATTCTCCCGCGGCAAATGCACCAAAATCCGTAGGAACTGAATATGCTTTGCTACATTTGCTGCAGGAGAATTGCTACTGTGGTTTTGTAAAAAGGGCCCTGAAAGAAGACATTTTATAATGAAGTATTTATATATAAAGCATGTTTTACAAGCAGAGGGCAGATGTTTTAAAACTGCATGGCCACATTCTGAACGTTTTATTGATGTGTAATATTCGCTCATGACTATGGTTCTTTTTTCCTTTCTTTTTGTTACTAATCATTAGCCGTTGTACTTGCATATTTGTACTGGATACCCAACTGGGCAACTGGCTGATGTATTTTATGTTCACTATGTTCCAATGTTCTCCCCAGGGCCTTTTAGCCGAGCGCACCGCCCAGCTAATTTAGATGACCGCCCGGCGAATCCTTCTGCTGCCGCTGATGCTCCTTCCCAGGCTGACTCTCCGTCGAAAATTTTGTTTGATGCCTGCCTTTTTTTTTTTTTTTTTTGCCAGCATGCTTTTACTTGCTTCGAGCCTATCTCGTTCCCGGGTCCTGTTTACTTTCTGTTTCCGCAAAGGCAGGACCCAGTAGCAAGGAAGGCCCGAAGCAAGTAAAAGCAGCAAGTTGTAAGCTTCCCTCCGGGGCTCTATCGTGTGCGTGCCGGCTTCCCTTCTCTTCCCTCCGAAACCGGAAGTTGCGTCCCATGGGGAGAGGGAAGAGAAGGGAAGCCGGCACACACACGATAGAGCCCCGGAGGGAAGCTTACAACTTGCTGCTTTTACTTGCTTCGGGCCTTCCTCGCTGCCAGGTCCTGCCTTCGCGGAAACAGAAAGTAGGCAGGACCCGGCAACGAGGAAGGCCCGAAGCAAGTAAAAGCAGCAAGTTGTAAGCTTCCCTCCGTCGCTGACCTATGAAAGATAGGTCAGCGATGGAGGGAAGCTTACAACTTCCCTAGCGACTCTACTGAAGGGTTTATGAGTTGGGAGAGATGGGAACAGAAATGCTGTTGCTGTACCAAATAGGGGAGGGGAGGGGGAAGAGAAATATTCTACTGCTGCATCCATTTTGTGGGGAAGGAAAGAGAAATGTTGCTGCTGCACTCAATTTTTTGGTGGGGAGGGGGAAGAGAAAAGCTGGTGCACCCAATGGGGGAGGGGAAGAGAAAAGCTGCTGCTGCACCCAATTGGGGAGGGGGGAGGGGAAAAGAAGTGCTGCTGCTGCTGCACCCAATTGGGGAGGGGGAGGGGAAGAAAAGTGCCGCTGCAGCACCCAACTGGAGGGGGGAGGGGAAGAGAAGTACTGCAGCAGCACCCAATTGGGGAAGGGGATGAGAAGTGCTGCAGCAGCAGCACCCAATTGGGGGGAGAGAGGGGAAAAGGAAGACCAGGGAAGGGAGAGGAGAGGCAAGAGACACCAAGACTATGGGAGGGAGGGAAAAGAAAGGAGCTACCAGACCATGGAGGGGGGGAGAGATGTCAGTGCATATGGGGGGAGGGGGAGGAGGGAGATGCCAGGGCATGGGGGAGAGAAGGGAAGGAGATAGAGATGCCAGATCATGTGGTGGAGTGGGAAGGAAGGAAGGAAAGGAGAAGAGAGAGATGCCAGAGCATAGGGGAGGGGTTGAAGCTGAAATGAATCATGTACAAAGGAGAGAAAGGGCACAGGATATATAATTTATTGAAGGGACATAGAAAGAGGGAAGATGCCATATGGAACAGAGAAAGGGCGGACAATGGATGGAAAGGGCAGAGAGGATGGAAGGAATAAAGAGAGAGAGGGCAGAGGCTGGGTGGAAGGGGCAAAGAGAGGACAGATGTTGCATGGAAGGGAGCCAGGACAAATGCTGACTAGAAAGAAGAGAGCGAAAAGAAGATGATTAACGCAGAAACGACAAAAGGTAGAAAAAAAATTTTTTGTTGCTTTACGTAGAATCAAGTAGTATTGTAACTGTATTAATTAAAGTTTATAAATAGGAAATTGAAATAAGGCAGTTTTTTGGGGACTAAATCCCTTTCCTCAGGTCAGGACAGGATACCATAACAGCAGGGGTGCCCAAATGGTCAATCGCAAAGGCAATGTGAGTCGATTGCGTTGCCTTTACAATCTTTTTGTTCCTGCCTTCCCGAGCCAGACAAGGCATATACAAGTGCCAGACTCACAAGACTTTACCTCCAACGTCAATTCTGACGTCAGAGAGGTTGTTCTGGGCCAGCCAATCGCTGCCTGGCTGGCCTGGAACTTCCTCTCCGACATTAGAATTGACGTCAGAGGTGAAGTCTTTTGAGTCCAGCGCTTGTACTTGCCTGGCCTAGCTCAGGGAAGCAGCAGGGAAGTGGAGAAATCGGCGCGATGGCTTGGGGGGAGCAGGGGGAGAGAGAAAGAAAGACAGGCCGGGGGAGAGAAAGAAAGAAAGAAAGGCAGAAATAAAGAGGGGGCGGGGGGAAAGAGAAACAGGCAGTCATGGGGAGAGAGAAAGAAAGAGACAGAAAGAAAGAAAAGGGAAGTGGCAGAAAGAAATATTGGATTTACAGTCAGAAGAAGGAAGTGCAACCAGAACCTCATGAAATCATTAGACAAAAAGGTAGGAAAATGATTTTATTTTCAATTTAGTGATCAAAATGTGCCCGTTTTGAGAATTTATATTTTGCACTATGGCCCCCTTTTACTAAACCGTAATAGCGGTTTTTAGTGCAGGGAGCCTATGAGCATCGAGAGCAGCGCAGGGCATTCAGCGCATCTCCCTGCGCTAAAAACTGCTATTGTGGTTTAGTAAAAAGGGAGGGAGTATATTTGTCTATTTTTGTATAGTTGTTCCTGAGGTGACATTGCATAAAGTCATCTGCTTTGACCTCTTTGAAAACCCGCGGAATATAAATGATAATTAACATTTTCTCTGCGTACAGTGTGTTTTGTGTTTTTTAAAATTGTATTGTTGGTAAATCATTTTGACTTGGTCATTTTAAAAGTAGCTCGCAAGCCTAAAAAGTGTGGGCACTCCTGCTGTAGAGCCATTCTTGTATGACTGGATGAGCTATATTTATCTTTTTTTTTAGTTGTTTAAATTCATGCAGAAATAAATGACTAAATTGAACCTAATGACTTCATTAACGCCTTTCCCTTTTTTAAACCTCTATACCATTTGAAAGAGGGCAAATATCTAATTATTCCCTTCTAGCATTGGATGCTTCTTAAATTTAGTAAAAATATTCTGGCACAAGTGTCAAACCTTAAAAAAGGAAGTCATGTTGAGCATTGGAAAATAATAATAATTAACTAATAAAAATAGTACACATTTAGGGCTCCTTTTACTAAGTTGCGAAAATGGTTTAGCATGTGCTTAGCGCGCACAGAATTACCACACGCGCTAGATGCTAATGCCAGCATTGAGCTGGCGTTAGTTTTCCCATGTAGCGCAGGAGTTTGCGCATGCTAAAAAGAGGGGGGTTAATTTTCTCCACCACCAAATTTCCCCATCCCGCCCCACCCGACTACTTTTTCATGCCACCTGGCTGGAAAAAATTTCTGGGGAGAACACTGTGTTCTGTATATTTTAAAACTCAATAAAAACTATTGAACTAAAAAAAAAACAAAAAACTGCATGGCCAGGGGGAAGAGTGTGGTGCAGTGGTTAAAGCTCCAGCCTCAGGCCCCTGAGGTTGTGGGTTCAAACCCACACCACTCCTTGTGACCCTGAGCAAATCAATTAATTGCCCCAGGTTAGGGTTACCATACATCTGGAAAAACCTGGACATGTCCTCATTTTAGAGGATTGTCCAAGCGCCTGGAGGGATTTCCAAAACCCAGCAGTTTGTCTGGGTTTTGGAAATCCAGAGCTCGGAGGCCGCATCTGGAAGCTTTGCATACGATTGGCTCTATTTATCCATGCTCTTGTCAATATAATATTAATCTCCCGATGTGATCCTTGGCAGAAATTCTGAATGAGGACTGAAATGTTAAAAACCCCTGAAAGAAGACATTTTATAATGAAGTATTTATATATAAAGCATGTTTTACATGCAGAAGGCTGATGTTTTAAATCCGCATGGCCAGGGGGAAGATTGTAGTACAGTGGTTGAAACGTGGATCCAAGTAGGGGTTATGAAAGAACAATTTAATCTGTGATTTACACATTTGGGATTACATGAGTGAGGTTTTGACTCTGTTTATTCTGCACAGGAATTATACTGTTAAGTGCCTCAAGATGAGACTTGGACAAGATATAAGGGTGCAATGATTGAAAAGGAATTGCTCTCGCATTGCAATAATACTAGACACTGTATGATTTTCTGAACTCGTGATATTGTATATAACATGATAAATAAATAAATGCTTGTAAACTGCTCTGAGCTCCCCTGGGAGAACGGTATTCTAAAAAGTTAACAATTAATAACAATAAAATCAGTAAAATGGCCAAATAGTTGCCTCAGAGCACACTCCTCCATAAACTATATAATCGATGGGAAAGCTAAACCAAAGAGATAGGTCTTCAAAAGAGACTTAAATTTAAGAAAGTTCACAACATATCTCATTTGGAAGAGAATTCCAGAGAATAGGAACTGAAATAAAGAAGGCAAACTTGTGAGTTGTTGTTCTCACAATTTTTAAATTTGTAATTTACAGTAAATTACAAAGTATTTAAGATACAGAGCCAGATAAGTGTCTTATAAAAGGAAATAACACAATTCAATAAAAGATACTAACTGACAAAGTACAACCCTAACTACAGCCTCAACAAAATGATAATATTATAGTTATTTTTCTCATGCTTTTTTAATGTAATTTAGTTTTTAATTAGTTCTTCCTTCTCCTATGTTTTCTGCTATGTACTCTAGTCTTAATTATATGTGAACCGAGTCAAGCTCCACTGGGAGATGACCCGGTATATAAACCAAAGATTAGATTAGATAGCCTAACTGAACTGGAGGTAAGGACAATTGATGAGTAGACAGAGAATGCAAATTACGTGTTGGCTTGTAAAGAACTAATAATTTTGTGAAATAACCTGGTTGTCCTGATTGTAAGAGTCTAATTGTTAGAGCAGCGTCTCTCAAACAGTGTGTCCCGGCACAGTGGTGTGCCCTGAAGAGATTCCAGGTGTGCCAAGAGAGATTCCAGAACTTTACTTTATTTTTTAAAATTCCCTTCATAAGTATACACTAGAATAGATGACATGTACGTCGCATACAAAAGACTGTCAATGTTATGAGCATCGGTGAGTGAAAGGATACAAACGCCCAATCATCCTTTTTTGACGTGATTGGTCCTTGAAAACTAATGGTAAGCAATTTTATTTTTATTTTTTATTCAGCAGTTATCCTAACTTGAGCAACAAAACAATCAAGGCTTTGTTACCGTTTGAATCTTCTTATCTTTGCGAATTTGGATTTTTAGCTCTCACAGAAATTAAATCGAAAGAAAGAGAATGACTGCAGATGGTGGATGATGAAATGCATGTTTCCTTGTTGACTATCAATTTGCGTTTTGAGTTAATTTGCATTCAAAAACAAGCACATCCATTGCATTGATTAGCAATTCTATTCTATCTACTTTAGTTTCACCACTGTTATAATTACCCATATATAGATTAAAGAACTTTAAATAAATAACTCAAATTTAATTTTTTTGTTGATTTTGCAATTCAATAATTTCAAGTATAATATGCCACAAAAAAAATGTGTTCTGTTTAGTGTGCCAGAGCTAAAAAAATTTGAGAGACACTGGGTTAGAGCAATGGGCTGAGAACAAAGGAAGGCTGGTTCAAATTCCACTGCAGTTCCTTGTGATTTTGGACAAATCACTTAACCCTTCATTGACATAGATGTACACTTAGATTGTGAGCCCTTCAAAGACAGGAAAATACCTCATTTGAATGTATTGTAGCTTGTCTTGAGCTACAACAGAAAATGGCACAAGTAAAATCTCTCCCTTAAAACTAGGTGACTCCTTACAGAATTACCCCCAATATGGGAAGATAGAGACCTTTAAACCCACTTTAAGTCAGCATCAAACATTGCTAGTGAAATGTGGAGAGAAAGAGAGTGCATGCAGGGGAAAGCCAACAGTCGATCAAGAGTCGACAGTTCGGGAACCAGTATACCCAGAGGATACCGTGCAGGAAGATAGCGGGGAAGACTCACCAGATCATAGGCAAGACAGAAATCCTGACGGATCGAAAGGGACACAAGAGGGAAAGAAATGCAAGAAAGTAACAGGCTGCAAACTCAAGTGTATGTACACAAAAGCAAGGAGCCTAAGGAATAAGATGGGGGAATTGGAAGCTATGACACAAAAAGATAACCTTGACATCATCGGCATCATGGAAACATGGTGGAACAAGGAAAATGTCTGGGACACTGTGCTACCGGGATACAAGCTATACCGCAGAGACAGAGCAGGTCAAAAAGGTGGAGGTGCTGCCCTATATGTTAAAGAGGGAACTGAACTACTGGAAAGAACACGCTGGAAACAAAAAATAAGGTAGAGTCTCTATGGGTCAAAATTTCGGGAACAAATGGAATGGAAACGAAGATCAGCATCTACTACCGACCCTCAGGGCAGTCCGAAGAAATTGATGGAGAAATGATGGATGAGATTAAACGCAACTGCAAAGGAGGCAACGCAGTTATCATGGGTGACTTCAATTATCCGGGGATAGACTGGAACCTAGGCACCTCCGGCTGTAGTAGGGAAACCAAGTTCCTGGATGCTGTAGGCGATTGCTTCCTGAAACAACTTGTCAAGGAAAATACGAGAGGAAATGCAATTCTGGACTTAATTCTAAATGGACTACGAAGTAGAAGGGACGCTGGGAAGCAGTGATTACAATATGATCTGCTTCAACCTGGACACAGGGGCAAAACATTGATCCAGAACAACTGCCATGGCACTGAACTTCCGAAAAGGGAATTATGAAGGGATGAGACTCATGGTGGGGAAGAAAATTAAGAAGAGGATAAGCACTGTAAAAACGCTAGAGCAAACATGGTCCCTTTTTAAGGACACAGTCACCAAGGCGCAAAATCTATATATACAGCTCATCAACAAGGGATCCAAGAGGAAAAAGAACAAGGAACCAGCATGGCTCACTGTAGCGGTGAAGGAAGCGATCAGAGACAAGAAGACTTCGTTTAAGAAATGGAAAAGATCAAAAACGGACAAAAACTGGAAAAAGCACAAACAACATCAAAGCAGGTGCCATAAGGCAGTAAGGGGCCAAAAGAGACTACGAGGAAAAAATAGCCAAGGAGGCAAAAAACTTCAAGCCATTCTTTCAATATATTAAAGGGAAATGACCCACGAAGGAAACGGTGGGGCCGTTAGATGACCATGGACTAAAGGGAGTGCTAAAGGAGGACAAAGCTATCGCCGACAAACTGAACACATTTTTTGCGTCTGTATTTACCGAAGAGGATATACACAACATACCAGAAGTCAACAGGCTATACACAGGAAACGAAGACGGGAAACCGACAGGATTGACAGTCAGCCTAGAAAAGGTATGCAGGCAGATTGGAACTGAAAGGGGCTATAGCTGAACTGCTTCAACTAATAGCCAATCTGTCGATCAAATCAGGAAGGTTTCTGGAAGACTGGAAAGTAGTGAATATTCAAATCTATTTTATTAAGCAAGTACAACAGCAATAGAAAACAGGGTATGTTATGCCAATCTTCAAGAAAAGTTCAAGGGGAGATCGGTACCGGGAAAGAGGTAGAGGCACTGATAAACGACTGTATCATTGATCACCTTGACGGACACAATCTGATAAGGACCAGCCAGCAAGGCTTCAGCAAAGGAAGATCTTACTTGACGAACTTGCTGCACTTGTTTGAGGAAGTAAACAGGCAGATAGACAAGGGTGACCCGGTTAACATCGTAGATCTGGATTTTCAGAAGATGTTCGACAAGGTTCCGCATGAACAACTACTTTGAAAAATTGTGAGCCATGGAATCGAGGGTGAAATACTCAGATGGATTAAAAACTGGCTGAAGCATAGGAAACAGAAAGTGAGGGTAAATGGACAAAACTCAGACTGGAAAAGCATCACGAGTGGAGTGCCGCAGGGTTCAGTGCTTGGACCCGTGCTCTTCAACATAATTATAAACGACCTGGAAACTGGTATGACGAGTGAGGTGATTAAATTTGCAGATGATACGAAGTTATTCAGAGTAGTGAAGACACAGGAGGAATGGGCCGCGACATGACAAACGAGGTTTAACGTGAATAAGTGTAAGGTGATGCATGTCGGTAACAAAAATCTTATTCATGAATACAGGATGTCTGGTGCAGACCTCCCCCCCAGGAAAGAAACTTGGGAATACGGGTCAAGTCAATGAAGCTGTCCGCGCAATGCATGGCAGTGGCGAAAAGGGCTAACAGAATGCTAGGAATTATTAAGATGGGGGATCACGAACAGATCGGAGAAGGTTATTATGCCTCTGTACAAGGCCATGGTACGCCCTCACCTGGAATACTGCGTCCAGCACTGATTGCTGTACATGAAGGACACAGTACTACTCGAAAGGGTCCAGAGAAGAGCGACTAAAATGGTTAAGGGGCTTGAGGAGTTGCCGTACAGTGAGAGATTAGAGAAACTGGGCCTATTCTCCCTTGAAAAGAGGAGACTGAAAGGGGACATGATCAAAACATTCAAGATAATGAAGGGAATAGATTTAGTAGATAAAGTCAGGTTGTTCACCCTCTTCAAGGTAGAGAGAACGAGAGGGCACTCTCTAAAGTTAAAGGGGATAGATTCCATACAAATATACAGAAGTTCTTTTTCTCCCAGAGAGTGGTAGAAAACTGGAACGCTCTTCCGGAGGCTGTTATAGGGGAAAATACTCTCCAGGGATTCAAGACAAAGTTAGACAAGTTCCAGCTGAACCAGGTAAGGCTAGTCTCAGTTAGGGCACTGGTCTCTGACCTAAGGGCCACCACGTGAGCGGGTGCTGGGCACGATGGACCAATGGTCTGACCCAGCAGCGGCAGTTCTTATGTTCTTAGGTCTCCTTCCACCTTATCATCTGCCATCCATTTTAGAAACTAAGTTTTGGGCCTGCAAGTTCTGTTTCCTGAAGCAAGGTAGGATAAAGGTTTATAACAGAAGTAAATTTCAATCCTGGACCCTGAGGTTTCAGTCCTTAGAATGACAATTATCTTGTGATAACCACCATACTAAAAATGTATCTATCCATCCATCTATCCATCTAATAAATCGCACTACATTGCTATGATAAAAGCATTATATTTCTTTTGTCTGAGAAGATAACTGGATTGACGACTTAGAAGGCTGAACTGCTGACTTGAGGTGTGCAATTTGTCAGTGAGACAGCAAGGCATCCTTTATCTGCAAGACAGGTTAATAATAACCTGAGAGGATAGTTTAAAATGGTACATACTGCTGTAATTGTGCTGAGGGGTCCTAGTGACATCATAAACCACCAGATTGAAGGTTAAGTGGTTTCCAGAAAGCCATCAGCAGTACTTCTAAATATACTGCAGCATTCAGTGCATAGCGTGTAGGAGTGTAAATTATTGAAAATAACAGCTGGTTGTGTTTTGAGTTTTGATTCTGTTCTCATCCCTGATCAGTGCTTTGTATTTTCTTCATATCTCAGTATCCCTGTTAAAGATTTTTAAAAATACAAAAACAACAAAAACCTTCATTTTATTTATTGCTTTTAATCCATAAATAAAACATCAAATCAGTAAAAACTTTGTGTGTGGGTTACGATTAATATTGAAAATAATGAGAGAATAAAGCATACATAGGAAATAATTCCATAAATTAGTGCTTCCTTTTTTTGGTGCCCTTATGCACTGTGGGAACACTGATTCTATGACGGCATCAGAATGCTCCGATTCTATTATAGAATACCAGAGCAAACCCCCATTGGTGCCATAAGGAAGGCACACCCGCTTACACCAAGCCAATAGCAGTCATAAGAAGGCACACACAACTTACAGAGTTCTTTTTTTTATCTTGAAATGTTTTTTAAATTAACTTTTATCATCTGCAATGTAACACAACAGATTGTTCACAGAACAAAAAAGTAAATACACCCATCTGAATCAAAAGATTCCCAGCACAAAAAAGTAAATACACCCATCTGAATCAAAAGATTCCCAGCACACACACAGTCCCTCCCCCCATTGCCTCCAACCAAAGCCCAAAATTTCACTTTTCTGTGGTTCCTTCAGACAACGACAACAGAATCCTTTCCTGCTCCCCTCCCTCCCCTATCATTTTCCTATATCCCACATTGACACTAATGCTTCCCATTTGGATCAAAGATATCTCTTTGCTTATCTGTCGGTTCTTCCATTTCTCCCAATACCTTGTCTCCTTCTCCAACCATGTGCTGTTGGACAGCTTACAGAGTTCTATAAGCTATGCGACTCAATGGTTGAAATGCCCATGTTCCTAATAAATACATCAAATATATAAATCTAATATATACATTTGAAAGTGTATGACATTTACACCCCCTTCATAATTGCATGCTATGCTACATACAAGGGGCTGCTGAAAAGTTCTCAGCCCATCCAAGAAAAGAATGATGTGGAGCCATGAAACTTACTAATTATTCCACACTTTTCATGTCAATTATTCATGTCTTTATTTTGTTGAAACTTAATAAAAATTATTGAACGGAAATGAAAAGTGTCAAGAAAAGTGTGGATTAGCTTGTAAATTTCATGGTTCCACATCATTCCCTTCTTGGCTGGCTGAGAACTTTTCAGTGGCCCCTCGTATTGTGATGTCATAATGCCTCATTCCACCAAAGCCTAAGAGCCAACCTCATCGGTGATGTCACAATAGCTTGGTTTCCCTATACTTATGCCCATTTACTAGATGCATTTGCCTCATTGAAACGAAAAGTGTCAAGGGAAGTGTGGAGTAACTCATAAGTTTCATGGCTCCACATCATTCTCTTCTTAGTTGGGCTGAGAACTTTTCAGTGACTCCTCGTACATGTGAGCTAATAGAATAGTACTTTGGGCAGAAACACATGTAACTGCTGCCTATTTTGCAGTTATGAGCACCAGACGTGAGTAACTGCAAGTGTGCCTTATACAGAATTGCTTTTATAGTTTTCTGCTGAGGCCCAAACTCTTTCTGCTCATTGCAAATTGCATCCTTTCTTAAATGGATTGATTCTAACACTGTTTCATTATATAAAGAATAGTTATCTTTCCAGGTACTAAAGATTCATTTAATAGCTCTATATAACAGCATATCTAACAATTTTGATTTGGTATTCAAGAAGATGCAGGCGAGCTGTTAACTTTTATTTTATTTTTTCTATAAATTGTTACACAGCCTAATGAGAAAGAGAGAGCAAGGGAAGAAAAGCAGTGGTGCCTGTGATGTGGACAGCTGATTTGAGCTGGCATAATATTCACCCGAAGTAAGGCGAAGGCTGTATTAGTTTGCTTGAATGCATGGAAATAAAGGCCAACAGACAAAATGAAATATGAAAAGCACTATCTTTTTTGCCAGAGTAACTAAATATATTTCTTAACGGGCTTCTGTGAGCTAACACTCTTTTCCCTGGATCAGAAACAAGAATGATCACATCAGAGCAAAAGATAACATTCACAGATGTTTGCTCGCATTTTCTGAGAATCATAATGTTGAACTGGGTGTGCCATCAAAAGTGTCATTAAGTCCATGAACGACTTGGGAATTTGGATGATCTGGATTGCTTTTCTTGAGTTTGGATGAGGCGATTCCACTGTTTTCACTTGGCCATTATGAAAGCATCATTCAGAACAGGTGTGGAATCTTAAATAAATGTACTGTTACGAGGGTTGATTTATAAGTCATGGCAACTATTGTTTTCTCTTGAAAACGCGCCAACACTAGAAATCTAATTTGAAAGTGTGTGACATGTAGTTCTTAACGTCCAGATTTCCCCAGACATGCCCTCCTTTTTGAGGACATATCTGGGGGTCCAGATAACTTTTCAAAACCCAGCACTTTATCTGGGTTTTGAAAAGCTTCCTGGCTCGAGAGGGGGCAGACACAACACAGTGACGTCATGTGCATGTGACATCACGTCACGTCTATGCATGTGCGGATGCCATCTGGGGGTAGAGCTGGGGGGACAGAACTGGGCGTAACACAGTTGGAATGGGGCAGACCTGAGCGGGCCTGTGGGCATGACCATGGGTCCGGATTTTCCTTCGGGAAAATCTGGTAACCCTATTAATGTTGCCACCAGATCCCCTCTGGTAGAGGAGAAGCAAAAAACATGACATTTGAAATCAGTATTTTATTTATAACGAGTAATAAATGTTTTCTCTTTCACTAAACCAAGCACACAATCAGCTTGAGAGTATGTTTAACTGTTAACATCCTTCAAAGCGTTGTCTTTTAGGATTATGGGGTCATGCAACAGTTCTGGACGTTTCTCCCATACTGCACGATGCAGTTGGCACTGCAGAAATGACTTGCGATAATGTGCCTTCACAGTGTGTCCCTCACAAACTAGATGGCACAAAAGACAACCTGGGAGACTACTTTGAAGGATGTTAACAGTTAAACATTTGGTACTTGCACTTTGTTGTTCATGTTGTACACTCTATGCCATAATAAAATGATAATAAAATTTTGTATGTACTCTGCTTAGACTGATAGATAGGTGGTATATCAAAATAAAATTAAACTTGAAACTTGATATCAAATGTCATGTTTTTTGCTTCTCCCCTATCAGAGACCGCTTCACTCATCTCTCATCTGGTGGCAACATTAAGAAGTACATATGGGTTACGTAGTTCTGAAGGTCAAAAAACACAGCAATTTTAATTTTTGGATATGGCACTATTATTCTGATGAATATTTCTTTTAAGCTTTATTCTAAGGATTTGATGACAGCTAGCATGTTTTATGACGGCAAAATACACATAACACACACACGGTAAATGACAGTAGAAAAAAAACTCTTGCAGTTCATCCAGTCTGCCTAACAAGATGGTCACAGCCTTGCCTACTGTTTTATGCAGGCCCCAGTCACCCATGCTCAAATGCTGATTGTGAAGTCATCACCATGCCAACCATATAGGCAGCCAAACATGATGGGGATGATACATGATTATAATCAAGACGTCAAGTATTGCTGACAGCAGTCAACTTACTAGCTTAGATACCTTCCCCTCCCCTAGGGTTACCAGATTTTCCAAACAAAAAAATCTGGACCCGTGGCCCTGCCCCCAGGTCCACCCAGGTCCATTCTGCCCCTTTTACAAAGCCACAGTAGTGATGTTACTGCAGTAAAGGCACCAAAGCCTATAGGAACTGAATGGGCTTTGGTGTATTTACCAGAACTGCATCACTACCATGGCTTTGTAAAAGGGGCCCAAAGAGTAGCCAACTGAAAATCAGAGCAGAGAGTCTGAGATTGCCGGTTCAGATCTCACTGTAACTATTTGTAATTATTTTCTTTGTAAAATTTTGAGCACTCCAGAGACAGATAAATACCTACTCTAGAAACATGGTGGCAGATAAAGGCCATCCATTCTGCCCATCTGCAGCATCCACTATCTCCTCCTCTCCCTAAGAGATTGCATATGCCTGTCCCACATTTTCTTGAATTCAGACACAGTCTTATCTTCACCGCTTCTACCGGGAACTATTCCACGCATCTACCTATCCTTTCTGTTAAAAAAAAGTATTTCCTTAGTATACTCCCGAGTCTATCACTTTTTAACTTCATATGAGTGTCGGAGCAGTTATTGCTGCTGCCGGCGCTAAAACCCGCACTATACATTTGTAGAAGAGGGGGTTTGCCTTCCAGAAATACAGATACATTTCTAAAATAAAAGGCCTAAATCAGTCTGAAAATTTCCTTCTTAGTTCTTTATTATTTTGGCTTGGCTAAAAATGTTATAATGCTTCTGTATCGCTCCATGGTGCGACCTCACCTGGAGTACTGCATTCAATTCTAGTCTCCTTATCTCAAGAAAGATATAGTGGCGCTAGAAAAGATTCAAAGAAGAGCGACCAAGATGATAAAAGGGATGGAACTCCTCTTGTATGAGGAAAGACTAAAAAGGTTAGGGCTCTACAGCTTGGAAAAGAGTCGGCTGAGAGGAGATATGATTGAAGTCTACAAAATCCTGAGTGGAGTAGGATGGGTGTAAGTGGATCGATTTCTCACTCCATCAAAAATTACAAAGACTAAGGGACACTTGATGAAGTTAAAGGGAAATACTTTTATAACCAATAGGAGGAAATATTTGTTCACTCAGAGAATAGTTAAGCTCGGGAACGCATTGCCAGAAGTTGTGGTAAGAGTGGATAGCAGAGCTGGTTTTAAGAAGGGTTTGGACAATTTCCTGGAGGAAAACTCCATAGTCTGTTATTGAGATGGACATGGGGGAAGCCAGTGCTTGCTCTGGATCGGTAGCATGGAATGTTGCTACTCTTTGGGTTTTAGCCAGGTACTAGTGACCTGCATTGGCCACTATGAGAACGGGCTACTGGGCTAGATGGACCATTGGTCTGACCCAGTAAGGCTATTCTTATGTTTTTATGAATGTATTGGGGATGCATGCATCATTTTGTGACTATATTATTATTTTCATAAACTGATTGAAATTACTTACCATACACAGTAAAATGAGCAGTAAAAGTATTTCAGTTTAATGATTTGCGATAGCATTAGTGATTTATCAGTATTGAACTTTGCATCACAGGAAAAATCGGATATGTACCCAAGAAGTGAATTTCTGCAGGTGAAAGCTACTCTTTCCATAATAAATAAGTTTGAAATGTCCAATATTTAAAGCTTTTACAACATGTGATGCTGTCTTCTGTAGTAAACCACTGTACAGTTGGTGGCCCTAGGGAGTAGAATCTTTGTTGGATTATCTGAGCAGGATTGGAATGGGCCACAAATAGACTTGGATAAATGAGAGGCATTTGCTTAGATAAATGTGTAGATTTTCTGCAATAATCCTGATTTACACCTGACTTGGCTCGTAACACACAGAGATATTCATGTGTAGCTAATACCTTGATTAGCACATGTGAAAGACCATTCTATTGGTCACACACACCTTGAAAACGTAAGATCCCTACTTGTTATTCTATAAGATAGCACACAAAAATATACACAAATAGCCAATGTAGGCAAAACATGTGACATGTTGGATATATTTGAATTTCCCCTGGCCATTGGAGGCATATTAAGATAAATGCATTAACATAAGTTAAGACATTTAAACAATATTAAGATTGAAACATAAAAACAGAGTATAAAGTTAGACTGATAGTGTGTAAAGCTTAGGGCTATGAGAATTGTTTGAAGCATAAGTGACACCCCTGAAGCCCTTCAGAATATAAGAAATATCTAATAAGTCTTGAGTATATTTATGTGGTATCTTGATTTTGCACTTAGGACTGAAGATTTAGTACCTTGAGGTAGATTCTATAAAATAGTGCATAAAAGCATAGCACTAATTGCAAGGGAGAAATACTCATGAGTGGAGCATGGTAGAGGCATGGATGTATCTCCAACTTATGTGCACAACTTATAGAATATTGTAGTTGAAGTGTATGCAGGATTGCAATAGTGTTCTCCAGTGGAATTATGGTACCCAGATGTTTTTACAGAATAGGTGCTCCACATGTAGCATCCGGGCACCTAATTAAAAGTGTCCTGTTATTAAATTAATCTCCCTCATCCCTACATAACCCCATTTCTGTAATTTCCTTCTTTCTATTTCTCACCCTTTATTCTATACTGCGTTCTGTTTTTTTTGATGGCTGTGACCTTTATTGCCTTCCACTCATCACTTTGCTGGTCTCATCCTCCGCTGACTCTTCTTCGTTCTGTTGATTTAGTGAGTCTTCATTGCAAACTCAATCATGTACCTTTTATTTATTCACTCTCCTCCTCTGTGGTATCTTGGAACCGTCTCCATATGCACTGACCTTTCCCTACTATTTAGGAAAGATATTTCAAATTCTCATCTCACTTCCACTGCTTTGCTTGATGTCATCCATGTTAGGTTCGGTATGCTTTTTCTTTTTTTTCTCCACTTTATAACATTTATCCCCTTCCTTGTCTGCTCATTTTAGAAATAGTCTGTAAATACCGTACCCTTTTTCATGTATGTTAAATTAATATTGCAAAGATATTTGAATTGATGTAATCAAAAATAGTATTGTGCAGGAGGGCAACTACATAGAACAATGGTGTTCGTTACTTTATAAGGGACGCTGGGAAACAGTGATCACAACATGATCCACTCCAACCTAGACACAGGAACAAAAAAATTGGTCCAGAACGATGGTCACGGCACTGAACTTCCATAAAGGGAACTATGAAGGGATGAGAGTCATGGTGAGGAAAAAGATTAGGAAGAGGATAATCACTGTAAATATGCTAGAGAAAGCATGATCCCTTTTTAAGGACACAGTCACAGAAATTTATATATACCGCATATCAACAAGGGTTCCAAGAGGAAGAAGAACAAGGAACCAGTGTGGCTCACTGTAGCGGTGAAGGAAGCGATCAGAGACAAGAAGACTTCGCTTAAGGAATGGAAAAGGACAAAAATAGAAGAAAACTGGAAAAAGCACAAACAACATCAAAGCAATAGCCAAGGAGGCCAAAAACTTTAAGCCGTTCTTTCGATATATTAAGGGAAACGACCCGCGAAGGAAGCGGACCAGGGAATAAAGGGAGTACTAAAGGAGGACAAAAGCATCGCCAACAAACTGAACACGTTTTCTGAGTCTGTATTTACCGAAGAGGATATATCCAATATACCGGAAGCTGACAGGCTATACACAGGAAATGAAGACGGGAAACTGACAGGGACGACGGTCAGTCTAGAGGAGGTATGCAGACAGATTGATAGGCTTAAAAACGATAAATCCTCGGGACCGGATGGCATCCACCTGAGGGTAATCAAGGAATTGAAAGGGGTTATAGCTGAACTGCTCCAACTAATAGAAAATCTGTCGATCAAATCGGGAAAGATTCCGGAAGACTGGAAAGTGGCAAATGTTACGTCGATCTTCAAGAAAGGTTCAAAGGGAGATCCGGGAAACTACAGATCTGCGAGTCTGACTTCAGTACCGGGAAAGATGGTAGAGGCGCTGATAAAGGACCGCATCATCGATCACCTAGACAGACACAAACTGATGAGGACAAGCCAATACAGCTTCAGCAAAGGAAGATCTTCCTTGACAAACTTACTGCACTTCTTCTAAGGAGTAAATGGGCAGATAGACAATGTGACCCGGTCAACATCGTATATCTAGATTTTCAGAAGGCGTTCGACAAGGTTCCGTATGAACATCTACTTCAAAAAATTGCGAGCCATGGAATCGAGGGTGTTAAAAAAACAAGCCAAAACTGCAGATGTGTACAACGATGTAGGCAAAATTTATTGTGACAACCAAACTATATATTAAAACCTTTTTACCAAACAGGGGACCCAACACGGTCCGTGTTTCGGAGAGGGTGTTATACTCACGTGGATTAAAAACGGGTTGGCGGATAGGAAACAGAGAGTGGGGGTGAATGGACAATACTTGGACTGGATATCACGAATGGATTGCCGCAGGCTTTGGTGCCAGGGCCTGTACTCTTCACCAAATTTATTAACGACCTAGAAATTGGCACGACGAGTGAGGTGATTAAATTTGCAGACTATACAAAGTTATTAAGAGTAGTGAGGACACAGAAGGATTGTGAAGACCTACAAAGAGAAATAACTACGCTTGAGGAATGGGCTGCGAAATGGCAAATCAGGTTCAACATGGATAAGTGCAAGGTGATGCATGTCGGTAACAAAAATCATATGCATGAATACAGAATGTCCGATGCTATACTCGGAGAGAGCCCCCAAGAAAGAGACTTGGGAGTACTTGTAGACAAGTCAATGAAACCGACCGCACAATGTGTGGTAGCAGCGAAAAGGGCGAACAGAATTATAGGAATGATTAAGAAGGGAATCACAAACAGATCTGAAAAGGTTATCATGCCGTTATACTGGGCCATGGTACTTCCCCACCTGGAATACTGCATCCAACACTGGTCGCCATACATGAAAAAGGACATAGTACTACTCGAAAGAGAAGAGAAGAGCGACAAAAATGGTTAAGGGGCTGGGGGAGTTGCTGTACAACGAAAGGCTAGAGAAACTAGGACTCTTCTCCCTTGAAAAGAGAAGATTGAGAGGGGACATGATCGAAACATTCAAGATATTGAGACAGAGAGATTGTTCACCCTCTCCAAGGTAAAGAGAACAAGAGGGCACTCGTTAAAGTTTGAAGGGAAAAGATTCCGTACAAACGTAAGGAAGTTCTTCTTCACCCAGAGAGTGGTGGAGGTCTGGAACGCTCTCCCAGAAGCTGTTATAGGGGAAAGCACCCTTCAGGGATTCAAGACAAGGTTGGATAAGGTCCTACTGGAACAGAACATACGCAAGTAAGACTTGACTCAAATAGGGCACTGATCTTTGACCTAAGGGCCACCGCGTGAGTGGACTGCTGGGCACGATGGACTACTGGTCTGACCCAGCAGCATGCAGTTATGCTTAATAACATCTATCCCCACCAGTCCACCTTCTAACTTTATTTTGGGGATATCCTCAATGTTGTAAACAATTCCAATTAAACATCAAACCAATCTTTTTTAGTCTTATAAAGTTCAGTAATGCCACTCATCTCAGTCAAACTTAATAAGACTCAATCAAATTTAATCAATTTATTATATTTCAAGAGCCATCAGTTGCGGCACTCTAAAGTACATGAAGTACCACAACTTATAGAGTTTCTCACCGCTATGCTTCCTCATCAGCTCATGTATATACTTTTTATAAATTCTTATATTTGTTGTCTAAACATAATATTTCTTTGTTTAGATTAATTATGGATTTGAAACTTATCTGGAAAACTCTGTCATGGTATATAATCTAACGTATACCCGTAGGTATTAGATTGCACTGCTGTGGTTGTGATATTTCGTGTACTTTAGAGTGCTGCTTCTGATGGCTCTTGAAATATAAGAAATTTATTACATTTGATTGAGTCTTATTAAGTTTGACTGAGATGAGTGGCATTACTGAACTTTATAAGAGTTTCTTTGACTAAAAAAAAATTGGTTAGATGTTTAATTGAGATACATACTATATATCAACCAATTTAAATAAGCAATTCCAAAGCATTCTTAGGTGCAAGCGATAAAAAAAACTCTAATGCAGCTTGATAAAAGAGATTCTTAATTTTTTTAATTGGTTCAATCAGTGCTGATAATTGAAAGCACCATTAAATCCAATTAAAAAATGATTAAAAAAAAAAAAAAATTTACCAGAAGGCACCTAGATCAGTAGACGCTTACCACTTAGAGGAAGACATCTACACCAAGGTGCTTATTGGTGCCTACAAAGAGAGTAGGCATGGTTAGGGGCAGATTTGAGAAGGAGTTTGGGCATGGAAAGACTAAGGTTTCGCTAGGTGCCAACCTAGGGTGCACTCATTGAGGCCAAGAAAACCCTGGCCTAAATGGCAGTGCCCCTATGGTTTCAATGCCTACTGGCACCTTGGAATGCTTAGGCACTGCAGATGGGATTCTATAAACGACATTAAGTGGTTGATTGACAATTGTGCTGAACAGCATCTAGGATTTTGGCATTGTTTATAGAATGAAGGCCTTAGTGCTGAGGCAGTCCAGGGACAGAGTCAGGGCAGAGCTAGAATTTATCTGGGCACTGCTTATATTCATTGCAAGGGACATGGATAGTTTACCAAGCATGTTGGATCCTATATAATGTTTTTGTTTATTTATGTTTATTTTCATTTGATGGATCGCTTATCCGTAGTTTACTAAGCGATTTACAATAAATACATGAACAATTTGAAACATGTTAATAACAACAAATACTTGGTAAAAAAAAAAAAACAAATTCCTAAATTGACAAACACTTTAACATTCTAAGACGATTAAAAGCATTTTGATGTACATGTTAATAAAATTGAGTGCTGAATAAAGACAAACACATAAACAGACAAATACAAAGACACATAATGATAAGAGGGGAAAAGTTACATAATAGGTATTTCAAGAAAGAAACATTCAACGGAAAAAACACTAGGAGGGATGACTTAACTACAATAATAAGTATTTTGATTAAAGATTAAAAGCATCTTTAAAAAGAAAAGTTTTTAATTTATTTTTAAACAGACTAAGTTCCTTTTCATTTTTTATATATTGTGGTAGAGAGTTCCAAGTTTGGGGGGCTACAATTGAAAACATATCGTGACGTCTGGTACCCACCACTTTCAGGGAAGGGACTGCCAGTAACCCCTGAGTCACAGAACGAAGGGATCGTGATAAATTATGTGGAATAAGCATCCGGTTTATAAATGAGGGTTCGTTTGTGGATAGAGTTTTAAATATCAGCAATAAGATTTTAAATGTTATGCGGTGAGAGATAGGGAGCCAGTGCGACTCGATCATGCTGTCCTAATGTGGTAACATGGCTTGCTGCAGGCTGCAAAATCTCAGACACAGGCAAAGGGCAGTAGAAAGTCAAAGAAAATCTTTATTGGTGAAAAAATAACCGCAGTAAGACATTCTGTTTCTGTCACAACAACCACATTGGGTTTTACCTACTACTACTACTATTACTACTACACTTCTCCCTCCCTATTCGCGGGGGTTAGGGGCAGAGTAGCCCACGAATATGGAAAATTCGCGAATAACTTTTGGGCTGGCTCTGACACACCCCGGGACTTACCTGGTGGTCCAGCGGTGACGCGGGGCAGGAGCGATCTTCCTACACTTCTGCCCTGTGCAGAGCCATGCTGCGAGTTCCCTTGGTCTCACGAGACTACAACAGGAACTCCCTCATGGGGCAACTGCTTGCCTCCTCTGCCTCTGATGGTCCCCCTTTGCCTCCGATGGCCCTCCTCTGCCTCCAATGGCCTCCCTCCTTGCCCTGATCCAAGTCCCGGGGCCGCTTTTTTTTTTTTTTTTTAAATGTGGGCTGCCAACGAGCATCTCTCCAGGGGAGGGGGTCTGGGGAAACCCCCCCCATGAATAATCAAAACCGCGAATAGGGAGGGAGAAGTGTACTACTAATTTCTATAGCGCTACCAGACTTACGCAGCACTGTACAGAGTCACAAAGACGACAGTCTCTTCTCGAAAGAGCTTACAATCTAAACAGCCAAGACAGACTAACAGGATGTCATGGATACAGTTAAAGGGAACGGTTAATCTGCTGACTAGGTTGGTGGGCAGTGGGGAGTAGGGTTATGGATTGAAGGCTATATCAAAAAGGTGGGTTTTTAGTCTGTTTTTAAACAAGGGAAGGAAAGGGGTGTAGCAGATAACTCAGGTAGTTTAATTTAGGCAAAGGGGCGAAGTCTGGAATTGGCAGTGGAGGATAAGGGTACAGCTAAGAATGGCTTATTTGAAGAACGGAGTTCTCTGGGAGGTGTATAAGGAGAGAGAAGAGAGGAAAGATATTGTGGGGCAGCAAAGTGAACACATTTGTATGTCAGCAATAGGAGTTTGAACTGCATGCAAAGGCGGAGAGGGAGCCAGTGAAGTGATTTAAGGAGAAAGGTGACATGATGAGTTGTGCAGAGTTTTGCACCGATTGCAGGGGGGAGAGGCAGCACTGTGGTAGATGTTATAGAAGAAGGTATTTATGTGTATGGCTTATCCCTGCATAGAAGGTCATTTCTTCCAAAATTTTAAGTGCTCAGACCTTAGATGGAGAAAGCATGCTGGATCAAGAAAGGGAGTTGTCTCAGAAGAATGAGGTTCCTCTTTTTCTATAGTTCAGAGATTGCTGATGTGGAGCTGCATTGAGAACACTTGCAACAGTAGCCCCAGCAAAGCAATTGTCTCAGTCAACAGGATCAGAGAATCTCTCCATGGAGTTACCAGAGCTGTATTTGGTGGGTGATAAATTACATTTAAATTATAAATGAATGAATGGTGATGAAAATCCTTAAGGCCAGATTGTGTAAACAGCGCCACTATCAGCAGCGCTCCCAGAAAAATGACGCTGTCCATGTGTCAATCACACTGTTTACAGAATCACAATCATATCCAGAGTAGGCACTGGAAATATAGGCCAGGGTTTTACAGGCTTACATTTCCCATGTCTACTTTGAATGAGAATCGCTCCATAGAGGCGCCTATGCCAACTTCTGGTGTAAACCATGCCTACTTTCAATGTAATCACCAGTAGGCACGTCTATGGAGACATATTGGTTTCAGTAAAGGCAGATCTTGCCTGACGAACTTGCTGCACTTCTTCGAGAGAGTAAACAGGCGGATAGACAAGGGCGACCCGGTCAACATTGTATGTATATCTGGATTTTCAGAAGGCGTTCGACAAAGTTCCACATGAACGACTACTTCGTAAAATTGCATGCCATGGAATCGAGGGTGAAATATTCACGTGGATTAAAAACTGGCTGGAGCATAGGAAACAGAGAGTGGGGGTAAATGGACAATTCTCAGACAGGAAAATCGTCACCAGCAGAGTACTTGGAGAGACCTCCCAGGAAAGGGACTTGGGAGTTCCGATTGACAAGTCCATGAAACCATCTGCACAATGTGCTGTGGCGGCGAAAAGGGTGAATAGAAAGCTAGGAATGATCAAGAAGGGGATCACAAACAGATCAGAGAAGGTTATCATGCCGCTGTACTGGGCCATGGTCCGCCCTCACCTGGAGTACCTCATCCAGCACTGGTTGCTGTACATGAAAAAGGACACAGTACTACTCGAAAGGGTCCAGAGAAGAGCGACTAAAATGGTTAAGGGGATGGAGGAGTTGCCGTACAGTGAGAGATTGGAGAAGCTGGGCCGCTTCTCCCTTGAAAAGAGGAGACTGCGAGGGGACATGATCAAAACATTCAAAATACTGAAGGAAATAGACTTAGTAGCGAAAGACAGACTGTTCACCCTCTCCAAGGTAGGGAGAACAAGAGGACAATCTCTAAAATGGAAAGGGGATAGATTCTGTACAAACGTAAGGAAATTCTTCTTCACCCAGAGAGTGGTAGAAAACTGGAATGCTCTTCCTGAGTCTGTTATATGGGAAAACACCCTCCAGGGTTTTAAGACAAAGTTGGACAAGTTCATGCTAAACTGGACTCATTTGGTGCGTGAGTAGACTGCTGGGCAGGATGGACCACTGGTCTGACCCAGCAGTGGCAATTCTTATGTTCTTAATTCCTGCTAATTTACTTAAGAGTCTTAAGCATTCTATGTGATAATTTTTTTGTCTTATTATTGAAATCTCTAGAACTGATTTCTTTTAATGATGCAGCTAAGCTGACTTTCCCTAGTTTGTCAACACTAAGTCCAATTGTGTTTTGGAACAACAGTCTTTTTTTTGAAGACTATTTGAGTGACCAGATTTTTCTGGGCTGCAACTAATCATTCTAGGGGCTTGCAGCATCCAACAGTGTCCCTTATGGGTCTACACAGGGAGGATCCTGTGGAAAAGGTAGGGTTACCATATGGCTCCAGAAAAAGGAGGACGGATCGAGACATCCAGGTTTTACTTCCATTGAAAGCAATGGAAGTAAAACCCGGATGTTTCAATCCGTCCTCCTTTTTCTGGAGGCATATGGTAACCTTAGGAAAAGGGCTACACATACAGTAAAAGAAAGCCATATGAATATATCTGATAGAAATCCTGAAAATCAGAGTAGTTTGTTGCCATCAAGAACCAGATTCATGGACCTTGAGTCAAAGAAATGTATTATCAGATATTTAACCATGGCAGTAGACATTTAGTAAAAATGCTGGCTGCTGCATTTAAAATGGAGCTGAATATCTAGCATTTATATCTGAATATCTAAACCCAAGATCTTTGGTTTCTACCATAACTGAATCAGGGACCGATATTGGTAGAAACCAAAATGGTACACAAAACTCTGTCCCCCACTCCCTTCCCCACGCATGACCAAAATAAAATCCTGAGTAAATCCTTCCTCAGCAGTCGCCTCACTCTCTGCTGCCCCTGCTCTTTGATCATGTTCCCAAGTTTGATATATCGACAATCCTACCCAGGTCCTCACCATGCCTACCTTAGGAAGGCCTAGTGGTTTACTTGTGTCTTTAGAGGCTGGAACAGCCTTCACTCATTCCTACCCCATGCCACTGCTCAATTGCAATGACTGCCAAGACTTCCTATGGCAGATGTTGTGATGGGGCAGGAATGAGTGAAGTTTGCTTCTGTCACTGAGGTCATGGTTGGACCACCAGACATTTCTAAAATAGGCCTGGGGAGGGCCTACTGGTAGGATTGAAGGCGGAGTGATCATGAAGGGGGGGGAACTGATCAAAAGGGAAGGAAAGGAGTATGTTTCATTTTTCAGCCCAAAATACACAGACAATTTTGGCCAAAACCCAAGCCTGAATTTCGATCTGGTTTTGGTTCCAAATAAAAACTGAAACCAAAGTTCAGACGGCCTCTATTTCAGTACCAACCAGGAAGTGCTGCCTGGTTGGCGGCCATATTCAGAGCACTGACTGTATAACTTACTAGATGGAGCTAGTCTGTGGTCATCCTAAATTTATCCTGTTAGCAATTCAGTGAGTGATCTGTTCTTTCACTGGTTAACTTCTGGCTCTGCCCAAACTCTACCCACTGACTGCCTCAACACTGCCTAGATAGTGCTGAGGTGAGCAGAGAAATTATTCACTGGCACTATCTGGTTAGCACCACTGATTATCCCTCTTGTTGACACTTATCCGGTCAGCAGCACCTGTGAACCAGATAAGTATCTTCAAAAATCTACCCCTGTAAATTTTTTTGGAAGGCTACTATCATCTGCTAATAAAACGATTTCTCAGAACATAAAGGCACCTTTTATTATGTCAATTAGTGTTGAAATTTAACATTTTAGAGGATGAAGTACTTGACATGATGAATTGTTTTTCCAGTTGCATAGCCTGAATTGTCTTCTGGTCCATAAGTCATGATGACAGGAGAGGCACAGAGAGTTCGGCTGTTAGTTCAGCTACATAATATAGAATGTTACAAATGGACTGACACCATGTGAAATGAAACTTCAGAGCAAGCAGCTTCAATGCTCTCTCTCTCATTAGCCCTTTGTTGCACTGACAAAGGGAAGAAATGTTGCCTGCAGCTATTTCAGTCATGACTGACAGTGGATTCGGCAATGTGCATAATTACAATACTCATAAATAATTTTTCATCATAATTAACAAAGACAACTGTCTGCTTTTGCTTTGATTAACTAAAGATATGCTAGAAAAGCAGGGGGCCGCATAATTAATTGAGAAATGTAAGGTTCTTTCCCAATCCAGAGAGGTTGCTTTGCCATGCTTGCTAACTGGCGTCACCTGAAGGATAAACTAAACTAAACTAAACCTTAAGTTTATTACCTGTTAGCTTGTAACTTAGAGGCAAGGCGAGAAGATACTGATACAGCACATAGCAAAAAATACAGAAAATGGTGAAGAAACGGCCGCTGTAAATATTGGAGCTCGCTAAGTATGTCATGGCATCTTGGCCAAATTACAGATCCATTTATTAGAATGTATTTGCCACCATTTTGAAGAGATCTATCCAAGATGGTGTACAGCATAAATAACCTATACGTAGGCAATATGGTCCAGATTCTGTAAGTGGCGCCGTGGTTGGGGTTACCAGACATCTGGATTTCCCCAAACATGTCCTCCTTTTTGAGGGGGTCCGGATGGCTTTTCAAAACCCAGCATTTTGTCTGGGTTTTGAAAAGCATCCCATCAAAATTGTGTCGGGAAGGGGCATCCGCACATGCGTGGACGTAATACGGTGTTGTTATTGCATCACATCTTGGGTGTGGGGCTGGGGGGCAGAATGGGGGTGACACAGGCGGAACAAGTTGGAACTGGACAGACCTGGGGACGTTGTCATGGGTTCAGATTTTCCTTCGGGAAAATCTGGTAACCCTAGCCATGGTCAGTGGCTGCCTTAAAAGCGGCCGCTGATCGCATGTCAATCATGTGATGGCGCCGGGTACAGAATCACATCTCTGGCAAAGGTAGGCACCAGAAATGTAGGCCAGGAAAACCTACCTATGATGTGAATCGTGCCTACAGAAGCACTTTAGGCCACCTAATGCCACTTCTGGTATTAGCCACTCCCACTGCAGTGTTTGAAAGCCTAAAGCACCTATATAGGCATGATTCTGGCACCAATTTTTTAGGCACCTTAAAACTCAGTTAAAAATGCCATTTCAATGGTGTTTTTAACTAAGCTTGGATCTCTACTGGTAGCTAAAAAATTGGCACTAGATGAAAATCCGGATCTGTGCGATAAAAGTAGGAAAAACTATTCAAATAAGAACGCACACTATAACATATAGCAAGTTGTTTCCAATATCAATACAACACGCATTAAAACATCTTAACAGACAGGGTATAAGCAGAGGTGGAACCTATTGACAGACAGGTTGGAATTTAAAAAGCAATTGAAAATGTATAATATTTGTTCTAGCTGGCTTATAAAAGTGATACTGAAAAATAATTTGTGGATAAGAATGCAGATACTGTTTGTACCATGTTGAAGAGAATTGATACTAACTGCTAATTTAGATGTGCTTTTGGTTCATTCTGTTGCATTAATCTATATAATGTATGTAGTTTTGGGGTTCATTAAAAAAAAAAAAAATCAATCATAACGGGGAGATGGACGGCCACCTGTCCACGAAACATTCAAGACATATAATTAAAGAAACAACCAAAAATGTACTGCAGAATGCTAGTTGCTGAAATCATGATGTCTGCAAAGTAGATGTTCCATGATGTGACATAGGCAGCATCAGGGAATGTGCATTTTGGCACGATAACAGATAGCAATTATTCAATTGGGTGTCCTGAAACATATCCAGATTTAGACCTGCTTTAAAAGTGAACAAGGTGAGCAACACATTGTCTTTTGACCCACCATCGATTTGGTTGTATTGGAGATTGGAGAACAAGATGTGATCGTTTGTCAGAATGATTGGAGAGTTGCTGAGCGTTGTATTGCCCGTCTGACTGTGTCCCTGGCTGAACTTCTACCTAACTAGCCCTGCTCCTCTGCCTGCCACCTCTCTCATCCCACACTAATACCTGCCAAACCCCTGCCACGCCCTTCCCCCACCCCTCCTACCTGCTTCTTATCTTTCACACCTGGCTAGGTTTATTAAATGGCTGGGAAAATCAGGACATGTCTTCTTTTTAGAGGACTATTCAGGTGCCCGAAAGGATTTCAAAAACCTGGCAGTTCAGGGCCATGTCTGGAGGCCCTCTGTGCATGCACGGACATCGAAGCGATGATGATATATGCATGCACACAGACCTCAGGGAAGGAGACAGGAGGTTTGGAGGTGGGCGGGGCAGGGGAAGAATGGGGCGGAGCTGGAAGTGGAATGGGGTGGGGCCAGATGTCCTCTTTTATTGAAGAGGAAATCTGGCAACCCTACCCCTGATTCCACTCCCAATCAGTCACAGTGCTCTGTGTCACCGCGCTGTCTGTGTATCTGCATTATGTGCTAGGAGCTGGAGAGTGAGTGCTGATTATGTCACTTGTGTGTGTCTGGAACGTGTGAGAGGTTAGGGTGCCTGAGTATTGCTGTTGCTGTATGTGTCTGAGGACCATGTGCCGGGGCTGGGAGAGTGAGTGCATGGGTGTCATTTGTCTGGGGAGGAAAGATTTATGTGAGGTAGGTATAGGCACACCCAGTAGTGCTTGCAGGGATAGTGGGGTACAGCACAGCTTCCAATGCCACCAGTGCATTGAACTGTGTCCCTCCAATGCCAAGTTGTTAGAAGGGCCAGGGATGCTGGGAGTAGGGTTGCCAGACATCTGGGAAAACCTGGACATGTCCTCTTTTTAGACAACTGTCCAGGCTCCCAGAAAGACTTTCCAAAACTCAACATTTGTCACACTCATCTGTGCATGCTCCAGGCCCTCCAGATGTGGCTGGAGCTTGTCCAGAAGGAGAGGAAGCTTCGTGGGGACAAGGCTGAGAGCAGAATGGGACAGGGCTGAAGGCGGAACTGGGTGGAGATGGAGGCAGAACGGGGTGGGGGGGGGGGTATTGGAAGTGGAACTGGGAGGGGTCATGTGTCCAAGGTTTCCTGTAGAAAAATGTGGTAACCCTAGCTGTGAGGGCCCTCTGTGCTGTCCTTCATTGCTCTCCTGTTTGTAAGATGGTTGTATGTGGTAGGAGTTAGGGCTGTGTTACACCCATCCATGGGTGCAGGATTTGAGACAAACTACTATTGGACTAACTTAGGCCCCTTTTTAGCAAGCTGCATAAGGGTTTTATTGGACTAATTTAGGCCCCTTTTTTATCAAGCTGTGTAAGGGTTTTTTTTTATCACCAGCCGCTGCAGTAAAAGCTCCATTGCTCATAGAATTTTACTATGAGCGTCTGAGCTTTTTCTGCAGTGGCCAGCGATAAAATAAACTCTAATGCAGCTTGATAAAAGGGGGACCTTAATGTAATTTATGAGGAAGAAGGGGTTACCTTCAAAAGCTAATCATAAACTACATTGTTAGGCCAATAAGAAAAGGTATTATTGTTTTTCCTTTGTTTTTGCTTTATTTCCACATATTACCTTGAATAGACGACTAACACGGCAACCAAACCATTTCACTCATTATTTGAGTGAAAATTTTAACTTCTAAGGCTTTTCTTCCTGCTTTGCACATCACAGTATTGATGCTTGGTCATAATTTTTTTTGGGGGGGGTGAAGTGTTTATTTATGGCAATATAGAACTTCCCTCCTCTGTTTTGAGTTTGTATTATATACACTGTTAGCTAGTACATTGCAGACAGCTAAACAGCTGTTCCTTTCTTTGGTAATCCATCAACAACTATGGGAAAATTTGCTGGCCTTCTGCAAAATTATGAGAATTGCCTGTGAGAATCTGCAACTTTAAGCAGAATATCATGGTGTAAAATAAAATGTGTGTCACAGGTCAAACAAGAATTCACCATATGAATCTTTGGCTGTGATGAGGCATTTTACTGATCAAATCATCCAATACGAAAGCAAATCTGTATAAAAGAGAGCAGTCCTCATTGAAACTAAATATTATTTATTTTGCTACCCCTCAATAGCTTTCCTCTCTTATCTCTCCTTATACACCTCCTAGAGAACTCCGTTCTCAGATCAGCTGCTCTTAGCTGTGCCCTTCTCCTCCACTGCCAATTCCAGACATCATTCCTTTCTCCTAGCTGCCCCCTAAGCCTGGAATAAATTACCTGAGTTTGTTCACCATGCCCCTTCCTTTACTTTGTTGAAAAGCAAACTGAAACCTCTACCTCACTTTTTTGATATAGCCTTCAATCCATAAACCTCCTTTCCACTGCCCACCAACCTAGCCAGCAGATTAACCATTCCCCCTTATCTGTATCCATGACATCCTTTGTCTGTTTAGATTGTAAGCTCTTTCGAGCAGAGACTGTCTTTGTGACTCTGTACAGCGCTGCGTACGTCTGGTAGTGCTACAGAAATAACTAATAGTAGTAGTATTAGAAAAACAATTTTCCAATCATTTACAATGCAATTTAGCTGCCATTTAATTATCCAAAATTAACCTATTTCTCATTCTTATATTTATCAGCTGTGCTGAAAATTTGCCATTTTATATAAATGGCTGGTTTGTCCACACACAAAACTTCCACATACTATGTCAGTTTAAGAAAAGCAGTTTTTCATGCTGTTTTGTGAAACTGTAGAGCCGCCAGTGATTTTAGTAATGGCTTGAATGGTGAGCCAGCCATATGTCACCTGCTATAAAAGTTGCACAGACTTTAAGTTATTTGGATTTTATTGGCAAAACTAACTAATTTTAGTGCTTCCTAAGTTTTAGTCATCTGCAGCCTCAGATAAGATCACAAAGCAGATTATAAATAAACCTGTCATTTGCAATGGACAATGACTGAAATACAAAGGCTTACGCCATAGAAAATTCAGTGAAGACAGGTCATTTTTCAATCTGCTTTTTCCAACTGAAGCATCAGGATGCAGAGTTTTAGTGATGGATTCTGGGAAAATGATCATCACAATGCATCATGTTCATCGAAATGACAGGTAATGGAATGTAATTGTCAGCACTGAACTGATTTGATAATACAGAATTATAATGGGATATGCATGACTCCTGGGAGGTTAAATATAGTAAGTATCCCTTATGCTTTTCACAATCTAGAATTGTAAAAGATACCTCCAAACTTTGGACATGCTCAAAATATATGTAAGCAACATCTCACATTTGTCTTTGAAATGGAGCATTTGTGGAACTTGAAAGAGAATTGAATTGCTTGTAACCTTATTAGCTTTCTCCTTACAGTGAAGTTTTCACTGACCTCAGTACAAATTGTTTGATGGTTGTGGATTCCTAACAATAATGGGCTGTAAATCTGCTATTGATAAAAAGGAAAGAAGGTAAAGTCCCTGCAGAAAGACAAATGGAGAAAAAACTAATCTAATCTGAATTTCCATGTCACACTTTTCCAGTACAGGTTCAAGGCGCTTTACAAGTGAAGAGGCCCATATAGAAATATGGGGACTTACAATGACGTGAACATATTACTTAAAAACTTATAGGTTTACACAGGTAAATACATGGAGGGGCATTTTCGATAGAACGTCTAAGTCTGACTTTGGAAATTTCCCACAAGACGTTCAAAGTTGGAAGTAGAGAAATGGCCATTTTCGAAACTGACAAAACCATTAGACATCCACTTTTTTTTTTTTTTTTTTAAATCGCCTACTTAGATGACTTGGCCACTAGAAATTCCTGCCTTAGAATGTAGAACTTTGCTCACCATTTTCATACACAAAAATGTCCAAGTTCAAAACATCCAAATCCAGACCATTTGGATATGGGAAGGGCCAGCATTGTAATGGACAAAGAGATGCCTCCATTCAGGATGTAAGGGTTATTCAATTGTTTATTGTTCTATTAGTTTTTAAGCCCGTTACATTAACAGGTGCTATCAGCCCTTCACCCTTACTTTTACCTCCCCCCTGTCCATCAACACCCCTTCCCTGCATTTCTTTATTTAATTTCTTTCTTTCTGTATGTTTGTCTTTCTTTCTCTCTCCCTTGCCCACTGTCTGTCTGTCTTTTTTTTCTTTTGCTCTCTCTCCTTGGCCCCCTATCTGTCTGTCTTTCTTGGTTTCTGTCTCTCTCCTTGCCCGCTGTCTTAATCCCTCCAATATGGTCAGTTTGGGTACCTTTTTGTACTAAGATGCTTTTAAAACAGGTGTAGCTCAGAATGTGTAAGTTATGTACAAGACATCTTGGGAAAGGTTTGATTATTACTGCAAGATGTTTAAGTCCAAGCACACCCAAAGCAACATAAGAATAGCCTAACTGGGTCATACAAATGTTCCATCAAGCCCAGTAGCACATTCTCACGGTGGCCGATCCAGGTCACTAGTACTTGGCCAAAACCCAAGGAGTAGCAATATTCCATGCTACCGATCCAGGGCAAGCAATGGCTTCCCCCATGTCTTTCTCAATAACAGACTATGGACTATTCCTCCAGGAACTTGTCCAAACCTTTCTTAAAACCAGCTATGCTATCCGCTCTTACCATATCCTCTGGCAACGCATTCCAGAGCTTAACTATTCTCTGAGTGAAAAAAAATTTCCTCCTATTGGTTTTAAAAGTATTTTCCTGTAACTTCATTGAGTGTCCCCTAGTCTTTGTAATTTTTAATTGAGTGAAAAATCAATCCACTTGTACACATTCTACTCCACTCAGGACCGTTTTAGTCTTTCCTCATATGAGAGGTGTTCCATCCCCTTTACCATATTGGTCGCTCTTAGTTGAACCTTTTCTAGTGCCACTATATCTCCAGATGAGGTCGCACCATGGAGCGATACAGGGGCATTATAACATTCTTAGTCTTGTTAACCATCCCTTTTTTAAATAATTCCTAAGCATCATGTTTGCTTTTATGGCCACCGCCGAACATTGGGCAGAAAATTTCATCGTTATTGTCTATGATGATACCCAGATCCTTTTCTTGGGCGCTAATCCCCAAGGTGGACCCTAGCATCCGGTAACTGTGATTCAGGTTGTTCTTCCCAATGTGCATCACTTTGCATTTGTCCACATTAAATTTCATCTGCCATTTGGACGCCCAGTTTTCCAATTTCTTAAGGTCTGCCTGTAATTTTTCACAATCAGCATGCGTTTTAACAACTTTGAAGAGTTTAGTGTCATCTGCAAATTTAATCACCTCACTAGTCATTCCAATTTCTAGATCATTTACAAATAAGTTAAATAGCACCGGTCCCAGTACAGACCTCTGCGGCACTCCACTATTTACTCTTCTCCATTGAGAAAAAATGACCATTTAACCCTACCCTCTGTTTTATATTCGATAACCAATTCCTAATCCACAACTGAACTTTACCACCTATCCCATGACTCTTATTTTCTCAGGAGCCTCTCATGAGGAACTTTATCAAATGCTTTCTGAAAATCTAGATACACTATATCAGGGGTGCCCACACTTTTTTGGCTTGCGAGCTACTTTTAAAATGACCAAGTCAAAATGATCTACCAACAATAAAATTTAAAAAAACACAAATCACACCACGCAGAGAAAATGTTAATTATCATTTGAATTTTGATTTTTTTTCAGAGGTCAAGGCAGATGACTTTAAAATAAGCAATGTCACCTCAGTAACAACTATACAAAAATAGACAAATATACCCCCTCCCCTTTTACTAAACCGCGATAGCGGTTTTTAACGCAGGGAGTTGCTCTAAATGCCCTGCGCTGCTCTCGATGCTCATAGGCTCCCTGCACTAAAACCGCTATTGTGGTTTAGTAAAAGGGAGGCCTTAGTGCAAGAATATAGATAGCAGATATAAATTCTCAAAACACACATTTTAATCACTAAATTGAAATAAAATCATTTTTCCTACCTTTTTGTTTGGTGATTTCATGAGTTTCTGGTTGCACTTCCTTCTTCTGTAAAGTCAATATTTCTTTATTTCTTTCTTTCTTTCTCTCTCCCCCCCTGCCTGCCTTTCTCTCTCTCTCCCCCTGCCCCCCCCCCAAGCCATCATGCCGATTTCTCCACTTCCCCAATTTTTTCTCTACCCCCACCTCCAAGCCACCAACACAATTTCTCCCTACTGCTTCCCCGAGCCAGGCCTAGCACATACAAGCGTCAGGCCCACAAGACTTCACCTCCGACGTCAATTCTAACGTCAGGGAGGAAGTTCCAGGCCAACCAGGCAGCGATTGGCTGGCCCAGAACTTCCTCTCCAACGGCAGAATTGACGTCAGAGGTGAAGTCTTGTGAGTCTGGCGCTTGTACGGGAAGCAGCAGGGAGAAAAAGATTGCAAAGGCAACGCGATCGACTTGCGTTGTCTTTGCGATCTAGTGGTCAATCGCGATCAACCATTTAGGCACCCCTGCACTACATCAACCGGCTCACCTTTATCCACATTTTTATTCATACCTTCAAAGAAGTCAAGCAAATCACTTACTTACAAAAAATGTTAAAAGAACAGGCCCAAGAACTGAACCCAGAGGAACACCACTGGTAACATCCCTTTCCTCAAGAGTGATTCCAATAGACCACTATCCTCGGTCACCTTCTACTGAACCAGTTCCTGATGCAATCGTGTCAATTTAGTGTCCGTAATCTAGACCAGCATTCTTCAACCTTTTTACACCTATGGACCGGCAGAAATAAAATAATTATTTTGTGGACCGGCGATTGAAGAACACTGGTATATAGCATAACTCTTATCATAGTCCTGCTTTGTAGACTTAAATTTGAAAGTAATTATGGAATCTATTATAACAAAAGCAACCAAATCTCCTATTCTACAAAATCGCTTTAAATCTCCTTTAATCTTCCTCCTCAGACACTGTTCTGCTTACTGGCGTGTTTGCTTCTGTATTGCACAGACATAGCTTCTCCACTTTGGTAAGGTCTATTGCAGGGGTGTCAAACTCAATCACATTAAGGGGCCGAAATCCAAAACAAAGGCTATGTCGTGGGCCGGACCCCGCTCCCATAATAGTAATACGCTTCTCCCTCTGTATTCACGGTTTCAACAATCGCGGCTTTGATTATTTGCAGTTTTTTTGATTACTGGCTTATCCATGGTTGCAGAGAAAAATTTTGCCATGTTTTTCCAAGCACCGATTTCCAGCATTCACAGAGAAAATCACAGATTCCTAGCCTCTTTTCAAGAATCAGTCAAAAGAGACCAAGTCATAATCATTTGGCTACACTCACACACAGCTCACCCCTCATTCATACGCACTCAAGGACCAGGGATCCCCCTCCCCCATTTCTCATAGTCTGACATCTTCCTCTCTCCCCAGTCAGCATGCCTCCCCCCACCCCTCCCTGGTCCACTGTCCAGTATCTATGCTCCTACCGCAACCGAGGTCCGGCATCTCGTGCTCATTCTCAAACCCCACTGGTTCAACCTTCAAACTTGTTTCCGAGATTACCTGCAGCGGCATTTACATGGGGTTGCCTGCGGCGGCCCCGGAGCTTTCCTTCTGCCACGTCCCGCCCCACCAGAAATAGAAAGTTGAGTCAAGAGGGGAAGCGGGACGTGGCACAGGGAAAGTGGTTGCGTCAGAGGAGGCAGGAAAGGGAAAGCTTCAGGTTTAGTTGTAGGTTTAGTGTTAATGGGCAACATCAAAGATAGGTTTGAATGTGGGGAGTGGGGATGAAGTAAGGTTGGAATAAGGGTGAGCTACCGGAACGTGAGATTGCTATTCAGTTTCATCAAATGCGGAAAGGTTTTTAAAAGAAAACCACAAATAACATATGAAAAAGTTATTTGCAGTTTTCCAGTATTCGTGGTCATGTCAATCCCCTATCACTGCGAATACAACACAGATAACCCCTATGCAAATATGGATACAATTATGGAATGCCCTTGTTGGCCAAATTCGGAAATGCAATGATAGGAGTTCATTTAGAAAACTGTTAAAAACACAATTATTTGTTGATGCATTTTTCTGAGTATTGCTGTTGTATGAATTAATTCTGCCTGTTTCTACTTGTCCTTATTTGTTTTAATATTTTATCTATGTAACCATTTTGGTAAACGGTATAGAAATTTTTTAAATAAATAAATAAAAGTACTAATATATACAAACAAACCCCAAGATGCAAGACTCTGCATGCAGTAAAGGAAACAAATGCATTTCTTCCGGAAGAGTGCAAAATACAGACACAGCAGATGTAAATTCTCAAATTCACTAAATTTAAAACTAAAATCATTTCCCCTACCTTTGTTGTCTTCCTCCATGCTGTGCCTTAACTTCTAGCCTGCTCTCCTGGGCCGTTTTATGCCGCCCCCGGCGTTATTTTCGGCCCGGCTCCCTCTTCCTCACTGCCTCAGCGCCCATAGCCGCGCGCGCAGGCAACGGCTCCTCACGCGCCTGATCCGGAAGCCGCTTTATCACATCAGAGAGAAGGTTTCCGGTTCAGGCGCGGGGCGCGCTTAGGAGCCGCTGCCCCCGCGCGCGCGCCTCTGCGCCCTGAGGCGGCGAGGAAGAGGGAGCCGGGCCCCAAATAAGGCCGCCTCGAGCGCAGCGCGAGGGCTGAAGAACACTGTCTCGGGCACGTGCCGGCCCAGCGGGGTGATTGGAGTCTGGTTCTAGATGCTGTCATTAGTGGTAAGACAAATATTACATGTCGTAGGCCTTAGAGCTTTGTTACCATCACAACAACTGATACTCTGGCGTAGGTTTGGAGACTTTTTTATATTACTGCCTAGACCAGTGGTTCCCAAACCTGTCCTGGGGGACCCCCAGCCAGTCAGGTTTTCAAGATATCCCTAATGAATATGCATGAGAGAGATTTGCATATAATGGAAGTGACAGGTATGCAAATCTCTCTCATGCATATTCATTAGGGATATCTTGAAAACCTGGTTTGGGAACCACTGGCCTAGACTATACACCACATGGTTCTTCTATGAGGCTGCATTACTTTCTTATCTGAAAGCCTCTGTATAAGTTTGTATAAGTCAGGGGTGTCCAATCTCGGTCCTCGAGGGCCGCAATCCAGTCGGGTTTTCAGGATTTCCCCAATGAATATGCATTGAAAGCAGTGCATGCAAATAGATCTCATGCATATTCATTGGGGAAATCCTGAAAACCCGACTGGATTGTGGCCCTCGAGGACCGACATTGGACACCCCTGGTATAAGTGATGCTGGTATAACACATTTACTATTCCTAATGATACAGCACTTTTAAATGATATGGAGCTCCTTAAAAACATGGAGCATTGGCTAACTGACTACTTCCAGAATAATGAGACAGAAGCATTATGGTATCATATAATTTGGGATGCCATTAAGGCATATATATATATATGAGGGGAATATAATTGCTTGTAGCTGTAAGATAAACACATTAAGAAAACATAAACGATGTCATTTAGAAGCTGATATTATGAATAAGGAGCGTCAGTTTTATGCTTCTCCATCCCAGCCTTTGAAGATCCAATTGCAGCAATTGAACTCCATCTTGTGGAAAAGGGCTGGAGTCCTGCTTTTTAGAGAAAGTGCTGTATATTGGGAACAATTTAATCAAGCAGGAAGGCTTCTTGCTAAGTGTCTAAGACAAAAGCATAAAAATGAAAAAAAAAAAATCTATTAGAATGTTTGTTGGTCTTTATACAGACCCAGCACAAATTGCTCAGCAAATCAAATTATTTTATGAACAATTGTATACCCCAGGAACTAATCCTGATCATTCTCAAATATTAGACTTTTTCCATACTCTTACTCCTACTCTTTCCAAATCACTATTTGGTAAACATAATACAGTAGATATGTTTCTAGGGAGGGAATTTGAACTTCCATCAAAAGTCTTAAACAAAGAAAATCTCTGAGTGGGGATGGTCTACCCTCAAATGTTACCACTCTATCCAAAGTCTCTTAATCCAGAAATTAATACAACTTTATACACCTTTTACTAGTTCTTCCACGAGTGCAGGATCCTTTACAGAGGCAGTAATAGTACTACTGTATTTCAAAAAACCTGGTATAGACCCATTTCTTAAAAAAAAAAACAAACAATAGACCTATATCATTATTAAATTTTGACTTACTCTAAGGGCTCCTTTTACGAAGGTGCGCTAGGGTTTTTAGCGCACGCACAAAATTACCGTGCAAGCCGAAAATCTACCGCCTGCTGAAAAGGAGGCAGTAGTGGCTAGTGCGCTCGGGAATTTAACACGCGCTATTGCGCGCGTTAAGTCCTAGCGCACCTTCATAAAAGGAGCCCTAAGCTTTTGGCTGATAGACCAGCTACAATGATGACTCATATCATTCATCCTTCATAAAGTGGTTTTATTCAGGGCTGCATGATATTGGATAACACAAGAGGGGTTTTTGTCATGCGTTGCAGGCTACACAGACGTCCAAAGATCCCTTCTGTGTAATGTCTTTGAATGTTAAAAAAGTGTTTGACTTTGTTGAGTGGAAGTATCAACTTTGTGATATTTGCATTAACATGGTGAAATTATTATATTTTTGTCCAAAGGCCAGGTTGAATGTGGTTGAATGGAAAACTAGCACATGGACATTAATTTAGAAAATGGGGAAACCAGTCATTTTCTCAATGACTGGCTGGCCCACATCATCTCAAGCACTTCTTCCTACTTAAACTTCAGGAAACTACTAAAAACTAATCTTTTCATCCGATTCACACCCTAAACCCCTATGCCATACCCTGGCCCCTTCTTTCTCACCATGTCCTTCACGCAGATTGTCTTGACCTTCTTCCCTGTACCATTTATTACCCTGATTGTACCTATCCTCGCTGATTGTACCATTCTTCGCCGATTGTACCACCATTCGCTGATTATTCTATTTTTCTCTGTTTGTACCATTTTTCTCTGCCACCTATTTTCTATGTTTGTACCATTGTACCAATTTCGCTGATTGTCCAGCCCTTCTTCATTGTAAACCGCCTCGAACTACTATGGCTTTGGCGGTATATAAGAAATAAAATTATTATTATTATTATTATTTTCTGACTGCTGCAAAGGTGGTCTTAACGTACCCCTTACATGGGTCTTTCCCATGTGATTTTATTAACAGGCTACTTATCCCCCATACTCCCCATCATACATTACGCCCTTCTAATCAAAACTTGCTATCCATCCCTTCTTTAAGATACATTAACACTATGCGTACTAGCATTTTTTCTGTTACGGCCCCTACTATTTGGAATTCAGCACCAAGTTATATAAGAGAAATTATATCCCTTGATAAATTTAAAAGTAATTTGAAGGTCTTTCTTTTCAAAGACGCTTTCGGTGTATAATAGTCCTTTTAATGGAAATCTGTTCCTTACCATTTTTTAATCATTTTAGCATATTTTACAAAATTTTAGACTACTTATTTTATTGTTCCCCTTCCTTTTGTTTTGGTCCTTCTCCCCCCTCTTTCTTTTATACAAATTCTATTTCTGCCCTTTTCCGTCCTATATCGGTAAGTTAATGTTTGTCAGTGCGTTTAGTGTTTGTAGCATTATTTGTAATTTGTTTTTAACATATGCTCTTTTTATATTTTGTTTTTATATTATGTAAAACCACTTTGAATTTTGATAAGGTGGTATATCAATCACATTTTTAAATAAACCTGAAACCATAGGCCAGTTTTGCCGCGGCTATAGTAAAAGGGTCCCTATGAAAGGAATGCTTCATAATGACTATTATTGAATACCTCTTTTATACCTTCATTAGGAATTTGTCCATTGGCCATATCACATTATGAAAAAAAATGGAATCTTTTAAAGTTCTGTTTCCTGAAGCCCTTCTTTTAGGGCAGAAGCTAGAACTGAACTACAAGGAAAATTTTTCCTTTTTTTCTCTGGAACATCTAAGATACCAAGAAAAATAAGTTGGGTTCTGCATTTTTGCTTGCTCTTCTTGGTGGGGAGAAGAGTTGCTCAGGGTAGTCAAGAAAGGGTTCTGGCCTTTGGTGGGTGAGGGGAAATAATATTCAAGTTTATTAAAACATTTGATTTATCGCATATCAAAAATTTCTAGGTAATGTACAATAATTAAAATGGGGAAAAGTACAGTATTTTTCGCTCCATATGATGCAATTTTTTCCCCCAAAAGTGGGTGGAAATGTCTGTGCGTCTTATGGAGCGAATAATGCATCACTGACTGTGATGTCACATATTCGGTACCTTTTTTTTCACCTTTTTAAATCCTGGTGGTCAAGTGATGTATCGGCAGGAGTGTGCTTTCCTGCCCCGCACTGAGCCCCTCCCTCGCTGGACGGCTGCCTCAGATCTTGCGGCCAGCGGCGTACAAGGCAGGAGTGAGCTTTTTGCGCTCCAGCCTGGCCCTGCGTCACTCCCTGAATGGCTGCCATCTGTTCTCGCAAGTCCCGCACTTAATGAAAATAAGATAAGTCTTTTCAGCTACACTGGAAGAATAACATTCAGAATTTAGGAAGTTGGTTGTCTAAGAATTTTTCAGCACTCCTCATACATATACAAGTCTGAGTTCTGACCATTCTCCACACATATGTGACTTCCCCTCAGTCGCGTAGTAAGGAGGGCGCTGCACCTCTCCACCCCTTGCTCCTCTCCTTGCTATGTGTGCGTGCCCCTTCCGTCCTCTGTACCTTTTTTACTTCCCTTGTGTGAAGTTGCTGCCTGCATTGGCATCAGCGATCTCTCTGTCACTTATGGAACCCGCACCTAGGAAGTGACATCAAAGGGTGAGCTGACACCAACATGGGCATGCTGCTCACACTGGAGAAGTTAAAAAGGGAAGGGGGTATGCACATAGTGGGGAGGAGGGCAGAGAGGGTTGCCACCCTTACTATGCCACTGCTTCCCCTTTGCAAATGTATACTATGTAAATTAAGCATGTATTTTCAGAATAAGATGAGCAGAATTTTGGCATTTATTTATTCAGTTTTCTATACTGTTCTCCCAGGGGAGCTCAGAATGGTTTACATGAATTTATTCAGGTACTCAAGCAATTTTCCCTCACTGTCATGGTAGGTTCATAATCTATCTAATGTACCTGGGGCAATGGAGGGATTAATTGAAAGGAGCAGCATGGGTTTGAACCCACAATCTTAGGGTGCTGAGGCTGTAGCTTTAACCACTGTGCCATACTCTCCCTATGGGTAATACTATTATTCCAAACATTTATGCATGAATGGGAGTGTAACATGTTATAGAATAGTCCCTGTTATGTCTTTCTTTTCCTTTTATTAGTCTCCTTTCTAAGAGGATCTTTTACTAAGGCATGCTAGCCAATTTAGCGCATGCGAAATGTTAACTCATCCATAGAATATAATTATTTATTTTTATTTATTTATTTTATATACCACTTATATCCTAAGTGGTTTACATTCAGGTACTTTATCATATTTACCTTTCTGTTCCGGTGGGCTCAAACTCTATCTAGTGTACCTGGGCGCATTAGCATTTAACGTTCGCTAAATCGGCTAGCGCTCCTTAGTAAAAGACCCCCTAAGTTTCTTAAGATCTCCAACCCTTTTCTCTTGAATTGGGGTCTAATGTAGAGGCAGATAATCTGGATAAGTTTCTTTGTATTTTCCTGTATATTATTTTGTGGAAGGATTTTTGTACCATATCTCTGGCATACAAAAATGTATTCTTGTAAACTTACTTTGTTCTTCAATTAAAATGAAAAAAATGCTGAGACACATCTCAAAATTTTCAGACATTTATGCCACTCAAGAATTTTGCCAAAAACCATTATCAGATTGTTCAGATAACTTTATTGGCATGACAATTTTATACGTGTTGCCAAAGTAATAACATTTCTTTTCCTTTTTTTTAAATCTTAAAATCCATATTCAAGTAATAACTAAACAGAAGAAATATATTATCTTTAATGAGCACTTTTACAATTGCTTCAAGATTTGCAATCATCTCGAGTAGCACTTGAAGATACAGTACTTTAATTTTCTTTCAAGCTCATTCCAGTTGGATGCTCCGACCATGACAGGAATGAATGTTTTAATACAACCATCACATCCAAACTAGCAATTAGAATAACTCATTATAACTTATGCAGGGTCGATTTCACCATTGGTGCAGCTTGCCTCGTGGCCATTCACCAATATCTTATGTCAACTTTTGACAACCTCATTCTCCTCCCAGTTCCCGACAGACCAGCCAATTAAACATATTGACTAGAAATAGCTTTCTTCCCACCACCATCTTTTCCCTCCCACAAATTCTTTTGAAGATACTCAACTATTACAAGCACATCAAAGAAGTAAATGGATTTTCTTAGGATGGAAAAACTGAGCCATCATAATGTAATGGTGTTCTTTTCCAATAAAAGACTTAAAAAATACAAGGCAAGATTGTCATTGTGAATGGCGGTGGCATAAAATCAAAAGCACAGAGTTTGCTCAGATCTTCAAAATGTCAGTAATCCAAAGAAAAAGTAGCCTAATTTTGTCAAGATGGGGTTATAAAATTTAGAGTTAAGGGGCAATTCTATAAATGGGTGTCTCCATGTAGAACCTATTGTATAAAGACATCTGGGTGTCAAGATTCTGTTATAGAATACTAGTGTAACCTGAGATCTACATGCAATGGCATAGTAAGAGGGGTTGAGGGGGGGAGGTCCGCCCCAGGCACAGTCTTCCTCAGGGCACTGGCATCCCTCCTCCCCCTGCTGCCCCTTCCCTTCCCCATACTTTTTTAACTTCAGCACAAACAGCGACGAAGTTGCGTTGGCTTCGGCACAGTCTCTGACATCACTTCTGGGACCTGTGCCTGGGAAGTGATGTCAGAGAGAGCACCGAAGCTGATGTGGGCAGCAAGTTTGTGGCTGCTTGCATCAAAGTTAAAAGGTACGGGGAAGGGGCATGCATGCACGGCAAGGGGGTGGGAGAGGGGCACCACTCACCCTCACTACGCCACTGTCTGCATGTTGCAGTCACACAAGCCTAAGACTTGGCTAATTGCGGGCACAAAACCCCCAAATTTGTGCACACAAATTATAAAATAAGGGCAATTGTGCACACAACCTAATATAATAATTAACAGTTAATAGGAGTTAACAGTCAATTATTGGCTTAAAGTGGTGCTAATTGCAAACAATTTGCATTTACACAAGCAAATGCCCTTAGTCATTGTTCTAGAACTTGCATGCACAAATTCTGACAAGCAAAACTTCTAGGGAGCATGGATGTAGGAGGAGAATGGGCAAATCAGGGACCTGTCAAGGATGTTATAGAATACTAGGAGTTTCACTTGTAACTGTCAACAGATAGGCATGGTGCAAGTCCTTGATTTGAAACTGCGGACTCAAGCTCATAATCTATAATGGCAATTCTGCGTGGAACTGCAGTTGTAGAATTCATATTTAGCGCACATCACCCAGGACCTAAATATTGGTGCTCTTTCTTTCAACCCCAATGCAGCTGGTGCCTGCCTAACTTTCAGTATTTTGTAAGTTATGTGCATAAGTGGAAAACCCCCCACCACCACCCATGCTCCTGCCATGTATATGATCCTTTCCATTTATGCACTATTCCACTTATGTTTATCCTTCCAGAATAGGTCAAGAAAAATAGCCATTTTTGTTGCTCTTCTCTGAACTCTTTCGAGTAGTACTATGTCCTTTTTCATGTATGGCGACCAGTATCGGATGCAGTATTCCCGGTGGGAGCGTACCATGGCCCGGTATAACGGCATGATAACCTTTTCAGATCTGTTTGTGATTCCCTTCTTAATCATTCATAGCATTCTGTTTGCCCTTTTCGCCACCGCCGCGCATTGCGCGGACGGTTTCATTGACTTGTCTACAAGTACTCCCAAGTCTCTTTCCTGGGGGCTCTCTCCGAATATAGCCCTGGACATCCTGTATTCGTACATATGATTTTTGTTACCGACATGCATCACCTTGCACTTATCCAAGTTGAACCTCATTTGCCATTTCGCAGCCCATTTCTTGAGTGTATTTATGTCTTTTTGTAGGTCTTCGCAATCCTTCTGTGTCCTCACTACTCTGAATAACTTTGTATCGTCCTCAAATTTAATCACCTCACACGTCATGCCAATTTCTAGGTCAATTATAAATATGTTAAAGAGCACCGAACCCTGCGGCACTCCACTCGTGACGCTTTTCTAGTCCGAGTATTGTCCATTCACCCCCACTCTCTGTTTCCTATCTGCCAACCAGAGAGTGGGGGTGAATGGACAATACTCGGATGTGGAAAGTCAGTGGTCCAAGCTGAAAGGAGTTATAAAAATGGCATTGGGTCTTTATGTAAGGAAAATAAACAAAAGTAAGAGGCAATGGCATAGCGAGGGTGAGTGGCCCCTGGGGCAGTGGTGCCCCTCCCTTGCCCTCTTCTCGCCCCATGTGCCTATCCGACCTCCCCTGCCACATGCACACCCCCTTTCCTTGCCCCGTACCTTTTTAATTTTCCAGGCACGAACGACATAACAAATTTGCTGTCCACGTCATGTCAGCTATCCCTCTGACGTCACTTCCTAGGAACGGGGCCGAGAAGTGATGAAAGAGAGAGGTGACACCGATGTAGGCTGTAAGTTTATAATGCTGCTCTTGCAGGGAAAATTAAAGAGGTATGAAGGAAGTGAAGGGAAAGGGCGCACGCATGCAGCAGGGGGTGTCAGGAAGGAGGGGGGGCAGAGAGGAGGACAGGTGCCAGCACCCCTACTAAGACTGCACCCGGGGGCAGACGGCCCCCCCCCCCCCACCCACCCCTTACAACACCACTGGTAAGAGGACACAGAAACCTATGGCTCATCAAAAAAGTGTCTGAAGGAATAAAGTCAAAACAGGTGGCATTTATGAAGTACAGAAAATGCAGAAAGAAGAACACAGAAGGAATACTCAAAGAACTGAAGAGAGAAATACAAAAGTGCAGAGGAAGAACAAATGGAAAGAGACATAAAGGCGCGCATTTAGAAAGGTGTGCTGCCGAGCTACGCATGCTAAATTCAGAGCAACCCATAGAAACAAAATGGGTGGCTTGGCATTTAGCGTACGCTGCTCAGCAGTGCACCTTTGTAAAAAGATTCAAAAGAAAGGTGATGGCATTTCTCAAGTGGAAGGCTAGAAATGGGATTGAGAGACTGATATGTGGAAAGTGATGAGGAACAGTCAGAAATAATGAATAAATACTTCTGTTCTCTATTCACGGAAGAAAATGCTGGGGAAGGAACTCTGTTGGCCGACAAAGAAATATATAGGAGTGGAGTAGACATTCTGTATCCATATGACCATTATTATCAACCTCAATAATCAATCTAGACTGCAACAGTCAATATATGCACAAAAGCATAAACGATCAGTGTAATCTGTTTATCAACTGATCTTAGGTTTCTGGTGGATGTTGCTTCGGTGTTACCTGACCCCTGATCTGTGCTCAGCCCCAGTCCACAAGTTCAGGGTTTAGCCCTACAAGATATGGTGTAAGTGCAAGATATGAGTATCCTCCTTGCCAGGACAGACCCTGGTAATACTTCCAGCCAGTGTCTACCTGCATCTGTTTGCACAGGATGCCCATTTCATCCAACTGAAAAGATGCAGAAAGCAGATTAGCCAGATAGTAATGAGTCGATGAATTGCCATTTTTCTGCATATCCTTGTGCGTTTTGCTATGCACCGAGAGGCATCTCATAGCACGCATGGCTGTGTCCATCTAACACCCCTTATTTGCAAAGAAATTGAACCATTTCAGCTACCAAGATGTTAAGAAGCCCTGTTAAGAAGAAGCAATTAATCATTTCAAATAAATCAATAAATAATTACATGCACTGTATGGCTCAGCTCATAAATGGAGCTCGTGAGCTTGCTGTAAATATTTTTGGGAAACCTATAATAGCAAGAAGAGCAGTAAGTTGTGATGTTGAGCATGGGGCTAAATAAACAGGGGTAGATATTTAGAGGCTTGGTTAGCAGGGGCTGCTAACTGAATAAGTGGTGGCCAGTGGGATATTCTATGCATTAACCAGATAGTAATGCTGAATATTTCCTCAGACTATAAGGGCAGTAATAGGCAAAACCTGGACAGAGCCAAAGGCAGTGGTATATCAAGGTTTGATGGTCCGCCCTGGGCGCAGCTCATAGGGGGCTGCTCTGGTCCCTTCTCCATGCTGCAGCCTGCAATCTTCAGGCCAAGGGCAGCCTCGGCCACCGGCAGCCTCAACTGAACACACTATTCCGGGGCTGCCAAAGGCACCATGTTTTGTTGACCGACGCTGCCAGTGGCCTGAAAATTGAAACTGGCAGCTGGGGGAGAGGAGGGAGAAATGTTGCACCTGATTGGGGAGAGGGAGGAATAAAAGAGAAAGCAGCCAAATTGGGAGGGAGGAAGGAAGAAAGAAAGAAGGAAGTCTAGGACAGAGAAGGGAGAGAGAGATGCCAGACCATGGGGGAGGGAGGGAAGGGAAGCAGAGGAAAGAGATTCCAAACCACAGGGGGAGGGGAGAGAAAAATGGATGTGAAGGAGACAGAGATGCCAGATGCCATGCGGTGGGATAGGGTGGGGTTGGAACGGAAAGAAGGAAGGCAGGAGAGAAAGATGTCAGAGCATGGGGAGAGGAAGAAGGGATGGAGAGATGAAAAGGATGTCAGACCATGGGGTGGGGCAGTGGCATACCAAGGGCAGACACTGGATAGAAGGGGTAGAGAGAAAGGTTAGATGCTGCATGGAAAGGATAGAAATGGGCAGATGCTTGATGGAAGGGAAGGGCAGAGAAAGAAGGCAAACACTGGATGAAGGGATAGAGAGAGAAAGGGCAGATGCTGAATGGAAAGGAGAATGAGGGGCAGAGATTACTACTTATGGTGTGGTAAAATTGCTCTGTTGGCCATGAATGATATTTTGTGTTAATTAACAATATGCTTAGAACTGGATTTTGGATTTGGATTAATATCACACTTTTCTCATTGATAACTTAATGCAAGTTACGTTCTGATACAGTAGGTATTTTGCTGTCTTCTGGAATACATAATATAACAGCTTCCACCTCACACATCTAAACAGTTAACAGACTATATACCTAAGAATTACATAAAATTAAAAGGAAGAAATGTACAATTCAGTTACTGCCTGCATCACACCCTGTTCCACCTCCTCAGCCCATTCCCTAGATGGCATCCGCACATGCGCGGATGTGACGCGATGACATCACCGCGTTGCATTTGTGCATGCATGGATGCTCCCTCTCAATGTGATTTTTCAAAGTGCCGGTTTTGAAAAGCCGTCCGGACCCCTGGACATGTCCTCGAAAAGGAGGGCAAGTCCAGGGAAATCTGAATGTCTGGTAACCTTACAAAAAAGGGTAAGGGTTCCTTTTTATATAGAAGAGGGAGGTACTAAAAAATAATTGGCTCCAGGTATCACATACACTAGGTATGTCACTGGCTATAGGTTATCTGTTCAGTGGTGACAGTTGGGCCACGAATTGTACAGCTAGGCCAATAAAGGCTCCCTTTTATCAAGCTGCGTTAGGGGTTTTTAACGCGGGTTGTGGTGGCAAAAGCTTCAACACTCATAGAATTCCTTTGAGCCGCAAGTGAGTGTGCCAGCAAGGAAGAGGGCCGGAGATGACAGGCGCCACCGCTGACTGATTGCGAGAGGCACATCCTGTAGGCAATCGGTCTGTGCCAGTGCCTCTCCTCCTCTCCAGCGTCTCGCAGCACACCTGAAATCTCAGGAGCACACGGTTTGCGATACACTGATTTAGGGGCTCATTTTCAAAGCACTTAGACACACAAAGTATTTATTTTAAAAATTTCTATACTGTTTAAAACTAAATGGGTTTACATTATTTACATACATACCATAGGTATGGCTATTCATATGTTCCTAATCATTCTAAATTTCAGCAACATTTTGAGAATTTACCCCAGTTATGTGCTGTGAAACTTGTGTGCAGATGTTTAGCTAATAGCGGAGACAATTTTCATCCCAGACAACTTGTCTGGGTATCTGCTGATTTAACCAAGCAAATTCCTTTAAAAACTATCCTCATTTTGCCTCCAATCTACTTATTTATTTGTTTAAAATTATTTATAGCCTGCCAATCTGAAAACCTTGTTCTCAGTGGCTTACAATTAGCACCATAAAATTCAATCTTTTTTTAGTTACCACAGAAACCTAAATATCATTTAGTGCTGCTACTTTCATTTGCAATGCAACATAGCACTTAAATCTTCCCAGATAGATAAGCAAAATAGAGTTCTTGAAAAATCTCTCTTTTTGGCCTTTAATCTCAGTCATAAGGGCAGTAAATATCGCTCTTTGAGGCAATTCAATCTTAGCACCTATGGGTATCACTGTTGATTTAGATCCATACATACAGTGGAGTGAAACCAAGTCTGGAACAGCATGATTTGAAAATCTGGAATCAGTTGGCAACCCGAGGTGCTTCGTAATCCGATGCTTGGAGACGCACCTAGCCAATTATATTTTTAGGATGCTCACCATGAATATGCATTAGATGCATTTGAGTACACTGGAATCTCTCTCTCTTATGCATATTCATTGTAGATAACTTGAACCCTATGTACCCTGGTTTAAGACTGATCAGCCCAGGGCTCTCCAAACCTGTCTTGGTGGAGTGGAAGAGTGAACTGGGTTCAATTCCCACTGCACTGGGTAAGTCACTCAACTTTCCATTGGCCCAGGTACAAAATAAGTACCTGTATGTAGTATGTTCGTAAACTCCTTTGATTTTAATTCCAGAAAGGCAATATAATCAAATCCCTTTCCCTTCTTGGTGAATACATAACTTCGAGGTATTACCACATTCTGATGGTTTTTAAATTGTACATCGCTTAGATATTGTTATAAGCGATTCATCAAATGAATATTAAACTTGAAACTTGATTAAACTTAAACTTTGTACATATTGGAGAACCATTGTATGCAAATGCTTCTCATGTTTATTCGTTATGGACACAGTAGAATCTGAGTTATCCAGCACCCACTGGGATTGGTGGATACCGGATAATTGTTTTTCTGGTTAATTGAGAGTGTTAGAAACCTTGTCTAGCATACTCTCAATTCCCCACCCCCAACTCCCTCCCACACCGAAGCACTAGCGCGGCAGTGGTCCTGAGCCACAAAGCCATCCTCCCTCCCTCCTTCAAGCCCCAAAGTGGCAAAAGCAGGCGGTGGACCTGAGCAGCGAACCCACTCACTCCCTCTCTCTCTTCTTTACCCGAACCACTGCTGCTCAGGACTTCTAAATTAATTAATAGCTTGCACTTAAATGTGCTACACACCACATAATCTATTTTTTTACAAACTTTTATCAATTTTCATAAATATTTTAATCAACCCTTTTTATCAATCAATTAGTGTTTTCATTTCTATCAATAATATGCAATATACATTAAATCACTTTCCCCAGAGCCTTGTTACTAAACATTCAACCACAATTCCTCTTCACTCACACACCTCACATATTGCACTGAACATATTAAATATACCATAAGATAACATCTTGCTCATGTTAGACAATATTAGTCCTGATGAGGGGTAATTGCTCAGTCTCAAAATGTCATTTATATGCTTGAACAAAGGCCACAAATTGCCTGTCCACAGTTCCTTTTTTCAACTTGCTCAAATCCCCTCCTCCACTTGTCGTTTCCAGTGCGTTATTCAAATCAAGAAATCAACAGCCTAACACAGAGCTGTGTTTTGCTGGGTGGCGTCCTCAGGAGGTGTGATTAACAAGGCTCAGCTCTCCATAGACATTTTCCTAAAACATACAAGCGACATAAACCACTACACATACATCCATATAAACCTATTAAAACCACCCTCCCAATTTGCAAACACCATATCCTATTGTCACACCATATCCAAAGCGCAGCAGGAAAGACCCTGCCGGGGCTGGCCATGAGCAGCCTGCCTGCTGTTGATCACTGCATTTTGGGTAAGGAAGAGGGAGCGAGGGAGTTTGCGGCTCAGGATCACTGCCTGCTTCTGCCACTTCAGAGCTTGAGGGAGGGAGGTAGGTGGGAGGGCTTTGCCGCTCAGGACCACTGCCACACTGGTGCAGGAGGGGGGTTTGTAGCTGCTTGGGGGCTTGAGGGAGGGAGGATTTTGCGCTCAGGATGCTGCCACTGGTGCTTCGAGGGACTTTTTTTTTTTTTTATACCAGTGATTTTTTTTTGCCGGTTATGTGAGAGTCCCGGTTAACTGAGACCCTGTTAACCGAGACTCTACTGCAGGGGTGCCCACACTTTTTTGGCTTGTGATCTACTTTTAAAATGACCAAGTCAAAATGATCTACCAACAATAAAATTTAAAAAAAACACAAAGCACACTGTATGCAGAGAAAATGCTAATTATCATTTATATTTGGAGTTTTTTTCAAAGAGGTAAAGGCAGATGACTTTAAAATATGCAATGTCACCTCAGTAACAACTATACAAAAATAGACAAATATACCCCTCCCTTTTTACTAAACCGCAATAGTGGTTTTTAGCGCAGGGAGCTGCGCTGAATGCCCCGCACTGCTCTCAACGCTCATAGACTCCTTGCACTAAAATCCACTACTGCGGTTTTAAGGGGGCCATAGTGCAAAATATAGACAGCAGATATAAATTTTCAAAATGGACACATTTTGATCACTAAATTGAAAATAAAATCATTTTTCCTACCTTTGTTGTCTGGTGATTTCATGAGTCTTTGGTTTCACTTTCTTCTTCTGACTGTGCATCCAATATTTCTTCCCTTCTTTCTGCCTTCTGCATGCTTCGTCTCCTCTAGACCTCATTCCATTTCCCAGCCAATATTTCTGTCCTTCCATGAGTCCAACTTTTTCTTCCTGCCCCCTCCCCTTTCTTTCTGTCTTTTTTTCTTTTTCTCTCTGTCTGTCTTTCTGTCTCCCTGCCCCTTTCTTTCTTTCTCTCTCTGTCTGTCTTTCTGTGTCACTGCCCCTTTCTTACTTTCTTTCTCTCTCTGTCTTTCTTTCTGTCTCCCTGCCCCCCTTTCTTTATTTCTGCCTCCCTGTCTTTTCTGTCTCCCTGTTCTGCCTCCCTGTCTTTCTGTCTCCCCTTTCTTTCTCCCCAAGCCACTGCTGGGGCTGTTGTCTGGGAACAGGCCCCCAAGCCACCGCAGACATTGCCGTTGCTGAGTTCTTCGTTTTCTGACGCTGCAACTGGCCAGCAGCTTTCTCTCTAACGTCAATTCTGATGTTGGAGAGGAAGTTCCGGGTCTGCCAGGCAGTGATTGGCGTCGGGAAGAATGCTTCTGCAGGGAGAGCTTGGGGCGGCGGTGGGGGACGTCGGGGAGAGGAAGGCTGATCAACCTGGTAGATGACGAAGGCAACGCGAGTCTATCACAGAGCCCGGGATAGGCTTCGCGATCAACTCATGTTGCCTTTGAGATCTATCGGTCAATCGCGATCATCGTTTTGGGAACCCCTGCTCTACTGTATCTTGAAAACCTGACTGCTATGGAATCACCAGGAAAAGTTTGGGAAGGCATTGGATAGCCCATGGTATCATTTCTTTCATGGGAAATCAGCATGCTAATCCTCAAGCCTTCTTTTTTCCCTGAAAATAACAAAGTTTATTGGTTAAGACATGCAATACAGGGCAATCTGTCAAAGTGCATTAGACAAAGCAAACATGGATTCTAATCCCATGAATATCAACAGCAGTGTTAACATAAGCATTACCTGTCCACAGCTCACTACTATATCTTAACTGTTGATATGAGATGTGTAGGAGGACAAACATCTCAGCATTTACAGGCCCTGAGTCGCAACTGGGGGGTGCCAGCAAAGAAGAGCGCCTCTCCTCCTCCCCAGCGTCTCACAGCACACCTAAAATCTCAGAAGCACACAGTTTACGATACACTGATTTATGGGCTCATTTTTGAAGCACTTAGACACACAGGAGTACCATAGGTATAGCTATTCTTATGTTCTTATCATCCTAAATTTCAGCAACAGGTGATTAAATTTGCAGATGACACTAAACTGTTCAAAGTTGTTAAAACGCATGCTAATTGTGAAAAATTACAGGCAGACCTTAAGAAATTGGAAGACTAGGCGTCCAAATGGCAGATGAAATTTAATGTGAACAAATGCAAAATGATGCATATTGGAAAGAATAACCTGAATCACAGGTACCGGATGCTATGGTCCACCTTGGGGATTAGCGCCCAAGAAAAGGATCTGGGTATCATAATAGACAATACGATGAAATCTTCCGCCCAATGTTTGGCGGTGGCCAAAAAAGCAAACAGAGTGCTAGGAATTATTTTAAAAAAGGTATGGTTAACAAGACTAAATATTATAATGCCCCTGTATCGCTCCATGGTGCGACCTCATCTGGAGTGTTGTGTTCAGTTCTGGCCTCCTTATCTCAAGAAAGATATAGTGGCACTAGAAAAGGTTCAAAGAAGAGCGACCAGGATGGTAAAGGGGATGGAACACCTCTCATGAGGAAAGACTAAAACAGTTAGGGCTGTTTAGCTTGGAAAAGAGACGGCTGAGGGGAGATATGATTGAAGTCTACAAAATCCTGAGTTGAGTAGAATGGGTACAAATGGATCAATTTCTCACTCCGTTAAAAATTACAAAGACTAGGGGATACTCAGAGTAACAGGGAAATACTTTTAAAACCAATAGGAGGAATTTTTTTTCACTCAGAGAATAGTTAAGCTCTGGAACGCGTTGCCAGAGGATGTGGTAAGGGCGGATAGCCTAGCTGGTTTTAAGAAAGGTTTGGACAAGTTCCTCGAGGAAAAGTCCATAGTTTGTTATTGAGAAAGACATGGGGGAAGCCAATGCTTGCCCTGTATCAGTAGCATGGAATATTGCTACTCCTTGGGTTATGGCCAGGTACTAGTGACCTTGATTGGCCACCGTGAGAATGGGCTACTGGGCTTGATGGACCATTGGTCTGACTCAGTAAGGCATGTTCTTATGTTCTAGTCACTTTAACAGCGCTCAGCACAAAACATAGTGACCATGCCCTTTTTTCCTTACAGTATCTGTGGAGTCACCATGATGTCAGGAAGTTCCTTTTACCACTGCCAGTTCTAGTGCAATATATCTAGTGGTCCTGAACGTTAGGTTTATGCATAACATGAAGAAAGACCTAGCGAAGGTTGAAGAATGGTCTGAAATTTGGCAGCTAAAATTTAATGCTAAGAAATACAAGGTCATGCATTTGAGCTGCAAAAACCCAAAGGAACTGTGCAGTTTAGGGGGTGAAGAATTTATGTGCATGACAGAAAAGCGGGACTTCGGTGTGATTGTATGTGATGATCATAAGGTGGCCAACAGCTTGAAAAGATGACGGCAAAAGCTAGAAAGATGCTAGGTTGCATAGGGAAAGCTATGGCCATTAGGAAAAGGAGGTATTGATGACCTGTATAAGACTCTGGTGAGACCTCATTTAGAATAATGTGTATAATTCTGGAGGCCACACCTTTAAAAAAATATTAAAAAGATGAAGTTGATCCAGAGGAAGGATACTAAAATGGTGTGTGGTCTTCGTCATAAGGCGTCATAAGATCTCAATATATTTACTTTAGAGGAAAGGCGAGAAAGGGGAGATATGATAGACGTTTAAATACCTGGGTGGTGTAAATACCCAGGAGTCGAGTCTCTTTCATTTGAAAGGAAACTCTGGAATGAAAGTGCATAGGATGAAGTTAAGAGGTGATAGGTTAAACAGTAATCTAAGGAAATACCTTTTTACAGAAAGGGTGGTAGATATGTGGAACAGTCTCCTGGAAGAAGTGGTGGAGACAGACTGTGTCTGAATTCAAGAAGGCATGGGAAAGGCATGTAGGATCTCTCAGAGACAGGAAGAGATAATGGTTACTGTGTATGGGCAGACTATATCTGTCATCATGTTTCTATCGCTGACTGTCATTTGAGGACATGCTGTTTACCATTCTCAGGAAGGACTGAGGGCTGTTAGTGCTCACTTGATTAATGTATGTTGTATATGTCAATTGGGCAGCCTTTTAAACATGATGTGGTGAATTTGAAACTACTGTAGTAATTGTGAGTGAACTAGGCATGCATGCGGCCATATGAATATTAATAGCCATATTCTGTACTACAGCAGATTGAAATTAAAATAGGTTGATCATCTGTTATACAATAGCTTATTTCTACCATTGCAACTATATATTCTGTTGTTTTCCAGTAATTTGCATTTCATCTTTTGCTTTTAAATTGGGTTTTCCATTTTGGTCAGTGTTATTCATCCCAACCTTCTCAAAACAAATTTGGTAAGGGCATGAATATATTACCGAGAGGTGTCTTATAGGCTGAGCTCCTAGTATGTAGACGTTGGAAATGGCTGGAGACTTTGGCACTAGGAGGCTTAGAGCCTAATGGAGGGCTAAGATGTGGGGAGCTGGACAGAGGAATGTGTGTTTTGGTGGGTAATGTAAGGATGCGATTTAGTGAAATGGTAGAGATGGTTGATATTTTCTCACTTGAGAGATTGGTGGTTGGGCTAGATCAGTGTCCTGGAGGACAACCAGCCAGTCAGGTTTTCGAGATAGCCCTAATGAATATGCATGAGAGATATTTGTATATAATAGAGGTGACAGGCATACAAATCTACCCCATGTTCATTAGGGCTATCCTGAAAACCTGACTGGCTGGTGGTCCTCCAGGACAGGGTTGGGGACCACTGCTCTACATCCTTCATTTGAGTTAAAAGAATAGCCACAAACTATTAGTTCACCTTGAAAGACTGCTCACAAGCATTGGAACAGCCATCAGCATAAGCCTATGTAGTTTCAGAAAATGTGTTTTAAAGCCTAACTAATCTAATAAGATCCATGCTCCAGTTAAAGGACCTACATTTTTCTTCTGATAGTTGCATAAAATGAACAATGACATGGTTAAACACTTTAACAGTTCTAGACGCTCTGGGCCTGCCTCTCTCTCTCCCATAACATCTGCAGATTAGTTAAAACCTATTCATCCATATTGCTTAAACCCATAATCTCACAGGTTTCAATTTGGCAGTTCAGGTCAGTTATTCTGTGTAATGTTCTGTATAATCGCACTGGAGGAAATGTAACAGAACTTTGATGAGCGTATACACACCAGGCAAATTAGGCTCCCACTCCATGTGGCTTCATAATACTTCCCAAACATTACAAAATGTTTCTTGAAAATATTACAGCCTTACGCATGATTCAGGAACCACACAGTAGAGAGCCTCCGCAAAGATTCTGCATCTTGGGTTCTCTATAGAAACAAGTTCCATTGTACATCTTTCCTAGGAAAGTTTATAGTAGTTTAAGGATAATATTGAAATAATAATTTTCCAAACTCTGTGTTTTGGTGTTAAGTCACCAGGGAATTATACCTGTGGATTTTGTGCCTGGTCTCAAAAGTCCCTCCTGCTCCTAGGCCTCCCACCCCCTGGCCCACCCCTGGTCAGCCCAGGTGGTCGGGCCTGGCCCACCCACCCCAGTACCTTTGAAAAAGTTGGGAGCAGGAAGGGTGCCCGGACCCTCCTGCTCCTTCCACCAAGGAGATATGCATCTTCGGGAGCAGGAGGGGGTGCCCGGACCCTCCTGCTCCTATGACGATCTTCGGGAGCAGGAGTAAAGTCTTCTTGCTCCTGCTCCCCGGGGCCACCGCTGTGCAATAGCAGCATTAGGCCCCACCCCAGTGCATCATCTGATGCACGGGGAGGGGCCTAAGGCACTGATTGTCTAAGGCGCCTCGGGCTCCTCCCTCTGGCTCGTCCCCATTTGCATGGAGGCCTTTACTAAATTGGTCGGCTGGCATGCAAACAGAAACGAATCGCACATGGTTTGGAGATTTAGTGAATCTAGGCCCTTGTTTGATTTCTTGAGTGGTGTATAGCACATGCAGGGTATGAAGTCAATGATTACTTATTATGCATATTCCTTACCAAGCTCTATATACACTCAACATGATTCAGTATTGTAGGGGGTCCTTAATCTCTCATACATCAATATACACTGTATACTCAGCTGAATATATGGTTTTGATGAGTTGTCATCTGAAAATTCAATATAAAGAAAAAGGTGTTTTGCATTTTCAGAAGACAACTCATCTGAACCATATATCGATGTGATAATTTTTTCTCCAATATAATTCATATGCTTTCTTATAGGTTCGTTTTTATAATACAGTAAAACCTTGGATTGCAAGTAACTTGGTTTGCAAGTGTTTTGCAAGACAAGCAAAACATTTGATTAAATTTTAACTTGATATACAAGCAAAGTCTTGGAATACAAGTACATACAGTATACACGCGTCATGTCATCACAATTGGGCCGATGGTTCTTCTCTCTCTGATGCTGCAAGAGTGTAGCGACTGTTCTAAACAAGCAAAGTCTTGCAATACGAGTACATACAGTACTGAGCCAATGGTTCTTCTCTCTCTGACGCTGCGGGAGTGTAGTGACTGTTCTAAACGAGCGAAGTCTTGCAATACGAGTCTTGCAATTGTATTTTGTATTAAAGTTTTTGGGTTGTGGAACAAATTGTCTGAGTTTCCATTATTTCCTCTGGGAAAATTTGCTTTGATATGCGAGTGCTTTGGATTACAAGCATGCTTCTGGAACGAATTATGCTCGCAAACCAAGGTTTTACTGTATTTCATTTTTTTCATTCATAATACTATATAATTTTGTAATTTTTTTGTGTTTGTTTTTCACTGTACTTCATTTTAGCATCAGCACAGTTTACAAATATTAAGAGGAAAAGAATGTCATTAAAAACAAAGAAAAGCAAATAAAATTAAAGTTTAAATAGTTGTCTCAGAATGGACTCCACCCTCAATAATTTCAAGGGAAAGCTAAACCAAAAAAGATATGTCTTCACAAATGACCTAAATTATGGCTAAGAAAGTTCAGAACGAATCTCAGTCGGAAGAGAATTCCATAGATTAGGAACAGATGCAAAAAAAGCAGAATTACGAGTTGAAGCCAATCGAATAAAATGAACCAAAATATGCCTTGTAGGCATCAGACATCTTAGCAGATGCTTCTGTAGAGTACATTTTCCCTCCTGTCTTGATAAATTGGCTGCATATATAGCAAAATGCATCTGCCAGATGTTTGCAGTCTCTGGATGTCATCTAAAACAATACAGATATGTTATCACTTAGGCAGTTGGACCTGAACTGAACTGTTGGGCTTAAGATCTCTATACTACCATACTTTTCTAGAAAGTTCTTGAAGTTACTTTAAGGGGCCCTTTTACTAATACTCTAAGGGGCCCATGACCAAAATTTGAGCAGCAGGCCCACACAATCCAGAAATTACTATGGACCAAAAAATAATAATAATAATAATAATAATAGTTTATTTTTATATACCGCCATACCCATTCGAGTTCAAGGCGGTTTACATTGAATTACATTAGGGTCTGCATAGACAGGCAGATTTACAATTATTTGTCAGAATTATAGATTTGTTATTAGAATTACAGATTTGTTATTAGAATTACAGAGTAACATAGTTTCAATTGTTTATCGGCTTTATTTGAACTAGATAGAGGATGCGGGAAGAGGGGAAAAACGGGGGAAGGCCTCATGAGGGGGCCCGATTAGGGAGGGGGGGAGATATTGTCAGGGGGGGGTACCGTTCGGGTCTTGTTTGCGGAATAGGTAAGTTTTAAGTGATTTTCTGAAACCGAGGTAAGTGGGGGCCTCTAGTATCATTTGTGCAAGCCATGGGTTCAGCTTGGCTGCTTGGAAGGCGAAAGTTCTGTCAAGGAATCTTTTGAAGTGACAGAGTTTGGGTGAGGGGAAGGCGAACAGCTGAATACGACGGGATTTGTTTTTGGTGCGGTAGAGGTTGAAGTGAGGATTGATGTAACTTGGTGAGGAACCATTTACCGCCCTGTAACAGAAGCATGCGAATTTGTAAAGGACTCTAGACTCGAAAGGCAGCCAGTGGAGTTGGTGGTAGAATGGGGTGATATGTTCCCATTTCTTTAGGCCAAAGATGAGGCGCACGGCGGTATTCTGGATTATTTTTAGTCTCCTGGTTGTTTTCTTCGTGGCGTTAAGGTATATGATGTTGCAATAATCAAGAATACTGAGGATGGAGGATTGTACAAGAAGGCGGAAGGAAGTGTCGTTGAAGTATTTTTTTATGGTGCGAAGTTTCCAAAGTGCAGAGAAGCTTTTCCTGATGACGAGGTCGGTGTGATTTTCTAAGGAAAGATTTTTGTCCAACGTGACTCCCAGGATTTTTAAGGTTGGTTCGAGGGGGAAGGTCATTCCTTTCAGTTGAATTGTAGTTTCTTTGATTTTGTCTTTGGGGGTGGCTAGGAAGAATTTAGATTTATCAGGGTTTAGTTTCAGTCTGAATGCTAGCATCCAGAGTTCGATCTGGTTGAGAATGTTTGTTGTGTGGTCGAGTATTTCATGTGAAAAGTTAGTGAGTGGGATGGAAATTGTGATGTCATCTGCATAAATGAAGAATTTGAGCTTGAGGTTATGGAGAAGGTTGCCTAGGGAGGCCAGGTAGATGTTGAAAAGGGTGGGGGATAAGGGGGAGCCCTGCGGGACCCCGCAGGTGTTGTCCCAGCTGTAAGAGAGAGAGTTGTTCTTGCATACTTTGTAGGATCTATTTCTTAGGAATCCCTGAAACCAGTTAAGGACCTGGTCTGAGATGCCGATGTGGGCCAGGCATTCGAGGAGTGGGCCAGGCATTCGAGGAGTGCAGCTTGTGAGTAAATTTCAAGGTAAATTTCAAAGGTAGTTTCAAAGTATCAATATCTTGGTCACAAAAGCAAAGTATGAGGGGAATAATAGCCATTATCTATACTTTTGTGGCATAAGCAATTGAGAGAGAACATTTATCATTCAGGAACAAAAATTAAATAAAAATTTGTTACGTAGTATCATCATTTCTATAGCTTTCTCATCTCTTTGGCACCATAATAGAAACATGATGGCAGATAAAGGCCAAATGGCCCATCCACTTCTGAGAATGACAGTATGTGGGTGTGTCTGTCAGTCTTTCTCTGTGTGGCTGCATTATGGTGGGTACCCTTTTGAGACTGAATAGTTTGCACTGGAGGTTCCTGTACGCTCAGCTCAGATGAAGAAATTTATTGCAGAGGGTATACTGGCACAGGGCACAGTTCCTAGATCTGTCTCAGGCAATGCATACACAGGTTTAGGTTCAACAGGGAGATTATACTCCGCTTATACCACAAGCTACATCCTATCACTTGGAGAAAGCTTACCATGCCAGTGCACCCAAAGGTCATCAACGGTCACTTTTAGTACTACGGGCAAGTTCCTGACAGCTCTGAGGCCACAGCATTTCATTGCGATGGTACAGCAGGCTTAAGCCAATCGGTTAACTATGCCTGCATTACTCAGTTTCTGAGCAATTTTCTCAGGAAAACGAATCAATATGTTTTCCCCGAGGAGGAACAGCAGGCTTATCAAACTATAACAGACTTTTTTTTGTGCTAGCTTAGTTTCCATCACTTTGGAGGGAAATTGATTGCATACCCTTGCTATTAGGCCAAATGCAGGGAGCAAGAACAGCAACAGAAATAGACCTTTTACTCCCTTAATGACACGGGGACAGAATTTGTCCCCATGGATAACTGTGAGAAACCATCCCGTGTCATTCTTTAGTTATCTCAGACTTTGTCCTTCTACATCAGCAACCTTCAAAATGAGTCTTGAGGGTCAGTGGCTGTGCCCAATCATGCTCTGATTCTTCCCTCTCTCAAAGAATGACACGGGGATGGTTTCCCGTGGTTAACTGTGGGGACGGGAACAAATTCTGTCTCCGTGTCAGTCAATTACTTATGTGTCCCAATGCTTCCCAGCTCCTATCATACTACCTACATTCTGGCATACATGACCACTTTAAGAGTGTCAAAATCACCGGGGAATGGTTTCCAGGCAAGCAAGCTGTTCTTACTTTCAGGGGTCGGTGTAGTAAGCTGCACTGCGGTCTACTTCCTGCTAATCTTACACATGACTTAGTAAATTTTCAGCACAGAAATATCAGCAATAAAACCACCATACTGAAGGGTACCACAGTGGGCATACAAAAGACTAATTTCTACATTTTAGCCTCTGTTTTTTAAATATAGCATTGAATATTTACTCTGACAAGTTTCAAGTTTTTATAAACATTTGATCAATTGCCTATCCAAATCCTAAGCGATATACATAGAATTAAAAGGGAATTAAAATAATTCATAAATATATTATTAACTAAAGACACAACTAACATGATCCGAGAGGTAAGGGAGAAGAAATACAACTGATTATAGGACAGGAGCAACATATAAGGGAAAAACAATATGGTTTGGGAATAGAAGTGTAAGTCTAAAAAAAGTCATTATCAGGTATGACTAATGATTAAGAAAGATTAAAAGCTTCTTTGAATAAAAACCATTTTAATTTACTTGGGGCAGGAATAAGGATTCTAGCATGGGAGCAAATGTCATGTAAGGTGACATTCATCAGATGTCCCTGGAGGACTAGTGGGCCTTGGATCCTCCTGCTCACCTCTCCCTACCGCCTTCATGGTTGGGAGATGATCAATTTGAACCTCTAGCACCACTTTGCCAAATAGTATCACCTGATTACTAATAATGTCTTCCTTATATAGCAAACTTATCCCTAGTGATGATTCCTAGTGATCAGGTTCTGCGGTTTTACTAGATAGCAGCGAGAAGAACAGGACACTGCATGGAAAAAATTAGGCTTCTGGGCTCTGGTTTCCATTTTAACATAACATAATAAGTTATTTCTATACCGCATAACCGGTAAGTTCAATATGGTTGAAAAATATTAAAGAAATAATACAAACTAGAAAAATTTGATTAATTAATAAATAAATGTGTCTTCAATTGCTTTCGAAAATGACTGTAAGACAGAGAGCTAAATAACAGGTTTCAGTCCCCTATCCCAAAGAGCCGCAGACGTTGATGGTATTTTTTATAACGACAGCCTTTGATTAATGGGAAATTAAAAAGACTGTATGAACTACGCAAACACTTAGACTGAACAAAGGAAAATAATTCGGATAAGTAGGTAGGTGCCATGCCAAGAGAACTTTGTAACAGAGACAACCAAATTTAAATTTGACACGAGTCTCCACGGGAAGCCAATGAAGCTCTCGATAATAGGGACTCACATGGTTAAACTTTTTCAGACCATAAATCAGGCGGACCGCAGCATTCTGGACTATGCGCAGCCTAGATAAATTCTTTTGTGGGCCTGCTAAATATACTATGTTACAGTGGTCCAGTTTGTTCAACACCAAAGATTGTACTAGGAATTTAAATGATGCAATGTCAAAGTAAGTTCTTATACTGCATTGATCTAATATATCTTATACTACGTTGATCTAATATAACACCCAAGATCTTAATAGCCTCTCCAGCCTCTCAGCATATGAAAGGTTTTCCATGCCCTTTATCATTTTTGTTGCTCTTCTCTGAACCCTGAAGGCCTACACCCCACCCCTGAAGGTCTTCACCCCCCCTGAAGGCCTATACCCCACCCCTGAAGGCCCGCACCCCTGAAGACCTGTACCTCCCCCCCAAAGGTCTGTCCCCCCGAGGGCCTGCACCCCCCCCCCCACAAAGGCCTACACCCCACCCCTGAAGGCCTGCACCCCCCGAAGGACTGCACCTCCCCCCCCGAAGGCCTGCACCCACCTTAAAGGTCTGTAACTCTCCCCAAAGGTCTGTTCCCCCCCCCCCCGAAGACCTACACCCCATCCCTGAAGGCATTTCATAAGTTTTGCTTGAAGCAGGCAATTGAGATTTATTTTCGTAGCCTTGATTTTAACCATAAATATCCTAAACTCGCTTGTCTGGTTTCTGGCTCTTAACTAGATTGTAAACTCCGCAGGACTGATGTGCAATTGTACAGCACAATATTGATGTATTTGTCTTGATGTCTTACTCTAAACTTTTTTTTTAATACTTAAGTGAAGCATAAATGAATTGGTCCATTAATATGCTGGCATTTTAATCAGTTATTAGAAGAGAGAAATTGGAAAAAAAAGTCACTTCAAAGCTAAAATTCATGCTTGCTTTTAGGGCACTTTTTCTGTGCATAATACCATCAGCATGTGCCACATTTATCATATTATTTGAGCCGCAGTGGGAAAAGCAAGATAATATTGGCTAAACACTGCAGTACTTTTCTGAATTGAGAAAACAGAACAGAAGCAAGAAAAATGTAGTAATAAAAATGTGATATTCTGCATCAGATATCTGTGACTTTAGACAAGAAACCACAGTATAATGGGATTTATGGCTTTCACCATTAAAGTTACTATCCTCAATAACTTCAGTGGTATTTTCTATGCCATAAAGCATCCTTCTTGGGTGGGAATCAGTTTGAGAAGGGGCGTAGAAAGGAGGGACCTTCTTTTTGGGGAAGAGAGAAAAGCAGGCGCTCTTCTACCCATATAATGACCCTGAATTTTTATCTAGGTTGGGCATTAACCTCCCCTTTTATTAAACCGCAATAGTGGTTATTAGCGCAGGGAGCCGCGCTGAATGCTCTGTGTGGCTCCCTGCTTTGCAAGGAACAACTCCTGGTTTGCCTACAGAGCACTCGTCAGTTTCTAAATTTAATTTTTTTTATTTATTGCGCTTTATATTCTACCTTTAGCAAAACAAATTGCATCACAGGGGATTATAATAAAAAACAGCAGAAAACCCCACAAATACAATATTGGCCATTTAAAATTAACAGTGAACCCCTTCTCAATTCACCTGTAGCTTCTTTGTTCAAGTCCCCCAGAACTAATTACTTTAAGGGCTGTATTATTTTGTAATTGTTTAAGTATGTTTTGTGATTGTTTAATTTTTATATTCTGTATATTTTTTTACTGTTTTATGTTCCTGTAATCCACTCCATATGACCTATTAGATTAAAGATTATATTAAGGCCCCCTTTTATCAAGACGCGTTAGGGTTTTTAAAAAAATCGCTGGCAGCTGCAGTAAAAGCTATGAGTGTCAGAGTTTTTACACAGAGGCCGGTGATAAAAATAAACCCTTTATGCAGCTTGATAAAAGGGGACCTAAATTAATTTTTCCCAAATTGGAGATAATTGGGATCTTCCTCATGTTTGGGGGTTGGGGGGAATTTATTCCATAAATAAGCCTGTCATCTAATAGTTATCGTCGAATCCACCTTTCTATGAGTGTTATATTGATCCTCAGATGCACCACTCCACATTCAAACTTTTATCACCACGCTAAGCTTGATGTGCAAAATCTTCCCTGGATCAATCTTATTTTATAGTATAATAACTTAATTTTGTTATCTTTATATCATTTTAAATATGTTTTAAATATATTAGTCGTTAATAGAGCGCGGAACAAACCGCCGCCATCTTTATTGATCTAAAATTGGTGGTCAAATCAGATGGCGATAAGTAACTAGGTAAGGAAGTTTTTGAAGATAAAAATAGGCTATTTTAAAATTGTTTAGAATATGCTTGTGTGCCCTAATAATAGGTTGTGTCTTATGCTAGGGACTCAGCCTTGAAAAAGCGCCGTAGCGCGAAACATGTTGGCACAAGACGTCCCTGTACTGACCACGAGTTAAGATAAGTTGTTTATAAATTGATTTAATTTATTTAACTACTAATATATTTAAAACATATTTAAAATGACATAAAGATAACAAAATTAAGTTATTATACTATAAAATAAGATTGATCAAGGGAAGATTTTGTACATCAAGCTTAGCGTGGTGAAAGTTTGAATGTGGAGTGGTGCATCTGAGGATCAATTGATTGTAAATTCAACAGTTAATGTGCTGGTTTTATCTTTTGTAAATCACATAGGTATCTTTGATAAACAAGGTTTTATGTTATGTTATAAATGCATTTATTTATTTAAAATATTTATACATCACAATTATTCACATTTCTAGGCAGTGTATAATTGATGAATAATAAAATAAACACAATAAGATACTTAAATATTACATAGCATATACATGTATCAGTAAATATTCAGCATTTTTTTTAAATCATAGCTGGCATTATGCCAGATATTTAATGCCAGGTCATGTTCGGACACTGGCATGGAATATATGGGTTTGTGTAGCTGGCTATCCCTTATCTTGTTAAGTGCATTATTCATCACTTAGGAGTCCTTTTATTAAGGTGCACTAACCGATTTAGCGCCCGCTAAAGATTAGCGTGTTCTAAATGCTAAGATGCCCATAGGAATATAATGTATATCTTAGCATTTAGCGCAGGCTAATCTTTAAAACCAACCTCATATCAATCAGCATTTTACCCTTTTATATCCACAGGCTTATCCATTGTAAGAAGTGTGATTATATAGAAGAAAATAAAATAGATATATTGAGGTTGGTTTTAAAGGTTTAAAAATTTTTGAGAATATATATAGGATGATATTTTTTAATGTTGTTTTAATTCAGGGGTCTCAAAGTCCCTCCTTGAGGGCCGCAATCCAGTCGGGTTTTCAGGATTTCCCCAACGAATATGCATGAGATCTATGTGCATGCACTGCTTTCAATGCATATTCATTGGGGAAATCCTGAAAACCCGACTGGATTGCGGCCCTCAAGGAGGGACTTTGAGATCCCTGTTTTAATTTGTACATTTTGATTTATGTATGCAAATATTTTTGTATGTTACAGACCCCTGAGGCAGGGCAAGAGCCAAAACACTGGCAGTATCGGGTCTTTTTAGTTAATAAAGAATCATCTGTCCCAGTTCTCTTGGCGTGCACACTCTTTTGTGGGTGTTGATGAATATTAGTCAAACATTAAAAAGGTAAGAATTTATTATGCAAAATAGAAAAGAAAATGAAAGTTTTATGGAAAACAACTGATCAAAAAATTTGACAATGAATAGTTAAGCTCTGGAATTTGTTGCCAGAGGATGTGTAATAACAGCAGTTAACGTGTCAAGGTTTAATAAGGTTTTGCCACAACAACAAATCCCTTACATCTAATAGATGTTGGCATTGTAAAATTGAAATTGGAACTTTGGATCTTCTTTTATTTTATTGTCCATATATTCAGGCATTTTGGGTATCGATCTGGGATCAAGTTAACCTAATGATGGAAAATCATGTGGCATTGTCCTATGATACGGTTATTTTTGGTATGTGTATGAAAGCTAAATGCCAAATATCTGCAGCAAATAACAAGCTTCTGATGATTCTTACTGGTGTGGGGATCCAGCAAATAACGTTTAATTGGAAAAATTGTACTAGATTAAACTACAGTTTTTGGTGGAATTCAGTTTGTCACCTGTATAAAATGGAAAGACTACTTGCAGTGCAAAATGGATGTTTTAAAAGGTTCCAGGATGTGTGGAGGCCAGTAATAGATTATTATAATGATTAAGGTTAATTATTATTTATTATTCTTTTTCCTTATGTGACAATTTGAAGGAGTGGGAGGGGGATATAATAATGTAAATAAATATTTGCATAAATATTTGCATATTTTAATTGAATAATACACATAGGAAGTATAACATATATGTATAGATATGAATGGGGATGGGGAAAAATTTATGTTGAAATATTTTGTTTTGAAATTTCAAGTGATAATGTAATATGATGAGCTATATTTATTGTACACTTGATGTATATGAAAAAAGGAATAAAGATTTGGAAAAAAAAAAAAAAACCAAACCCCTTACACATACGAGTGCAAGAAAAAGCGGAGTGAATGTACTGGATGCTCTCAGGTTTGTTATAAAAACCAAATTATAAAATTTATAAAATCATGAAAACAAATACCTGAATAATGACAAATAGTCTTTGGTTAGTACTTGTCCATGAGGCAAAAATGCCTACGTTAACCAAAGCTGGTCTTGAAGTTCAATGTAGTCAATGGAATCAACAAATGATGTCAAAAGTTCCCAGACAGGTGCTAGTTAGTGAGGCAATGTCACCTGTAATAACCAAAATGGTCCTAAGGTGCAGAAAGCCAAATATAGGAGTGCTATGTGTTGGTGCTGAAGAGTTGCAAGGTTTGGACAAGTTCTTAGAAGAAAAGTCCACAGTATGCTCTTGAGGCAGGATCGGCCAGGTACTTGTGACTTGGACCATTGGTCTGACCCAGTAAGGCTATTCTTATGTTCTTATTAAAGGGGATGGAGTGGAATGGTGGAGTCTGTGGGAGCATGGGCAGAGTTTACATTTACATGCATAACTTCTAGAATGTTAGGTTATATGCATATCTCTGGCATTTAGTCAAAGGATCTTAAGCTTCAAAACAGCTCGACCAGAATGAACATCAAGCAATTGAAGGAAGCTGTGGAAAACAGAGAAACATGGCCAGGACTGACCTACAGAGTATCCAAGGGTCGGAATGGAGTAGTAAATGACAAGATCAAGATTCCACATATGAGAAGGGAAGGGAATGGGAACTTGCATACTGCCTTTTTGTGGCTTTAACATTTCAAAGTTGACATTCAAGGTGATAGGCACTGGAAGATTAAGTGACTTGCCTAGGGTCACAAGGAGCAGCACTGGGATTTGAGTTTACAACCTCTGGGTGCAGAGGCAGCAGCTCTACCAGTAGCCACATTCAGTCTGTCCCAGTATAGCAATTCTTATGTGAGCTGAGAATAGGACAATCAAGCCATTGTGACATCACTGACGAGGCTGGCTCTTAGGCATTGGTGGAATGAGGCATTATGACATCACAATCTCAGCTCTGGAATGCTGCTACTCTGGGCTTCTACAGGTACTTCTGACCTGGGTTGGCCACTGTTGGAAACAGGATACTGGACTTGCTGAAAGGGAAAGGGAATGGGGACACCTATACTGCCTTTTTGTGGCTTTGGCATTTCAAAGCGGTGGGCACTGGAGGATTAAGTGACTTGCTCACGGTCACGAGGACCAGCACTGGGATTTGATCTCACAATCTGTGGGAGCAGAGGTGGCAGCTATACCAGTGAGCCACACTTTAATAGATGCATTTTTCAATAACTGCAATCTTTTTACAAACCAACCCTGGCCTAATTAATTGAAATTATCTATTCTAGATAAACAACAAATGCTAGTGGATCTTAAACACACTTCAATAAACTATACACCCCATCAAGGAGGAAAAAGCCTCAGATGTTCTAGTGTGTAAAGTGCAACAAGTCTTGATAACACCACCTTTACAGGACCATTTTCTTTCATTGGCAAAAAAAAACAACAAACAACCCTCTAATAATGCTGTGTAAATATTACTTATTTTGCTTTTCTGCCACTTTACTCATGGCACAAAGCACTGCGGCAGTTGAGTTCAATTATTTTTGGCGCCAAGAAGAATGCAGTTACCGTGAGGGTTGCTCGCTTCCAAGGCACATGAATACTCTTCCTGAGGAAGCCCTCATTGGTGAAACTCGGGTCTGAGTTGGGGAGCAACTGCATTATGGAAAATAATTGAGGTTATGGAGCACCCAGACCACTTTGATCATTTGTTATCCTGCTGAGCCTCAAACAGCGAATACTTTTCAAAATGAGATAAGTGTTACATAGTTGCATTGTTGAGCAAGTTTGTATCACAAAAGGTTTAGAGTAATTAAGGAAATAAGATTTATTAGGGAAAGAAAAGTAGTATGATGGTGCCGATATTGTTCTCTAAGCGGCTTTGTTGCAGGAGACAAGAACACAGAACACTTTCACATATCACAATGAAGGCATGGGTTTTTGGAATTTAAGTTTATTATGAAATCAAATTTGATAAACTAAATGATATGCAATATATGAGTAGAGTTTGATTGGAGCATAGAAGGCTGAAGAATTTGTATTCCTTTAATATATTCATGTTACACACCAGGACATCTGAGGCTTTTTCTTCCTTAATGGCATGCATAGTTTATTAGTGTGTTTAAGATGTGTTAGCATTTATGGTTTAGAGCAGTGTTCTTCAACCACCGCTCCGCGGACTGGTGCCAGTCCACAGAAAATTTGCGCAGGGCCGGCAAGATCAACACGCTGAAATTTCCTGCTGGTCCGTGCAGGGCCGGCGAGATCAGGGGGGCCTGATTCAGTACTTGCCTGCAACAGCGCAGCAATTCACTTTGGCAGCCGTGGGGCTTTTACTGAGTTGTGGCCCGCCTCTGATGATGCAACTTCTGTTTCCTCAGAGGCGGCGTGACCCATCAAAGGACCCAAGGCTGCCTAAGTGAATCGCTGCGCTGCTGCAATCAAGTATTCAGAGCTGCTGGGTGGGGAGTGGAGGGAAGGGGAGGAAGCCACTTTTAGAGGCTGGGAAGCTGCTGGACAAGGGAAAATAAAGGGAGAGCTGCTACTTGACCTGGAGGGAGAGAGGGAAAAGGAGAGAGATTCTGCTGGGAGGGGAGTAGGGAAGAAAGTTACTACTGGACAGGAGAGGAGGAAAAAAGGAAAGAAACAGCTGGCAAGGAGATTAAAGGAGTGGAAGGGGTTAGTGTGGAATGGAGAGATCAGATGAGGGAAAGGGGAGAGACGGAGGAATGAGAAAGTAGAGAGATTGATGCTGGGAAGGGGGTCAGCAGAGAAATAAGGAGAGAGGGACAAAGATGCTAGATCTGGTATAGGAGCGTTAAAAATGAAGAGAGCAGAATGAATCATGTAAAAAGAAGAGAGGGGCACAGGCTGGATGGAAAGGGGAGAGGGGCATAGAAAGAAGGCAGATACCATATGGAAGGGAGAGAAGGCAGACAGTGGATGGAAGGGGCAGATGCTGGATTGAAGAGACAGAGAGGGAAGACGTTGGAAGGAAGAGAGTGAAAAGAAGTTGAAAGCAGAAACCAGAGACAACAAAAGATAGAAAAAAATAATTTTATTTCTATTTTCTGGTTAGAATATATCAGATTTGAAATATATATCCTGTTAGAGCTGGTGTTAGACATAACTGGGGACTGCAAAACCCAGGCAGTGCTTTTTTAGCTTCCAGCTGGCTTAGGGCTCTCTCTGACCAGGGGGCAGCTGCCCTAGTTGCACTCCCCTAATACTATTCCTGCTATGTGTGATTGCAGTATTCTGTTAGCATGATATTTCTGTGTAGCATTCTGTAATAATTTGGCTTATTCATTTTTCTTGATAGTAGAGGGGATATATGTGAAGGGGAGACAGGGGTTTTGTTGATCCTTGCTCTGTATTATTTGTATTTATAAAATGACAATTGTACAGAATATTGTTTATTTTTATACTTTTATAAAATACGTTCAATATAAAATCATAACTGAGGCTTGTGTGGATGGGATCAGATGGTTTGCGGGAACCGCGTTCATGGAGATGGGGCGGAAACGGTTTTTTTATTTCATTCTTAGTAGTTTGCCAATCCACAAAATAATTCTTTTATTTCCACCAATCCATAGGTGTAAAAATGTTGAAGAACACTGGTTTAGAGCATTATCTAATCTTGATTGGTGGATTTCTCCTTTCATTTGTGAATATTCTAGATAAAGCCATAGAAGGGGTTAACAGTCTTTATTGTAAAGGCATCCAGTTGCAATCCTACCTCCCAATTAGCACCACACAAATCAGATGTGACTGGGCCAATAATTAATACCTCTCAGTTTCTGTCAGTGTCCATTTTATTAACTCAAGACAAGAAACACACAAGATCAATCTCATCTAACAGACAAGAGAGATCTTTACTCAGGTCACGTCAAAGAGCTAGACTCTAAAATATAACCTCTGCATATCACTTCTGTCCTAACAACTCTTTACATCTTAATTCTCTTTGCTAAAAGGACAGTTCAAGCAAACAGTGGCTGAGACAATATTGACTGTGAAGCTATAAAGTAACATTATTAAAAAAATGTATCCATTACAAACTGAGTGACAATATAAGTCTTGATACACAGTTTTCTCTATTGTTTAAGCATCACCTTAGATTAAAAGTCAGTTTTCATATTCTATAAGGGTAACAAATACAGGCAGACATTTAAGAGGTCAAGATTTTGTCTTCACCAGTTCTAAAAAGATTAAAACATGACAACACTGAGTAGCCTAATTACTAAGTCATATTAGCTGAGAGTATGCACATCATTAAGATGGCCTTTTAACAGTTAAAAAAAAAATTCTGAAGGAACAGAATTTTATTTATGTATTCATTTAAAAAACTTATAGTCCGCCTAAAATCTTTGTGAATTGGAACCGTACGTACATAACTCCTCCCTTTTACAAAGCTGCAAAAGCAGTTTTTAGTGCAGGCCGGCACTGTAAATGCTCATAAAGTTCCTATGAGTGTCGGGAGCAATACAGAGCATTCAGCACGCCGGCCTGTGCTAAAAAATGCTTTTGCGGTTTTGTAAAAGGAGGGGAGGGTGTAAAATATTAAAGAAACATAATAATATTAAAAGCACAAACAAAAATGTTAAATCGTGTTTTGCTGCTTATCTCTCTTACTACCTGGTGAGGAAAAATGCCAAAAATAACAAGAGAGCCAGAAACTGTGCAACAATATTAAATATTACTCAAGTAAAAATGTAGTAGGTCCAGCTGGAAAATCATAGAATAATCATTTTCTGTTTCTATATTTCTTTGTTTCTACTCTTCCATTTGAGGATGGGTGGGCCTGGGTAGACCTGGGCCTGCCCATGCTGGATTCAGGCCTACTCATAAGAACATAAGAAATGCCTTCACCGAATCAGACCTTTGGTCCATCTAGTCCGGTGACCAGCACACGCGGAGGCCAATCCATGTGTTCCCTGTTTAAGACCTAGGTGTTCCCTGATGAAAACTTTATTTTCCCATATCCCTCAAAGTGATTTGCAGGGAGGTGTGCATCCAACTTGCACTTGAATCCCATAATGGAGGTTTCCGTCACTACCTCCTCTGGGAGAGCATTCCAAGCGTCCACCACTTGCTGTGTAAAACAGAACTTTCTGACATTAGTCTTGGGCCTGTCGCTCAGCAGTGATGCACTCCATAGGGGTGCTGGTTTTGATCCCTCCCTCTTTTACCATCTCTGGCGAGCCATGGTTTTAATTCTACACCAAAGTCATGCAAGACTGTGGCTTTCTGCATGCTGTGACTGTTTCCTGTGGGCTGATCCAACCTTCTCAGATATAACTTCCTCTTTTAGAGGAGGCAGAGGCAACCTGGAGGAGGCAGCCACAATGTGAAAAGAGCTGTTGTCCTGTGCAGCTTTGCTGTAGAATTAAAACTGCAAACTGTCTGAGATGGTGATGGAGGGAGGCATGCCATTGGGTGGCTTGGGGAGAGGGTGTGGAGATAGAGTGAGGGACATGAGTACTGTTCCTGTAGAGGAGTGAGATGGGGCAATGCTAGGTAAGGTGCAGGAATACTTATTGGACACAAAGGGAAGGAGAGATGCTGTATAGGGAAGAGAGGGAGAATTGTTGAACTTTTGGGATTGCTCAGTTATAAAGTGCTAAGTCCTAATGCTAAACCCAGATTTAGGAGAACTGCTTATAGTTAAATATGTCCAGAGAGTAACTTGCAAATCATTTCCCCTATAAATTCAAACCAAACACGTTTTGGAGCTGTTCGCCACTAGGTCTAGACAGGAAAATAAAATTGTGCTGTCACATTTTGCTTTGAGTGCTTCCACTAGATCAGATGACTGACCACAAGACAGTTTTGGATTGCGCCCCTGTAGTCCGCTTGCATATAAATGATTTGCATTTCTTCTCTCTCTCCCATAATGGGTTGCCATAAACAACATGGGAACAAGAGCTGAGCTGGCAGCACCGTTTTATCCTCACCTAATGCTACAGTGTACTGCATTAACACATTGTGATGGCAGCCAATTGTGACATAAACAAATGGGAGAAATGATTTTAAGTAGCTACAGTTCTTTCTGTACCATTTCTCCTGTGCTTTCTCCCTCTTCTTTGGCTGCATTATGACTTTTGTTATGTCATTGTCTCTGCAATTACAAAGCTTTTTTTTTTTTTAGATAAATTTTCCATAAAAAAAGGTAATAGAAATAAAATTTGCTCTGCCCTTCATACCTGTGCACTTTACAAATTAAAAGGGTAAAGATCCAGCACTGATTAACTGTTAAGGGTTGTAAAAGTAAGAAATACCATGACCGTACACTCTCCTTTCAAGCAGCCTCTCATGACAAGGTCTTCCATCACTTTCTTATTACAGTCGACTCCACTTAAGTGCAAGGTCTCTGGATCGGACCAGACCACCACGTGCGCTAAAGCGGAGTGTGCACTTAACAGGAGTACCACTTTTTAGTCAGGCGGTCGTTTAGCCAGTATCGGCAGCTACTTGGGTTGATGGCGGCAACAGTAAGCAATGCTGAGAGGAAGGTGCTGGTGAGTGCTCGGCACGCTGGTATAGGTCTCCCCTCTACTTGCTGCCTAGGACGGCTCTCGATGCTGTGATGTTCTGGGGAGGAGGGTGGGGGGATAGTAAATACGATGCAATAAATATAGAGGACCCGTGATTGCATTTAACCGGAGTGAATGTAACGTGAAAGAATAGAGGTGGGACCTATGACAGTGCGCAAAAGCGGATTGGGTGCTTACCAGAAGTGCAAATATCCAGAGTTTACGTCCGTTGACTTTAATGTAAAAAAATGGGATCGTGGTGGCAGGTTGCAGATAACCGGAGCATGCGCTTATCCGACATGCACTTAGGTGTATGTACATCACACTCCTACTTAAATTTCAGAAGTCAACTAAAACGTATCTCTTTTCAAAATGTATAATCAATTAGATCTTCATTCCTTCTATTTTTGTCATTAATTAATCTTTTGTACACTGCATTGAACTCTAGGGTTATGCGGTATAGAAGCCTGATTTTATGTTATATTATGTAAGACTCCTGCTTGGTTAAATAACATTGTGCAAGTCAGGAGCAGATTTTCAGTGGTCTGAGGGTAGAGTTGGAGGCAAACCTGGAAGTTATTCAAGTATTGCTGGTATTCACTATCAGGGCTTGGATTATCATCTGAGCAAGTAGGACTGCAGACAAAGCAGCCATAACTTGCTGGGATAGTTACCTGGGAACTGGAACTGAATATTGGCTGAACCCCGATAACTTCAGTGGTCACTCGATTAAGTCTATGGCTGATATTGGTGACTGAGTGTGGTATCATACCATAGAACTACATTATGATCTTACTGAATGCTGATTGCTGAAGGAATACACTTTAAGAACTTGACTATAATACTTACGACCCCTGACCTAGGCATTTGCTGAAGCACGGCCATGTTGGGTCCTTCAATAAATTTTAGCTACCCAACCTTGGAGGCTCATTGTGGTAATTTGTATTTATCTTCATTTCCAGTACTTTGGATTCCCTCTCCTTTGCTTGATTGAATATTAGAGGCCAATTCAGCCATGGCAGTCAGCACTTTAAAAAAAAAATTATATCTACCTGGGTCAAATATTGACCAGTAAAATGATGATTTGGCTTACAGTTCTACAGAACTAGTTGAAATGTTCAATTACTATGCATTTTGGCAGCAATTAATTAAAACACTAAATATTTCAGTAGCAAACTAGACAAGAAAACACAGCTATCCTCAAACCCCTCTATTTCTCATTTCATATGCTAACAAAAAATTCACTAACATATTCAAATGTAATCATTTTAAGACTTGAATGTAGCCAAGAGCCTAGTTGAACTCGGCTAATAAATCTCAAATATTAAATCAGCATCATGTTTTTTGGTTCTTTTTTTCCCCCTTTGGCTTTAAGGGATAAACAATCTTTTTTTGTTGTTGTCGTTCTTCTTGCATATGAGCTTAGTAGTATTTAATTACATTTTGATTAAAGTTGGTTGGGATGCCTGAAGGTGTCTTACGTTATAAGATATTATAAACAGGAAGATGCTGTTTTCTTGCATGTTTGGTGTTGGTGGGGGGATCATTCTGATCTTACTTGTGTTTTAACCTTGACTTTCAAACAAAAATCATTGAAAACTTCCACATGACGGGACAATAGCTTTATCATATAACGCTGTATCTGTATAGCCAGCAAAAAACCCTAGAGTTATGTCAAGATAAGAACTCAAGAAAGATGATTTTATTTTATTTTTATTTACAACCGATGTCTGTGACCTCTAAACCAGATATGATCAGGATTTGTTTTAGTCTGAGGTCCCCTTTTCTCCTTTTATCAATGTAGGTTTATTTAAGTATATGTTCCTCCATCTAACATGTAGAAAGCTAACTCATTTGGATACTGTTCAGTCTAATCAAATAAATGTACACGAAAAAGATGAGACTTTAAGATAATTGTATTATAAAGAGGAAGACATAGAAGCACTTGTACTATACACAATAATCAAATAAAGGATCATGAACCATATAAAACAAAAATCTAACAAGCAAATCCCACAAATAAAATCCCAAATATTTAAATATGAAAAAACTTATTATAATAAAAATTGGTGATCATATAATATGAAAATAAAACCAGCTCCCCAAAACTTACCCAGCCCAATTGATATATCTTCCACTGAGTGATTCTTGGGCTCGCTCAGTTGTGGGGAGCAGCTGATAGATTTGAACAGTGAGCAGAAAGATCTAAAAATGATCTTTTTGTTGCTTGTTCATATTTCTTTTTCTCCCTAGTCTCACCCCTTCAGCCACTTCCATCCCGTTCTTCACCCCTTAGTGCTTCTTCCCTGTGACCTGATCTCTTTTCTCAGAACCTTTTCTCAGCCCGCTTTCTCTTTGAATCTCACACAGTTCCTCTCCCAGTGCTCATCTGTTTCTCTTTCTTCAGCCCATCCTACACCTCTTTGTATCACAGCCCATGACCCCCTCTTCCAGCTTTCCTTCACTTCAGCTCTGTTCTCCCTTTCACAGTTCATGTACCTTTCTTCAGCATTTGTCTACTCTTTCCTTTCCCTGCTTCTCTATCACTTCCTCACTCCTTTCCCAGTGCCTCCTTCAGCACTTCCCCCTTTCTATGGTAGACCAATGACAGAAAGCCTGATTGACGTACACTACTACTCTCCTATGCTTTCTTCTATTAGCCCATTGCTCAGACATTCCTTACCCAACAAATAGTCTGCAAGGGGAGGCTGGACCAGTACCTTAGGAGATATCAACCTTTTTTTTTTCCTCTGCAGCTAGGATTACCAGACTTCTGGGAAAACCCATACATGTCCTCTTTTTTTAGAAAACTGTCTGGATGCCAAGGAAAATCAAGACCCAAAAGTCAGCATGAAAGGTCGTGGCCACAGTGTTTTGGAATCAGGAAGGTGTTGAAATGACTGACTATCTTCCAAGAGGCCAAACAGTTAATGAAGGATACTACTGTAATTTGCTGTGCTGATTAAAGGAGGCATTAAAAGAAAAAGTAAGAAGGAAGTTGTGGAAAGGAGTTCTCATTTTGCAAGACAATGCACATGCTCACAAAGCTGGCAAAATGATAGATGTTTTGACACAGTTGGGGTTTCAGCACATAGACCATCCACCCTACTCACCAGATCTTGCTCTTTCTGACTATTTACTGTTTCCAAACCTTTAAAGGCCTCCAAGTGATTTGGAGGTGATTGCAGCAGCGATACAGTATTTCTGTGACCAGAAAATATTTTTGGGAAGGGCTACAGAAACTTCAGATATGATGTGTCAAGTGTGTTGAACTTAGGGGTGAATATGTGGAATAGCTTGTAAGTTTTATGGCAACATGTCATTCCCTTCTTGGTTGGGCTGCAAACTTTTCAGACCCACTCATTCCTAAACCCTTCTCACTTCCTAAAATAAGAGCATAAAAATAACCTTACTAGGTCAGACCCAGTATCCATCTAGCCCCTTTTCACAGTGGCCAATTCAGGTTCCTAGTACCTGGCCAAAACCCAAATAGTAGCTACATTCCATGCTACTGATCCAGGGCAAACAGTGGCTTCTCCCATGTCTGTCTCAATAACAGACTATGGACTTTCCCTCCAGAAAATTGTCCAAACCTTTCTTAAAACCAGCTATGTTTAATCACTTATCAAAACCTCTGGCAATGCATTATTTTTAATCTCACCCAAAAAGCATTCCACGGAGATGCTTTAAAATACTCTTTTTAAAACAGTGGAAAGAAAACAGGCAAAAAACACTTGGTTTGAGTAGAGGGAGAGAAGACTAACTTAACATCAAGGTGGGAGTAATCGTACAAAGAGGTTTGACGGGTGCAGTCATGCATGAGTAAAACTGCTGTGTGGGTTTTTTCCTACTACAGAAAATTGTGTTATTGATTTTTTTTTTCCTGTTCTTGATGGGTTTGTGTGCTACAGGATTAAAAAGGTCGGCCAATAGATAAATGTGTCACCTCATGTAACTACATAGCATTTATAATCTTGGACAAATTAAATAACTGAGGAACATTCTAAATAGGGCCATGGTAGTGAATTTCAACCAATAATATTGAGTCTTCTACTTTTCTTAGGTATCAAATATATCATTTCAAATTTAAGACTAGGCTCAATTGAAAAACTCTGCATTGAGAGGGCATAAGATTAAGTTAAGAGGTTATAGGCTTAGGAATAATTTAAGGAAATCATTTTGTTTATGGAAAGGGTGGTGGGCTGTGGAATAGCCTCCTGGTGGAGGTAATGGAGACAAGTACTGTGTCTGAATTTATGAACGCATGAGGCAGGAATGTGGGATCTAGAGTAATAGGAAGAAGAGGAGGATAAAGTAGATGCTGAGAATGGACATACTGGATGGGCCATTTGGCCCTTATCTGCCATCATGTGTCTACTTTCCTAAAGTATGTTAACATTTTAGTGTGTGCAATTACACCTTTATTTAAAAAAATTCTTACTTGCACATCCTACAATTCTGAGCGAGTTACAGAAAACATAATGCAAACATAGACAATTACAATCAATAGCATCTCAGCAGACATATGACCATTATAACATAACAAATAATTGTAAAATCAGTTTCATACATAAAACCAGCATTACCTCAAGTTTATCATTCCCATTTGCACGAGTAGTATCGCTCAAACAATACTGTTTTAATCAGTTTCCTAAAAATTAATGAAGATGAAGCAGCAAGGCGTTCCAGGTTTTGGAAAGGCCCAACCTCCCGGGTACGTCTGGAGGGCCTCTGAGCATGTGGATATGTTGTCACAATCATCCGTGCATGCTCGGAAACCCTTCAAATGAAGGAGTCAATGTATTTTAATGTGTTATTTAATAAGAATAGCCTTACTGGGTCAGACCAATGATCCATCAAACCCAGTAGCCTGTTCTCACGGTGGCCAATCCAGGTTCCTAGTATCTGGCCAAAACCCATGGAGTAGCAACATTTCATGCTACCGATCTAGGGCAAACAGCGGCTTTCCCCCATGTCTTTCTGAATAACAGACTATGAACTTTTCTTCCAGGAAATTGTTCACACCTTTCTTAAAACCAGCTACAATATCTGCTCTTACCACAACCTCTGGCAATGCGTTCCAGAGCTTAACTATTCTCCAAGTGAAAAAAATTTCCTCCTATTGATTTTAAAAGTATTTCCCTATAACTTCGAGTGTCCCCTAGTCTTTGTAATTTTTGACGGAGTGAAAAATCGATCTATTTGTACCCGTTCTACTCCACTCAGGATTTTCAAGTTTCATGTTTATTATGGATTTGATTAATCGCTTATTCAAAATTCTAAGCATTGTACAAAGGAGTAAATTATGTCTTCCCTCAGTCGTCTCTTTTCCAGAGCCTTTTAGTCTTTCCTCAGAATTGTCAGAGGCTTGTTTACTAATAACATATGTTAATTACATAAACACATCTTAAATGCTAATTAAAGCACATTTGAGAGGCAAAAATGAATGGGTACCAGGGAGGGGGAAGGTGGACCCAGGGGAGAGTGAAGGATTGCTTTGGCTAGGGTCTTTGGGATGGGAGAGATGTCATTGGTGGGGTTCCTTGTGGCAAGGACAGATACTTTGTGGTGATGTAAGGTTGTGGGGGGATATGGGAAGAGCAGATTCTGAGGGGGAGTTTAGATAGTTGAGAGAGGTACTTATTTTGTATCTGGGGCAATAGTTGGGTGACTTGACCAGGGTCACAGGGGGCTGCAGTGGGAATTGAACTCACAATGTGTGTGTGTCTGTCTTTATTTCTTTCTCTCTATCTCTCCTTCTTCTCCTCTCCTTCTGTATTTCTGTCTTTCTTTTTCCTCGGCTGTCCACCCATTCTCCCTTCCTTTTACCTTCCCTGTGTCCACCACCACCCCTTCACTGCTCCCCTTCTCCCTTTTTTTAATCTCTTCCCTGTCCATCAGCACCTCTTTCCTGCTCCCCCGTCCAGCAGTAGGCCTCCCTTCCTTTTTCTTCCCCTCTAGCACCTCTTTCCTGCTCCCCCATCCAGCAGTAGGTCTCCCTTCCTTTTTCTACCCCCCTGCCTCTTCCCCTGTACAGCAACACCCCTTACCTCGCGTCTGCCCTCCGCCGACAGCCGCCTCAAGCCGCTGCGGCCTGCAGGCGCCTGCCACAGTTGGCAGACGCCGACAGATGCCGTGGCAGACAGCCTCTGTGCCGCCTGTAGCCGGCATCCGCCTTGGGAAAGAGAGATGCGTGGAAGCGCGCATGCGCACTCCTACCTGCATGGACCTACAGCGCACGGAAAACGAGGGCATGCAGGTAAGAGTGCTCATTGACCCAAGAGATAGAACAATTCATCTCATCCGTCCTTACCAAGGTAGAATATTGGACTATGCACTCAAAACTAAAACTGAATCCCCCAAAAAACAAGATTTTCTTGGCAAGTCCCAATAACATGATCGTGAATACCTCCTTGAGACTAAATGGATCAGACTACCCAATTAATCCCACAACCAAAATGGGATAAGATATAAATGGAAAGAGGGGAAGAAATACAATTTTTTTTATAAAAAAAAGAAAAAGAGAGAAGGGTAAAATGGAGATCACAAAAGGGGGGGATGGGACAAAATATCCAATCTGAATTTTAAGGATCTTAAATATTATAAACATATTTAAATAAAAATGTTTTCAGTTCTGATTTAAACTTGCTGGCAGCCCTAGGTGTAGCTACATATTTTGGTGGGAAACGAGTAAGGAAATCATATTGACAAGGATGAGGGAGGCCGATTAAGCATTAACACCCAAAGCATTTGAAGGAGTGTGCCACCCCATTCCTACCCCAGACTAGGCCTATCCTGCCAGATAAGATATATCACCATAGAATGGTTGAAAATGGCTGGACAGATTGGATAGGTGAGTTGGTCTTATTCTGCCATCATCTGCTAAGATACTATGACTAATATTCAAAAACTTTAGGGCCCTAACTTTAGAAGTTAGGGGGGGGGGTCAATATTCAAAAATATGATTGCTGCTTAAAGGTAAGAAGATTTTTTATCTCCTGCTATTTGATATACTGCCAATTTCCAGATGGCATCTAGGTGGTTAACAATAAAAGTTCAGAATAAGCTATAAAGAAGAGAGAACGTTGAGAAAGAGAAAAAAAAAGAAGTATATTCCCTACATCTTGATTAAAAAGAGAAAGTTTGAAAAGCTTTTTGAAGGTGGTGTAAGATGAAGAGGTTTAGAATTCCAAAGTTTGTGTCCTGTATAAATAAAGCTGTGGCACGAATGATATCCCTCCCTTTATCCCTCTTTCTTGGAATTCCTCAAACCCTAATACCACCAGATCCTCCCACAAATTAAAACTATCCTTCCTCTCGCTAAAAGGCATTTCCCACACAGGAAAGCTAGGGACCTCCCTCCACTTCAAAATCACTGAGCTCTGGAACAACTTTATCTCCCCTCTTCGGAATTTGAGCTCTCTCCAAGTTTTCCGCAAACATCTGAAAACCTGGCTTTTCTCAAAAAATGTAAGTCTCCCTCCAACTTAGGAATCAAGGAAACTCTTATATCTTGGCATCCCAAGTCCTCTAAATTTTCTTCACACTTCTACCTCTAACCCTCTGTTGGGGCCAAGTAACAAGACATCTTTCTTAAGACCCACATAATACTGATGTTCCACCCTCCCTGTCTTGGGGAGTCCGTTGTATTTCATACTGGGCCAACTGAGCAGTCCTATTAAGCCAGCGGGATAAAGAGGCCACCCGATTGGACGCCCAATGTTGCAACAAGAGTTTTTTAACTACCAACACAGCTATGTAAAGAACTTTCCTTTTAGGGAAGGAGAATCCCGCCTCCACTAATCCTCACTGATCTCCTGTCCAATAAAGATAAAAGGGGAATCCTGTATACTAGGGAAGAGGAGATTCAGCAACAATTTGTCCAATTCTATGAGGCCCTCTATTCGCAACAGTCTTTGTCTGAGTGAAACAGGGATGATTTCTTTCAAAATATTGAATTGCCTCAACTGATGTCTGATCACCTCACCGTTCTGAATGCCCCCATTAAAGATTATTTAGCTTTGTATTATCTAAAAAAAAAAATTCTAAATGTGTGGGGTACATAAATATAGGGGCTGTTCTTTTAGGTTGCCAGATACTTGCAGGGAAACTTCAGGAAAAAGGAGGCTTCCCAAAGTCGTAGACCTTGGCTGCAAGAAATCCTTTTGCCTCATTTAGGTAGATCTGTAAACATTATGATAGGCTGACCATAAATAATATCTATCTATCAGTTCTATCTATCTATTATTTATTTGTTTTTTTTAGGAAAATAAGCTTTCAAAACTATCATCTTTTTTTTTCTTTGGAAGGAAACCAGCAACATTCCTGTTTTCACTATATAGTTTCTTAAGAAGATTCAAGAAACTTTGAAACATCCAAACTGTCAGGAGAGTTGATTAAATCACAGGCTTCCTCTTGGTTAATAGTTTTTGAGCCCTTAGGGAGATAATACAAATTATTTATCCACAAAGTGGCTGAATGTCACCAATGTAAGGACAAATTTAGTATCTCTGCCTCTGGCTCTCCTTGTCCATCCATCCAAACAAACAAATCTGCTGTGCACACCTCTAGGAGCTTTGGCACTAACCCAACTACTCTATGGCTTCATAGGCTGTGCTTTCTTTTAGTACCAACAAAATTCATCACCGTTCCCATCCCTGCGAATAACTGTGGGAAACAATCCCGTGTCTATCTCAACCTCAGTCCTTCAGTGTAAGACGTGACGGTCAGTGGTTGTACCCATTCATACTCTAACTTTTCCCTCTCTCCTTAAAGAATGACATGGAGATGGTTTCCCGCAGTTACCCGCGGGGACGGGAACAGTTATAAATTTTGTCACCATGTCATTCTCCAACCTACCCAGTCTGCTTAATTCTAGCTCTGTCCCAATCCTATGGACCCCAGCAATCTCTGGCTTTGTTCTTATCTTCATGCCAATGGATAATTTCTATATGAAATCCTATTCAGAATCCGCACCCGCACTTTTTACATTTACGGTTCTCGTTTTTCCCACTTCCAATGACAGTCCATTTTCTGTACCCATGTACCATGAAGAAATGTATTCCGAAGTTCCTCCTAATTCTACTATCATGGAGCATTTTCTAATATCATATTTTTCCTTTCCTTCGGAAGCTACAGTAGCTTCCAATTGCAAAGAATCAAATATAAAACTGTTGCTGATGATCCATAAAACTTTGTACCAGGAATCATGCTTATGTTTATCAGATAAGATCTGCTGGTATATACCTAAAGGATGTCTGTACTCCAAGGAAATCTGTTTGTTAGGTGTTTCATTATTTTGCCATATTTGACTTGAATTGTAATGTAATGTAATGTAATGTAATGTAATTTGTAATGTTACTCCACTGCTGTGCCTAGCTTATGGAACAGGCTCGCTATTGGCCTTTGGAGGCAGAAAAACTTAGCTGTTATAGCCTATCACGAAGCATTTAAATGTGGCTATTTAAATGCCTGTTAAAGGGGAATTTGGCAACACAGAGTACTTCATGATGGACCATAACAGCTCACCTTTTTATTGTGTTCAGTTTTTTGTTTTGTTAGTTTTTGAAAGGTATATGTGTTTTACTTTGTACCCCACCTTGGTATAAGGCGGATTTATAAATCTTAAAAATGAAATGAAACCTAGAGCATTATTTTCTCTGAAAAAGATTTGCTTTATTTGTGTCTGGTTTTTTTTTGTTGAAATAATTTTTATTAAGATGTTTACAAAGTGCTAGAATAAACATTCAAAAACTCTTACCTTGCACAAACCAATCCCCCCCCCATGTCTATAGGGTTCGAGTCCAGTAACACAACATATAATATGTGATCATCTTCACAAATTCAATAATCTACCACGAGCTCGGGGCGTAAGGTCCATCCAAAAGTGTTCTCAAATCTGAGAAAATCGGCGACCCCAGCTTCAGTCAAGGTCACCAACCTGTCTCTGCTCTAAAGTGGCATGTATGATTATCAAGGATCTCCACTGTATATGAGGGCGGGTCCTGGGACAACCAGTTGGTTAAAATAGCTTTCTGGCCCATAAGTAACACTCTTGCCACAAAAGCTGTCATCCCTTTTAGTTTTGTCGCTTTATTTGTGTCTGTTTAATGCAGTTCAGGTATTTGACTGCCTCCAGTCTCCCACTGTCACATCTGTGATACTCGATGAAGTTACAGAATAATACATTTAAAACCAATAGGAAATATTTTGTCACTGAGAGAATAGTTAAGCTCTGGAAGGCAGAGGATGTGGTAAGAACGGTTAATGTAATTGGTTTAAAAAAGGTTTGGACAAGTTCCTGGAGGAAACGTCCATAGACTGCTGTTGAGACAGATATGGGAGAAGCCACTGTTTGCCCTGGATTGATGGCATGGAATGCTGCTACTATTTGGGTTTTTACCAGGTAGTTGTGACCTGGATTGGCTTCCATGAAGATGGGCTACTGGGCTAGATGGGCCATTGGTCTGATCTAGTAAGATTATTCTTATGTGAGCCAAGTATAGGACAATCAAGCCATTGTGACGTCACTGCTGAGGCATTGGAGGAACTCATTGGAGGCACTCTTAGGCATTGGTGGAATGAGGCATCATGACTTTACAATCTCAGTTCTGAAATGCTGTTACAATTTGGGTTTTTGCCAGGTACTTGTGACCTGGATTGGCTTCTGTGAAGTCGGCCTACTGGGCTAGATGGACCATTGATCTGATCCAGTAAGGCTATTCTTATGTTCATTTGTAGAATACCTAGGTCCTTAAGTTTCTGGCTTTTGATACAGACCCCACTATATTTGGTGCAGTACATAAAAATAGCCTTATTGGATCAGACCAATGGTCAGTCTAGCCCAGTAGCCCGTCTTCATGGTAGATCTCCAAGCTGCCTGTATGGGAACTGAAAGGGAAAGTTGGATTATTTAGACGTCATCTCCAAGTTTTGTTTCCAAGAGGGTTTACAATCTATGTGGGTACCAACAGAAGACCTAAAAGGGGATTCTATAAACTGGCACTCCAAATTTAGGCACCAATAGTGCATCTATAATCTAGACGTGTGATTGGTGCAATAAAAGACAGTTGTACATGTAAATACTATAAACAGTCCGGCCAATTTTCAAAGTAATTTAAGCAGGCAGAAGGGGGGATGTGCTCCAAGTCATAAGCCCACCCTCGTCCCACCCACACCACGCCTCTAACACACCCCCTTGAGATTTAGATGAGCTGTGGATGAGTAGCTTAGACATCCATCTAGAAAATAGGTTTTGAAAATAGTGAATTGGAACGGTTTGGCGACAAAAATATCCAGCTCCCCCTGTATGCCATGATTTGGACATTTTACTTTTTTGAAAATGAGCACCTAAATCGATTGAATGAACCTTAAAGATCCATGAATGAATGCATGTTAAAAATTAGGGGGCAAAAAAGCCCAAAGATACCACAAACAAACTGAAAATGTTTTACCCTGTGCACATTCCTACCCTATATCATTCTGCTCCAGCCTCAGATAAATTCTCTCTCTTCCAGGTGAAGTCTGATACAATAAAATCTAGCTAAATATGGATGAGAGAGAAATGAGTCTAGGCAGGCAATTAATGTAAAATATTACAGTCACTGCTGTACCTGTGCTAAACAATCCATCTCCTTTTAATTTTGCTTTTCACTTTGACGCTTAATCTTGAAATCACACACCTCAGCCAGATAAAAATGAATTCAAAGGCCATTTTAGTAGCAATCCTGGCTACTGTAGGGTGTTGCTGGATTTCAATATGTTCTTCCATATGCTTTAACACTTTTGCATTTCTTCCATCTGTTTCTGGGAAATGTGGAGTAATTTAATGATCTTTTCTAGGGTTATTAAACCAACAGCTGTTTCCATTAATGGAGGACATTTTTTTATTGCAAATAACAAACTCCCTATAATAAATCCAAAACCTCTATGCTGTATTTCTTTTTAATGACCAGCCCAGCCTTTCTGCTATAGCTGAGGCAATGAATATATTGTGTTTTTTTGTTGTCCCAAAGAGATCTATATTTAACAAAAATATATGACTTTATGATGCCAGTGCTTTTTTTTTCAACTTTTTTTTCGACTTTTGCATTCTGGAACTTGTAGAACTTAGATTTCCAGATCATTTCATGGAAATCCTTTCATGGCCTACCAGAGACAGTACAGTTCTTTATTGAGTGTGCAAAAATAATTTTGGATGCCAGGGCATTTGATATATTTTCTAATTAACACATTAAGCATTGCAATTTACTTCTAAGGTGAGTTTGCAAAGCTTACGTAAGCTTCCGTGGCTTGTTTTAGGAGTTCCCCTGATATGAAGAAAACCGATGATTGCTTGTTTCTTTTTTCTTTATTACCAGCACCTTGCTATCTTTCATGGTAATGAACATTATAGCTATATACTTTATATGGATACACTTTATATGAACTATGCATTGTTTAGCTCTTCCATGCTTACATTTAATACTTCAGCTAGGAGGTTCTTTTACTAAGCAGCAGTAATCTAAGGAAATACATTTCTACGGAAAGGGTGATGGAATAGTCTCCTGGTACAGGTGGTAGAGACAAAGATTGTGTCTGAATTCAAGAAAGTGTGAGACAGGCACATAGGATCTCTTAAGGCAGGGGTATCAAACTCAATCACATAAGGGGCTGAAATCTAAAACACGGCTAAGTCAAGGGCCAAATTTTTTATTAAGATACTTAGTCTTAGTAGAAGTATAGATCCTTCCTTACTCTACCTGTGGAGTGGTCAGGCACTTGTGTGGAGCACCCTACTCCAACCTCGCTTTTACACTGGGACTGAGTCCTTGCCTGCAAATGGGTACTGAGGCAGTGTGATGAGGAGCTAGGAGCGCTGCTGGGAGTGGGACAGTGCGTTCAGGCGCTTGGAGCACCACTGGGACTGGGGCTGCACAGTCAGGCACTTAGATGTGGCACAGTCACCACGGGCCACATAAAATGGCCAGGCGGGCCTTGTGTTTGACATGTTTGTCTTAAGGAGAGGAGGAGATAGTGGATGCAGCAGATAGATAGACTGGCTGGGCCATTTGGCCTTTATCTGCTGTCAAGTTTCTGTGTTTGTGTAACCATAAAGCTCTATGACCTCACAATGCAAGTATTAAGTACCTTAGCCTATAGGGAGAGGAAGACATAGTGGATGCTGTGGATGGGCAATTTGGACTTTAACTGCCCTCATGTTTTTATAACCTCTATGACCTCACAATGCAGGTGTAAAGAGCCTTAGCCTATAGGGAGAAGAGGAGATAGTGGATGCTGTGGATAAGCAGACTGGAAGGGCCATTTGGCCTTAATCTGCTGTCATGTTTCTATGGTAAGCACAAGTGCGTGCTTACCACAGTTTAAAATGCCTTATTATGGGGCATGCCCAGGCGTTCCACAGTAATTTTGGCATCTGCACATGCTTCCCATGTGCTAAAAAAGATATTTTATATTTTAGTGCTGGGGTGAGTCAGGGCAGAAAGTAAGCATGTTTTGTGCTAATCAGTCAGCGCAGCTATATCACTATGCACTAACAGATTACACTTCTCCCTCCGAATCTGCGGTTTCAGTATCCGCAGATTTGGTTATTCGTAATTTTTTTAACAAAAAACCTACAGTGGTACCTTGGATTATGAGCATAATCCATTCCAGGAGCATGCTCGTAATCCAAAATGCTCATTTATCAAAGCAAGTTTCCCCATAGGAAATAATGGAAACTCGCTTTGATACGTTCCCACCCCACCGCCCCCGAGGCCAGGGCGCTGCTCCCCCCGCTCGCAAAGTCCCCCCCCCCCCCGCGTGATCCGGCACCCCCCATGAGAACAGGCACCCCCCGCCCGACCAACTTTAACTCCCCCCCCTTTGGCACCGGCACGCAGCCCACAAGTGCCGGTGCCGCTTGAAGATCTTCTTCTTCCCAGTCTCTGCCGGCTTTGAGCATGCATCTGCGCATGCTCAAGCCTTTCTAATTCTCCCTCTCGCCGAGATTCTCCCCTATTCTCACCTATTCGAGCCGGGGGGGGTGCCGATTCGAGCGGGAGGGGGCCCTTTGCAAGTGGGGGGGAGCGATGCCAGTTATCGGGGAGTGCTCGCAAATCGAGTCAACACTCGGTTTGCGAGAATGTTTTGCTTGTCTTGCAAAACACTCGCAAACCGGGTTACTCGCAAGCCGAGGTTTGACTGTATTTTCATTTTTTGGCTATTTTTAAGTCGTCCAAGCCTCCTCGGAACCTTACCTGGTGGTCTAGCGGTGAAGCAGGGCAGGAGCCATCTTCCTATGCTCCTGCCCTGTGCAGAGCCGTCATCAGAATGGCTGCCGTGAGTTCCCGTTGTAGTCTTGAGACTACGTGTTGCGTGTTTGCCGGGGGGGGGGGGGCAGTGCGGGTGCTTTAGTCTCCTCTTTCCCCGCTTCGGTGTCGGGCCAGGGGAGCGAAGAGGCGGCAGCGGGAGGATGCAGGTAAGAAGCACTTGCCGGGAGGGTTGATAGCCAGGGTTATAAGATGCTGAAAGCAGAGATCGTTCCTCTCTGAGTGCATAGGACCTGGGCCGGGATACAATTTTGGCTGCTATCTAGAAGCTATGCAGGTTCTGGTTGATATTAAGTGTCAGCCTAAATGTGATACAGCATAGTTTGAAGTGGCCATACACATAGGTGAAGAATGGGCAGATTGTGGGGGTAGGGCAGTGTACAAATCACATGTGTAAATTACAGAGTCAAAAACCACCATACAATAATTAATAAAGGACAGCGAACCCAAATCTGCGTCCCCAGAACCTTACATGGTGATCTAGCAGTGAAGCGGGGCAGGAGCTATCTTCCTATGCTCCTGCCCTGTGCAGAGCCGTCATCAGAATGGCTGCCGGGAGTTCCCGTTGTAGTCTCGAGGTTTAAAATTGAGGATTGAACCAGTAATCGGAAGGATGCTGCATCGAAGAACTTTCCGATGGTTCTTAATTTCCATATTGTCGAGAAGCCTTTTTTGATCAATAGCTCTGTGTGAGTATCTAGAGGGAGGTGACGGTCCAGTGTCACTCCCAGGATTTTTATGGTGTCGACAAAAGGGAAGTTCTGTCCGTTCAGGGAAATTGAAGTGTCCTTGATTTTGGCATTCGGGCTTGCTAGGAAGAATTTGTTTTTTTCTGCGTTGAGTTTCAGTTTGAACTCAGTCATCCATGATTCGATTTGCTTTAAAGTTAAAGCTAGATGATTCCTCGTCTCAGGAGTCAGGCTTGTTAGGGGGAGGATTAAGGTGATGTCATCGGCGTAGATGTAAAATTTTGATTTTTAATTTTTGCAGTAGATTCGCTAATGGGGAAAGGTAAATGTTGAACAGAGTAGGGGATAGGGGGGAACCCTGTGGGACTCCGCATAGGTTTACCCAGCTGGAGGATTGATTATTATCGCTATAGACTCGGTACGATCGTTTAGTCAAGAATCCTTGGAACCAATTTAATACATTACCGGAGAGACCTATTGTTTCCAAGCCAATTAGGATAGCATGATCGACCAAATCGAAAGCACTACTCAAGTCCAGCTGAAGGATTAGTGCACTTTTTTGGATAGATTCCATTAAACATGCTTACTTTGTTATTTTTAATTCTTTTCAAAACCCATATTTGAAAATTAATGGAAAGAGTGGCCTTGCAGACTCTTGTTTGAATAAGCAAACTCACAGGCTGTACATTAATCTCCTGTAAACCAAAGGGCCTATAGCACCATTCATGTCTAACTCCCCAAGCATTTATTGCAGACAAAAAAAATTACATTACTATAGAACAGCAATTCGCTATATTACTGGAGGCTACAAATACAACAGTGGTGAAGATTCCTACAGTATAATGTAGCAGGTTTAAAGGAAATCAGAGGAAATGTGGTTAAACTTGTAAAAGTCCGTAACATGGTAAAGATTTGAGAGATGGGAGAGGGATAGTGATAGGGATAGGGATGACCTGGGGTTCCCCAAAGATTTTGGAAGCTGATGAGGTTCACACAGCTTAAAAATGTAAAGGTTAGGTTGTATAGGCAAATATTTCCTGTGATGATTTGAAGATTTAAATATTCTGTCCTTCTCTTTTCCATGATGTGGCTTTTATATTTGCTTTAGAATGTGAATTTATTGTGTGTGCTTATAATCAAATAAAATGAAAAATATATTGTATCACACAAATCGCTAAAAAAAAAAAAAAAGGCTAGGTTATAAAAAGAAATAAAAGAAAACAAAGAAAATAAGATGTTTTTTTTATAGTATTGATTCGCTTTTGAACGCAATACCCTTTTCAGATCAGAAGTGAGCAAATGGCAAAAATTGGGAGGCCATAAGCATTTGGTGCCTGCTGTTCTTGGAGTATTAATGATTCATGTTGAGAGATGCAAGTGATTTTGCGAGACACGCTGTTATGATATTAGATTTTATATGGTTAGCAACTAAAGCCTTGGAGAAATATGTTGCTATTCGTTTTGATGAAATCTTGGCATTCTCTAGAGGGATGCAGTCTAAATGTCTGATTTATGATAATAGTTTGCTAACACTCTGAAAAACTGGGAACTTCTGACAAATAACTCGTGGGGGTGGCCAATGTGAATACCACTATTATGAAAGATAATGCCTTTCTGAGAGTGAAAATGTAGAACCTGGAAAATAGCCAAAGAAGATTTATAAACTTTCATGAAAAACAGTCTTACTTCAGGTACAAAAATGTTTATGAAATATTTGTTGGAAGTTTGAGGTTATACTACTAAGGTGTTACCTCCAATAGATTGATTTATTTATTGTCAGGGAGGAAAATGATTGAAAACTGGACCACAACCAGCTGCCCAGTTAAAATGAGATGGTCTGGATGTCTCCCAACTACCGTACTTCAAATGTCTCCTGAATACACTCTGGCTGAGAGGAGGGACTGGAGTGTTATGATACAGCTATTTAAATATTTTAAAGGTATTAATATAGAATCAAATATTTTCCAGAGAAGGGAAAATGGTAAAACTAGAGGGTGTTAATTGAGGTTGAGGAGTGGTACTACTTCTAATACTATTTATTATTTCTATAGTGCTACAAAACGCATGCAGCGCTGTACATTAAACATACCAGAGATGGATCCTGCTTAAAAGAGCTTACAGTCTAATTATGAAAGACACATTGTATGGGAAAACAAAAGGAGAAGAGGTAGAGAGGGTAGGGGCTACAGAGGGAATGACAAACAAAAGTGGTGCTTTACAAATTGGAAGAGTTAAGACTTAAATGCAGTTTTGAAAAAGTGGGCCTACAGCCTGGGACTTGAATACCACCAGAGATGAAGTCTCCCAGGGTGGAGTATAGGCAGAAATAAAAGAGGAGAGATATTGAGGAGCTGCAGAATGAATACACTTGTAGGTCAGTAAGAGGAGTTGGAATTGTATGCAGAAGCAGAGTGGGAGCCAATTAAGTGACTTGAGAAGGGAGGTAATGTGATCATAATGACCTTGGTGGAATATAAGGCATGCACCAGAATTCTGAATAGATTGAAGGATAGAAAGATGGCTTTGTGGAAGACATAAGAGATTCACATTGCAGTAATCTAGGCAAGAGATGACAAGAGTGTGGATGAGGGTCTTGGCAGTAAGTTCAGTTTTTATCGATGTACAGAAAGAAGCAACAAGTATTGGTGATCTGTTGGATATGCAAAGAGAAGGAGAGAGATGAGTCAAAGATGACTCTGAGATTGTGAGCCTATGAGACAGGATGAGTGTGTTACCTACTGAAATAAAGAACGGAGGAAGAGGAGAGGCAGGTTTAGGTGGAAAGATAAGGAGTTCAGTCTTGGCCATGTTTAATTTTAGACAGTAGCGAGACATCCAGGTAGCACAGTCAGACAGATAGGCTGAGGCTCGGGTCTGGATTCCTGTAGTAATTTTGCCCATAGAGAGGTAGATTTGTGAGTTATCAGCATAAAGATGGTACTGGAAGCTGTGGGAGGAGATTAGAGTGCCAAGGGAGGAAGTGTAGATGGAAAAAAGAAGAGGTCCCAGGACCGAGCACTGAGGTATGCCGATGGTTAGCGGAATGGCAGGAGAGGAAGATCCTCCAGAGCATATGCTAAAATTGTGATGGGAAAGATAGGAACAGAACCATGAGATAACAGAGCCCTGGAATCCAAGTGAGGACAGCATATCGATGAGTAAGCAGTGATCTACAATGACAAATGTCACAGATAGATCAAGAAGGAAGAGGACAGAGGATCTGGGCAGGAGCAGGTCACTAGAGACTTTAGCAATGACAGTTTCCATAGAATGGAGAGGGTGAAAGCTCTACTGAAGAGGGTTGAGAATAGATCGAGAAAAAAAGAAAATTGAGACAGTGGTGCTGGACTGCTCGTTCAAGTAGCTTGTTTAGGAAACGGAGGTGGGAGATAGGGCAATAACTGGAGGGGCAGGTAGGGTCTAGAAATGTTTTTTTGAGGAGCAGCGTAACTACGGCATGTTTGAAGGCATTGAGTACAGTGGCAGTAGAAAACGATAGGTTGGGATGGGAACAGAGAAACAGGTAGTGTGTTTGGAGGAGGAGAGAAGATGTGCAGATTCCTCCTCCAATATTTATAAGAAGGAAAAAAAGGTGGCAAGGGTCAGTTGAGGGTCGGCAGGGTGGTTGGGAGGATGGAGAAGCGGTGGTGATTCGATTTGGTATTCGAGGCTAATCTTGTGAACCTTGTCATAGAAGTATTCATCCATTATCTGGGGAGAAAGCGAAGGAGGAATCAGAAGTGAGGGCACTTTGAGTATGAGTAGAACGTTGAGTGTGCTAAAGAGATGGCGAGGGTTGGATCCAAGGGAATCAGTCAAGCAGGCATAGTAGTCTTGTTTTGCAAGTGAAAGGGTGAATTGGAAGGAGGTCAGCAGGAATTTGAAGTGAATATAGTCAGCATGAGTAGACTTAAGAGTAATATTAGGAATATTTTATTTTATGGAGAAGTTGGTGGATGCCTGAAATGGTCTCCTGAGGGAGGTGGTGGAGAGGAAAATGGTTACAAAATTCAAAAAAGCATGGGATGTATACAGAGGATCTCTAATTAGAATATGAATGGGCAGACTTTCATGGTCTGAATCCCGCAAATGAGATGGTTTGAATAGGCTGGAGTGAGCTTCAACAGTAACCCCAGTAGTTGGAATCTAAGGACAGTACCAGGTGGACTTCTAAGGTCAATGGCCTTAGAAAGGAGGCTCCCAAATAAATAACTTTAGGCCTATATTTCAAAAATTCTTTCCTTCAAATTTGAGTCCATCTTGAAACATCCGGGAAAATGTAGATTTTTTCATCCAAGTAGAAAATCTGTTTTGAATTGAAGTATAGTTTCAAAATCATATCCTTATCTTGAAGAAAAACAAGATGCTATCAAAGTAGCACGACCCAGAGTTTCAATTTCAGAAGATTCCAATACCTCTGAAATTCCTAACTGTGCTTGTTCTTCCTCTTCTTTCTTTTCCGTCTTAGTTTGCTTAAGGAAATGAAGTTTTTGTATCGGGGGGATATTAGACTGACCATGCCTAACCATGAAAGACCAGGTGGACTCCTTAATCAGAAAGGGTTTCTTCACGCTCTGGAAACTCAGATCCATTAAAGCTTATTTTGATACGTCGGCATTCAGAACCCTGGTCCAATCCCTCGTCAACTTGACTACTGTAACATCGCCTACTTAGCCATTTCCCAAAAAAATATGCGACGTGTACAACTAATGCAAAATGCAGTGGTCAGATTAATCTTCAGACTAAAGAAATTCGATCATGTATCACCCTACATTGGCTACCAATGGAAGCACGCATAAAGTTTAAATTTGCCTGCTTCTGCTTTAAAGCGCTAAACAGACTTGCCCCTAAATACATAATTGACCTTTTCTCCTTCTCTGCCAACAGACACAAGAGAAGCTCTCATTCTTACTTCGTTTCCCCCCCAGTTAGAGGTTGTAAACTGAATAAACATCATGAACACCTTCTTTCACATCAAGCAGCATTGTGGGGTAAAGACCTAGATCAACTGCTTTCGCCCACTACTTATGGGGAATTCAGAAAATGGTCTAAAAACTCAACTGTTCCTAAAGTATCTAGACAACTGACCAACATTCATCTTCTTTCTCCTCCATAGTGATTCCTCTGTCCTATTAATCTCTTTCTCCTCAACAATGCATTTCCGGTCCTATTAACTCTCCTCTTCCCCCCTCTTAAATTCAATCAATTTGTACCTCGCTTAATCTATTGTAAACCGCATAGAACTTAACGGTATTGCGGTATATAAACTGCAGTATATCCCCCTTGGTCTAGCTGTTTATATTTGATGGTCCATTGGGGTCATAGGGATAGGAGTGATGTCCATTCACTCCTGCCTGTTGTGGCAGCCATTGAAAATGGCTGCTGTGACCTTTAGTGGAAGCCTCACACTACTAGTGAATACTGCAAGGCTGCTGCTAGAGATTGTGGCAGCTAATTTATTGTGGTTGCAGCAAAAGACAGAAGCCAGTAGGCATTACTCCTGCCCTTATGACTCCACCAGACCACCAGGTAAAAACAGCTAGGGAAGCACAAGAGCTACCGAGGTGGGGTGGGATGGGGGATTTCAGGGGCTTTGTTCGCCCTTAAATGTATGTGGAGTGAGAGGAAAGAAGTATCAGGTCATGGAGGAGGGAGGGAGAAGCAGGATGTATTGCAACCTGAAAGCTAATTGAGCACTGGCCAATATACAGACTATATATTTCCCTACAGGGAATAAGGTCACACCAAATATATAGTCCAGTTATATATACACACAGTGTGGGACCAATACCAGACTTGATTTGGGTTAACAGATGTCTGGATTTCACAAGACATGTCCTCCTTTTGAGGAAGGGTCTGGATGCTTTTCAAAACCTGGCGCTTTGTCCGGGTTTTGAAAAGCCTCCTCAAATCGCGTTGGGCAGGGATGCGCTGACTTCCTCCCTGCTTGACACGATTTGTGGGCAAGAGCAGGCAGCGGGTAGCAGGGGGCGGACAAGAGCAGGCAGCAGGGGGTGGGGCTAGGGCAGGATTGGGGGCGGAGCTAGTGTGGGGATGAACAGAATTGGGTGGGGCTAGGGGGGTCCGGATTTTCCAATTGGAAAATCTGGCAATCCTAGATTTGATGATATCTTTGTTGCCTATCAATTCTTACAAGGAGGAAAAAAGACCTCAGGAAGTGAGACAGACTGCGCTAATCAATAGCATTCTGCAGTACTGCATAACCCAAACCTGGACAAAGTGCCGAGTTTTGAAAAGCCATCCAGTCCCCCAGACATGTCCTCAAAAGGAGGAAATCCAGATGTCTGGTAACCCTAGTTAGAAGGGATTAATGCCCACTGGGGAGTGTGTGGGGTCATGTTTACATCTCTCCAGTGGTCATTTGGTTGGTTAAGGAACCTTTTTGGCCTTTACAGTATTTGTTAATAAAACAGATCTAGTCCCAAAAGTCCAACTTGTGCCTTGGACGTATTCCTAAATGTCCGATTATGGCAACCCCTCCCCAAAACAAAACACCAACTCATAAACCACCCTGGTCTCACCCACACCATGTCTCTAATATGCCCCCTTGAGATTTAGATGAACTGCAGATGAACAACATAGAAATCTGTCTAAAATTGTTTTGAAAATAGCTAATTGGACAGGTTTAGCAAGAAAAATGTCAACCTGCCTCTTTATGTCACTATCTGGATGTTTTTCTTTTTTGAAAATGAGCCCCTTAGTGACTCCATTTTATGCTACATTATCAAAATGCATTTATGTGCCAATAGCTAGGGGAATGATGTGTTTGTGTGTGTGTTTTTAAAGAATATGTAGGGATTCTTCCCAAGCAAATTCTTTCTGCCCAGTGTTTGTAAACAGCCAACACTATCATATTTGGTTTGGGGGTAAAACGATGAGTAAAACCGTCATTGTCAAAAATGTGACAAATATGAGAAATTCAGTAAAATAAATTAAACAATGAGCTATGTTGTCATCCACTGTAAGGGCTAAAGGAGACAAAAAAGTCCACACAGGACAGAGTATAACAGAAATTGAAACTGTCAGCCCCGATGATGTGGGAATAAAGAAGAACTTGTCCACCGAGCAACTTGATTAGTTGGAAAAGATCAATGAAATGTCAGACTAATTTTGCTCTCTGATTAAAATCCTAAAGTACAGAATATTCTGGAGAAGTACATTGAGTAACTCATCACTTTAAGGCCAAGTCTGTTACCCTATTCATATTTCTTGACATTAGAGTTGCTCGTGGAAGCAATGAAAATGACTTGTAATCAGAGGAAGGCTGTTTAGAATGGCAAAAAGTAATCAATGACGTGTTTTATCCCATCAGAAGGCTGCATAATGGATGGGGTGGATAATAGTGAAGCACGTGGGTTAAATGATGAGCTTGAATGAGGTGTGGGAGACAGGGTCAGAGAAGAGGAGATGAAAAGAACATTAAATAGGAGAGGGGAAATTACTTTCAGAGTCTTGTGCTTAAAAAAACTGCCAAGTCTCTGTTCAAAGTAGGCAACTATATAAATATTAATATTCCTTACAAAAGACAATAATAATATGCACGTAGACAGGGGCAAGGTGGAAAGACGTATGCTATTTACACCAAGGACAGATAGGTTACTGCCGTTGGTTGAGTGAAGAACATAAGAACATAAGCATTGCCTCTGCCGGATCAGACCATGGGTCCATCATGCCCAGCAGTCCGCTCCCGCGGCGGCCCCCCCCAGGTCCATGACCTGTAAGTGATCTTTTACTTAAAACCTGTTTTTCTCTAACCGTTAAATATCCTGTATAGTAACCCTCTAACTGTACCCTTCAATCCCCTTTTCCTTCAGGAAATCATCTAATCCCATTTTGAAACCGATAATCATACTCTGACCTACCACCTCCTCTGGAAGCGCATTCCAGGTGTCCACCACCCTCTGAGTGAAGAAGAACTTCCTAGCGTTTGTTCTGAATATAACTGCTGTTAAAAAGCAAGGTCAGTGTTCAGTGGCATGGGTAACTTATCTGTTGAGCTTTGTATGGATTGTCGGTGATCGTATCCACCCGAGTAGGATTGCCGGATATATTTGCATAATTTTAAACGGATAACTTCTCTTTTCAAAGTTATACCTGCTATTTGTCTGGTCTGGATGACTACACTGTCTGACGAGTGACTAAATAACAATGTCCTGGACTGTCCCATATCAAAATGAGCAACTTTGGCTACTTATATAATTAAATGGGCATCGTTTTTTTTGTATAAGTGACTGAAACTTTTCAAATAAAATATTTTTGAAGTCGGCTCTGTTGACCACATAACTGCTTTCCATACTGATCTCGGATGTTCAAAGATTAAAGGGCCTATTTACTAATACTGGGTTATCACTGCCATGTATTTTAATGCATGAAGCAGCAGTTAAAACCTGAAATAACAGCACAGGTTAACCACCTGAATTGACAGTTACAATCCTAAACCGTAAGCATAGGGAGTAAACTTCATGGAGCAGCAGTTACAATTCAGTCTCCACTAGGCTGAATAGATTGGGGCATTTCATCTACTATGTTTCGTGAGTTACTGTGGACCCGACATTCTGTGTGATGTCCAGAAATTCATTGCTGAAGCAGTAGTGTAGTAAAGGGGGGAAGGCGAGGGGATGGTCCGCCCAGGGTGCCGATACCCCTCCTCCTCTCTGCCCTCCCCTGCCTCTTCCCATTACTCTCCTCCATGTTCAAGCCCCCTTCCCTTTCCCCATACCTCTAGTTGAAGTAATTTGCAGCATGCTCTTCACGACCCTGTCGGCTATCCCACTGACGTCACTTCTGGGTGCCTCGCATAGGAAGTGGTGTCAGAGGGAGAGCTGACAGGATTGCAAGGAGCACGTTGTTGACTGCCGCGAGCAACAACTTCAACTAGAGGTATGGGGGAAGGGAAGGAGGGGGTGTGTGCAGCAGGTAGGAGCGGGGGATGGAGATGAGGGCAGGTGAGAGGCGCTACCGTCCCTGGCGCCTCTCACCCTCGCTGTGCTGGAGCCTTGACATGCGGTTCTCATTTGCTTGGAATAAAGGGCTTCGCTCTACCCAGCTAGAAGGGGTTCATGGGAAGAGTGTGTGAGAATCAGAAACCCATTCTATTTTCTATGAATCCCATGAAAGCTGCAACCAAAGAGTTACCATTTACACTGTTTTGTTTTGAGAGACATTTTTTGAGGATGATTAACACACTCAAATGTCTTCTTGAAGGATGAGCTCTGAAAAGGCGACTGTTTTTCCCATTGGATAGTGTATGTCAAGGTTTGCAGGATATTCGTGGGGCTTACCTCTGCCGTCGAGTGAGCCCTGTGTTTAAAAGGTGTACTTAGAGCTTCTATGGTGCCCACTTCCAGGATGGAAATTTGTGGACAGTCCTGGTTTTGAACTTATACCCCAAAATAGTGCGATATTGGAAATTAGTATTGTAGACCCATAACACACAGACCAGGCTTGGATAAAATCTCTGTCTTTGAACTAGTTAACTTAACAGTTCAGGTGAACCCAGGAAGGGAGTTATATACAAGAAAATTAAGGTGGCAACAACACAGCTCTACTGGGGAAGGAGGCAGGAGAAGGCAGGAGAAAGCTTACCAGGCAGCGCACGAGGCAGGAGAGGGCACAGGAAGCGCGAGGCAGGCGAGGGCGAGCGGCAAAGGCTAAATCAAGCTTCAGGGTAGCGGCGTGAGTAGCTCCGCCCACCCCCACCGCATCAGCAGTAGGCGCCGGGCCCCTCCATAAAAGGAGGCGAGCCGACGGTCAGGCCACTGCTGCAGGAGGCAGGAGAAGGCAGGAGAAAGCTTACCAGGCAGCGCACGAGGCAGGAGAGGGCACAGGAAGCGCGAGGCAGGCAAGGACGAGCGGAAAAGGCTAAATCAAGCTTAGGAGTAGTGGCGTGAGTAGCTCCGCCCACCCCCACCGCATCAGCAGTAGGCGCCGGGCCCCTCCATAAAAGAAGGCGGGCCAACGGCGCGCGGCCATTCGGCGCGCGGCAAAGGCGAACGGCAAAGTTTGAAAAATAATAGAATTAGTTCAGAAAACGTCTCACATTAGTTAGATATAAAATTACTTTCAACGTACTGCATACTTCACTGCTTATCCTGTCTTCCCTATATTTTGTATAATTAACATTTATTCTTGCGAAGGTTTGCAGCACTTTTGACAGTATTTGCCTCATTTTCACCTATCGCATAAATGAAGTGGTTAGCATTCTTCTCTTTTGTAGCAACCAGCATTCGAGTTGTGTGCTGTAGTTTGTCACATTACGTGTGCCCAGCTCATCCTAGTCAATGAACTGAGCAGAGGCAATTTTGGCCTTATCGAAAACAGGGCAGTTCTATAACACGGTGCCAGATTAGTGCAAATAGCATACAAATATAGTCAAATGGATGTTAATTCATTAATATATTCAATTTTTTTTTATAATTAATGTATTCAATTTTCTATACTGTTCTTCCAGAGGAGCTCAGGATGGTTTACATGAATTTATTCAGATACTCAAGCATTTTTCCCTATCTGTCCCAGTGGGCTCACAATCTATCTAATGTACCTGGGGCAATGGGGGGATTAAGGGCTCCTTTTACTAAGCTGCATTAGCGGTTTTAGCAAGCGCTACAATGCCACGCGTGCTAGATGCTAACTCCTCTATTGAGCTGGTGTTAGTTTTTCCGCGTAGCGTGGGGGTTAGCGCGCGCTAATCTGCAGCATGCACTAAAAACGCTATCGCAGCTTAGTAAAAAGAGCCCTAAGTGACTTGGCAGGGTTACAAGGAGCAGTGTGGGTTTGAACCCACAACTTCAGGGTGCCGAAGCTGTAGCGTTAACCACTGCACCACTTTAGAAATCAAAATGTAGTAGAAGTGAGCCAAGTACAGGACAATGAAGTCATTGTGACATTACTGATGAGGTTGGCTCTCAGAGATTGATGGAATGAGGCATTATGATGTCACAATACCAGCTCTAGTTATCAGAGGCTGAAACTTTTCACACTATTTATTTATTCACTTGTCAATACTGTTCTCCCAGAAGAGCTCAGGATGGTTTACATGAATTTATTCAGGTACTCAAGCATTTTCCCTGTCTGTTCCAGTGGGCTCACAATCTATCTAATGTACCTGGGGCAATGGGGGGATTAAGTGACTTGCCCAGGGTTACAAGGAGCAGTATGGGTTTGAGCCCACAACCTCAGGGTGCTGAGGCTATAGCTTTAACCACACTCTTCCCCCTTTGAGGTCATTTCATAATGCTCAAACAACAAGCACACTCAACAAGGTTGCCTGTCCACTAAAAAAATAATGCCAGCTTGGAGCAGGCATTAAGGTTTTTGAAAAGAGAATTTCCCCTGACTGTATTTCTTTAAAATCTGCTGGTTTTAATTTTATTTGGAAGCAGAAGGAAGGCCATGCAAGCCCCTAAGTGCTAATAGTGAGTCAGAAAACCAAAGCAAGCCTGAAAGTGAAAGCACACATTGGCGCCTGTTTTCTGCACTTAAATATAAGCCTTTCAAGTGAAAAAAAAATTTGAAAAGCTTATATTTTAAGGCATAGAAGAACAGTGTCGATGTGCGCTTCACTTCCTGGTTTACCTGGGCATGTACGCAAGAGCTGTGCTTACTGCAAAACTCTTCTGTTCATGTGTCAGGCATTTTTCTCCATCTTAACTTCCCTATGCTCAATGCTAGCAGTAGGGTTACCAGATGTCTGGGAAAACCCGGACAGGTCCTCTTTTTAGATTACTGCTGGGCTCTCGGATGGACTTTCTAAAACCTGGCATCTGACCAGATTTTGGAAAGCCCCGACGAGCGTTAGCCGCATCTGGAGGGCCTCTGAGAATGCACAGATGACATCACACATCCGTGCATGCTCCAGGCCCTCCAGACGCATCTGGAGCTCGTCTGGAAGAAGAGAGGTGGCCTTGTGAGGGCGGGGCTTGGGGCAGAATGGGGTGGGGTGGGAGGCAGATGGGGGTGGGGTCATGTCGTTCTCAGATCATGTATCAAAATTATTGTCTTCATGTTTCTATTACCTACGCCAGCTAAAGTGCATACATGCTTACTTTTCAGAGAACAATTTTGCCCAGCTACTATATGTGTTTGTGTTATCCTGCTTAGATTATTGCAACACGCTACTAGTAGGCTTACCCGCAAAAACCCTCTCCCATCTCCAAGATGTGCAAAACGCTGCAATCCAACTCCTGAAAAACCTAGGCTTCTGCGACCAAGTCACCTCTGCACTAAGATCCATACACTTGCTGCCTGTCCGAAAACGATGCGTCTTTAAAGCCCTGGTTCTAGCTTTCAAGACATTCCACAAGATGACACCAAGCTACATTGCATCAAAACTACAAATTTATGTCCCCAACTGATCACTGAGATCCCAAGCAGAAAAATGGCTAGCCATTCCACCCAGACGATCACTCACATCTGAAACAGCCTGGAAACGCTCTTATTCCCATTTCATACCCAGATTATTGCACATCATCCCCCCATCTGTCAGATCTTTAAACAGTCTATGGAACTTCAGGAAGGCCTTGAAAACCTTCCTCTTTATAAACCCAGCTCCTTAGCTTATATCTGCATCCCTGATTGACCCTTATGGCGGTCCACCAAAAACCCACTATACGTCAATGATGCACAAATCTACAAAGCTATTTTACCTTATGTTAGGCTATGTCCATACGGAAAATGATGTAATTTAAACCACCATAGGCTATGTCTTTTCAGAAAATGCTACAATTTTAACCACCCTATGTCCACTAAGTCTATATTTCAAAATCTGTATGTTATCACTATGCTGTAAAAGCTGAGATTTAACCCTCTTATGTACACCAAAGTGTGTCCTGCTTATACTGTGAATGTACTGTTGTAACCCATTCTGGGCTTCATTGGGAGGACGGACTAAATAAATGTGTCTGGGGCTTCACAGAGAAAAATATGGTAACCCCACTAGCAGTATACATATAATTTACATAATAAAATCTCAAATAATGAGCTGTGGAGATAAAGATAATAAGTTATCAATACACAACAAGCCAAATGCTCTCCTTAAAAAAATAATATAAACAGAGTGCCACATACCCAATTGTAACGAAAGAAAAAGCCTTAGGTCTCTGGTGAGCTAAATATTTTTGGCTCTACCATAACTCAAAAGGTAAATATGAATGAGTAAAACTATGTTATAACACTGGTCCTTTACTTTGCAGTGAACGTTTCATGGGAAGATCACTTCTTCAGGATTACTGGACCTCTGTATTAGTTAAACATATACAGTAGTTCTATGCTTCTACCTTTTCCTTCACCACAACTGGGTACATGGCATGCGATGTTTATGTTATTTTTTTGTGGAGAGTATTTTGCTTGTTGTATATTGATAGTTTATTTATTTTTTCATATAATTTACATAGAAACATGATGGCAGATAAAGGCTAAATGATCCATCCAGTCTGGCCATCTGCAGTAACCATTATCTCTTCCTCTCTCTAAGAGATCCCATGTGACTATCCCATGCCTTCTTGAATTCAAACACAGTCTCCGTCTCAATCACTTCTTCCAGGAGACTGTTCCACGCATCTACCACACTTTCTGTAAAAAAGTATGTCATTAAATTACTCCTGAGCCTTTCACCTCTTAACTTCATCCTATGTCCTTTCATTCCAGAGCTTCCTTTTAAATGAAAGAGACTCGACTTATGTGCATTTACACATGTAGATATTTAAACATCTCTATCATATCTCCCCTCTCCCGCCTTTCCTCCAAAGTATACAGATTGAGATCTTTAAGTCGGTCCCCATATGCCTTATGATGAAGACCACGCACCATTTTAGTAGCCTTCCTCTGGACCGACTCCATCCTTTTTATATCTTTTTGAAGGTGTGATCTCCAGAATTATTCACAATATTCTAAATGAGGTCTCACCAGAGTCTAATACAGAGGCATCTACACCTCCTTTTTTCTACTGGCCATATCTCTCCCTATGCAACCTAGCATCCTTCTAGTTTTCATCATCACGTTTTTAATCTGTTTGGCCATCTTAAGATCATCACATACAATCACACCCAAGTCCCACTCTTCTACACTGCTGCTGAAGTAATAACAATCATTCATTTGATAATGCTGAAAAACCCATTAAGAAATGAAATGCAGTTTGTGGTGTACGCTGAAGGAAAATTATTTATTCTAATTAGACATGACAGCAGCAGAAGGAAGAATTGGTGTGGAGTGCTCAAAAGTGAGTGCTTTTATCAAATAATTGGTTTAGATTGCTTCAGTTTACATATCAATGGGGTACGTTGCTGAAAACGTGTGATTCAACGATATCTAATGGACAGAATTAGAAAAGGAAATAGTTGTCAGAGATATTGTGAAATATTTGTTTGATCTCTGTTTTAACTACAGGGTATTAGAATTCATCGAGAGAAATCACAGGCAGCAGGACTGTACCACTGTGTGAATGTTGTAGCTGAGCAAAGTGTACATATAGAGGGGTATAAAAATTGTCTCAACTCATTGTCAGCTCTTATGGTTAAAGCCAGTGGGACAGCAGTGAGAGAGTTGCACAGGGCACAGCTACTGCTTCATTCAGTCTGGCAAGGCAGGCTTGGCTTTTGAGATTGGATTTATTTCTGAGTAATCCAGCTTGTCACCTGTATCACATTTGTCACTCAACTAAGGGGGGAAGGTATCAATGTGAGCTACAATCAAGAGGTGTTATTTGACTGTTAACCTCAGTTATTAGTAACTGTCTCATGACTTAAGATGGGATCTATGCTAAAACAGGATGTTATCTATGCAGACAGCAACACCACCCAGTGACATAGTCAGGGGTATGTGTGTGTGTGTGGGGGGGGAGTGTGGACTGCCCCAGACACTGTCTTGGTAGGGGCATTGGTACATCTCCACGTCCCCCACACCACGCTTGCGCCCTCCCTCCTCCCCCAGTATGAGCAACTTTTCCAGTCTGCTACTTGCGCTGGCCTGGCTCCCTTCTGAAATCTCTTCTGGTTCATGGGGGACAGGAAATGACATCAGAGGGAAAGCCAATGCCAGCACAAGCAGCAGGCTGGAGAAGCTGCTCGCACTGGCAAAGATTTAAAAGAGGTACAGAAAGGGGAGGGTATGAGTGTGGTTTGGGGAGCGGGGGAGGGGGGAGTGGAGAGGTGCCTCCTACCCTCGCTACGCCACTGACACCACCTTAGCCCGCAAATTGCAGCTCATACAAAACACAGCAATAAGACTCATATTCAAGTTGAAAAAAATATGATTCAATCTCTACTTACCACAAACAAGTACACTGGCTACCTGTCCCAGCCTGAATAAATTTCAAAATTTCCTGCATAATGTTCCACATACTCAACAGAAGTTCTGCCGCACCACTTATTCTCTTTGGCATGGCCTTCTTTACACAGAAAGTTTGACAAACTTCAACTGAACCTCCCCTCAACAAAAAACCTCAAGTACAAACACGTATTTAACACCATGTTCACATATATTGGCACAAAAGCTTCAAACAGTCTTCCAACAACCATCAGAACTGAATTGAACTACCTAGCATTTCGAAGGAAGCTAAAGACCTACCTCTTCGACTCCATATACTCTACCAACAATTCAGACTCAGCCTGATAGCCCCATCTTGTCAGTGCCTAAACTATGAAACCTACTAGCTCAAGTCTATTAACTACCTCTCCACTTCTGAAATAATGGAACAATTCTTATCTCTCTATGGATCTATATTTTCTCCTATTTTATATGCAATGTATCAATTTCTATGCCCATAATTTCAAATTGTAAAATGTCTTTAATCTATTTAGTGCGACTCAGAAATTCCAGATTATATTAAGTAAGATAGCACATCTTAACAGTAGCCCTTGTTGATAACCATGACCTTAAATGTTTACTCTGGGGAAACAATGGTTTGCTGTGAATAGTTTTTCGTTGATGAAAGAGCTCTTAACTCTCGCATTCCTTATCAGTTTTAGCTATAGAAGAAAGAGAGATTAAATTACTCAACTGGGAAAGATGCCAATTCTTGGCCATAGAATTTTGATAGATACTTAAGTGGAACTGTTCACTGATTTAACTTCATTTTCAGGTACCCTCAGGTTCCAAAGAAAAGAGAATGTATTCTATAGTAAGGTTCCATTATTAGGCAATTACCACCTTGCTGCTGGACAATGTCAGAGCAGATAAGAACATGTCAGAAAGTTTGATTTCCATTTCCTGTAAATAAGCGCAGTCCACAAAAATGGAATTCTAATCTGTTAACTGAGCCGTGGAATCTGGTTGCAAGTGCAGAACTATCAAACTATTTAATTTCCAAAATGTTTCATTAAACAATGACTGCAACAGAGCTTCCCAAATCTCCCTGTGGTGCCAATAAAGATGCATATGGCTGATTTCCAAAGTATGCAAATTTATCTCAAGGACCAAAAATGTCACAGCAACCAAGAACTGGGGCATGGATGATGGACTTGCAAAAGATGCCAGAGGAAAGCCACCACAATTTGTCCAAAGTTATTAGAGAACTCAGCAAGGTACTTTATCAAGGACCTGACATTGGACCATGTTTCGGTATATGCAACCTATGCCAGGGGCCATAACATCTAAATATAGATAACAAAACAATTTTAAAACAAACATGAATTTACTTATATGAAGTTTAAAAAAAATTCTATCAAGATGAATACAGTACTGTATATACTCAAATATAAACTTACATTTTTCGGCCAAAAAAATGACCCAAAAATAGGGATCTCAGTTTATATTTGAGTCTTACTACTACTACTTATCATTTCTATAGCACTGCTAGACGTACGCAGCACTGTACATTAAACATATAAGAGACAATCCCTGTTTAATAGAGCTTACAATCTAAATAAATCAAACAGGACAAATAAGGGTTAAGGAATTTCTCAGAGGGAATGATAAAACAGACCCATTGCATGCCTCTCCCTTGGCCTACTTTAAGCCCTGCTGGCCCAATGGTGACTACATGATAAATAAATAGGCTTCAATAGAGATTTTTTTTAAGGTAAATATATACACAGCTGTTTTTCTTCAAAGATACCTTAGGAAAATGCCTTAAAATAGCCTTAGAACATCTCAGACTTTGGCGGTGTTGCGTGAAAATTACATTACATTACAGATTTCTATTCCGCCATTACCTTTCAGTTCAAAGCGGATTACAAAAAGAGTTATGGAAGAAGGGTTACAACGTTAGATCAGAGAAGGTTTCCAAGAGAGGGAAAAGTAGGATCTGGGGTTAGGGAGGGGATGGTAAGAGGGGGGTTAAGCTTTATTAAGGGATTTCTTGAAGAGTATAGTTTTTATTTCCTTTCTGAACATCTTGTAGTCTGGGGTTGTTGTCAATTGTTTCCCGCGTTTCAAAGTTCATGAACTTTGAAACGCGGGAGACATTGCTCTGGCCGACTGAAAGGGGGATTCCTTGATACAGCCTGGTGGCGAAACATAGTCCTTTGTTGGAATATGCACCCCCAATCCGCGTTTTTGCAATTAAATTAAGATGAATATTTATATTTTTAAGATATATTTATATACAGTATTTAAAGACTGCACTATAAAACACTTTCAAGATATTTAGACCGATGACGAGTTTGGTGTGTAAAGACTGCATGTGTTAAAACTTGATTTTCATGCAGCAACACCGCCGAGGTCTTTGAGATGTTCTAAAGCTATTTTAAGGTATTTTCCTAAGGTATCTTTGAAGAAAAACGGCCCAGTGGTGAGTCAGGGCCCGTTTTCTTTTTCAAAATATGGTAACCCTAGATCTCTGCCTGAACCTGTCTCTCTCTGCTTATAGTAAATAGTACTGCTACAAGCTACCAGGCTGGCCCCAGGAAATGCATCTCAAACTCACATAAGGAAAAATATTTCTATTAAAAGGAAAATAGATCAAATGGCACATCTGTAAGTCCTTTCATGGAAGCTGTGGTACTTATAGTTCATCTTCTGTTTAAACATTTAGAGTGAGTGTAGTTTATATAGCATTAGTCCAGTGCTGTAATTTAGTGTAATTAAATAGTAGATTCCATGCTTCAATAGGTTTATCTGTGTGATTGTTTGCAAAGAAGAAGAAAGGACATAATTATTTACTCCTTAAGACCAGCTAAAGAGGTAAAGAAGTGTTAACTTTTTTAAATAGGGCTAAGGGAGAAATTGGCTCCAGAAAAAGAAGGACGGATTGAGACATCTGGGTTTTACTTCTATTGAAAGCAATGGAAGTAAAACCCGGATGTCTCAATCCATCCTCCTTTTTCTGGAGCCATATGGTAATCCTAATCATATCAAGCACAGACTTCTAGACCTATCAAATGCAGTGGCTTCTGTGACTCTCATCCACTTTTCTGCCAAATAAAAAATGTCCATCTTGGGGATAATTGTATAATAGGATATATGTAAACCGTTCTGAGCTAGTGGGAGGACGGGATAAAAATCTAAATAAATAAATGTGTGTTGAAATTCCAAGAGGTACTTGGGCCCGGATTCTCAAACTGGCACCAATTTTCAAGGTGATGGTAGGCACCCATACTTCTGTTAAAAATGCCATCCAAATGGCGTTTTTAACCTAGATTGGGCACATAACCCCTCCCTTTCCGCCTCCAACTCTGCCCCTAGTCCCACCCCCAGCCCTCCCTCAGCAAGCCTCTCTTCTACAACCAACTCCGGCAGCGTCTGGATAGGGCCTGGATTATGCGCGGATGTGCGTGATGTCATCTGTGCTTGCTCAGAGGTCCTCTAGATGCGGCCGGGTTTTGGAAAGTCCATTTGGATCCTGGACAGCCCTCTAAAAAGAGAACATGTCTGGGTTTTCATGGACGTCTGGTAATCCTAGGTAGATCTCTTACATCTTTATCCGTAAAAATTGAAGCAATGAATTCATTCAGGCCCCAATGCTTTTTTTTTTGTTGTTCAATAATTTTTTATTGAAGTTTTCAACAACAGAGCAATACAAGAAAAGGGAAACCAAAATATCCTTTCCTCTATACATAGTCAGGGCTTCCAATCTCTCCTCATACATTTTTTGTCGCAAACCTCCTATCATGTTTGTCACCCTCCTCTGGACCGCTTCAAACCTTTTTGCATCCTTCGCCAGATATGGTCTCCAAAACTGAATACAATACTCCAAGTGGGGCCTCACCAATGACCTGTACAGGGGCATCAACACCTTCGTTCTTCTACTGGTTATGCCTCTCTTTATAAAGCCCAGCATTCTTCTGGCAGCAGCCACCACCTTGTCGTACTGTTTTTTCGCCTTTAGATCTTCGGACACTATCATCCCAAGGTCCCTCTCCCCATCCGTGCATATCAGCCTCTCCCCTCCCAGCATATATAGCTCCTTCCGATTATTAATTCCCAAATGCATTACTCTGCATTGAATTTAGTTGCCAGATTTTAGACCATTCCTCTAACTTTTGTAGATCCTTTTTCATGTTTTCCGCTCTCTCCTCGGTGTCTACTCTGTTATAAATCTTGGCATCATCTGCAAAAGGGCAAACTTTCCTTCTAACCCTTCAGCAGTGTCACTCACAAACATATTGAACGGGTTCGGCCCCAGCACCGAATCCTGAGGGACTCCATTACTCACCTTTCCTTCCTCCGAGCAACTTCCATTAACCACCACCCTCTGGCGTCTGTCCATCAACTAATTTCTAATCCAGTTCTCCACTTTGGGTCCTAACTTCAGCCCTTCACGTTTGTTCAAGAGCCTCCTATGAGGAACCGTGTCAAAGGCTTTACTGAAATCTAAGTAAATTACATCTAGCATTTGTCCTCGATCCAGTTCTCTGGTCACCCAATCAAAAAATTCAATCAGGTTAGTTTGGCACGATTTACCTTTAGTAAAGCTATGTTGCCTCGGATCCTCAGATCCATTAGATTTTAGGAAGTTCACTCTTTCAGCAACACTTACATTATTTTTCCAACAACCAAAGTGAAGATTACCGGCCTGTAGTTTCATCCCTGTGACCACTTCTGTGAATAAGGGATCACATTTGCTCTTCTCCAGTCTCCAGGAACCACTCCTGTCTCCAGAGATTTGTTGAACATGTCTTTAATAGGACCCAGCAGAACCTCTCTGAGCTCCCTCAGTATTCTGGGATGGATCCTGTCCAGTCCCATCGCTTTGTCTACCTTCAGTTTTTCAAGTTGTTCATAAACACTTTCCTCTGTGAACGGTGCAGAATCTACTCCATTTTCTAGAGTAACTTTGCCAGACAATCTCGGTCCTTCTCCAGGTTTTTCTTCTGTGAACACAGAGCAGAAATATTTGTTTAACACGTTTGTAATAAGAACAAGTTAGCTTTGCTCTGATTGGTGGTTGGGGGTCCCTGACAGGGATGTTCACCTCTTTAGCACTGCTAGCAACGCCACAGCCATATTGAAAGCCTCGGCAGAATCTCTAAATGGTGTAAGCCAATGGTCTCAAACTCAAACCGTTAACCCATTGAATTAGCAATGAAATAATCACCAGACTAGATTCAGCAGTTCCTCAAACAATCTTGCTTTATTATAATTGAAACAAAGTAGTAAATTGATTAATAGTTCTGAAGGTCTAAGGATTTCTGCTCTCTTCCGAAACAACACTTCAACCAGAGTATCCCAAGGGCTGAGAAACTTGGAGTGTATTTTCCCTACTTTCTATGGAACTGGTGATATTGTACTATAAGTTTAACAACACCAGATTAATTAGAAGCTGGCAAATTCAATGTAGGATTACCAGATTTTCCTGAAGCTTTTGCAATGAAGTTTGTATTCAGTCTATATATTTTTTTCATGTGCTTTCCTTGCTTTCAGTAATGAGCTGATTGGAGAACTATTTAGTCAGAAAAAAGGGTAGATTTTAGCAAGAAACATAAAGCTGTGTTTTTCATGTGTTGTGCTTCAGTTAATGGATGTTTTCTTCTAATTAGCAAATAGCATTGTTGTTTGTCCACAAAAATAGAACAATTTGCATGCAATATATCTATTTTGATGTGCCCTGTTTATGTGATGTCTTATTAAATGTATTTAAGCTTAATAAAGCAGAAATAAAAACCCAGAGAGCTATTTAGCAGATCGCATTAAGGATGTCCAAACTGTGCCTAACTCAGGTCTATCTGAAGCCCAAACTATGCTCAAAAGTAGACCTCCTTTACAATGCCTATAGGACCTAGTTTTACAATTGCTATGCAACTTGCTAGCTCATTGTGTAGCACACTGGTTAAACCTACAGCCTTCTACCCTAATATTGCTTGTTCGAATCCCAGTCACTCTTTCTGATAAGAACATAAGAATTGCCACTGCTGGGTCAGACCAGTGGTCCATTGTGCCCAGCAGTCCGCTCACACGGCGGCCCTCTGATCAAAGATCAATGCCCTAACTGAGACTAGCCCTACCTGAGCACATTCTGGTTCAGCAGGAGCTTGTCTAACTTTGTCTTGAATCCCTGGAGGGTGTTTTCCTCTATGACAGACTCCGGAAGAGTGTTCCAGTTTTCTAATACTCTCTGGGTGAAGTAGAACTTCCTTACGTTTGTACGGAATCTATCCCCTTTCAATTTTAGAGAGTGCCCTCTCGTTCTCCCTACCTTGGAGAGGGTGAACAACCTGTCCTTATCTACTAAGTCTATTCCCTTTAGTACCTTGAATGTTTCAATCATGTCCTCTCTCAAACTCCTCTGTTCAAGGGAGAAAAGGCCCGGTTTCTTTAATCTTTCACTGTACGGCAACTCCTACAACCCCTTAACCATCTTAGTCGCTCTTCTCTGGACCCTTTCGAGTAATACCGTGTCCTCCTTCATGTACGGCGACCAGTGCTGAATGCAGTACTCCAGGTGAGGGCGCACCATGGCCTGGTACAGCGGCATGATAACCTTCTCCAATCTTTGTCGATCATAACTTCCAAATCTCTTTCCTGGGAGATCTCTCCAAGTACCGCCCCGGACATCCTGTATTTATGCATGAGATTTTTGTTACCTACATGCATCACTTTACACTTATCCACGTTGAACCTTATCTGATGGAAGAGAAATAAATAAAATCATTAAACAGATCCAACTCCCAGTATCACAATTATAATAAAAAACACCATAAAATCGCCATTCTAATAACATCATCATAATAAAATATTATAACATTAAGGACATTGTTTGGACGTCTAACTCTCACCTAAAACCTGATTCTGTAAAGGACGTCTCAAAAATTAGACATCTAAACAGTGCTGAGCGACGCTGAGCATGATTCTACAAAGGACGCATATCTCGGATGTCCAAACTGCACCTAACATTAGGCGCACTTTGCAGGATCAGGGCCACTGTGTCTAACCTAGAGTGCTCAGCATTCATTTTTTAGGCACACAAATTTAGACCATTTAATTAATCCAGCCCTATAGTACTTATGTACTACTTTACAGGATACATAACAACTAATTATTGATGCCTATGGTGCATACATCTTTTTTAGTTATGACCCCTACTCTTTGGAATTCTCTTCCTATTTATCTTCATACAGAAAAATCATCTTCAACATTTAAATCTCAATTAAAGGCATTTTATTTTTCTCAGGCATTTTGCCCATAGATTTTTTTTTGGGTGATTTTTTTTAACATAACAAATGTCTTCACTTTAAATAAAAATATTTTAACTAATTCCTCCTTATGTTTTTTCCTTTCCCTCCCATTTTCCTTGCACTGGGTCTTTTTTTGTTTTTAATTGTAAATCATTCCTATTGTTCTTTCCTTGTGTTTTGGTGATGTCTGTTATGACATTATTCATTTGTTAATTAACTGTTTAGAGTTTAACCCTGGTTTTATATTGGCAGTATATCAAAATAAATTGAACTTGATCTTAATGAATTACCTCCAGAAAGTATACACACATACATATTTGTGCCTGCCTTGGAGCAGGTATGACTTTGTAAAAGATAATTTGTGTACAACAGGAGCTGGTTCTGGGTGCCTATTTTATAAAGGCACATAGGCACTGATATTTCAAAAAATAATATAATCAAGTTAAAAGTCAACCAATCTTTTCTTACAGGGATTATAAACTGCTTATGCATTTCTGATCTTCTAATTTTCTTATTTTTCAATTTGCATAGCAGATGACAATGTTGTAGAGATGTTTTACAGATTTTCTAATGCCGTAAAATACATTGTTTGAAGAGAATCAATCATTTGCAGTAATATCCAGAATAACACATGACTCACAATAATCTTTCTTCACACGCTTTATAATGAGCTGAGATGCAAAGGCTCAGAACATATTTAGATTCAGTCCATAAACTGAACAAACCCAAGGAAAAATGATTGTCTCTTATTTTGGCCTGGCAAATCTGTAAGCATTTTCTGCTTACCCTTTCCTATACAATGAAATGAAACCTCACATCATATGAACCCATGGTCGGATCTGTTCCTTTGTTTGTTTTTGTTTTACATTATAGAAGTTTAGAACTGAAAGATTTTAAAAAATCTGATATGACCTTGATTCATTCTTTAATTTTTAATAGAATAGATGATTATAATTCCTTGCCTACTGGTTTGAATGTTCATTCAATGTAAAAATGTAAAAAGAGAGACTTTATATACAAGTTAAACAGGAATTAAACAAATAAACTCAATATGAAATTACCAATTTCTCAATTAAAGCCCACAATATGGGAGAAGCAATTCACAATCTATCATGGGATCTGATATTTAACAAGAATATAAAGAAAATCATTAGTGTAGCATTACATCTTCTACATTATTTTAAGGACCTACATAACAGTGGGGGCACTGGAAGAAATTACTCCTTTTCCTTCTAGGAAAAACTGTAACTGAAAGGGGTCATAAAAAACATATGAATGTTAATCCAAAAGGATCAAACATTTACAAGGGTATCTAAGCTGAAATTTAGCCCCCAAAGAGAGCACGGATTGTCTCAATTGTAGGAACCCTTTCCTTCTGGTCTGAGTTAACTTTGAAATGTCTGGGAACATACTTCTAACAAAAATAAAATACGTAAAATGCTTTCTTACTAGAAATATACTGTATATGTGAAGAAAGGGATTCTCAGACTCACAGCACAGGGTATAATTTCCCAAACCTAAAAATAATTGCTCCTATTTGTTAATTACAGGATCCATGAAATATCTTCCACACAAAATAATGACATCGTCGTTCTCCAAAATATGAACTTTGGGCCTGTGTTTCAACAGTACATACAGTATCTCTCTCTCTCTCTCTTCCTGCTAATGTGCTCTTATTTGGCACAATTACTATTAGAAGTATTTGCTATTTCCTACTCCTTTATGACAAACATTTCATTGGTTACATTACATTGATGTCTTCTATCCCGCCAATACCTTTCAGTTCTAGGCGGTTTACAACAAGAAATTAGCCTGGGCATTCCCAGGGAGATTACAAGGTTGATAGCTATAGTATGCGTCGGGATCTGGGAATGGTCGATATGGTTTGGTTAGATCATTTGACAAATTTCTTGAATAATATGGTTTTCAGTTCTTTCCTTAATGTTTTATAATTGGACGTCATGGTCAGCAGATTTGAGAGGTGGTGGTCTATTTTTGCTGCTCTGATGGCTAGTAGACCATTTTTTTTTTTTTTTTTTTCTTTGCATGCCTTTGATTGGGGGGTAGGTAAAGTGTGCTTGAGTTCTCCTTGGTCTGGATGTGTTTTTCCTGATTAGGCGGTTGTTCAGATAGCTTGGTCCATTTCCATTTAGGGCTTTGAATAGGGTGCAGTAGAATTTGTGTTGTATGCGTGCTTGTACTGGGAGACAGTGTGAGTTTTGGAAAACTGAGGTAATGTGGTTGTATTTTTTCAGCGAGTATATTAGTCTTAGGGATGTATTTTGGACTGTTTGTAATTGTTTTAGCATGTTGGTGGGGCATGACAGGTAAAGTATGTTACAGTAGTCCAAGAGTCCTAGGATTAGTGTTTGTACCATGAGTTTGATTTGTTCATTGTTGAAGTATTTTCGGACTTGTCTTAAGTTGCGCATGGTTGCAAATGCCTTCTGAACCATTTTGCTGATTTGAAGTTGCATGGTGCAGCCTTTGTCTATCATTATTTCCAGCAGTTTTAGGTTGGGTTGTAAGGGATTTGTGATGGAGTTTATTTCTAGGTTTGTTATGGTTGGGGTTTTGTTTCTTTCTAGAAGTAAGAATTTGGTTTTGTCTTGGTTCAGTTTTAATTTGTAGTCTCTCATCCATTTTGACATTGTTTTCTAGTGCAATGTGCAGTTTGTTCATTGTGTTGGGGGAAGTTTGGTCGAAAGGCAGAAGGATGGTGATATTGCCTGCATAGCTGTATGACGTTATGCCTTGTTTGTCTAAGCATGTGCCAAGTGTGGCTATGTAAAGGATGAAGAGTGTTGGTGATAGTGGGGAGCCTTGGGGGACTCCGCAAGGGTTGTTCCAGGATTCTGATTATTCATTGTTTGCTTTTACTTTGTATCTTCTTGAGCAGAGGAATCCTTCAAACCAATTGTAAACTTTGCCTACAGGTGATTCCTATTGCCTCCAATGTTTATAGTAGGATGTCATGCTCTATTAGGTCAAATGCCACTGTGAGATCGAGTTGTATGAGTAGCATTTTTTTGCCTTTGCTTAGGTGTTGTTTTGTTGTGTCTAGGAGACAGACTAGTAGTGTTTCTGTATTGTAGTTGCCTCTGAAGCCTGATTGTGAGGGGTGAAGAATGCTGTGGGTTTCTAAGTATTCAGTGAGATGTTTTGCTACGTGGCCTTCCATTAGTGTGACGTATAGCGGTATTGAGGCTATTGGTCTGTAATTGGATGGCTGATCTGTTGCTCCCTTTGGGTCTTTCAGAATAGGGGTTATGATGATTTTGGTGACTTCTTGTGGAAATTGACCCTCTGTGAACATGTAACTAATCCACCGGATGAGGTGGGTGTGGAATCTAGTGCTGGCGGCTTTTAACAGGTATGGGGGACAGTGGTTGAGGTCACAGGCTGCATGATTGTATTTTTTGTAGAGTTTGTCTAGGTTGTGCCATTGTGTGTCTGGGAAATCTGACCAGTTTCTGTCTGCTGCATAGGCCTCGTTTTCTTTAGGTGGTATCGAGATTTTGTCGAGGTGGTTTGGGGTCCTGGTGAAGGTGTTTCTGGCTGTTGATATTTTGTTTCTGAAGAATTCAGCCAATTGATTGGCTGTGGGGGGAGGAGCAGTTTTGGTGGCCAGGTAGGGTTTGGTGTCTGTGAGTTCCTTTTGTAGTTTGAAAAGTTTTTTAGTGTCTTGGATTTCTATGCCTATCTGATTGGTGTAGTATGCCTTTCTTTTTTCTTTTAGCTTTTGTTTGTATTGTTTGTTCAGTGTTTTCCAGGTTGTTTGTGTGTTCTCAGTTGTTTTTTCTCCATTCTCTTTCAAGAAGTCTGCATTGTCGTTTGAGTTGCAGTAATTCGTTGTCAAACCATTTATCTGAGCGTCTGCAGATTCTAGTCTTTTTCTGCTGTTGTGTCATGTCTTCGAGGATGGATGTGCTTAGGGTGCACCAGTGGTTAATGAAATCCTATCACAATTTATTTTAAGACTGTTTTACAAGCTCGTTGAGCGTTATATATAAGTCTTCCATATTATTTATCTCCTCTTTTACACATCTTCTTAGATCTAGTAAGTTACACCTTCTTTGCCTCCCCTCATCATCTATACATAAGCTTGACATTACAGGTCATTCATCACTTACATATTTAGTTCCATATGGAATAGAGTTCCAGTTGAGATTAGAGCTGAATCTAATTATGTAAAGTTTAAGGCCGCTTTATAAATGCTGATTGCTGCCAACTAATTTAGACTTAGATATTTAGTGCCAGGTCACATCTTGGCATCGGTACTGATTGCATATGCAGGTCAGCAGCGATATCCAGAAGTTGAATGAAGCAGCAGCAACAGGAGACGACAAAGCACAAAGAACAGGCACAGTAAGCAAATAACAAGTAATACAGCATACAGGGTAAAGCACACCTGTTCTGCTAGCTTCATCTACTAGGGCTCTTGGAGTCACACTTAACACAAAACTAGACTCTCGATTACGAAGTCCCTCGGTAAAAAAAATAAAAAAGGTTCTCTAAGCTGCATATGTTACGCTCCATTTACGGTAGTTTCTTCTAGAACCATCTTCGTTCAATATTCTTGTCCACTCTCGCATCATTACACACATTTGACTACTGTAATGCTCTCTACTTAGGTATCAGGACAAAATGTTATTCATCAATTGCAATTGATTCAAAATACGGCAATAAAATTGATCACTGGCAAAAGAAAATATGAAAGGAAGTGCTGTTGCTGGATGATTTCAACCTTCCAGATGCAGATTGGAAAGTTCTGTCTGCGGAATTGGAAAGAAGTAGAGAGATTGTGGATGCCCTTTAAGGGGCTCTGCTCAGACAAACAGTGACGGAACCAACAAGAGAAAAAGCGATACTGGATCTGGTGCTCACAAATGGGGAAAATGTCTCTAAAATCCAAGTGGGTGCCCACTGTAGTGATCATCAAACAGTGAGCTTACAGACGATACGTATATCACTTATCTGATTTAAGGCTTATTTTCACTTTATAAATATATGTGGAATGTTTGGGGTTATTATTGATTACATAGGGTATTACAGTATCTAGTGTATTTAGATCACCCTCATTGAATCTTAAATTTTTTTTCCCCACTGTTTTGTGTGATTTCTCTGTATGTCATTTGTTACAGCATTTCATGAATGTAACTGGACAGTACTGGACAGTTTTGTCTAGCTCAAAAAGGACTCTTTTGTGAGTTACTTATTTCCTGCATATCTTTTTATACTTAATCAGTCTGTTCAGCAAGAGGCTAGTTTAATTTATGGCAGCGGAGAGACATCACATGGAGTATACCACACAGACACATCAATAGGTTTATCTGAATCCAAAATTTATTCTTGAGCCTGTGGTTTTTACCAGCAGGAATCCAAAATCTGCTGATTAATCCAAGTGCAAATAAAATGAAAGATGTTATAATTAAAAGCATTTTCATCAGGCCTCAACACGAGAAATACTTTAATGAGTATTTTTTTTTTAATTCTCATTAGCTAGCTTTTTGAAATTGAGCTCACAGTGTTCAGAACCTGAAACAGTTCCATACGCCTTTCTCTCCCCTAGCAACTTTTCCAGAAATATTCTATTCAAGAACTTTTGGAAAAAAATCAACTAAAAATAATAGTTGGTGTTACTGAGAAATAGATATAATAATAATAACAAAATAATTTATAATCCTTTCATACCTTTCAAGTTCAGAGCGGTATTCAAGTTTGTGAATTTTGGTTTGTCTAGTTTATCTATGATTTTACCTTTTAAGAGGCAGAGAAGAGGTGGATTCTAGAAAATTTCATGCACTATTCGCGTTTCCGGCTGTTAAGGGTTGTAGATCTAAGAAATTTTATCAGCGTCTTTTGTCCTTTCAAGCAGCTTCTTGGGACAACGATTTGAAGCATTTTCCGTAATCACATCCTCCAATACTTATCACCAATTTGGATGTGCTTTAAAAACCTAACTTTTTATTCAATCTCTTGGAAGTTAGATATAGTCTGTTTATTTTATTTATTTTGTAAATCCTTATCTTTTGTGAACCTCATAGAACTTAATGGTTTTGCGGTATAGAAATATGTTTTTATGTTTGTTATGGACAGGATCAATAGCACTATATAAAGAGACTGAGATGTAGTGAATTTGTGTTAAGACCTGGCCCTTCTTGGGGTCACCATCTAAGACTGTCCAGACTTTGTTGTTACCAGACAATGGTGGGTTGAAGTGGGAGTTCACTTTACAAATGGGGCAATGCGTAGCAGGTTCAAGTAGGGAAGTAGGGATAGAGTTTTCAAGAAAACAGTCAACCAGGCTAGGAAGTAGGAGACATAATAAATAAATTAGAGCAGTGGTTCCCAACCCTGTCCTGGAGGACCACCAGCCAGTCGAGTTTTTAGGATAGCCCTAATAAATATGCAGAGAGAGAGATTTGCATATAATGGAGGTGATGAGCATGCAAATCTGCCCCATGCATATTCATTAGGGTAATCCTGAAAACCTGATTGGTTGGTGGTCCTCCAAGACAGGGTTGGGAATCACTGAATGAAAGGATGTTTATTGGGTAGACAAGAGCACAGTTAGCACTGTCTGAATTCCAGTTGAGCAGAGCAATCACCTGCCATTCCTGCCAAATATCAAATAGATATTGGCAAATTAAGAGAGACATTGGTTGGAGGTTTAGTTATTACACCTGGCAAAATTTTATTTTTTTGGTGGGGGCATAACTTGGACATAGCTGCTTAGATACCATTGGGTATGTGGGCACCTGAGTAAAATCATTCTCTGGGCTGTGATTTACATCTGGGTCTAGCTTTAGCATAATGGCTAAGGCTCTTGTCTTTTATACAGGCTCTCCAAGTCTAAGCTACAAATATATTGGCAACTACTCCCTTAAGACTCAGCACTGGTGAGTCTATCATACTTTCCATACATGAGACCATCACAGTCAACAGTGGCAGCTGCTATACACTGAATCAACATAAGAACATAAGAATTGCCATACTGGGACAGACCGAAGGTCCATCAAGCCTAGTGTCCTGTTTCCAGCAGTGGCCAACCCATGCCACAGGTAGCTGGCAAGATCCCCAGGAGTAAAACAGATTTTACGCTGCTTATCCTAGGAATAAATGTGGATTTCCCCAAACCATCCCAATAATGGTCTATGGATTTCTCTTTTAGGAAATTACCCAAACTTTTTTTAAAACCCTGCTATGCTAACTGATTTCACCACATTCTCCAGCAACAAATTCCAGAGTTTAATTACATGTGGAGTAAATAAATATTTTCTCCGGTTTGTTTTAAATCTACTACTTAGTAGCTTCATCGTATGCCCTCTAGTCCTAGTAGTTTTAGAACTAGCAAACAAACCTTTTCCACTCCACTCAGTATTTTATAGACCTCTATCATGTCTTCCCTGAGACATCTCTTCTCCAAGCTGATGAACCCTAGCCACTTTAGCCTTTCCTCATAGGGAAGTCATTCCATACTTTCTATCATTTTCATGACCCTTCTCTTTACTTTTTCTATTTCTGCTAGATACAGTGACCAGAATTGCACACACTATTCAAGGTGCAGCTATACCGTAGAGTGATACATACACATTATAACATTTTCATCTTTGTTTTCCATTCCTTTCCTGATAATTCCTAACATTCTATTTGCTTTCTTAGCCCCCACCGTACACTGAGCTGAGGGTTTCAATGTATCCTCAAAGATGACACATAGATCCTTTTCCTGGGCAGAGACTCCTAATGTGGAACTGTGCATCACATAGCTATAGTTTGGGTTCTTCTTTCCCACAAGCATCACTTTGCACTTGCTCACATTAAACATCATCTACCATTTTGATTCCCAGTCTCACAAGGTCCTCTTGCAATTTTTCACAATCCTCTTGTGATTTAACAACTTTGAACAACTTTGTGTCATCAGCAAATTTAATTACCTCACTAGTTATCCCCATCTCTAGATCACTGATAAATATGTTAATAAGCAGCAGTCCAAGCACAGACACATGGGGAACCCCACTATTTACCTTTCCCTATTGAGAACATTGACCATTTAAATTCACTCTCTGTTTTCTCTCTTTCAATCAGTTCTTAATCCATAATAAGACATTACCTCCTATTCCATGACTTTCTCATTTCTTCAGAAGTCTTTCATGCCTTTTGAAAATCCAAATACACAATATCAAGCAGCTCACCTTTATCTACATGATTATTCACCCCTTCAAAGAAATGTAGTAGATTGGTGAGGCAAGATTTCCCTCGACTAGATCCATATTGGCTTTCTCTCATTATTCCGTGCTTATGTATATGTTCTGTGATCTTGTTCTTTATAGTAGTCTCTACCATTGTGCCTGGCACCAATGTCAGACTCACTGGTCTATAATATCCCAGATCATCTCTGGAACCCTTTTTAAAAATCAGCATCACATTGGTCAACCTCCTTTCTTCCAGTGCTATGCTGGATTTTAAACATAAATTACAAGTTACTAACAATAGCTCTGCAAGCTCATTTTTCAATTATATCAGCACTCTGGGATGTATACCATCTGGTCCAGGCAATTTGCTATTATTCAGTTTGTCAAACTGACCCATTATGTCTTCCAGTGTTATAGAGATTTGTTTGACTTTCTCTGGTTCATCAGCATTAAATACCATTTCTGGCACTGCTACTTTCCTCAGTGAAGACCGAAACAAATAATTAATTTTATCTATGATATTGCTTTGTCTTCCCTCAGAGCCCCGTTTACCTCTCAGTCATCCAGCATAAGAACATAAGAATAGCCTTACTGGGTTAGACTAATGGTCTATCTAGCCTAGTAGCCCGTCCTCACTGTGGCCAAAACCCAGAGAGTAGTAACATTCCATGCTACCGATCCAGGATAAGCAGTGGCTTCCCCTTTGTCTCTCAACAACAGACTATGGACTTTTTCACCAGAAAATTGTCCAAACCTTTCTTAAAACCAGCTACTCTATCTGCTCTTACCACAACCTCTGGCAATGCGCTCCAGAGCTTAACTATTCTCTGAGTGAAAAAATATTTCCTCCTATTAGTTTTAAAAGTATTTCCCTGTAACATCATTGAGTGTTCTCTAGTCTTTGTGATTTTTGATGGAGTGAAAAATCGATCCACTTGTACCCGTTCTACTCCACTCAGGCCTTTGCAGACTTCAATCATGTTTCTATTTTCTGTTGTATGCTGCTTTGAGATATTTTTTAAAAAGCAATTACATACAATGAAATAACATTGAAACTTGAAAATAATGAAGATGGCAAAATACTATAGCAGACTTCAGATCTGATTTACCTCTATGCTCTGCCTCAATAAATCAGTATTCTTTGTTTTCTGAATAAATTCATCTAACTCTGCCAGCAATAACTTTCCATTTTTGTTGTTTAAGCCACTGTGCACTATAGCTAGAAAATACATTTGTGCAATTTCTTAAAACATATTCAAAGTGTATAAGCGAGTCCCGAACTAATCAGCCAACAGCAATGTGGAAGCATATCCTTGATATACTATTGACTGCATTGGGGATAACTTCCTTCCCCTGGCAATTACGGCACAGTGTCTAATGCAATTGCTTTTTCATATGCCGTGAATTCCCAGCCTCTGAGATCCCTTTCCACATGTACCATAAGAAGGTCTTGTGTGAAACATGATGAAAGTATCAGTCTTTCTGATGCCACTGTAATGAATTCCAGGATATGTGATAAGAAAATGAATTTCCTTCAACGCAAACCAAACCAGTAGATATTTTGCAATTTTGTTTCTCAGTAAGGACAATCCCACTGGCATTGTTGTGCAATGCCTTACCCTGAAGTTGGACCTGCATCATCACTAGGGTTACCAGATATCGAGATTTCCTCGGACATGTTCTCCTTGTGAGACAAATATACCCCTCCCTTTTTACTAAACCGCGATAATGGTTTTTAGTGCAGGGAGCCTATGAGCATCGAGAGCAGCGCAGGGTATTCAGCACAGCTCCCTGCGCTAAGAACCATTATCGCGGTTTAGTAAAAAGGGAGGGGGTATATTTGTCTATTTTTGTATAGTTGTTACTGAGGTGATATTGCATAAAGTTATCTGCCTTGACCTCTGAAAACCTGCGGAATATAAATGATAATTAGCATTTCTCTGCGTACAGTGTGCTTTGTGTTTTTTAAAATTTTATTGTTGGTAGATCATTTTGATTTGGCCATGAAGGTAAGGGGGAGGGACGGAGGGATGGAGGGGAGTTGCTGAAAGACACCTAGTAATCCTTGCAGGCTTGACTGTTCAGGGAATTATTTTTGTAAAATCATGTTTTGTTATGTGACTGGCATTATTTAGACTTTAATTTTTATGAATGAATAGAATGAAAATGATATAAAATTGCTTCCTTGTTTTATGTGCATGCGCTGAAGGGAAGTGGGATGCTGAAGGGAAATGGGAAAGAGTGGGGAGAAGACACTGATTTATAAATTGACAATTGTACAGAATATTGTTTCTTTTTATACTTTAATATAATAAGTTCAGTATAAAACTATTTGAGGCTTGTATGGATGGGATCAGGTGGTTTGCGGGGATGGGGACCAAGCTCATGGGGACAGGGCAGGAACGGAGACAAATTTTTCCCCATGTCATTCTCTAGGCTCTGCCATGAATCGATTTCGACTACGTGCGGGCGAGCGTTGTGTCAGTCGGGTTGACGTAGCCGTCGTAGCGCAAGCGGGCACGGGGTATGGCTCTCAAAAAAAATCTTAATCATTGTACTGCTGATTTTGGCTCTTTTGACTAATGAGTTTGCCTACCAGTGGCTTAGTGGTTACTACAATGGACTGTAAACCAATAAACACAGGCTCAAATGAATGAACATTACCATTGAACAGTAAAACATATCAAATAAAAGCAAAAGCTTGAATATTAGTGGAGCTCAATTATCTCTTGAGATTCTATTTATAAACTGATTCTGAACCTATAGACCAGGCCTGCACAACTTAGAAATGATCCGGGGCCGAAACGAAGTCATAAACTGTAGCGAGGGCCGCAGGTATTGGCCACGACTTGAGGCACCCGGAAGTGCGCAAACGTTGCCATGATGACATCATGTGTATGCGTGACATCATCACAATGGCATCCACGCAATCATCATATTGACATCCATGCGTGCACAGAGGCCTTCCAGACAGGCCTTAAGACGCCAGTAGGGAGTGCCAGCACAGAAGAGGGAAGTAGAGGCATTGGCAGCGGCTGATTGCCTATAGCAGTGTTTCTCAACTACTGTACTTCAAACTACGTACCCCCAACCACAGACCTACCAAGCTCTGCCCTAAATCCACCCAAGTTGTGCCCCAGATCCTGCCCCCTTTACTAATTGTAATACAATTTTTTCCTTTCATTTTTCAAATACACACACAATGTATAAATTTACTTTTGTTCCACTCTCAACTAACCGCCTAATTTGTAATTTGAATTTCTCTTTTTTCTTTTAAATAGTTTTCTCACTCAGGTAGCACCTTGGATCCTCAATTTTGGGACTTTAATTTGATTGAGTAAATAGTAATCCTGTCATATTAAATGTTATTTCTTTTTTTTATCTATTATGTTGACTTAATCATATTCTGTACAAGAAGTTTATTCTTGATAATTTGTTTTAAAATATAAATAAATAATTTTTTTTAAAAAAAGGACAAAGAGATGGTTGGATAGACAAAACTCATTAGTCACGTCCAAGTAATGCAAGAGAACTCTGCAGACATCCAGCAGCTTTAAAGCCTTGTCTTTCTTCTTAGAACTTGTAGGTTGAAAGACTTCCTTGTTGATGTGAAATGCTGAAACAACCTTTGGCATAAAGGTAAGTACTGTATGCAAGATCACACCCATTTCCATTATCCTCAGAAATGGTTTTCTGCACAACAAAGCTTGCAATTCTGAGATTCTTCTGGCTAAGGTAATTTTAACTAGGAACATCACTTTGATTGCAAGGTTCATGAGAGAAGTTTAAGAATGAAGAAAAAATAAATCAGGAAAATCCAAGATGGTTGCCGCTGGTGAATTTTAGTGCTAAAAACCAGCTTAAAATCACCTGAGGGCTGACCAAAACCTCAAAAGATAGGATTTTAGGGGAGGCAGACTAAGGCCCTAGCTATAGAAGTAGTTAAAAACTGCTTTTGAAGACCCCCCCTTGATTTTTCCCACAGGAGAAATAATGATGTTGCTGCCTGTTTGAGCACCTCTCTGGTGTAGCTGTTCTAGGAGAAGCCCTTGTGCTTCTATCACTCAGCCATTTGGCTGGGATCGTTGGGCTGCCAGTCAACCGCCATGGACCAACCCTCAACCTGCCCAGACCTATCACAAAAAAAGGGGAGGGGGAGGGGAGATTAAAATGCAACCGACAACATGAGCGCCCCAAAGGAACGCTATTAACACCTAAACAGCCTGCACTCCAGCCTCTGACCAAGTCAAATGGGCGAGCAAGAACTGAGGGAATGGACCCTCAGCTCCACAAATTTCAGCAGGCTGGCTGAAACAGATATCCAAATGATACATCTGCCAGTTACAGATTTAAAATCTGCTTCTATCCACGCTGGCAGAGTAGACTCTTATCATAAGGGATCTCTGATTTTATGAAAAGATCGCAACTAGAGCAAAAAAACTGCAAAACTATTGTAAAATAAAGAAAGAAACTGAGCAGATCAGAAGACACCTTTCATGCTCGCCTGCAGAAAGAGAAACTGAAGAGGGCAGCAAATGCTTGAGAGAAGGAGGAGATTTCAAAAGCAATGATTGACATCTTTCTGCAGTATGCTTGCAAGAATGGACAGAGTATCCCAGGGTTCAGCACACCATTCCTATTGCACTGGCGTAATAAATTATTACATTCCAGGTATCAGATAAGTTTCATGCCACATTGTTTTCTGTGAAAACAAATTCAAATGACTCAGATTGGAAATCAGAAAAATGGATGCATGTGTCTCTGAAGGGCATGTCTCTGAGCAAGTTTTCTCATTAAAGAAACTAGATACAGTATTGTGTTTTAAACCTTTGCTGAAAGTACAGCAGGGATTGTGGGGATCCTCTTAGCAGGTTTAGTCTTCTCGCTTTTCCTCCTTTTAGCAGGTATAACATTAGGATTAGTCTAGACAATATTAATCCTCACTGCTGTAAAGGCCCCAGAAAAATCTATGAGCTGCAACAGCTCATATATCCTGTAGATAAATGGGTTTTCAAGCATGACTCTTAGCTTCTGTTTGTATGCTTCAGCATCACAGTGCTTGTATTGCATTCCACTCCTTTTCTTTCCATATTTTGAGCAAATATTTGATAGCACAAACTAAGTACAATGCAGTACACCAAGGCATTGATCTGTTAGCAGAAAAATAAATGTTTTATTGTGCATTGTGTTGACATTGTAAGTAGCATACTGTGCCATGTGATATACTGCAGTGGTCTCAAAATGAAACCCTTTGCAGGGCCACATTTTGGATTTGTAGGTATTTGGAGGGCCTCAGAAAAAATATTAAATGTCTTATTAAAGAAATGACAATTTTACATGAGGTAAAACTCTTTATAATTTTTAAATATTTCCTTTTGGCTAAGTCTTAATAATAATATTGTAATTTATAGCTAAAGAGACATGATCAATAAACTGTTTTATTTTACTTTTGTGATTATGATAAACATACCGAGGGCCTCAAAATAGTACCTGGTGGGCCGCATGTGTCCCATGGGTTGTGAGTTTGAGACCACTGATATATTGTACAGTATAATCTCGTTATAATGAACTCACTTATAACTGCGACCAGTGCTGGACGCAATACTCCAGGGGCACCATGGCCCAGTACAGTGGCATGATAACCTTCTCCGATCTGTTTGTGATCCCCTTCTGAATCATTCCTAGCATTCGGTTTGCCCTTTTCGCCGCCAGTGCACATTGCGCGGATGGCTTCTTTGACTTGTCGATTAGAACTCCCAAGTCTCTTTCCTGGGAGGTCTCTCCAAGTACAGCCCCGGACATCCTGTATTCGTGCATGAGATTTTTGTTACCGACATGCATCACTTTACACTTATCCACGTTGAACCTCATTTGCCATGTCGATGCCCATTTCTTCAGCAATCCCCCTGCATCTTCACTATTCTGAATAACTTTGTATTGTCCGCAAATTTAATCACCTCACTCATCAAACCAATGTCCAGATCGTTTATAAAGATGTCTTTATAAAATACTAGAGCTGCCATTCCCAACCCAGTACTTGGGGAAAATCTAGTCCCATCAGATTTTCAAGATATCCACAATGAATATAAATTAGAGAGATTTCCATGTAATTGAGGCAGTAACATCTGTAAGGTAGCAATCTCTGCTCTCTTCTATCCTAAGGCCTCCTTGGTCTTCAGTAAATCCAAGCATCCAAGATGGGAAGGTAGTAGAACTAGAGAACATGAATTGAGGTTGCAGGGGGCTGACTTAGAAATAACATTGAGAGATACTTTTTCATGGAGAGGATGGTAGGTACCTGGAACACCCTGCTGCTGCGAATGGTGGGAGATGAAGGTGGTCAACAATAAACACTTTCACAAAGGTATAGTGAAAGGCAAAAAACACTATAATGTGAGCTAAAAAAGCCCCCACAGGGAAGAAAAACCTCAGACAAAGCCTTCACACCACCACAGCAGTGACCAAGGTGTTCAGGCGGAGAACCTCATCGGCATAAAAACCTCCCGTGGAGACAACCGTGGCTCTATATTGTGTTGTAAATAAATAAGTTAATAAATGGTGAAGTTAATGGCTAAATGGTCACACTCTAAAAATTCTGATGACTCAAAAAGTCACCTAAAGTGACTTAAAACCTATCTTTTGTTGGTAAGCTCGGTCGGAACACCAACGATGGCCAGCGTTTCACATAGTCCTGCCTCAGGGTGTAACCTCTGATCATGAGCTAAAAAAGAAATAAATCAATAAAGAAAAGTTATGGATTTCCTAAACCTCACCTCCAAGTGTATAATAAACACAGAAAACTAACATACCTTTCAAAAACGAACATGTTGAATTGTGTCTTAGTGCAGTGTTCTTCAACCTTTTTACACCTGTGGACCTGCGGAAATAAAATAATTATTTTGTGGACCGGCAAACTACTAAGACTGAAATTTTAAAAGACCATTTCCACCCCATCTCCGTGAGCTCGGTCCCCGCAAACCATCTGATCCCATCCGCACAAGCCTCAGTTATGATTTTATATTGAACATATTTTATTAAAGTATAAAAAGAAACAATATTCTGTACAATTGTCATTTTATAAATACAAATATACAGAGCAATGACAAACAAAACCCCTGTCTCCCCTCCCCTTCACATATATCCCCTTTACTATCAAGAAAACTGAATAATCCAAATTATTACAGAATGCTACACAGAAATATCATGCTAACAGAATACTGCAGTCACACATACTAGGGCAACTGCCCCCTGGTCAGAGAGAGCCCTAAGCCAGCTGGAAGCTAAAGAAGCACTGCCTGGGCTTTGCAGTCCCCAGTTATGTCTGTAGCAGGATATATATTTCAAATCTGATATATTCTAATGACAAAATAGAAATACAATTATTTTTTTACCTTTATTGTCTGCCCATTTTGTTCATGTTTATCCCAGTTTCTGCTTTCTTTTCTATCTTTTCTTAATTTTCTTTCCAAGGTCTTCAGTCTATCTGTCCCTTCCTGTCTTCTACCTATTACTCCAATATCTAGAACCTCCTTTTTCTTGTTACTGCATCCAACCCGTACCCAGCATTCCCCACCTACTCAGTCAAGTCTGCTTTTTTCCTTCACCCTACAACCTCCATGTCCAGCATCTTCCTGTGTTCTGTTTTTCTTCCCGTTGCTGAGCCAGCCAGCCAACCTACCATCTTCCCCATCCCATTCCAGTACCTTCCCTCTTTTCCCCTTCTTAATCCAGCAGATACCTTCCATCACCCTACTTCTTCCATTTCTTATTCAGCATCTTCTCCTTGTCTCTCTATTCCTCCTTCACCATGTCCAGCATATCCCCTCTGTCTCCCTACTCCCTCTACCCATGGTAAACATCTTATTTCTGTCTTCATACTCCACCCTCGTTCAGCATTTTCCATGTCTCTCTGCTCCCTGCAAGGTCCAGCATCTCTCTTTGTGTCCCTATTCTTCCAACTCCCACCTAGTTCCAATAACTATCCTCCCCCAAGGGGATCTACCATCTCCCTTCTGTCTCACCCCCCCCCCCCCGGTCTACTATCCCCTTCCCACAACGTGTATATCACATTTTTCCTTCTCCTCATAATCCAGCATCTCTTATTCCCTCCCTTGGCTTCTGGCCCCGATCCACTCTTCGAGCACTTGATTGCTATCAGCCCTGCCTTCGACCATGGTCCTGCTAAACTGGGCAGGAGATTCCGTGCCCTGGCATTTCTTCCTCTCTCCCTCTCTCTCCTCCATGCCCTTGTATCACTAGAGCATATTCAATTCCTGTAGCACTAAACTCTGAAACCAATTGAACATGAAGTTACTCTAATGCTGCGTCCTCATCCATCAGGTTTCCAGGTACTATCAAGGAGTAGTGGAATGACCTGGTAGGTACGCAAGCTCTTTATCTGCTGCTGGCAAGGATCTGGCTGTATTTGTCAGAGGGGGATCTGCCTAAAGTTCAACCCTTTTCTTTGATCTGCACATATGTAATGAGCCATTGCATTAACAAAAAAAAGTGAGGGCACAGATTAAAGCTCCCCGAGGGTTAAAAACAAATCCGAGAAGCTGAAAAGAAGATCAGTGAAACAAATGGTTGTTTATGCATCTGCACTGGTAGCAAAGAATATGGCCCTCCCAAAGTCAAGTCATAAAGAGTTTTTCAAAGGGTCTCCTTCTGCCGCTCTGCTGCTGTTTTCTCTCTAGCATGAACCTTTTTGTTGCGATATCAGCTGTTAAATTACAGTTCAGAATCTTGTCTTGCTGGGCACAGCGGGTCCACGACACGGCAGCCATTCTCATAAGCTGCTGGTGGCTGCCCCAAAGTTTTCTCTCTGCCGCAACTTCTGGTTTACAACAGGGTGGATTGCCACAAAGGGAAAGCTTCAGGGCAGCCGCCGGCAGCGTGTGAGAATGGTTGCTGTGTCGGGACCCCGCTGAAAAGTAACAGATCAGGAAGCGAGGGAGATAGAGAGAAAGGGAAAAGAAATTCAGACTGCAGGGCCCAGGCCAGCTGCCCTGTTTGCTTCCCCCTAATGCCGGCTCTGGGACCCCCTTAACAATTTCAGGCCCTACCCTTTAATCCGGCCCTGGCAGCAATAACAAATAACAAACCTACCCTACCTTCAATTGTGGTCACGCTACGGGACCTTTCCTTTTGTCTGCATTGCTATTCGCTATAAGCTCTTCTGGTCTCAATCCTGCCCCTCAAAAACAGGAAGTCACTTCAGAGGGGGGATCAAGATCGGCAAAGCCTATAGCGATGCAGGCAAGAGGAAAAGTCCTGGGGCTATTGTCTTTCTTTTTGCCCTTTAATCTGTCCCTTCCAACACCACTTCTGCTATACACCCGGCCTCGTCGGTCTTGCCAGCCCTGCGCGGACCGGCAGGAATTTTCTGCGAACTGGCACCGGTCTGCAGACTGGCAGTTGAAGAACACTGTCTTGGTCCACAAAAGATGGTGACTGAGAAGCTAGTGACAGAATTCAAAAGTATGTGGGATACAATCCAAAATACAGCCTTAAGACTCGTCTATTCATTGAAAAAACACGACCACATCACTGAGGCCTTCATCAACTCACACTGGCTCCCAATCCAAGAAAGAATCCAATTCAAATTCTACTGCATATTATTTAAAACCCTACACGGAGACAGCCCATCATACCTGAACAATCGCCTCATCCAAGCAACCAACACCAGACACAGAAAAACGCACTCCCCATTCATACCCCCCCCATCCAAAGAAGTAAAAAGAACAAAACAACATGACGGCCTCCTAGCCACACAAGCTGCAAGACTGGACAAACAGATTTCCAACCTTCTGATGACAACCCCAGACTATAAGACGTTCAGAAAAGAAATAAAAACCACACTTTTCAAGAAATTCCTAAAACAGCAATAACAACACGACCTCAAAAAGCCCTTAAGATCTACATCTAACCTATCTAGCTATTCATTATAATTCATGTAATTATGTAATTCTGTAATTATGTAACTCTGTAATTCTATAATTCTCTAACTCTGTAATTCTGTAATTCTGTAATTCATTGTAATCCTGTCCTTAAACTAACCTTTTGTAATCCGCCTTGAACCGCAAGGTAATGGCGGAATAGAAATCCCGAATGTAATGTAATGTAATGTAATAAACACAAATGAATCTTGCATGGAAAGAATGGAAACTTAGCAGTGCTTAAAGATGGCAACCAGTAATTGGAAAGCAAAGCCAGTGCCGGGCAGCCTTCTGCAATCTGCTCCCTGACCACGGTTGGTTGGATTTGGATGGGCTGGAGAGGCTATTCTTATGTTCTTAAGTATGCATATGTAGTACCACATCATACCTTATGCTATGAGTTTATCTTGTTGGACATACTGGATGGACTGTACAAGTCTTTATCTGCCATTCTCTACTATGTTACGATGTCACCTCGTGATTGAGTCCTGATCCTTCTGAAGGAGATTTTCAAAGATAGAAAACCTTCTTTAGACACAACGGTGCATCTTCAAACCTGCTGGTGCACCTTCTTTAAACCACCTTCTTATGAGTTCATTAGCTCTGTCCAGCAGCATCAGACGGTCCTCAGGATGCAGAAGAAGGGACTCGGAGCACAAGGGCTCATGAGTATTGTTCATATCTTGCTTTCTAAAAACACTTCCCAACTGGGGGAGTGTCTAAGCACTAGTAATCTCTCAATCTCTTTTACCCTATTACTGCATAGGCCCGGATTCTCTAAACAGCGCTGATATTGTTGGCCGCCTAAAAGGCAGCCGCCAATCGCTCATCAATCACGTGATGGCGCTGTTTAGAGAATTGTACCTTTGGGAAAGATAGGCACCAGAAATGCAGGCCAGGGTTTTACAGGCCTACATTTCTGGTGCCTATCTTTGCTGTGAATTGCGCCTACATAGGCACTTTACAGTGCCTAATGCCACTTCTGGTGTTATCCATGCTCATAGAGGTGCTGGTAGGCACCTCTGGAGGCGTGATTATGGTGCTTTTTATGTAGGCGCTGGTGGCACTTTACATTTAATTTGCTTGCCATTTCAAAAGGTGTTTCCTAATTAACTTAGGTGCTTGTAGGACGCCGTTTATTGAATTTCTTTCATAAAGACCTTATGGCCCATCAAGGCTGCCAATCCATTCCATTGCCAATTCTCCTTCACCAGTCACTTTCTTATTCATTCCTGCTTCCACTGTGCTGCCGTTTGCTGCTGATGGCCCTAATGGCGAGTCTGCTGATGTGAAGCGATGCTGTTCTGATGTCGTTGGGATGGCCTGTTTCCATATCTCAGTTGCATATAGATTGAAATCAAATTGGAGGAGCTACATTAAGTGGACAGTGACTCTGGAACATAGTTAAAATGCAGGAGTATTTTATTTATTTTTTTAGCTACTAAGTTATTTTTACCTTGGTTAAAATTCTCTATAACAGAAGGCAGGAGTATTCTTTTTTAATTTCATTCATTAACTTATCTTTGATTACATTTCTTTTACTCCTAGATCCATTGTTTACTGTTTTTCCTATAAAATAACCACATTATTTATTTTTCTTGATCACTTATACAAATGTTGTTGTTCCTTAGGCATTTATATTTTTGATTGTCCTTACTTTTCTTTTCCTTTTTTTATTGTTCTTTGATACTATTTAAATTATGTATATACAGTTTTTCTTCATTTTCTTCTTAGGCACCTTAGCTTAGACTGTGCTCCTAATATGGGACAGATAGACTTAACCTATGTCTTTGATATTATAAATTTAAATGTTTAAATTAATTTTTTATGTCACATTTTCTTTTTTGATGTGTCCAATTTATGTAACAACCTAGAACCGAAAGGCATTTGCGTGGTATACAAATAAAAACGAATGTTATGTTATCTACTATTCTTTCCTCTCCCTTGAAGATCCTATGTACTTGTCCCAAACTGTCTTGAATTTGAGTACAGTCTTTGGTCTCTACCACCTTCACTGACAGGCCATTCCACAAATTAACCAAACTTTCTGGAACAAAGTATTTCCTTAGACTCCTTCTGAATCTGTTTTGTGTCATCTTAATCCTATGGCCCCTCATTCCAGAGCTTCCTTTCAATTGAAAGACACTCGCCTCCTGTGCATTTGACTTATTCTTGCTGTACAGAGGTATTTAAATGGTTCTGTTATATGTTCCCTCCCTTGTCTTTCTTCTAAAGTCAGGACTCTGATGCCTTTAACTGTGGCACATTTAAAGGGACCACACAAAAACATTCCAAGTAAAGAAGGATTACAGATAGGCGGTTGTTTTATACCTTTTATGCAGCTTATTTTATACCTTAGCAACCATGGACCTCTGAGGAAGGAGTGTTTTCTGAAACACGGACCGTGTCAGGTCCTTTGGTTTGTTATAAGGCGGTATTTTTAACTGCAAAAATGAAATATTTGGTATGATAAACATTGCCTGCATCTCGTACATAGTTGCCTGCAGTTTGCTTTTTTGTTTTTACATTTAAGGGGACCACCTACCTATAATTGAAAAGAAACAGATAAATACATTTATTTATTTGATTTTTTTTTTAGCCTGTCCTCCCAAAGGGGCTCAGAACGGGTTTCAAATCAGGTACTCAAGCATTTTGCCTAGTTGCCTGGTGGGCTTATGGTCTGTTTGTTGTACCTGGGATGGTGGGGGTTGGGTGGCTTGCCTGGGGTCAAGGGGAATGGTGTGGGGTTTGAGCCCAGAGCTTCAGGGTTCTGAGGCTGTAGCTCTGACTGCTATGCCACATTCTCCTCCTCCCACTGCACTCTCCTCCTAGATGTATGGGATTGCTACATTAAATACAAACTGCCCGATATTCAGACTGCGGGAGATAGCCAGCTGTCTCCTGTGGCCTGTGGTGAAACCAGAAATTCAGTGCCAGCGCCATAACTTCTGACTAGCATTGAATTTCCGGGGGTTTGGGTTTGTTTGTTTTTTGGGGGAGGGCTGGCTGAAACATAGGCAGTATTCATTGGCTGGTCAGCTAAGTCTTAACAGCCAAAGATAGACCAGCATTTTAGGCGGATTTATTTGATCACTGAAGGTAGCCGGCGAGCCAATGAAAATTGGCTGTGACCAGTTATGTCCCGGGACATGTCCGGTCACTGGGCTATCTGCCAAATGGGGCATTTAGCAGCAGATAGGTGGCGATCTCCTGTTGAATGTCGGCAGATAGCTGGCTTTGTGCTATTTAGCTGACGGGAGCTGTTCCCCACCGGCTATACAGTATAGCACTGAATATTGGGCCCAAAGCTCTCAACATGTATGATAACTGTACAAGTGAGGAGTGGCCTAGTGGGAAAGCTGCTGCCTCTGCCCCAGAGGTTGTGGGATCAAATCCTAGGGGGATTGAGGGATACAGATAAGGGTAGATAAGAGTATGGAAAGAGTATAGATGAAAACAAGGGGGCTATAGGGCTAAATCAAGATAACATGACAGGTCATGGACCTGATGAGCCGCCGCGGGTGCGGACTGCTGGGCGCGATGGACCTCTGGTCTGACCCAGCGGAGGCAAATTCTTATGTTCTTATGCTGCACCTTGTGACCCTGGGCAAGTCACTTAACCCTCTATTGCCCACTGCTTTGAATGTATAACCACTAAAAGGTGGCATTCTTAGGCACTATTAACTCATGTTTGAGTCCTAGCAACCTGAGTAACATCATCAAGTTTTCATGGTAGAATACAGAAGTAGATTGCCAGGCCTTTCTTCTGGTATACAAGGTGGTATACAAGTCCCATTTCCCTTTCCCTTCAAAGGCCTCAAAAACAAAACTCATGATTTATTCTGTCTGGCCAAGGAACACAAACTATAGGCCAGTAAAAAAAAAACAAGTCATGTCGTTTAAGAACTTTAGAATAGAAAACCTGGAGGTTTGCAGAGTGACAAAGGCTACTTCGTTAGCCTTTTTCTGCAAATGCCCTGTTGATCTACAGAGGTCATCAGCGTAGCATCAGAACATCAATTTCTGTGACAGGCCATTAAAACGTGAAGCGTAACTATGGACTTGGAACCTAGTGATTTGAACAGAACTGTTCATGGGAGGCAGGAGCTCCCTGTGCCTGAAGCTACCAGCCCTATTCAAATGAAAATTGTAGAATACATTAGTGATATGGATTATTAAGCATGTTGCAGAGGACATCAGCAATCAGCATTCCAGAGCACAGTGCTCAAAGAAATGAATGGTAAATCAGCAAAGTTTCTTTTTCCAATTTATTTATTCTGATTTAATAATTCCTCCCGTAGTATTATATCCGAACACATCTATTAAAAATAAAGACACAAAAGACAATAAGGAGAACAAAAATTTATAATTAAGTGCTCTTACAGTCCACAATCATGCGATCCAGTCCTCAATTTAAAAAAAAACAAAACAAAACTATTACCAATAAAATTTTAGGAGGCTCACTGTGCAGAAACAGACAAAATACGATCCTCACGACTTTTTCATCATTTTTCTGTTGGCTTCCAGGGTTACGGCCTTGATTAGACTAAATCATGTGATGTATTCTCATTATTGACTTTAAAAAAGTGATCTGCCAAATGACAAATGTATGACTTTACATCTTTATCTTGATTATTTAATTTTTAGATCAATTGATCATTAGACAAATTAACTTTAGATGAATTGTCTCTTTAGTCAGCTTGTATTTTAAATAAATTTTTTCCTTAGACCAACAGTCATTATACCAAACCCACATTTCCATGGCTAAAACATTCTTTTACTCATGACGAATGAGTTTGAAAACTGCCCTCATAAAGCCTAACTCTTAAAGCTGTGGGGTTTTTTTTTTTCTTCTCTGCCCTATCTAGAATTTCTTGTTGTGAGTCTGATTAATTAAATCAGTCATTGAATTTGAGAAAGATGAATGAAAGGATTTTATTCGATTCACTTAACAAGCAGATGATCTGTGTATTCTTGCTCTGAGAATCATGTTGATAAGATCATCACTTAACACATTTCGACTGCTGTACTAACAATGAAGCATAAGAGAGAAAAATGGATGAGGAATCCAAGCATGGCCTTTAAAGTCTTATTCCATTTTTTATAATGCAGAAACAACAGGCTGTTTTAATTTTACTTTTATTTGTATTTTAGGATACAGAAAATTTGTTTCAAGTGTTTGCGGCATTCCTGTAAAGCGAAGCTCATCCCTGAAAAATATATCACCCAAGCTGTGGGAAAAGTGGCCTGAGCAGACCCTTAACACAGGTCCTTCCTAAGCGCTAAGGCCACATACATTAAATTAATGGCCATGTGCTAATTTTGCCATTAGCGCATGACCATTATAAAAACATCAATATTGGCAGTATTTAGACAATGTTTTATATCCAGCCCTAATATGTCATAACTTCACAACTAGTAGGCTATGGATAAATCATTTCATTTAAATATATCTCAAGAAAGCCTCAGCCCCACCACTCCACCGCTGTATAATCTTGCAACCGCGGGAAGCATTATGTGGTGCCTCATCATTGGCCGTCCCCTTTAATATACTGAAATTAATTATATCATTGTGATATAATTGTGATATAATGATATATGTATCATGTATGTGATTCTTAATAATTTATGATTTTCAATAAATAGATACTTCCAAAATATCAAAACGTGTAATGCTTAGTACTTAGCTTTAAAACTCGCTTGAACTTTACTGTATGGTCAGCCAAGCCTGGGAATAAGACCTGACATGTTTCGCTCAAAGAGCTGTATCAAGGGTCGCCCTTACCAAGGCTGCCGTTGTCATCCGACTCCACTAACAATATGTGAACCCTTACTGTCACCTATTTTGTAAAAAACATACCATGTGAGCCTTTACCATCACCTATTTTGTAGGTGGAAAGGGCCCCCATGCTGTCCCACAGTAATCAATTATTGCGAGGTGCTAACAAATTAGCGCTGTCATGTCCACTCTCCAACCCATAATACGCCCCCTTCGGGGAAAATACAAAATATTTTTTAATGTGCAGGCTATGCATGTAAAAAGGAACATTTTACTGGGGGATGTCAGCGCACGTCCTATGGTATGCCTTTTTGACATGCGGTACATGCTTCCTGGCGCTTACCATAGTTTAGTAAAATGACCCTTAAGGAAGCAATTTTATAAAATGGAGGCCTCCTTTTAGGCACTCTGATGCCATATAGTGAGAGTCCATCTGGGCATCCAAATTCTGTTAATGAATACTTTAATAATGCAACATAGAGGAGATAGGGGGCTAGTCCCCACTAGGAACACGATAGGGTGAACACAGTAGAGATACCCACAATTGCTGAGGATATCATCAATTGCTGAGGATATCATCATTGCTGAGGATAACTAGAATTATCAGGATGTATGTAAATCTAAGATGAATACAGAATATAATAAAGGTATTAATTGTGCAAATAAGTAGGATTTAGTATGAATATACCATATATACTCGAATATACAGTTCGAGACCCCCATTCCCCCCCAAAGAAGGAAAAATGGTTGACTCAAATATAAGTCGGGCGGCTTAATATTCAAATGTCCTGCCCTGTCAGGCCCTACACACAGCCCCCTTCCCTCCCTCCCAGGCTCTCCACCCTGTCCCGCCTCCCTGCCCTGTCCATCATACCTTCTGTGCTGCAGGAATCCCTGGTGGTCCAGAGGTGTAGCAGGCAAGAGCGAGAATTCACGGGAGCCATTCAGGAAACTGTTTAGCTTAAAAGTCAAACAAACACATTGTAGGTAATGCAAATGTAATTGGTATGCTTTATGGTTTATTGAATTTGATATACCGTTTTTACAGTAAGTCAGATTAAGAGGTAATGTTTTCAGATGAATGTGTTTTGTTTAGCATGGCTCTCAAATGGTGGTCTCAGAAGAGGATATACGCAACATACCAGAAGCTGACAGACTATACCTAGGAAATGAAGACAGGAAACTGACTGGGTTGACGGTCAGTCTAGAAGAGGTATGCAGGCAGATTGACAGGCTTAAAAATGATAAATCCCCTGGACTGGATGGCATCCATCCTAGAGTAATCAAGGAACTGAAAAGGGGTTATAGCTGAACTGCTTCAACTAATAACCAATCTGTCGATCAAATTGGAAAGGATTCCTGAAGACTGGAATGTGGCGAATGTTATGCCAATCTTCAAGAAAGTTGTCCACGCAATGCACGGTGGCGGAAAAAAGGGCAAACAGAATGCTAGGAATGATTAAGAAGGGGATCACAAACAGATCGGAGAAGGTTATCATGCCGCTATATTAGGCCATGGTACGCCACCACCAGGAATACTGCGTCAAGCACTGGTCGCCGTACATGAAAAAGGACATAGTACTACTCAAAAGGGTCCAGAGAAGAGCGACTAAAATGGTTAAGGGGCTAGAGGAGTTGCCATACAGTGAGAGATTAGGGAAACTGGGCTTCTTCTCCCTTGAAAAGAGCAGACTGAGAGGGGACATGATCAAAATATTCAAGATATTTCAAAATATCAAGATATATCAAAATATTTCAAGGGGATAGACTTAGTAGATAAAGACAGGTTGTTTACCCTCTCCAAGGTAGAGAGAACGAGAGGGCACTATCTAAAGTTAAAAGGAGATAAATTCCGTACAAACGTAAGGAAGTTCTTTTTCACCCAGAGAGTGGTAGAAAACTGGAACGCTCTTCTGGAGTCTGTTATAGGGGGAAATACCCTCCAGGGATTCAAGACAAAGTTAGACAAGTTCCTGCTGAACCGGAATGTACTCAGGTAGGGCTAGTCTCGGTTAGGCTGCTGGTCTTTTACCTAAGGGCCACCACAGGACGGCTAACAGTGCCAGACGGAGACCTATCTTTTTTCCAAGTATCTGATTAATTAACTCATTTTGTACTATGCATATTGTTAATAGTCTTTTGTAAACCACGTTGAATTTGTGGTTACGCAGTTAATAAGCACAATGTAATGTAATGTTTTCTGGTTCCAGGACAGTCTTGTTCAAGGATATCAGAACAAGGTTTGCGTTTGCATCCCAATCAGTTGTATGCATGTCAATTCATAGACTAATGTGTATTAAATTAATTTGGCATTTATTTATTTAAAAAAAGTTATATCCCACCACATCCACAGATCTAAGCAGGTTACATAAAAGCACGTATATTAAAATAGTGACAAACAAACAATAAAAAAGAAGGAAAATCATTGTGCAATTTACTTTCTCCTGTCATAAACTCAATTCCTGTAACAAAAATACAATAAAATAATAAAGAAAAGCCCAACAGCTAGTCACTAATACATGCTACTTCGTGAGAGTCCACTAATGCAGTTAATATATAATAGCTAGGTTCTATTGCATAAAATGGGATCTGCAGCAAAAACAAATACTAAGATGTTAGTGTACATTAGACTAAAACCAAATGCATGCTAATGAATACATACATAATAACATAGTAGATGACGACAGATAAAGACCCGAATGGTCCATCCAGTCTGCCCAACCTGATTCAATCTAAAAATTTGTTGGTTTTTTTTAGCTATTTCTGGGCAAGAATCCAAAGCTCTGCCATCCCTAGTTCCTGCCTAGGGAGTTCCAGGTAAGGGTACCCCCCTGACACAGGTATTCAAGGAGTTTGGAGCAGGACCAGAAAGCCCCTGCAGTTAAAAGGGATGCAAAGTTTACTTCTCAAGTGAACTTTGCTTCCATTTTAATGCACTTTTTCTTTGTTACTTCTGCTTCACTGCAGAGTTTTCAATGTGTTTTATATTTCATTAGTTTATTACATTGTAAATAAAGTAAAAAAAAAAAAAAAATTAATGCAGACGTAATAAAAATGCATTAAACATCTAACACTAATTTTTAATGCAGTCCTATTATATTGGCCTGATTAAGCTTAGAGCATTTAGCTATCACAAAGGTGTTGCAAAGAGAATTTACAGCCTCATAATTTATTACAGAGCATGCTTTATTTAGTGGGAAATAATAAAAACAGCAGGCACAATAAACAAACTTCCTTTTAAACTAAATTAAGGATTTTTTTTTTCTTTTGCAGAGCTCTAATAATGGAGAAAATCCTTGCTTGTTAAGGTCCACATCAATTAGTAAACACATAGAGAACCTGAAGACTGTGCCAGGGAATTAGGCATTATGACGGATCTATTGAACATTTTTTTTCCTGAGCTGTGCTTGCAATTCATAATGCATGCATTATTTATTTTTTTTTATCATTAAATACATTCTCCTTAAAACTTGAACAGAATGCCTCATTGACTGGCATTCTGAAAAATAATACAATACAAGGTCAAATATTTTATTTTATTATATTAATGGTATATTATTAGTTAGTTAAAGAGGCAGCAATCAAACCCTTCAAAGATATTATAAGAATAATTACAAGATACTATATACAGTAACAGAAAAAAAAATGAAATGACACGGTTATCTCGGTTTTGCTAAATGACCTAATGGCCCATGCTGGTGTGTGCATTTGCTAATTAGCGCAGCCAGTCACAGGAAATCATACGCAAGGACATGGATGCTCTTAACAGGGGACATTTAAGGGGGAGGAATAGAAAGGTAGAAAAGTACAAGCAAATATAAATGAGCTAATTTTCATGAGACACTGATGGGGATTTAAAAAAAAATTCAGGCTCTCTGAAAAGGTCAAGAACAAGAAAGCATAAAAACAAAAACCAGAAATGCTTTGACATCTCCACCTGGCAATAGGCATCACTAAAGCAAAAGTGTAACTCCAAGCTGTCTGTGACTTTCAGTCCATAGTGCATGTCATTTTCCTTGTGCTTCACAATACAATCTGTTTTTCAGACTATCTTGTTAATTTTAGAAGTGCTATTTGGATTTTAAATGTGCATAAACTGATATTTAGGGGAAAATTTACCAACCCCCCTTAAAAAGCTGCGTGGCAGAAGCCCCAAAGCCTTTCAAATATTTATGGGCTTCGGGGCAGTTATCGCAGTGGCAGCCGCTAATGCGGTTTTATAAAAGAGGAGGAAAGAGCACTACTGCATTAGCACATGCTAAGCACGTTACCACATGCTAATGTTTAGTGCATGCTAAATGCTAAAGGTGCACAGAGGAATATAATGGGTGTCTTTAGCATTTAGCGCACACTAGCATGGAAGCATCCTTTGATGAATTCCTCCTTAGTGATTCATATTTCATAAACATCTAAATCCTGATTTTACAAAACCAGGATATACACATCTAAAACTGAAAAACATGAATCTGGCAAAGAGGCATGATCTAGGCCAGTGGTCTCAAACTTGCGGCCCGGGGGCCACATGCGGCCCTCCAAGTACTATTTTGAGGCCCTCGGTATGTTTATCATAATCACAAAAATAAAACAGTTTCTTTATCATATGTCTCTCTAGCTATAAATTGCAATATTATTATTAAGACTTAGCAAAAGGAAAGATTTATAAACTATAAAGAGTTTTACCTCATGCAAAATTGTCATTTCTTTAATAAGACATTAACTATTTTTTTCTGAGGCCCTCCAAGTACCTACAAATCCAAAATGTGGCCCTGCAAAGGATTTGAGTTTGAGACCACTGATCGAGGCGTAAGAACATAAGAGTAATTATAATAGGTCAGAACAGCTGGGAAACTTTGTCAGTCTTATGTTTTCAAGTTGGTAGAGATTTGGAATGGACTTCCAAGTGTTATTAGAATGATAGACCAATAGACCAATTGCAATTATTTCGGAAAACCTTAAAACTCTGCTATTCTCACAATATCTAATTGGCTTACCTGCAGAACCTACTATTTATTTATTTATTTAGGCAAAACAATGAAACATCGTTAACTCTAATCATCTGATATTATCCTTTCCATCTCTGAAAGGAGTAAAATATATAACATTCATTGTAACTCATTTAACTATGGAATCTTCTGCCCACAGAGATTCAAAATAATACCATGAGGGGCATTTTCAAAACAATTTGGATGTATGGTGCTAGACATCCAAAGAAAATGCTTATTTTCAAAAGGCAAACCACCATACATCTAGAAATAATTTTTTAAAAAATCCTCTATCTGGACGCCCAGGCCATTGGGACAGACAGGAACCAGACAAGAACTCGAACCAGAAGGCAAGCAGGGTTAGAACCAGGATTTATTACAAGAACTGGAACTAGATGGAAGTTGCTTCCAGAACTTAGTCAAAAACTGGAGCCAAAATATGGATTACCACCTTAGATCAAAAGGATCACCATCTCACATTGGTAGCTTGCATGAAATGGGTGAATTATCTCAGTCCAAATGCATTATGATTACATGCCGGCATTGTAATTTGGTAATCGCAGCATGGGCATGAAAACTAAATTGCACATCCGTAGGTGGTCTCTCTGGTCCATGGTTGAGGTAATTTGCAAGGCTATGTGTGGAGGATTGGAATATATACAACCGGGAGTAGGGGCAAGGAAGGAGAAGAAGCTTGCAAAGTATGCATTTGCTGTACCTATTCTGTATACTTTACATGAAGAACCATAATACTAAGTGCTGGAAAGGAGCCCTAAGTTCACTTTGGAAATGCAAACCTGTGAAGATATTTGCCCTTGTATACTTGGTTTCCCATTTTCTTTGCTAAGCGAGTGCTTTTGCAAGGTGCTTCAAACCTCATACAAGCTGAAGATTTATTCTTCACAATTAGGCTCATCTTTTTCGTGACATCCCTCCTGTAGGGCTGAGCAACAGAGGCTTGCCAATTTAATTGATCATCAGAATGTCCCTTAGGAAAAATCAATGACTTTAACTTAGCAAAAAATGTCAGTGGTGGAAGAGACAATCATTAGAAAGAACTGAGTGAGCCATTAATCTTGATCAGTGAAGTGATATAGCCTGGGGGAACTTAAGGGTCATCTAATAACTTTACTTAAAGTCCCTCATATCTAATGTTGAAGTCAGCTGCAGGACAGTGTGGATTCAGATTTTGTTAGATATTAATGGGCTGATATTCACCTTTAGCAATTAAACAATGTACTTGAAAATTCAGATGCCACAACGGAATTAAATCCAAATATCCAACACTGGTATCTGGTGAGTCCAGGTACAAAAAAAAAATATTTAGGGGGGTCGATATTCAGCATGATCTAATGGGCCAGAAATGGCTCCTGGCTGGTTAAATCACCTGTTTGGGGTTAACCAGTCATTTTTTGTGGCACTTAACTGGTTAGCACTGCTGAAAATATCTTATTAGCAGTGAACTGAAAACCAGTCATTTTGGGAGCATCCCGGGGGCAGAGTCGGTACTTGGGCCAGTTCAGTGTTGATATTCAGATCTTAGTCAGGTTAACTGCATAAAAGTTAGTCCTATTTTTATGCAGTAACTGTTAGTCAGTTAAATGCTGAATATTGCACATAGCTGGCTTTGTGTTAGCTTGTTATGCAACCACAGAAATTCAATGCTAGTGCCCGTGCCCGGACATGGCCTCAAAATTGAATTTCTGGGTTTAACATGAGTGGCTGTCATTAAAACGCTGATCATCACTGGCTGAATAGCAGGCCCATGGTTTGCTACTATTATCTGGAGAATAGCAATATTCAGTCTGCTATCGGAGAGCTAACTGGATATCCTTATGATGTCAATAAAGTTAGTAATATCAAAAGAAGTGGGGGAGGGACACAATCAACCAACTATGAGAATCAACAATTTATTAAAAATATGACACACATAGCATATACAAAAAAAAATATATATATATATATATATATATATAAATAAATAAATATATATATATATATAGCAAGCCTAAAAAAGTCTTTAAATCCTCTGTTTCTTGGACCTTAACATGGTCCATGTTTCGGCTGAAACATTCTTCCTCAGGGGTAAGTTAAAAGAGCCTCTGAAACAGATTGTCACGGCCTGTCTCTCACACGTAAAACCAAACAAAGATTTGCTGCAAAAATCACTGTCCCTCCCCCACGCCTTTTGATATTACATTTCCTGCATGGGGTTGTTTTTCCTTTCTTTTTTGGACTGGGCAATAAAGTTAGGACAGTCTACATAGTGCCATTGAATATCAGCAGGTAGCCACAGCTAAGAGAGAGATTCATTTAACTGATGAAGTTATCCAAATCCCTTTGAATATTGGGCTCTAACTCTGTTAGCATAATTGCACTTTCAAGGGGTTCTGGCCATCACGCAATATGGCTGACATATGAGTTTCAATCTAATGTAGTCCTTGGAGGCTCCGAACATCATCTTCGGGAGCAGGAGGGGTGCCCGGACCCTCCTCCTGCTCCTATGCTGCTCAAAATCTTCGGTAGCAGGAGGAAAATCCTCCCGCTCCTGCTCTCTGGCTAGCTGCCGCCCCAATAGCAGCCTTAGGCCCCGCCCAGGCGCATTATCTGATGCACGAGGAGAGGCCTAAGGCTGAGGCGCCTCAGGCTCCTCCCCTTGGAGGGGTCAGGGCACCTCAGCCAATCAGGGACTTCCTTAGGGAGGAGTCTAGGGAAGTCCCTGATTGGCCAAAACAATGAATATTCAAAACTATAAAGAATATCCTATTTATGATTAAAAAAAAAAATTCAAAATGAAGCATTTATTTCTGATTTATAAGCTAAAATCCGATGGATCCCGTTTCACCCAAATCCTTTGGGCTTGTTTAGGAAATCATTGTAAGTGCTAAATTCAATGTACTGTATTTTCCCATTCTTGTTTGTATATCTTTTATCTGGTTTCTATTGTTTCTATGAAAACCAATAAAAATATTGAACACATACAAAAATATTATGTATCATATCCTTAACTGTTAACCCGATGCCCCACTGTCAGTAGGGAGTCCAGGACCCTTGATGTTTTTTCTACACTAAACTGGGTTTCCTCAGGGTTTGGAATAAACCTTAGAATTTTATTCAAATTCAGGCTAAAAAAAATAATTTTGGTTTTTTCTATATTGTTTGAGTTGATTTTGTTAATATAACTAGTATGATTTTGTTAATATAACTAGTATGATTCTGCAACGTGTTTATCTAGCAAGGGTATGTAGAAGTCACCTCCACCAAAGCTTCAGAGTAATATGATTATTGCATAAACATCAGATAATATACAAACAATGCAGTTAGATATCAGATATTATACAAGATATCAGCAGAGAATATCTATATACACCAAATAGAATACTTCACCATGTCTGGCACGCCACCTTCCAATACTAATCGGGAATCTGATCGATCAAGGGAAAGGACCCAATCCACGGCACTCCTGAGGCTGCAGCAAGATTCAAAGTCCAGTCTGTGACTCAGCCTTATATAGCACAGAAAGTGCTGAATCTCTTACACACACAGACACTGCTGTTTCTGCAGTAATAACAGGTGTCTCTCTTATCTCCTAACTTTCACAGATGGAATGTTAATGCTGTTTGAACCCTCCCTTAGCATGAGAACTCTTCCTCAGCAAGACATGAAACAGTATAAGATATATGACACAAGCTGATAACAACTTGCTTTTACGAAAAGGCTGTCTAATTGTCTGGCACAGATGTAAGGCAAGGATTGCAGCTAAAAAGCAAGCAGACATGAAGTTTCACACCTATTAGCCAAAGTGGCCACATATAACTGCAAAAGGCTGCCCACGCCAGCCATGGCATAACAGATTGCTATAAGTAGCCTGCAAGTTCAGCTAAACTGAAGCAAAAATAAAAATAAATATATATATATATATATACAGTGGTACCTTGGATTACGAGCATAATCCGTTCCAGGAGCATGCTCGTAATCCAAAATGCTCGTTTATCAAAGCGAGTTTCCCAATAGGAAATAATGGAAACTCGCTTTGATGCGTTCCCCCCCCCCCCCCCCGAGAACCGGCATTGCTCCACTCGAAGGCCCCCCCCCCGCGATCAGGCACCCCCCCTGCCTTGAACCGGCACCCCCCACCACCACGATCTGACCCCCCCGACACGATTGGGCACCCCCCTGCCACGATCCGACACCCCCCCCCCCGACACGACTGGGCACCCCCCCACCGACACGATCTGACATCCCCCCGACACAATTGGGCACCCCCCCCCCCCCCCGCTGCTTCTTACCCTCATCTGGGCACTCTTGAAAATCAGCTTCCTCCTTTGCTGGGCCTTGAGCATACTCAGATTCTCAAGGCCCAGCAGAGGAGAAGGCCGATTTTCAAGAGTGCCCAGATGAGGGTAAGAAGCGGCAGGGGGCTGCCCAATTGTGGCGGGGAGGGGGTCGGATCATGGCGGGGGGGGCGGTTCGAGGCAGGGGGGGTGCCGGATCGCAGGGGGGGTGCTCATAAATCGAGCCATGCTCAGTTTCCGAGGCACCGATTTTGCAAATGTTTTGCTCGTCTTGCAAAACACTCGCAAACCGGTGCACTCGTAAACCGAGGTACCACCATATATATATATATATATATATATATATATCAGCATAGGATAATAATTGTAATTAAACCACATTGAAAATAAAAAAAACAGGAGGAGGAGCAAAGAAAAAAGAAGGGCAGAAGATTTCTTCTTTATCAAGCAAAATTAGAAAAGATCTTTCAAAGAGAAAATCAGTTGGATATCGAGACAATATTTACAATATCTAACCGGTTATCACCACAGAAAATTAGCAGTTAGTGCCTACATGAAACTAGCCATTTTGGGGACTTTCAGGGGGCAGAGTCAGCACTTGATTGGTTAAGTGCCAATATTCAGCACCTAACTGGCCAGAATAACTGCATAATGTGTCCACATAAAACACAGTCCTAACTTTACGTGGCAACATGGCTGATAAAGATTTGAATATCCACTTAACCAGTGTTAGTCAGTGCTGCATAAACTGGATATTAGAGAATGACATGGTGACAAAATTCATCATCGTCCCCGTGGATAACCGCGAGAAACAATCCCACATCATTCTTTAGTGTCTTTCTCAACCTCAGTCCTTCTACACCAGCATTCTTCAATGCAAGGCATGAGAGTTGGTAACTGTGCCCATGCATATGTGAAGCCATTGTGACATCACTGATGAGTTTGTCTCTTAGGCATTGGTAGAATGAGGCATTATGACATCACAATCTCAGCTCTGGAATGTTGCTTCTCTTTGGGTTTCTGGCAGGTACTTGTGACCTGAATTGGCCACTGTTGGAAACAGGATACTGGGCTTGTTGGACCTTTGGTCTGTCCCAGTATGGCAATGCTTATGGTTTCATGTTCTAACCATCCCGGGTCATTCTTTAGTATCCATCTCAAACTCAGTCCTTCTACACCAGCATTCTTCAACGCAAAGCTTGAGGGTCGGTAGCTGTGTCCTTTCATACTCTGATTCTTATGTGAGCCAAATATAGGATAATGAAACCATTGTGACATCACTGATGAGGTGGGCTCTTAGGCATTGGTGCAATTGAGGCATTATGACATCACAGTATCTGCTCTGGATACCAGAGACTGACATTCTTTAGTGTCTATCTCAACTTCAGTCCTTCTACCCCAGCATTTTTCAGTGCAAGGCTTGAGGATCAGTGGCTGTGTCTATTCATACTCTGATTCTTCCCTCTCTCCTTAAAGAATGACATGGGGATGATTTCCCATGGTTATCTACAGGAACGGGAACAGTGATGAATTTTGTCACTGTGTCATTCTCTACCAGATGTTCAGTGACGAAGCCTGGACATGGTTCAGCATTGAATATCCAGGAGTAACGTCGGTGATGGTCAGCAAAATGCTCACTGCTGCAGGGTGAAACCCCTCCATCTTTACCACTTCTCATTCTTGTAATTTCACATCTTATTTTTACAGTGTCTCATCCTGGAATACTACTTTAGTTGAAAAAGGCCTCTGTGCCTTCCATTATGTTATCAAAATTCTGCAGCATAGTATATTCCAATGATCCTATAGCCAACCATACTTCCTTTAAAGTTATGGATTCAGAATCAGATGTCATTTTCTCCCCAGCCACATTTGTGGCACACCTTCTGCTGAGACCAACGACAACAGCTTTGTCCCAGGCTTATCTTTCTGCAAATTCACTGCAGTAGTTGATGCAAATCAGGTTTTATTTATTTATTGGGATTTATTAACCACTTTTATGAAGAGATTCACCGAAGGCGGTTTAATGTAATAGAAAAAAGAAATAAAAAGATGTTATGAACTGAAGAAATTCTGCTGGGGACTGGCAGGCTGGAATACATACTAATATGTCTTGGTTGGTTTTCTAAAATTACAGTATTATGTCACTGTATGGAGCTCTATCTGATATTGAGGAGCAGACATTGGCTATTGCACATTGGATTGATAGAACTTAATCAATATTTTGGTTTATCTCTCATGGATGCAAACTGAAACTAGGTCTGAATTTCAGTGCAAACAAAATGTTGTAGGTGATGAGCTTATTATAAAGAATTTCACATAGCACCGACCATTATCCCATGTTCCGTTCCAAATTTAGTAGTGTGAGATTTTTGGTGTAAACATCAAGGCATCCATATTTAAATGTGGCGGCAGTACCCAATTTTGAAGTGTTTTTATCAGTGGCGTAGCGAGGGTGAGAGGCGCCTGGGGCAGTGGTGCCCCTTCTCCACCCTCATCTCCACCCACCCCCGTTCCTTCCCCAATCCCCCCCTGCAACACCTTCCCCCATACTTCTAGTTCTTCACTGCTGCGAGCAACAACTTCAACATTCTCCATGTGACCCCCATCGGCTCTCTCTCTCTCTGACATCACTTCTTATGCATAGCACCTAGAAGTGATGTCAACGAAAGAGATAACGCGGTTGCGAAGAGCATATTAAAGTTGTTGCGCATGGCAGTGAACAACTAGAGGTACAGAGAAAGAAGGGGGAGGAGTGGGAAGAGGCAGGGGCAGAGAGTAAGAAGGGTGCTGGAGCCCCTAACATGGCACCTGGGGTGGATTGAGGTGCCCCTTCCCTTCCCCCATACCTCTTACATTCCAGGCACGAGCAGCAACCCCAACCTGTTGCTCAAGTAGCGTTAGCTCTTCCGCTGAAATCACTTCCTAGGTGTGGGTCCAGGCATCCAAGAAGGTACCCAGGGCAGAAGGCCCCCCCACTGGCAAGAGTCACTTTAGTTTTTTGGATTCATATTTTATAGCAATGCATAAGAACATAAGAATTGTCGTTGCTGGGTCAGACCAGTGGTCCATTGTGCCCAGCAATCTGCTCACGCGGCAGCCCTTAGGTCAAAGACCAGTTCCCTAACTGAGACTAGCCTTACCTCTGTATGTTCTGGTTCAACAGGAACTTGTCTAACTTTGTCTTGAATCCCTGGAGGGTGTTTTCCCCTATAACAGACTCCGGAAGAGCGTTCCAGTTGTCTACCACTCTCTGGATGAAGAAGAACTTCCTTACGTTTGTACAGAATCTATCCCCTTTGAACTTTAGAGAGTGCCCTCTCGTTCTCTCTACCTTGGAGGGTGAACAACTTGTCTTTATCTACTAAGTCTATTCCCTTCATTATCTTGAATGTTTCCATCATGTCCCCTCTCAGTCTCCTCTTTTCAAGGGCGAAGAGGCCCAGTTTCTCTAATCTCTCACTGTACGGCAACTCCTCCAGCCCCTTAACCATTTTAGTCGCTCTTCTCTGGACCCTTTCAAGTAGTACTGTGTCCTTCATGTAAGGCGACCAGTGCTGGATGCAGTATTCCAGGTGGGAGCGTACCATGGCCTGAAACAGCGGCATGATAACTTTCTCCATCTGTTCATGATCCCCTTCCTAGCATTCTGTTCACCTTTTTTGGCCCTGCTGCACATTGTGCGAATGGCTTCATCGACTTGTTGACCAGTACTTCAAAGTTTCTTTTCTGGGGGGTCTCTCTGAGTACTGCACTGGACATCCTGTATTCGTGTATAAGATTTTTTGTTACCGACATGCATCACCTTACACTTATCCACGTTAAACCTCATTTGCCATGTTGCAGCCCATTTCTTAAATGTGTTTATGTCACATTGCAGGTCTTCACAATCCTTCTGTGTCTTCAGTACTCTGAATAACTTCCTGTTGTCTGCAATTTTCTGTGTTCATTACATATGACATTTAAGGTAGTGGATCTGATTTTACTGATCAAAAAAAATGATCCTCTTGCAAAGAAGCTCACCCGCACACATGTGTAATGCATAACTCCTTGATTTTACTTCATATGTAGAATAACAAACGCCACCTAAAAGATGTCCAATTTTTTGTTGCAAATACATCATTAATATGCAGAAAATCCATCTGCCATACACAACTAGAACAAACAGAAAGAGCAATGATACATTGGTGAGGTAGGCCAGATGTTAAAGGCAGAAGAAGGGGAGGATTTTCATTCTATTTATAGTTATGTATATGGGGCTAAGAGAACCAACTAGAAGCAGGACTCAGGCCTGCAGGTAGTGGCTTAGGCAGCAGCAGAGAAAGGCTTAAAGGAGATTTTTCTTTGTATGTGGGTCTAAAAGACACAACTGGAAGAGAGAGAGAGAGAACAGCAAAGAGTATAAGTGCCCATTGCTTTAGTGGAGCCATGCACTCAGTCCTTCTCCCAGTTGCTAGGAAATTTAAGGGGAACTCTGGAAAAGGAGTGGGGGTGGGGGTTGTTTTATTTTTTTAGGGCTGTCTTCTTTTCTACCAATTCCGGTGTTCGCCATGAATGATGTAGACTCATCATATCTTCTATTTTTGGAATATCCATTTACTGGGGATTCTGGTTGGTAGACAGGAAAGAGCATGCTTGCTAGATATGGAGGGGCATTTTTGATTGGACATCGACATCTTGTGAGGCTGCCCCCATGAAATCTCAGCAGCCATTTTCAGAATCTTTGGACCGCAGTGGCGATGGCTCTAGCAGCGGCAGGGGGCAGGAAAGAGTTAGGCTCTTTCCTGCTCCCAAAGAAGCCACAAGACCACTGCAGGAAATTAAAAGGTATTTGATGAGGGTGCCCTGCGTCTCCATTGCCGTGGTATTAGTGTGGCAGCGGTTCTCATTTCTCTGACACTACCATGGACTGGTCAACTGTTTCCGTGGTAATACCGGGCAAAATTGTCAAAGGTTCCCGTGGGTAATGGTTACCGCGTCACTTTCAAATCCAGATGTTGAAATTTAGCATAAGATTCAGTGAGGATTAATAATTCTTGAGGAGTAGGAGGGTTTGTTTTTAATTTGTGTTATTATTAAGATAGTATGTAAAATATTTTTATTTGTAGGAACTGTAATCTACCTTGAGTTTCAGTGATAAAATGGAAAGTCAAATCAAAACACAGGGTAAGGTCTGACCCATAAAAGTTATTTACCTAAAAGGGGCTTAGCTGTGACCTTCTGTTCTACGCATGAGAAATGGCATGCCCGTTCCAAAATAAATCTTCTAATTACTCAAGAACTGCTGTTTATGATGTTGTTCAGTCAACATGAAACTGCCTGTGACAGACAGATATGCACTATAGATCTGTTGGAAGAATCATTCATTTCCCTTCTCCCCCTCTCATTCTGTTGTTAAAAAAAAAAAATCATCAACCTTGCCAAACTTGTGACTCCAGCCAGAAAATTATCACACAGATGCTAAATGGTACATTTGCTGACTAATTAATTGGCATTTCCAAAGAAGCCAAATAACAGGCTTGATTTATAAACAGTTGAAGCATCTGCTGTTTTTTGGGGGGGTTTTAAAGCTTACTTTGCCTGATGGATCAACACAGTACACAATGCCCTCGATCTGTAAACACCTTTTCCAATGAGCAGGTCCATTACACACCCAGTAGTTTCTCATATGGAAATGGGCAAGAACCAGCAACCATGCATCAAACCTAAGCCTGCTCCTTGTGACTCTGGGCAAGTCACATAGGTTAAAAGTCTATAAAAGGCACCTAAAGTTGGGTACCTAACTTCCCCCCTCATTTACCCATGCTAAAAATCTGTAGCGCAGCTTGATAAAAGGGAGGGGGAGGGGGTTATTTAGTAAATTGGCTTCAATAATGAACTTTAACAAGCTCAAAATTGAAAAAAAATTAATTGGGAGATAGGCGCCTATTTTCTTAGGCACAATTTCTACAAACGATAGGCATCAAACACCAAAGTAGGCGTGTGGTAGACCACCCCGGGTGACAGCACCTCTCCGCCACACCACACAATGCTTACTCCCTCCCTTCCCTGATCCCCCCCTCATACCCACACAAGATTAATCATACAGAGATTAAGTGACTAAATGAAGGAAAGAATCTGAATTGGTTTTTGGTTAGTCTAAAATCTTTTTCACTTTATTTACCCCCCCCCCCTCCTTTCCCTCATACCTCTTTAAAACTTTGCCAGCGTGAGCAACTACTCTGGCCAGCTGCTTGTGCTGTCCTGGCTCCCTTTGAAATCACTTCCAGGTCGCGGAGCCAGGAAGTGACGTTAGACGGAAAGAATTTGCTCGTACTTGCAAATATTTAAAGAGGGTGTGCGAGCATGACGCGGGGGTGCGAAAGGAGCAGGGGGCAGAGAGGAGGGCTTAAGTGGGCACCACTGCCCCTGGTGCCTCCTACCCATGCTATGCCACTGAAAGCTTGTTTAGGGGTGGAGAAAGCAGTGACATAAAGTAGAAAAAGCAGTGAGCGGCACCCCTCCCCTCTTTACCACCTCCCCCTGCCATGCATACACCCCTTCCCCGTACTTTTTAAACTTGGGCGCGAGCAGCCACCAACTTACTACCTGTGTTGACTTTGATGCTCTCTCTGATGTCACTTCCTACGTGTGGATCTCAGAAATTACGTTAGAGAGAGCACCGAAGCCAACAGGCAGTAAGTTGCTGGCTGCTTGTGCCCAAGTTAAAAAGGTATGAGGAAGGGGCACCGCATGGCAGGGGAAGTAGTGGGAAGGGGGGGTGAAAAGAAGGGATGCCGGCACCCCGAGGAAAATGACACCTCCCTTATCCCCCCTTACTATGCCACTGGGAGAAAGATTTGGGCACCACTAGATACGATTCTCTAAAGGACGTAGTCACCTATAATGTAGGCCTTTAAAACCCTGGCCTACTTTAAAGGCTCCTAGGTTTTAAGTTAGGGGCTGCTCAGTACGATTCTATAATGGGTACCTAAGTGTGATTGGCATGCAATGAGTGCCTATCAAAGAATATGGCCCTTAATCCCTCCATTGCCCAGGTACCACAGTTAGATTATGAAGTCTGTGGGACAGATAGGGAAAATATTTTAGAGTAGCTGATTACTATTCAATGTATTGTAAACCACTTTGGGTGAATCCCTTCATGAAAAAGGTGGTTAATAAATTCAAATAAATAAATAAATTCAGTGTTGATGGACATTTAGGGGTACTGTTGAAGAAGGAGAAAGGGAGAGTGAGTAAGTTACCCCCTTCCCCACTCTTTCTTTTTAATTACTATGGTGGAATCTATACCCTATACAGGGAACTGCCATGGTAAGATAAGGGAAAACATAGTAACATAGTAGACGATGGCAGATAAAGACCTGAATGGTCCATCTAGTCTGCCCAACTTGATTCAATCTAAAAATTTGTTGTTTTTTTTTCTTTTTCTTCTTAGCTATTTCTGGTATTGTTCTTAGTTTCCAATTAATGAAATCTCCGTCAAAGCTCACTCCAGTCCATCTACACCAGTGGTCTCAAACTTGTGGCCCGGGGGCCACATGTGGCCCGCCAGGTACTATTTTGAAGCCCTCGGTATGTTTATCATAATCACAAAAGTAAAATAAAACAGTTTCTTAATCATATGTCTCTTTAGCTATAAATTACAATATTATTATTAAGATTTAGCCAAAAGGAAAGATTTATAAATTTTCCCCTTACTGTATTTAATTAACTGTATTTAACATAATGACACAAAGGGCTCCTTTTACAAAGGTGTGCTAGCGCTTTTAGCACACGCACCGAATTAGTGCACACTAGCTGAAAAACTACTGCCTGCTCAAGCGGTAAGCGGCAAGCGCATGGCGCATTTTAGAGCACGCTATTCCACGCATTAAGGCCCTAACGCACCTTCGTAAAAGGAATCCAAAGTAACAAGGTAAATGATAATGTTTCCTCCTTGTTTTATATTTGTAGGTGATAATGAACATCTCCCTTTTCATTTGATTGTTCATTCTATTGCTTCATCAACTTACTGACTCTGAAAGAGAATTACACTTGATCCCATTTGTACAGTATACTAAGGTAATTATTAACCACATATTCAGATTTCTGATAACCCTGTTTTGCTATATTGGCTTCACCAAAGTCTCCTACCAAACTGTGAAACAAATTTATGGTTTGTTAGATGCTTAAAAATATGTTTCTTTCACTACCTGCCCTAATAAGTAAAAGAAATGAATACGAGGTATGGAAGGAACTTTCTTAAAAGGTTGGAGCACTGAAACAGGCAGAGTTTGGGTCTAATGGTCTTTTCTGCCATCATATATTTCTACAAAAATAATTTTTATTTTTATTTAGTACCTAACTTCTTGTTTATAAAAAATTTTTTTGTTGTTACTAATAACCCACATATGAAGACTTTTACCCTAGTGCAGGGGTGTCCAACCTGCGGCCCAAGGGCCACATGCAGCCCCATGAAGTATTTTGGGCGGCCCCGGTAGAGGGCAATGCATTGGTTTCCTCTGCTGCCCCCGGGTGTTTACCATCTTGCCAGTTCCCTCCTGTGTCTTGCTGCAGTGTTTGAAAGTTTGTGCGGCCCCAGAAACATTTTTTTCGGCCAATGCGGCCCAGTGAAGCCAAAAGGTTGGACACCCCTGCCCTAGTGTATAAATAAATTAAATATCTCAATCTGATTTAAGAGGCTGAAGTATCATAAAGGATGCATTCTTCTCAGTAAAGAGACCTCTTATAACTTAGATGTTATTTCAAGTCTTCATCCTGAATGCATATGATGTAATCATCTACTTCAAACCTCCTTCCTACCTCAAAAAGATTTTATTTATTTATTTAGTTAATTTGCATAAATAACTATCTATTAACTTGGCTAAGAGTGCATAATTTAATTTCTTAACTTAAAATAATTAGATAATGTTATCAAAAAAATAATAAGAAAGGAAAAAAAGGAGAACAGCAGTACTTATCTTAGTGGCTTCCCAGCCAAGACCAACGTTGGTAGGTTGTGGACTACCCGACGCTCAAACTGTTTTAGAGCACTTCAGCTAACAACTAGCCTTCATCGGGGGACAATGTGATTGCTGCACTACTGTAAAAACAATGAAAAACAATGAAAATTTTAAAAAATGTGAATATCTAAAAAAGATAGGTAAATTGTATCTATAATAATAAAATGCTAAGCGCGCATGCATACTCTTGCTGCGTGTTCCTTGAGATCTGATCTGTTGGGATGTGGCCACAAGAGTGCGCATGCGCGCCAGACAAGCCTCCCTGCTGCTGCATAGGGGGCAGGGAGAAAGACAGATAGAAAGAAAGACAGATAGTGGGAGGGAGGGAGACAGAAAGAAAAGAAGAAAGAGACAGGGGCAGGGAGAGAGACAGAAAGAAAGAAAGACAGTGGGAGAGAGAGACAGAAAGAAAGACAGACAGACAGACATATATCCTAGCAGGGGGGAGGTAAAAGGAAGGGAGAATGGACAGGGGGAGCAGGCAAGGGATGGTGGTGGACAGCCACGGAAAAAGAAAGACAGAAATACAGAAAGCGGCTAAGGAGAGAGAGAGAGAGAAAGAAATAAAGACAGACACACACACATATTCTAGCACCCGTTAATGTAATGGGTTATAAGACTAGTATATATATATATATATATATATATATATATATATATATATATAAACAACATGCTTGTAGTAAAACTTCTTATTTGCTTTTTGAACCAAAACTTAGTAAAGTTTCTATCAATTGTTTAAGAAAACTTATGTTAAAAGCACTCTTACTGCGAGGAAACACATGTAGCACAACTTCACCATATTTTTCAAGAACCGCCACAATTCGCATATACTTCTATGGCAGTGCCATGTGGTCAGGGCCTCCAGGGGATTCGCCCCACTCCCTAAAGGCCCTGAGGGCACTGCTCTGAAATTGATTGGTCAAGCAGGCAACAGGCAGATGCTGTTCAGCCAATCAAATTCAGATTAGTACTGTCAAGGCCTTCTGGGGGTTTGGAGAATCCCCAGCCCAAGAGCCCTACCTTTTTTGTTTTTTTCTTGGGGGAGTTACTTTTTGTTTGATGCAGTTTGACTGGTTGAGCAGGCTGCCTACTCAACAAATCAAACTGCATCAAGCAAAAAGTAAACAAAAAATTCAGGGTTGATAGAGCTGGGGATTCGCTGCTCTCAAAGCACGCCACTGTTTTACGGAATGGTTAATGCTTCAGCAAAGATCTAATAGGTAGGAAAGTTCTATAGCGTAGAGCTGTTGTCATTAGTAATTCTGAACTTAAAGCAGCATATATTGTTGGATTTAAGTTACAGAGCTACTCAGGTGGTTCTGTGTTTTTTCGACCTTTCAGGTTGGGTATTGCTGAAGGATGATGATGATTTGTGGGAGACAGATAAGCATAGATTTCCCCATCCTTCTCTCCTTGTATTATTAGATTGTTTTATATCAACTCAGAGATATAAAAGTATTCTGTCCTAGGATGTGTGATGTGGAGAATTATGACTTCTCATAGTAGTAAAAAAATCAGCCATGAACTTATACAAGAATATCCCTTCCTCTAGTGCAGTGCTACTAATATTTTATTAGGTGTCATGAGAACGTACTATATAGGATTTCTCATGAATCTGGGTCAAGCAGATGGGATCCAAATCTTACATAGAAACTTGTTCCTATTTTCAATCAGGTCCCATCTGGACTCAAAATCTGGGTCTCATTAAAGGTACAACAGCAGTGACTCATCACAATTGCTTATATTTTTTCCCGGATCCAATAAAAGAAAAGATGAAACGTTTCATCAGTGAGCCCTATTTCTTGAAATACTGTATCGTATACAGCATTGATAGTTTTTAGCCTTGTAGAAAAAGCTCCAGCCCAGAACTTCTTGGCCAATATTCCAGTGCAGCAATGAGTTAATATACATGAAACTCTTCTCAGGTAAATCTGTATAGTGTTGCTGGTAAACAAGACCGACAGCTAATCATTACCTTAATTAATAACAAAGGCTTTAGGTCTGTAGATGTGATTCCACTTGTCTGCTTGCAATTTCCTATCACAAAGCCAATCAACAGCATTGATTGCAATGCTGAATTCAGTTGGTTGGAGACATTCATTAACATGTTAATTTATTAATTTTAAGACTTTTTCTTGCAGCTTCAGTGGAGAGAATGGTTTGCAGCCTAAGGGGTGGATGCTATTTGCAATTCATTTGCGGGAAAGGGACAGAATGGGATAGTTGCAAATAACTAACCCATTCCATCCCTTTCGTTCAAATGAATAATTTTAGGGGGCCTAGATTAGCACACACCAAACGCTAGGGCATCCATTATATTCTATGGGCGCCTTAGCATTTAGCATGTGCTAAATCAGTTAGAGCACCTTAATAAAAGGACCCCTTAGTGAGGCATTCTGATGCCACGCACTGAGTGCCAATTCTGTAACAGCCTCTGTGCACCAAGATACTGTGATAGACTTGTTAGTGTTAACCCAAACTAGGGTTACCATATGGCTCCAGAAAAAGAAGGACGGATTGAGACACCTGGGCTTTACTTCTACTGAAAGCAATTGAAGTAAAACCCGGATTTCTCCATCCGTCCTCCTTTTTCTGGAGCCATACGGTAACCCTAACCCAAACTGGTGAACCTGAATTTAGGCACAACCTTTTATACTAGTTCAATAGCAGATGAAAATGAGCTCCTAAGTATAACATGCAAAGTGTGAAGAATAGCACAAAGTTAAAAGTGTGAAGTTAAAAGTTAAAAGTGTGAAGAATAGCACAAAGAGGAAAATCAGGCAAAAATAAGCAAATTGACCCAACACAAGCCGTGTTTCAGCAATGTTTCAATCAAATGCCGTACATATGTAAAGAAACCACAAAACAGTATGTTTAAATAATGAGGGTAGTGGATGCTATTTAGACAATTTCCCCTCCCCTCCAAATATTTTGGATGTACTTTTCAAGAATGGACATTTTTCCGCTGCCGACTTTGGGCGACTAGCGCCCTACATCCAAATCGGACTTAGACGTTTCTTTTCATTATGCCCCTCCACACTTATTGCACATGTACTTGTTATTATGCACAATGATGTTTCATGCTCTCTGTATACACAGTGGTGTAGTAAGGGCAGTCCACCCTGGATGCCATACTGGTGGGGGTGCAAGCACCCCTCCTCATGCGCACCCCCTCTTCCCTTCCCCCGTACCTCTAGATGTTCACCACCATAAGCAACAACTTCAGTGTGCACCTCGCGACGGAGGTGCTGCGCATAGGGAGTGACATCAGAGGGAGGGTCGCAAGGAGCACGTTGATGTTCTTGATGCTCAGGACGGTGAACAACTAGAGGTACAGGGGAAAGGGAAGGAGCGTGCACACTGTAGGAGGAATCGTGGGAGGAGCAGTGGGGTGGAGACGAGGGCAGGGGAGGAGCACCACCACCCTGGGCGCCTCTTACCATCGCTACGCCACTGCGTATGCATTAACTTTCCAGTTTTAATATTATGTAATATCCTACCTTAGGAACCTAGTATTCTTAAAAAGAAGACACCTATTTTCTCTGTTTAGAAAGGAGGTTTCTGTCAAGATCAAAATCTATAGTTGAAACACATTATCGTTATATCATTATTCTCCATTTTTGTGAATAACTTGGTTTTGGCCAGTCTTATGTTAAACTGTACCTGCTATACCCCATCTTGGGCGACATTCTTCATAAAGGTGGTTAATACATCCCAATAAATAAATACAAATAATAAATAATGCACTTTTCAGCACAATCCTGATACCCTTGTTAACAGTTTGAAGAATCATGTCAGCTTTCCAGTGCTCTATTTTATTGCCGAAGCCAAAGTCCGTTGCTATTTGCGTCGCCTCAAATGACCTCAAAGAAAGATAAGAAGCATCCCACCCCCATCTCTTGCTCTGCTTGAAGCAATTATCCATCTTCAGAGGAATCCATCTCAGACTGAGGCATTCATTGCAAAGAGATTTTACAGCAGTGAACGAACAGAAACAGAGTTACTTTTTTAGCTTCAATGCTTTTAAACTCTCTGTTCCGAATGAAAAAGAGGAATTAAAGTAGTAAATATTTTACAGTCCTTGTGCTAATTTCCTAGGATGAAATGTGAGGGTGGATTTAATAAGCCTGGTGATCAAAAGATGAAGGCACTCACGAGAACCAAATTGCATAACTGCAAAGCCAAATTGCACATTTAACCAACATTAAACAGACAAGTTGGATATTCAACAAACACCAATTAAGTGTAAAATTCAAGCTATGTGTTTATCATTTTAACAGGGCACTTAAGCTAACAAGACACTAAAGCACATATAGAGCAGTGTTTCTGAACTCGGTCCTGGAGTACCCCCTTGTCAGTCAAGTTTTCAGGATATCCACAATGAATATGCATAAACTTGATTTGCATACACTGCCTCCATTATATGCACATTTCTTTCGTGCATATTCATTTTAAATATCCTGAAAACCTGACTGGCAATGGGGTAGGACCAACTTGAGAAACACTGATATAGCGGGTAATGTCAGCTAAGTCAATGTTTTCCAAGTCGGTCCTGGAGTGCCCCCTTGCCAATCAGGTTTTCAGGATATTCACAATGAATATAAATGAAATACATTTGCATCTAATGGAGGCAGTATATGCAAATCAATCTCTTGCATATTCATTGAGGATATTATGAAAACCTGACTGGCCAGGGGGTACTCCAGGACCAACTCGAGAAACACTGATCTAGGTTGAGAGGGCAACAAGGCCTCCATGAAGGCATATAGATACCTATGCATCCTTATTGTTTATTGGTTACCCTGAACTCGTTATACTACTATCTTTTGTGTTGCTACCACAAAGCAGTTTGCAGCCACTGAAGAATCTGTCAGTTTTGATGCAAAGTTAAGCAAAATACAGTAACTCTCCAGGTTACTTAGTCCTTATATCCCTGTCAGATCCCTACATTCTAGTCAACAAAACTTTTTAACTGTTCCCTCTCCAAGACAAATAATATATGATACTACGCGCAAGACTATATTCTCCGTAACATTAGTTTATTTTATTCCGCCAATTCCTTGCGGTTCTAGGCGGATTACAAAAGGAAGAGATTCTGGTCATTTCCAGAAGATTACAGGGAAGCTCCCACACTCTTGATTGCTCTTCTGTCATACTTAAGACAAGAAACATCATTAACAAAATTTATGTCCAATCTTAAAACTTTCTTATTTAATGATGCATATGATTAGATACATTAAGCCATCCTAAGATCTAACTAGTTCTGTAGCTTGATTGTAGATCTCAGATCTAACTATAAGAACATAAGAATAGCCTTACTGGGTCAGACCAATGGTCCATCAAGCCCAGTAGCCCATTTTCACAGTGACCAATCCAGGTCACTAGTACCTGGCTAAAACCCAAGGAGTAGTAACATTCTATGCTACCAATACAGGGTAAATCAAATATAGCACTGAATCTCTATAAAGCATTCAATTCATAATATATTACAAAGCTAGATCCAACCTCTTGATTCTGAGTTTGGATCTAGCTTGTAATATACCAATACAGGGTAAGCAGTGGCTTCCCCCATTTCTTTCTCAATAACTTTTCCTTACCTTTTATCCTCATTTAATTTCCCTTCATCTTCTTTCCTATTAAGACAATGTAGTTCTTACCCAGCTCCTAATATTATCTTCCTTTATGTATCATGTATATTGTCTCATTCTATGTATTATAAAATTTAGCCCTTTTATGTAATTTACTTTCACCCCACCTTTTTTAAATAGTACATCACTCAGTCATGTAATGAGCGGTATATCAAAATCTAAATAAACTTGGGCACCAGCACCGTTGAACAGACACAACACCCAAGATTCTATATATGGCGCTCAAAATTGCGCATGCAATTTTTCCACATACGCAATTTAATTGAATAATAAATCAATTAGCTCTAATGATTGGATGCTAACAATTATCAACACTAACTGGTAATAAATCACAATTTACATGCGCATCTTGTTGGGTGTATTCTATAAATGTGGTCCACAGAAATTTTCTGCCGGTCCACAGGGCTGGCACGTTCATCGGGCAGAAGACAGTGTTCTTCAGCCACCTGTCCACGGTGCAATCAATGTGGCGTCTTCAGGCTGGCTCCCTGAATGCTGCAGTGCACAAAGCCGTTGGAAAAAGCTCCTACACGCGTCCTGTGCCTGTACCGGAAGCTTTCTCTCTGATGTCGCAACGTCAGAGGGAAGGCTTCCAAATGAGGTGTGGAACACGTGCGAGGAGCCGCTCCCCACAGCTTTGTGCAATGCAGCACTCAGGGACTGGCCCGAAGATAACACTGGGGAGCAGGCCAGAAGGCAAGGCACAGCATGGAAGGAGAGAGACAGCAACGGTAGGGGGAATGCTTTTATTTTTTTATTTAGTGATTGATTTGTCTGTTCAGGAAGAAATGCATTTGCTTCTTTTCCTCTGGGGTTGTACTACTGCTTGCAGAGTCTTGCATCTTAGGGTTTGTTTGTAAATATTAGTACTTTTAGTTTTTGGTCCTGTATTTGCATGGGGTTATCTGTTTTCTGGTAGGAATGAATGTTGAAAAGCATACATTGTGCTTTGTGTATTTTAATTTTGTGCTTAACCATTATGTGTTGTTAATACGATTATATTGTGTGTGTGTATATATGAAAAATGAATGGAAAAAATGGTGTTACAATTAGTACTATTATGGGGGCGGGGTCTGGGGCTGAGATTGGGTGAAGATGGGCACGACTTAGCCCAGTGTTCTTTAACTGCCGGTCCGCAAAATAATTATTTTATTTCCACCGGTCTATAGGTGTCAAAAGGTTGAAGAACACTGCTTTAAATGGACGTCCAAATCAAAGTCACTCTCATGCCTATTTTTTAGACCCAACTTTTTCTGATAGGTGTCCACGAATTGTGGACGCCTGTTTTGAGAATCATGTCCAGCGTTTGGATATGTAAGTTCTAATTAACGCTTCTTGAAGTCATTAATTGGACTTATTATCCATTTTATTTGGATGCCTAAGTCAATGGACTTCCACATTGTGGACGCCTACAGTTAGAAGACCTTTACAGAATCTGGCCCTCAGTACTTTCCTAGCTCTTCTTTTAGCCATAATTCCTTCCAGTGTGCATACCAGCTACTGTGCTCTTCAAGTAAGTATGAACATAAGAACATAAGCAGTGCCTCTGCTGGGTCAGACCAGAGGTCCATCATGCCCAGCAGTCCACTCATACGGCAGCCCATCAGGTCCAGAACCTGTATAGTAATCCTCTATCTATACCCTTTTCCTTCAGGAAATTATCTAATCCTTTCTTGAACCCCAATACTATACTCTGTCCTATCACACCCTCTGGAAGCGCATTCCAGGTGTCCACCACCCTTTGGGTGAAGAACTTCCTAGCATTGGTTCTGAATTCCTCCCCTCTTAATTTTTCCGAATGCCCTCTCGTTCTTGTAGTTTTCCGAAGTTTGAAGAATCTGTCCCGCTCCACTTTCTCTATGCCCTTCATGATCTTGTAAGTCTCTATCATGTCTCCTCTAAGCCTCCGCTAGGTGTGGCTAGCTGTGTCCATGACCCCTCCATACTTGTTTTCCTTTTTCCAGTTACAGACATGTGCTGAGTTGAGCACCCCAAACATTTTGAATAGATGGCTCCTATGTTGTCTTGGCTTAGTCAGATTCATGTGATGCACATTTAAAACTGACTACTTTTTCCTCTGAGTGTGTAATCTTAATTTTCTTCTCATCTTGTGTCTTGATCCCCACCAACTGCTGATCTTATAATATAGTAGTTAAATGTGGTGACAGAGGGGTGTATTTTTAAGCATTATTTTTGCTTCGTTTGTCTTCCGCTGCACCTAACTACACATCTGTTGTTTCTAATTAAAATAAGCACCTTGAGATGTTAAAAATATAACAAAAATACCCAAACAAACCTATGGTGAATCACCTGAACGTTACCAATATGGTCTTCAAAATGTCAGTAAAATACAAGATTGATCATTCTGCTTAAACCTCCTCCTGTGAACAATTTAATGTGAGGATGAGCTCTCATTTTTCAGCTATTTGCCTCTAATCTTTCTTAAAAGTGTTTTGGACATATTGTTTCATCAAGTATTACTTCAAAAAGCTTAGAAATGGTACCTTGCACAATTCTGAACGTCAGTGCAATTTTCTCTCACAGCCATTCACCAACCATGAGCATTACAGGCTACAGGATCAACAGCTTATTGTAATTAGAAGCAATGCCTGCTTCTCAATGTTCGCATCACATATGTATGAAGCACAAGATGACCCCCATAAAGCGTATTTCCTCCACGAACTGTGATATCTAGTTGCTTTTCAAATACTTCTTTGCAGCATGTAGATAAAAGTGATGAGAATAGAACAGCCACAATGTCTCAACTGTAAACTTCCAGGTTTTCTCTATCAGGACACCTTTTTACACAGCTCCATTGGTGCTCCTATATTCTATAACAGTGTGTCACATACTTTTTAAACTGCTGGCACACTAATCTCGGGGCTGCGGCTGGAGGGCACCTGGAGATGCGCGGATGTCGAAGTAATGACATCATGTGCATGTGTGATGTCATCACGTCGATGTCTGTGCATGCACAGTGTCCTCCAGCAGCGACCCTGAGCCTCCTATTAATGCTGGTGGGGGTGCTGCAGATGAAGAAGTGAGGCGAGAGGCGCATCCTGTAAGCAGGCAGTTGGCGCCGGAACCTCTCCTCCTCACTGACATCTCGGGGACACATCTGGATTCCTCCAGGGCACACAGTTTGCAATGCACTGTTCTATAAGAAACTTCATTGGATGCCTATAGAGAAACGTATAGAGTTTAAAACTGTTTGTCTGATTTATCATATTATTCAGGCAGAGGTTTCCGATCATCTCACTTTGTTCTTTTCATGTTTGCATTATTCATCTAATAGATTGAGTAATACATTTTTATTGCAGTTTCCCCCTTTTAGAGGTATACACTTTAAACGTCAATTTAATTCTTCTTTTACATATGCTGTTATTGTTTATTCGGAATGATTTACCTGTACAAATAAGGATAGACGTTAGTTAATGGAAATTTCGTAGAATGTTGAAAACATTTGTATATGATAGATTGTAACAGTACTTTTAGTTAAAGAATTGTAAGGACATCTTTTTATCCACGTAATTGTATGTTCCCATAGAATTATAATGGCTTCTTTTTTGAAGTAAATCACCTTGAACTAAATGGTATTAGAGCGATTCAGATACCTTGTGTTAGATTAGATTACATTAGACATTAGGTGCCAGTACACACCTAATGCAGCTAAAAAAGGAGCATTGTGGGACACGCTCAGGTATCCTGTAATAACTTCAGAATGCGCCATGCTAAATGCGTGCTTGGGTAGAGAGTAAGCGTTCCCGTGCTAACCAGTTATTGCATCAACTCTCACTGGCTACCTATACAAGCACGAATTCAATTCAAATTCTACTGTCTATTATTCAAAGCATTAAACGGCTCCACCCCCCCCTATCTAAACAACCGCCTAAACCAGATCCTCACCTCAAGACAAAGAAGAACTCCGAACCCTTTTGCCTTTCTTCCACTCAAGGGCACCCAGCGCAAAAAGATGTTTGATAACCTTCTGGCGACGCAAGCAGCAAAACTTAACCACTCCATCTCCAACCTGTTGACGGCAACGGGCGACTTTAAAACTTTTCGAAAAGAAATCAAAGCCCTACTTTTCAAAAAATTTATCCAGATATCTTAACCCAACCCTTCCCCCTCCTCCTAGTTAAATTCTCCCCCAAAACCTCCACTTAAATAATCTCTTCCTCCCCAAAACACCAACCAAGTATTCAGATCCCTGAAATGTAACGTAATCTTATTTGTACTCTAACTGTAATCTATTTGTTATATCACACAGTAACGTACAGTCAATTTAATATCCAATTTGCAAGTTCTTCCAGAATTAATCCAGGTACCTCTCCTCCCTTGTAACCAAAAAAACCCCCAAACAAACCCCAAAACTGTTGTAACTTCACTGGAAATGTCCAGTTAGCTCTTTTGTAATCCGCCTTGAACTGCAAGGTATAGGCGGAATAGAAGTCCCTAATGTAATGTAATGTAACATTACTGTGCACTAACTGGTTTACACAGAGATACCATGTGAGCCCTTAGGCCTGGATTCTGTTAATGTTACCTTGCCTGGTCAGCCAGTTGCATAGTAAAGGGGTGGGGGTGAGGGGAGCGGTCCGCCGTAGTTTCCATGTTGGTGGGGGTGCCAGCATCCCTTCCTCCTCTCTGCCCCCCCACCTCTTCCCATTGCTCCCCTCCAAGCGCGTGGCCCCGTTCCCTTCCCCCGTACCTCTAGTTGAAGTTGTTGTTTGCGGTGGTCAACAATGTGCTCTTCACGACCCTGTTGGCTCTCCTTCTGATATCACTTCTGGGTGCCGCGAGAAGCACGTTGTTGACTGCTGCGAGCAACAACTTCAACTAGAGGTATGGGGAAGGGAAGAGAAGGGGGGGGGTGCACACGACAGGTAGGATCAGGGAAGGAAAGGGGGTGGCGGAGATGAGGGCAGGGGAAGGGTGTAACCGCCCCGGGCACCTATCACCCTCGCTATGCCACTGCAGTCAGCAATACAAAAAGTGACGATGGCCGCAAGTCAATCAGGCTTAGATGCCTTTAGCAGAATCGTGGCTATCGGCGCATAAGAAAAATACGTAGGCGCTGGTAATGTAAGCCAGTGTTTTAAAGGCCTACATTTCCTTAAGTTTTATGGAGAATCGCACATAGCTTTGTATAAGGTCATCTCCGCCCCCTAACCACGCCTAGTTTGATCTTAGGTGCCACTATGCACCATGCTGTAGGTGCGATTCCGGCACCTACCCCAGCGCCTACTTTATTTTAAAATGAATTTTTAATTGGTTTAAACGATGCAGTCAATTACTGCATTGATTAAAGCCAGTTCAAGCAATTAAATTAGGCACCAGTAGGCACAATGAGGGCACCTACCAGCGCCTAAGATACAGCACCGTGTACAGAATCTAGGCCTTATTGCATACAAACCCCACCTTTTACTAAACCGTAGCATGGTTTTTAGCGCTGGCCACGGCAGTAACAGCTCCGACGCTCATAGAATTCCTTTGAGCGTCGGATCTGTTACTGCCATGGCCAGAGGAAGTTTGGTGTTCAAGATTTAAATATTTATATGTGGAGTTTTTTTTACAGACCAGTGATGATACAGACTGTTTTGGGTACCTTGCGGCCCAATAGTTGTAGTATTGAGGTCTGTTTTTCTCCATTGTTTATGTATTTATAATTTCTTATCTATTTTTGTTTGAATGGCTGTGGTTCCCTCCAATACTTATTAACAGCACGTTTCTTATCTGTTTGCTTTTTGCTATATGGCTGTTCCCACGTTTGGATAGAACTCCCATATAAGTAATGTTGAGCCCCCCAAAGATTGTGAGACCCTGCTCTAGAGTATAGGAAGAGGAGATGCAAATGTTAAGAGCCTTAGCCAATAAGGAGAGGAAGAGATAATGGCTACTGCAGATGGGCAGACTGGATGGGCCATTTGGCCTTTATCTGCCATCATGTTTCTGGTTTCTATGAAATAAAGCGGTTACTGAAAAAAACTGCTCAGTACATGAACATTTATGAAAGGAAGATCACTATCTCGGTGACCTTACTGTTAAGATGCTCGAAGAAAACTTTCGGAGCACACAGAAGCGGAAAACTTTCAACATTTCAATCATCAAACACTTTGAGGCTAGCATAAAAGGTCTCAGTCGAGACACTGGCATTCTCACCCATTATCAGATACGAGGCTTTTGAACAGTAAAAGTGGCATTGCCTTGTCACTTCTGTCTATCATCCTCCCCCACCTTTCACTGAGCTATAGAAACATAAGCAGACAACATAAAACCTAGATGACTTTGTACTATTTAAACCACTACAATGAAGACAGGATAATTAACAACAGCTTGTCAAAGTATTTTAAGTTAGTCCAGTACAGAATTCTCATCAACAACTGAGCTGTTGATATTATTTCCACATATCCAAGTGACTAATACAGCAATCGAAATTCTCTGCTCACAGGAGAAAATGCATTTCTGTTTCTCTTCTACAGCTTAGCTTTTTTGGGGACTTTCCATTTCAGTTTCCCCCCCACCTAATTTCTAGTATCTTATTCTTTATTAGGTGATGATTTCCCATATTCTTCATGTGGGACAGAACTGAGGGATTCTGTTAGTGTAAAGTTCTTGCAGCCAGTTATACTGTACTTGCTCTCAGTGGCATAGTAAGGGGGGGTGTAGCACCAGCAACCCTCCTCCTCTTCGCCCCCCTTTCCCACTCCTTCCCCTGCCGTGTGCACACTCCTTCTTCCCCCATACCTTTTTACCTTTGGCATGAGCAACCACCAACTTACTGCCTGAATTGGCTTCGGCACTCTCTCTGACGTCACTTCCGGGTGATAGAGAGAGCGCCAAAGCCGATGGGAGCAGTACATTGGTGGCTGCTGGTGAGAGGCACGTCCTGTAGTCAGTCAGCCGGTGCCTCTCCTCCTTGCCAGTGTCTCACGGTACACCTGGAATCTACACAGTTTTCGATACACTGCCCTATCATATAGTGTGCAACTCCAAAGAGGGTGTGGCAGGTGGATGGGCCGGGGCAAGTCATGTCCAACATTTAGGTGTGGTTTTATAGAACACTTACATGTCATGGCTAAATGACTGGAGTTAGGTACGTGCATTTACACCAGACTTTGGCTACAAAGTCATAGAAACATGATGGCAGATAAAGGCCAAATGGCCCATCTAGTCTGCCCATCTGCAGTAACCATGATCTCTTTCTCTCTCTGAGAGATCCCATGTGCCTATCCCAGGCCCTTTTGAATTCAGACACAGCCTCTGTCTCCACCACCTCTTCTGGGAGACTATTCCATGCATCTACCACCCTTTCTGAAAAAAGTATTTCCTTTGATTACTCCGGAGCCTATCACCTCTTAACTTATGTCATGTGGAGGTTTGCTTGTTTTTTTTAATTGCATGCACTAACTGCATGCTAAATAATTATTTTTTTGAGGGCACGTGTCAGGGGCAGAAAGTGAGTGTTCCTGTGCTAAAAGAGCTCATCTGTATTACTATGCATCATCTGGTTAGTGCCCAGAAAAAACAGGAGTCTTTACCTGCAAAATAGATGGTACTTAGTGTCACTGCGGTATTTAAAAAAAAATGGCCACGTAGTAATGGCAACAATATTAATGGAGAAAATAGAAAAAAAAAGGCAATTTTTATGTTTGCGGCACAAATGGCTTGATGGGGCATAATCGAAAGAAACTTCCAAGTCCGATTTGGACGTAGGGGATAGTCGCCCAAAGTCAGCAGCCTCAAGACGTCCATTCTTGAAAACTACGTCCAAAAGATTTTTTTTCCCCAAAAATTGTCTCTCTGTACGTCCAGGTGTTTGATCATCCAGACCTATCTTTATACCACATTCTCTTCCAAATATTCGTCCAAGTCTGGAACGTCCAGAACAAGACCTTTTGGATGTGGGAGGGCCCAGCATTGTGATGGACTGGCCACCCAGACATGGCAAGAAACCATTGGGGCTCCTTAAAGGGCACTGCTGTGAACTTCACAAAAAGGGTGCCACATAAACATCTCACCATAACTCCCTTATAGGTTATGTTGAGCCCTCCCCAAACCCCCCAAAACCCACTATACCCACCTGTCTACAACTCCAATAGCTCTTATGGTGGCACCTATATAGCAGAAGAGTAGGGCTTCAGGTGGCTCACATTTTCCACCATTAATGTAGTGGTTAGAGTGGCCTGGGTCCTCCTCTCTATGGTTCACTAGCCCCTCCCTCTTCCAGGCTACTTAAGCCACCCCTGTGCAGCTGTACTAGGCTTTCCTTGATTTTTATGGCGGTGTGAGGGGGTTAGTAAACACGGAGGGATTGTGTGGGGGGGTCTTTACTTTGTCCCTGCAGTGGTTATTTGGTCACTTTGGATACCTTTTGGCATTTATACCTGTTTTTAGATCGCCTAAGTCACAATGTATAAGTTCCGTCTAAGCCTTTGATTATTCCTGCAGAACGACTAAGTCTAGGTCGGTTCACATCCTGCCTTCATCTTGCTCTAATCACTCCTCCAAAAATGCCCCTTTCTGTTCTGGGTGCACAGCGAGCTTCAGAGGCCTAAAAAGTATCTGGATACGTCTAAAAACCCATTTTGATTATCGGCACTTGGACGACCTGTCTTATAGATCATCTAAGTGCCGACTTGGGCAGGTTTTTAGACGCATTTTTGTTTCGATTATGAGCCCCTTACTGCGCAGGAAAGACTCGCATCACAGTGATCAGTGATCTGAAACAATGTCAAAACACAGATTTTCGTTGCTGCAAATTGACACTTAATAATATAAGATAACACTCTTCGGTTACAGTGGCAAAATAACACTCAGAGTTTAGGAAGTTGGTTGGTTGGGCTAAGAACTTTTCAGCACCTCCTCATAGTACTGTAATATCTGTTTGTTTAAATTGCCAGGAAAAACTATGATGATGAGATGCAAAGTATGCAAATATATGCAAAATACTTAATTTGAATAAATGACTGAAATGGAACTGCAAATGGAAAACAATCCATCCCAGAAATCTACAACTAAGCAACAGGGAGCCTTTGCGATGCTACTTGATTTTGTTGTCACTGGAGCATGGACCAAGGTAGAGTGTGAGCCTGCCAGGACAGGTAGGGAAAAATGCTTGAGTACCTGAATGCACACCACTTAGGTACACCTGGCTGGGCCTCCGCATGTGCGGATCGCCGGACTTGATGGACCGAAGGTCTGATCCGGAGATGGCAGTTCTTATGTTCTTATAAGTAGGGTTACCAGAAGTCCGGATTTCCCCAGACATGGCCTCCTTTTGAGGACATGTCCGGGGGCTTTTCAAAACTCGGCACTTTATCCAGGTTTTGAAAAGCTTCCCCCGCTGTCATCGTGTTGCATCCACGCATGCGTGAATGTCCTCCTGCCCGACCAGAGCAAGCAGCGGGGGTTGGGGAAGGACTGGAACATAATGGGGCAGGGATGAATGAGCATGGGGGAGGGTCTAGGGGGTCCAGATTTTACAAATGTGATATATAAATGCTAAAAATAAATAAATAAAATTTTATATAACTGATCTGACTCAGTAGCCTAATCCTTCTTCTGTGTGCCATGGCTGCTTTTTTATTCTCACCTGGGAAGGACTTGCTTTTTGTACAGCAAATTTAAGAAGACCAAGGCTGAAAAGCAGTTTTTCTCATACTATTAAAAAATGTTTGAACAAGTTTTGTTTGGTTGTTTTTGGGTTTTTTTTTTTGCTTCTATGGACTGATTCATAAAACTGGGTCTTCTCATTTGTTTGCCACTCTCTGGAGAGCATGGGGGGGAAAAACAAGTCACCGTGTGAAGTCAACTGTTGAAGACAATTTATTATTCTTCCTGGCTGTGCACATGCTGAGTTGACAACAAATGTTATTTTGAATTTTTTCTTAAGGGCTTTTCAATTCATGAATGCTGATAAGCCCCACGACTGCTAAAGCAACATGTTGTGACTAGTGTTGCCTTGAATCTAAAAAAGAAAAGCCCATGTTTTAAAATCAACTGTAGTCCTAAGATATCACAAGGTTATTGTCCTTTGTGGCATTTTGTAGCTTTGGACTGTCTTCCTGTAACATCCAGGTCAGCCACCCTAAGGAGGAGAGTACTAAGTTGCATTTAAAGCTGGTGTTTTACTGCAACTTTGCTTACTGTGGTCTTCATCTGCAGTATCTCAGAAACTCCTGCAATATGTGAATTAGAGAATGACACAGGGACAAATTTGTCCCCGTCCCCGAAGGAACTCAATTTTCTTGTCCTATCCCCGCAAGTTTTGTCTCTGTCCTTGTCCCATTCCTATAAGTTGAGCCTTAACCGCACAAGCCTCGAACACTTATGATTTTAAAGTGTGTGAGGCTTGTGCAGATGAGGACAAGGCTTGCAGGAATGGGGTAGGGACAGGAAAAGAACTCGTGGGGTCGGGATGAGAAAATGAGTTCCTGCGGGGATGGGGAAAAATGTGTCCCCGTGCCATTCTCTAATGTGAATGATATAGCTTTTAATCAACCTCACAAGTTGCTTTTTCATCCTCTCTGGGAGCAATAAGCCACTAACCCACTACCCAGTGCTAGGGAGTAGGGTTACCAGACGTCTGGGAAAATCCAGAAATAGAAACATAGAAATAGACGGCAGATAAGGGCCACGGCCCATCCAGTCTGCCCACCCTAATGTCCCTCCCCTACCTTCGCCCTGTGAATAGATCCCATGTGACGATCCCATTTGGCCTTAAAATCAGGCACGCTGCTGGCCTCAATCACCTGTAGTGGAAGACTATTCCAGCGATCAACCACTCTTTCAGTGAAAAAGAATTTCCTGGTGTCACCTCGTAGTTTCCCGCCCCTGATTTTCAACGGATGCCCTCTTGTTGTCGTGGGACCCTTGAAAAAGAAGATATCTTCCTCCGCCTCGATGCGGCCCGTAAGATACTTGAACGTCTCGATCATGTCCCCCCTCTCTCTGCGCTCCTCGAGCAAGTATAGCTGTAATTTGTCTAGCCGTTCTTCGTACAGGAGATCCTTGAGTCCCGAGACCATCCGGGTGACCATTCTCTGAACTGACTCCAGTCTCAGCACATCCTTGCGATAATGCGGCCTCCAAAATTGCACACAGTATTCCAGGTGGGGCCTTACCATGGATCTATACAATGGCATAATGACTTCCGGCTTACGGCTGACGAAACCCCTTCGTATGCAACCTATGATTTGTCTTGCCTTGGATAAAGCTTGCTCCACTTGATTGACAGCCTTCATGTCCTCACTGACGATCACCCCTAAGTCTCGTTCTGCTACCGTTCTTGTTAGGATCTCGCCATTAAGGGTATAAGTCTTGCATGGATTTTGGCTGCCCAGGTGCATAACTTTGCATTTTTTGGCATTGAAGCTGAGTTGCCAGGTCCTAGACCAGCGCTCCAGTAGGAGTAGGTCATGCATCATGTTGTCGGGCATTGAATCTTCGTCCGTTGTGCATTTGCCCACTACATTACTTAGTTTGGCGTCATCGGCGAATAATGTTATTTTACCTCGAAGCCCTTCTGCCAAGTCTCTTATAAAGATGTTGAATAGGATCGGGCCCAAGACCGAGCCCTGTGGCACTCCACTGATCACCTCCATCATTTCGGAGGGGGTGCCGTTCACCACTACCCTTTGAAGCCTTCCTCCAAGCCAGTTCCCAACCCATTTCGTCAATGTGTCACCTAATCCTATAGAACTCTTTTTAGAGGTCTGTCTGGGCTTCCGGACGGAATTTCCAAAACCCAGCAGTTTCCAGTTTTGGAAATCCCCGATGAGCTCCAGTCGCATCTGGAGGGCCTTTGAGCATGCATGGATGATGTCACACACATCCGCATATGACTCCTGGTAGTACACATTAAGATTCCACAGCTTTCATGATCCCCAACAGCAGACATTGCTACCACTGTATTGTATTTAAAGTCTTTAAAAAATATTTATGCAAATTTTATACAATTAACCAAGCAAGTACGCATACAGTAAAGGAGAATAGATTAAAAAATGTATGAGGAAAAAAAAATCTACAAAAATCAAAAGGAAAATTCTTAAATCTGCAAAATAAAGGAGGTGTTTCAAGTTCATAAGAAAACATAGAAACAAGGTAGCAGATAAAGGCAAACTAGGCCATCCAGTCTGTACATCCACAGCACACACTAATTAATGTATGCAGTTAATAAGGAGACTCCAAAACTGACATAAAGGCACAGAAACTAAAGAGAGATTTTTTTGTGATATTTTCAAGGGCCCTAACTGAAGAATCCACAGGAAGTCTTCTATCAGATAGAAATGCAGATAATTGAGAAAACAAAAAATTTTGGAAAAATAAATTAGTGCAGCTGGATTTGGACAAGTTCGCGAAGGAAAAGCCTATTGACCAATATTATATTAGACTTGGAAAAATCCACTCTTTATCCCTGAGGGTAAGTAGCATGGAAAGGAGATATATTTTGGGATCCTGCCTGGTAGTTGTGGCCTGGAGTCGCCATTTTAAAAACAGGATACTGAGCTACACTATCCTTTGGTCAGGCCTAGTATGAACATAAGACTTTGCCTCTGCTGGGTCAGATCAGTGGTCCATCGTACCCAGCAGTCTGCTCCCGCGGAGGCCCCCAGGTCAAGACCAGTGCCCTGAGACCAGCCCTACCTGCATACGTTTGGTTCAACAGGAACCTGTCCAACTTTGTCTTAAATCCCTGGAGAGTGTTTTCCCCTATGTTTATGTTCTTGTGTCCTTTAAGAGAAACAATTCTGACAAAGTGAAAACAAAGAGAAAACAAATTAAATGACACCGCACTGAAAATATCTCCCTTGCACACTTCTACCGTTGCCAGAAGCCAGAGGAGAGGGACTGAGGCTGGAATGGACAGATAAGAGCAGAGAAAAGCTACACTGCTCACTCATCCAGCACCTCTGCTTCTGTCATTTCCCAGGGCCTGATGCGGTAAATAAATAAAGCCTACACTGGTAGAAGAATTGTATTTCATGGTGAAAAATACAGGAGCATCCTAGGCAGTTAGGATCTATCCTTTGCCCCTCCTCTGCTAACTAAACAAATGATTCAAGCAAATATAACTTGAAACAAACATAGCCTGCAGCTGCATTGACAGATGTGAAGGTCCATTTTACATAAGACATCTAGATCAGAAAAAGAAAATTCAGATCAGGTTTATTTATATACCTAAGTGGTTTACATTCAGATACTCAAGTATTTCTCCCCATCTGTCCCATTAGGCTCCCAATCTGACTAATGTACATGGGGCAATAGAGCATTAAATGACTTGCTCAGGGTCACAAGGATAGGGTTACCAGATTTTCCGGAATAAAAATCTGGACCCATGGCCCCACCCCCAGGCCCACCCCATTCTGCCTGAGTCATGCCTCTTTCTAATCCAGCCACGCCTCCTCAACCTGTCCGCTTGTCAGGAGGGTATCTTCGCATGCGCTGGTGTGACGTGATGATGTTACACGCATGTGCACATGCGTGTGAAATTACTGCGTTGTATCTATGCATGCGCAGATGCAGTCCCGACGTCGCTGCTAGCTGGAAGCTTTTCAAAACCCAGACAAAGTGCTGGGTTTTGAAAAGCCATCCAGACCCCCAGGCACCATCGCCAATATTAGACGCAGTACTCCAGATGCAGACTTTTTTCATTCTGGTTGTAATACCCTTCTTGATTATGCCTAGCATTCTATTTGCCTTCTTAGCGGCCGCTGCGCACTGTGCCGTCGGCTTCATTGTCATGTCCACCATTACCCCCAAGTCCCTTTCTTGGGTACTCTCATTCAATAACATCCCTCCCATCGTATAGCTGTACCTCGGGTTTCTGTTTCCCACATGTAATACTTTACATTTCTCAATGTTGAACTTCATCTGCCATCTCGTCGCCCATTCCCCTAGTTTGTTCAAGTCCCTTTGCAATTCTTTGCAGTCCTCTTTAGTCCGAGCTCCATTAAATGGTTTGGTGTCGTCTGCAAATTTTATTATTTTGCATTTCGTCCCTGTTTCTAGATCATTTATGAATATATTAAATAGCAGCGGCCCGAGCACCGAGCCCTGCGGGACCCCACTCGTGACCCTCCTCCAGTCCGAGTAGTGGCCCTTCACTCCTACCCTCTGTTTCCTACCCGCCAACCAGTTTCTGATCCATCTATGTACGTCTCCTTCCACCCCATGGTTCTTCAGTTTCTTGAGTGGGCGTTCATGGGGCACCTTGCCAAAGGCTTTTTGGAAATCTAGATATATGATGTCTATGGGATCTCCTTTGTCCATCCATTTGTTAATTCCTTCGAAGAAGTGCAATAAGTTCGTTAGGCACGATTTCCCCTTGCAGAAACCATGTTGGCTGGTTATCAGAAGTTTGTTTCTTTCAAAATGTTCATCGATGTTTTCTTTTATCAGTGCTTCCACCATTTTCCCCGGAACCTAGGTCAGACTCACTGGTCTGTAGTTTCCCGGGTCACCTCTTGATCCCTTTTTAAAGATGGGCGTAACGTTGGCTATCTTCCAGTCCTCCAGGATCATGCCTGTTTTCAGGGATAGATTGCAAATTTGCTGCAGTAGTTCCGCTATCCTCCTTTAATTCCTTCAGAACCCTTGGATGGATTCTGTCCAGACCCGGGGATTTGTCAGTTTTTAGTTTTTCTATCTGCCTGCGTATGTCTTCAAGGCTCACTTCTATGGATGTTAATTTTTCTGCTTGATTTCCATTGAAGAATTGCTCAGGTTCCGGTATGTTGGATGTGTCTTCGTTTGTGAATACAGATGAAAAGAACATGCCACTTCTGCCACTTCTGCCACTTCTTTCTCCTCCTTCACCACTCCCTTCCTGTCTCCGTCGTCCAGTGGTCCCACCTCCTCCCTAGCCGGTTGCTTCCCTTTAACATATCTAAAGAACAGATTGAAATTTCGTGCTTCCCTGGCTAGCCTCTCTTCATACTCTCTTTTGGCTTTTCAAACCACTCGGTGACATTCTTTTTGATACTTCCTGTGCTCTTTCCAGTTCCCCTCAGTTTTGTCCTTTTTCCATTTCCTGAATGAATTTTTCTTATTGCCTATCACTTCCTTCACTATTTTAGTTATCCACGCCGGGTCTTTTGTTTGACTCTTTTTGCACCCCTTTCTGAATCTGGGGATATATAGATTTTGCGCCTTGCTCACCGTGTTCTTGAGAAAAGACCAGGCATGTTCTACCGTTTGCCATTTTTTGGAAGTGTTCCTAAGTTTCTTCCTTACCATTTCCCTCATTGCTTCGTAGTTTCCTTTCCTGAAGTTGAAAGTTGTTGCTATGGTTCTCTTTCCTTTTGGTATTCCTACCTCAACCTTGAACTTGATCGTGTTATGATCGCTGTTTCCCAATGGTCCCACTACCTCTACTTCCTTTGCAGGTCCCCTTAACCCATTTAGGATTAGATCCAGAGTGGCATTTCCTCTCGTTGGTTCTCTAACAAGCTGCTCCATGAAACAATCTTGTATAGCCTCCAGGAATTCTGTCTCCCTAGCGCATTTTGAGCTTCCAAGACTCCAGTCTATCCCGGGGTAGTTGATGTCTCCCATAATAACAGTGTTACCGCTTTTGCATTCTCACTTCATCTCGGCTTCCATTTCTTCATCGATATCTCCGGTTTGCCCGGATGGACGATAGTATAGGCCCATCTTTATTTTAGGCCATTTCCATCCAGTATTTTAACCCATAGCGATTCCAGCTTGTTGGTCGTCTCTGCTGTGTCCATTTTTGTCGATTGTATGCTTTCTTTTATGTATAGGGCTATTCCACCTCCGTTCTGTCCTGACCTGTCCTGGCGATAGAGCTTGTACCCCGGCAGTGCTGTATCCCATTTGTTTTCTTCATTCCACCACGTTTCAGAGACTCCAATGATGTCTATGTCTTCTGCATTGGCCATGGCTTCTAATTCCCCCATTTTGTTTCTTAGGCTCCTTGCATTAGTATATATGCAATTTAGATTCTGGTATTTTCTTGTCTTCATTTCCTTTCCCAGTGCTTCGGTCTTTAGTTTCTTCTCTTTTGTTACAATCCTTCTAACCTCCTCTTCTGGGTTAGTCAACTCCTGTAATTTGTACATTGTTTCTTCCCAGCCTTTTTTCCCCTTGGTATCTTCACGGGATACCTTCTTCCGAATCGTCGACACTTGTTTGACTGTCGGCTTTCCCCTTCTTCTTAGTTTAAAGCCTGTTCTATTCCTCTCCTGACGTTGTTTGCTTGAAGTCTTGTTCCCGCCGCGCTCAGATGCAGTCCATTTCTCCTGAATGTCTACTATTAAATCTCTGAGCACTTCTTCTGTCTTTGGAGAAGGCCTGTATATCACACCAATGTAAATATATTCACCATTCCCTCTTTCCAGATCGATCCACAGTGCCTCTTCCTTACCCTGTAGATCCTGCAATTATATGGCTTTACTATGATCTTTCATATATAACGCTACTCCCCTTCCTTCTCTTCCTTCCCTGTCTTTCCTGAACAGATTAAAGCCCAGTATAAGTACATCACAGTCATGGTTCTCTGTGAACCACGTCTCTGTGATCGCCACTATATCCAACTCCTCTTCTTCCATCACAGCTTCTAGATCCAGAATCTTGTTTACTATACTTCAAGCATTAGTATATACTGCTTTCTAGACATTGCCCCCTTTTCCCATCTGTGTAGAGGTATTCAGTGATATACTTCTGCACCCCTCAGAAGGGATTTGCCAACCACCACTACCTTACGCCTCCTAGTGGTCATTGATTCAGCAATTTTGCGGATTTCAAGCTTTGGTCCTTCCTCTCCCTGGGATATGAAAAGATGATATTTTTTTCTTTCTTCAATATAATTTGTAGTGCAAATGATATTCAGTATAATTTTCACTTTCACCTTTGAATATTTGTACCTTTTTAGGATTTAGCATTTTTTTTTTTAACAAAAGTTTATTTTTACTAAAGAAAACAATGAGTCATTCTAAAACTAACACATATTTCGTGTGAAGTTTTGCATAAATAAATGCAAGTTGAATGAGTCATTACATGGGAACAAAGCCAAGGTAATCCTCCACAAAGTATAACAAAAATATGTAGATAAAGGATAATAGCACATCTCTATAATGTCACCCATACATTCCCATTTCCCCACTAATTCCTAACAAATTGTCTAAATGTACATGCTAATTGTATGCATAAGTTATATGAGGCGATGCTGCAAACAGTGTTCATTCTGCTGCCCTTCAATATCTCCCCTCTCTTCTCTCTCCTTATGTACCTCTCAGAGAACTCTGTTCCTCAGATAAGCCACTCTTAGCTGTATCCTTTCTCCTCCACTGCCAGTTCCGGACTTTGTTCCTTTCAACTAGCTGCCCCCATGCCTGGAATAAACTACCTGAGTTTGTCCACCAAGCCCCTTCCCTCCCCTCGTTTAAAAGCAGACTGAAAACCCACCTTATTGATATAGTCTTCAATCCATGACCCTACTCCCCCACTGCCCACTATCCTAGCCAGAAGATTAATCATTCCCCTTAAATGTATCCATGACATCCTGTTTGTCTGTCTTGTCTGTTTAGATTGTAAGCTCATTGAGCAGGGACTGTCTTCTTTGCGACTCTGTACGTCTGGTAGCGCTATAGAAATAATTAATAGTAGTAATAATTCTCAGCCAACCGACTTCCTAAATTCTGAGTGTTATTTTATTACAGTAGCTGTCACTTCATTATCAATTTGCAGAAACAAAATTCTATGTTTTGACATTGTTTCAGATCATTGATTGAACCATATCCACATCATTCTCTTCTTTGGACTGAGAATTTTTCAGCATTCCCTTGTAGTGTGAAGACTTTCAGTCTCTGGTAACCAGAGCTGCCATTGTAATGTCATAATGCCTTATTCCACCAATAAGAGCCAACCTCATCAGTGATGTCACAATGGCTTGATTGTCCTATACTTGGCTTACTTTTCTTACATACGAGGGGGTGCTGAAAAGTTCTCAGCCCAACCAACCAACTTCCTAAACTCTGTAGCTGAAGAGTGTTATCTTATTTGGTTAAATGCCAATTTGCAGAAACAAAATTCTACGTTTTGACATTGTTTCAGATCATTGATTGAACCATATCCCATCATTCTCTTCTTGGTTGGGCTGAGAAATTTTCAGCATCCCCTCATAGAACACATACTGGTTAGCATTGGCATAACCTAACAAGGGAAGATATTTGGTGGTTCTGCTAGAGTTCATTGATCCCCTCATTTATCAAGCTGCATTGCCGAACAGTGTGAACTAAATGCCAAGTCGCCTTAAAAATTAGTGAAAACCACTGACATAAATGAAAGGGGCTTTTGAAGAAGGAGGATCACGGAGAGGGCAAAAGGTATGACTTCCATTTACATGCAACACTTACAGAATACTGTAATTTAGGATTTAGGCATGTTAATGTATATCATAGAGCTGGTGTAAGTGGCGTGTCTAAATATAGGTATGTTAGTACCAATTAATATTAGTATTCTAGAATAGCATTTAAGCCTGGATTCTCTAATCGGCACCAATATTTTAGGCGCCGGTAGGCAACGCCATTTAAATGGCATTTTTGTGCCTAAAAAATCTGCACTGGAATCACGCCTCTATAGGTGCTTTCGGCCACCTAATGCCATTGTAGGTGTGGCTAACACCGGAAGTAGTGTTAGGCAGCCTAAAGCACCCACGTAGCCACAATTCACGACAAATATAGGCACCGGAAATGTAGGCCTAGAAAACCCTGGCCTACATTTCTGGTATCTATTTCTCCTGGAGGCGTGATTCTCCATACGGTGCTGTCACATGATCGACAGACAATCGGCGGCCGCTTTATTAGGCAGCCACAGATAACGGCGCCGCATAGAGAATCTGAGCCTTACTGTATATGCAAAATACAGCTATTAAAATTATTTTTAAGGCTAAAAAATTTGACCATATTTCCCCTCTTCTTAAAAAAGCTCATTGGTTACCCATCACTCACAGAATCTCATTTAAAACTCTCTTATTAGCAGTCAAAGTTCAACTTAATCATGCACAAATCCTCATGGTCTCTGAGATCTTCTTGGCAACACCTTCTGACTATTCCTTTACTCGGTAGTTGCGCCCACACTTTGAAACGCCCTTCCCCTAACACTAAGGCAAGAAACTAGTCAAAGGCATGGAGAATTTAAGCTACAGGGAACGCCTCGGAAAACTGGGACTGTTCACCCTCGAAAAGAGAAGACTGCGTGGGGATCTAATAGAGACTTTTAAAATATTAAAGGGATTTGATCAAATTGACCAGGAAACAGCATTACTGACATTTTCAGATGTGACGCGGACAAGAGGTCATAGCTTAAAACTGAATGGCAGCAGGTTCAGGACAAATGTCAGGAAGTTCTGTTTCACACAGAGAGTGGTGGGCACTTGGAATGCTCTCCCAGAGGAGGTGGTGGCAGAAAATACTGTGCTGGGTTTCAAACGCATGTTGGATGCACACCTTCTTGCAGATCATATTGAGGGATACGGGAAAACCGGGTCTCCAAAAAGGAGCATCTAAATGGGCCTCCGCGTGTGCGGATCGCCGGACTAGATGGACCTTGGTCTGATCCGGTGAAGGCGTTTCTTATGTTCTTAAACTAGTTTAAACAACTTTAAAATCAATCTTAAAACTTCAAAGACGCATATGAGATCTACGATTGATAATGGGGAAAAAAATAAACCCGAAGACGCGTGTTCCAGACAATCCTTCTTCCCTGTCGTTTTTTTTTTTGTACCTTTTCCTTTTGTTTTTAATATTGTACCCTTACCCTTTTTCCTTTTTTTTTCAATCCTTTTTGTCTTAATAGTCATTATTAGTTTGTTTGTCTATTCCCCGGGTTTTTAATTCTTTTTACTATTGTAAAGATATACCACTTTTACATACCAAAGTGGTTTACATCAAGTCAGAATAAACTTGAAACATAATTGCCATTTTAAGATAGGATATAAAGTAAGCTTCTAAATTATTGCTCTCCCCCCCCCCCCTTTAGCACCAGCTTCAAACAATATCGAAATCATTTTTCATGTATTAAAATTTTAAAGCATTCATTCTGTGTAAAATGCAAAAGTGAAAGCATAAAATGGTATGAAAATTTACGGGTATCCATAGAACATTTAGTTCAAATTTAGATGTCTAAATATATGATCTTTAATGCAAAATAACCTGTTTCCTCTTTGAAATTGTCCAGATAATAGTCTATTAGTTATTTACCCTGACACCAATAAAAATCTGCAGGCATGTGTACTGATGGGCAAAGACAAAATATGGATACTTTTCCCCATTGAAAAGTAGATATGTCACCAGTGAACCTTGCACCCAGGCAGGAAGCTTTGAAAATTGCCCCCTTTCAGGATAGTTTTGAAACTGCCTGCATTACTGCAGAGCATCTGAGTATGTTTTCAAAGTGTACATGCTTCCAGTTTGATCATTGGTTAAGCTACTTTTGCCATCTAAAATCATGTGAAAAAGTTTAAAAATATCTTATTAGCACCTAGGTGTATTGTAAAGCACATAATATTGATGCAATAGCGGTATATCGAGAACAATAAATCAAATCAATGAACACCTTAAACTCACCTCCAGGAATGCCTAAGCTAAATGTAGATAAAAGTTGGCAGATTGGAGGCAGCTGGTTTTGCTACACTTTGCCTAATGACAGTTTCTCTAATGGTCTATTGGTGTAATGGTGGTCTAAGGATACTATTTCTCTAAAGTACAATTCATCCAAAAAGACAATTTATCTAAAAGTTAATTTGTCTAATGGAAAATTGGTCTAAAAATTAAATAATCAACAAAAAGATGTCAAGTCATACATTTGCCATGTGGCAGATCACTTTTTTTTTTTTTAGTTAATAATGAGAATACACCATATGCTTTAATCAGATCAAGGCATTAATCCTGGAAGCCAACAGAAAAATGAAAGAAGCCGTGAAGATTGTATTTTGTCCCATTTTTGAACAGCAAGTCTTCTACAATATTCAGGGTTGTATGCTAATAGACCTCATGCATATTCATTGGGGAAATCCTGAAAACCCGACTGGATTGTGGCCCTCGAGGAGGGACTTTGACACCTCTGCCTTAATACATGAATATATTTATAAAGCTTTGCTTGTGGCCCATATGACACAGAAGCTGAAAAAGATGGCTGCAGAACTCCCCATGAGAGTCTAACCCCGACACAAAGTTGGTGAAAGTCTTAAGAAAATCCCTTAAAAGAAAAGCTGCCTGGCCACAGAGACCTGTTAATCTTCCCTTCTGTGAGGGTAGGATAAAGGATATAATACCTGCCAACAGCTCAGGGTAGCCTAATGGTTAGTACAATGAAAAACAGAGGAACTGGGTTCAATTCCCACTGCTTTGGACAAGAAGACATGGACTGAAGCTGAGGGGGGGACAAGACCAGGACAAATGTCAGGAAGTTCTGCTTCACGCAGCGAATGGTGGACACCTGGAATTCTCTCCCAGAGGAGGTTATTATCGAATCCACCGTTCTAGGATTCAGAATCAAATTACATGCACATCTCCTTACGAGAGGCATAGAGGGATATGGGTGACTAAAACTACATCAGGTGTGCACCTGACTGAGCCTCCGCATGTGTGGATCGCCGGACTCAATGGACCTTGGATCTGATCCGGTGATGGCAGTTCTTATATTCTTATATTCTTTGATTGTAACCACTGAAAGGCAGTATATCAAAGCCCATTTTCCCTTGGCAAAAATCCTCTTCCCAAATGTACCCAAAGACTACATGTAGAAAGACGGCTCCTGACAGTGGCCTTACTCAGATCCAGAATAAATTATACTTCTTATTGTGATAAGCTGGTGAAGCTATTTTTGGTTCTAGTTCTTATGATATTTTGACTGTTTAACAGCTGCCTGAAAAATATTTTTCTTATTCACTACCATAGCTGAGCTGTCCTCCACATTCACCCACTTCATTCTCCTACATACTATGTACAACACCTGTTACTTTTTTTCTTTCTCATTAAGACCAAAGATTTTAATTAATGACTGACTAGATTATTGTGGAAAAAAAGGTAGCTCAGTTATGCATAACAGCTGTTCCAGGGCACCAAGTCATACCACAAATAGCAATTAAACAGATGTCAGAAAAAAATATAACAGTCCTGGCAAGGGTTCCCAGTGACACCCAGTCATGTTGGTTGGAGTGCAGGGCTAAACTATTTTTGTTCCTTCTGGACAACCTGTCTTAATGTTCCAATTCTAGTGCCCCCTGCACCCTATAAATTGGCACTCCCCTCCAATGCACCATGAGAACGGGCTACTGGGCTTGATGGATCTTTGATCTGACCTAGTAAGGCTATTCATATGTTCTTACGCAAGCCAAGTATAGAACAATTAAGCCATTGTAACATCACTGATGAGGCTGACTCTGAGGCACTATGGAATGAGGCATTATGACATCACAATCTCAGCTCTGGAATGTTATGCTCATTGGGGTTCCAGAATCTTCCTATTCTTTGAGATGCCGGAATGTTGCTACTCTTTGGGTGTTGGCCAGGTACTAGTGACCTGGATTAGCCACTGTGAGAATGGGCTACTGGGCTTGATGGACCATTGGTCTGCCCCAGTAAGGCTATTCTTATGTTCAATTGCCAATTCCCATTGCCCTTGCACACTGTGCCATATCCACCACCTCCCTATCCCTTAGGCTATTCTTCTTCTCCCATTTCTCTTCCCTTCCTCCCATTCAGCATCTCCATTTTTCTTCTCTTCCCCCATCTAACATTGTCCCTTCTCTATTCTCTCCCCTCCCTCCCACCTACCCATCCAGTATCACCCACTCTCTCTCTCATCCCTGTATTCCAACACTTCCCTTACTCTCTTCATTCCCTCCCACCCACACAATTCAGCATTTCCCCTCAACCATCCTTACCTCCCTCCCTTCTTCTCTTGCTGCGGTGGTTGCTGCTGCCTCTCACTGCCAGGCTTCCAGGGCCATTGACTTGCAGCAGCAACCAAAACACTAATATGTTCAGGAGACCCTTTGTATGCTTGCAGCTGGCAAAGACCCTGCTGATCCCGTCCTCTCTGACCTATACTTCCCATTGCCAGGGGCTAGGACCAGTAGGGTCTTCTCAAGCTGTGAGCACAAATGTTAGAAGACAATCTTGCCCTTATTGGTGTTTTGTGTGCTATTGGCAAGCCAACACCCAGTGGACTTGGAGCAGAGATATAGCAGTGGCATGTCTAGACAAGTTGGATTACCAGATTTTACTTTATTAAAAGGGCCCTTTAGTTAGGCCCCTATTTTTTATTTATTTATTTTATTTTAAGTATAAATTACAAGTAAACATATGTGGAGGGGCATAATCGAAAGACAAGTCTAAGTATGTTTTGGGCCTAAGTCGCTAGTTGAGTGTCTAAAGTCCATTCTCAAAATATATGTCTAAAATATTTTGTTTTTTCAAGAGTTATTTAACTGTACGACCAGCTCTTTGATCATCCAGACCGCTAAGTCGTCTATCTTTATACCCCATTCCCAGCCAGAAATTTGTCCAAGTCAAAACGCCTAGAAAAGGACCTTTTGGACATGGAAGGGGCCAGCAAAATAATGGACTGGACACCTAGATATGGCAACAGAGTAGTGGGGCATCTTACAGGGCACTGCTGTGAACTTCACAAAAATGGTGCCACATAAACATCTCACCTTAACTTCCTTATAGGTCAAAACCTACTAGACCCACCTGTCTAACACCCCAATAGTCCTCACGGCTACAGGTGGCATCTATATGGCAGAACAGTAGGGTTTGGCGGGTGCACATGTTCCACCATAAATGCAGTGGTTAGAGTGGCTTTTGGGCCTGGGTCCTCCTCTCTATGTTTCATTAGCCCACCCAGACACTACTTAAGCCACCTTTGTACTGCTCTACTAGGCTTTGCTATGCCAGGTGCTGATGTTCTGGAGGCAGGTATGTATGTTTTTATTCTGATTTTTTACGGTGTTAGGGGGGTCAGTAAGCACTGGGGCAATGTGTGGGTATGTACTTTGTGTTTGCAGTGCTTATCTGGTCACTTTGGATACCTTTTTGGCACTTAGACCTGGTTTTACATGGCCTAAGTCATAATGTACAAGTTCTGTCCAGGCAGCCTCGTTAAACTTTCGGTTATACTTGCAGTACGACTAAGTTTAGATCAGCCCACGTCCAGCCCACATCCCGCCCCCACCATTCCTCCTAAAACGCCCCTTTTAGCTCTGGTCGTACAGCAGCACTGAAAAGGCCTAAGTTGTTTTTAGATACGTCTATAACCCGGTTTGATTATCGGCACTTGGACGACGTCTTATTGATCATCCAAGTGCCGATTTAGGCCGGTTTTTAGATGTATTTCCATTTCGATTATGAGCCCCTTGGTATAGTAACTCAGGAAAGCAATACAATGAAATGAAATTAGGAAACATAAGAAATAATATATAGCTTTCTTAGACCCCAATAATATTAAGAGGGAGCAGCCTGAAAGACAATGAGATCTAATTCATAAAAAAACATAAAGAAAGGCATTCACGTGAACATAACCCCTGAATTCACTCAAAGCAACTCATAATAAGGTAGGTAACTTCAGTGAACATATTTTTTTTTAAATCTGGAATAGCCCTCAATTGCTCAGGTTGAAAATAATACAAAAAACTCAAAGGAGGTATTCCCCACAGGAGGTATTCCCTACAAATATCCAAAGTACAAAAAAAAAACCTAATTCATGAAAAAGGCTCCAGTTAAGCAGTGAAAAATTTATATTTGTGTAAGAGTTTCAGTAACCAGGAACTCAAAATAACAAAGCATCCCCCATGGAGTCCCACAGAACTTTGCAAATTATCCAAAACTTGTCTGGAGTCCGTGTTACATCTTTAACTCTCACTTTTTTGTTTTTTATATATTGCTAGTGCTGCTATTGCAATAAAATCATCCAATTCCAGGGCAATTCCAACTACTGGAAAATGACCATATTCTAAAAGTTTACTGAGCTGGACATTAGACGCGGTCCCAACGGCACCCGAAAGAGTGCTTTGTTTTGTTTCTTCATCGGGAGTAATTTCTAAAGAAATAAGCAGTTCTATACAAGTGTGGATTAGCCCCTATTAATCCCCCAAATGCGGATGAAGCCCCTATTAATAAAACTTCCTGCCTCACAGCTAAGAAAGATTTTCTGCTTTCTTGCATCGGGGTAGATCCACACTTTCAACAAAATAGATTTTGGGAGTTCCGATAATATAATCGTGTTGCCAAATTCAGATCTTGCTCAGAGACAAATGATGCCAATAATGTTGACATCTGAATCAAGGAAACAAGAAACAGCAGCAAAAAATGAACACAGCTAATATAGCTGGACTTCATGCCATCTTGCCACTCCTCTTTAGGCCCCTATTTTCAACCCCAAAATGTAGGAGCCTATAATCATTTTGAAATAGACATTCAACTTTTGCATCTAATTTAGAAACCCAAAATCATACTCATTAATCATTACAGAGCAGTCCGTTTGCCACCAATAAACATTCTACTTTTGGTACTTGTGTGCTCTCTATCTTCAAAATTTTCCTCCTCACAACCAGGATAAGAATTAGAAGGCAGTTTGGAAAATTGTTATGGTTTCTTATTACCATCTTAAGAGCATTTTAACAAGGGCTTGGCAAAGCTATGCCTACATTGCTTTAAAAAGCCATAATTTTCTCTTAAAACAAATTCTCTATACATTTTCTTACTTGAAATCAAATTGAAAAGTGTGAACCAACCAATTACAAAACGGGTCCTAAAAGCATTGAGATTTCTCATAGTTTTGAATATCCAGATCAAATTTCAGGAGTGCAAACTAAATAATACATTAATGACTGCAGGGAACCATCGACAGAAATAACCTTTACCTCACAAAAGCATTAGAAAAATAAATAATTATAAGAGCCAGTTTGAATGTTATTTAAGATTCTAAAGCTAAGAGATTCTCATTTACTCTATTTTAGCAGCTGTATTGAAAAGGGCTTTTAAAGTTCAAGGGAAAAATATTCAGTTTCCTGAAACTAATAACAGTGCAAGACTGTGAATAGGTACATTACAAAAAAGACCAGCAGGCCTGCTGTACCAGTGGCAGGTCCAAGACTTTGGAGCTCAATGAAAGGGACATTAAGGCCTAGATTCACTAAACTCACCGGTCCGAATCATTGTTGGGCAATTCGTGGCAGAGTTCTGCCGGTCGACTGATTCACTAAAGAGTCCTCATTTGCAGATCGGATCGGACGCATGCCCCACGGATCGCTGCAAAGCGATCGCGATGCAAGTGCAGACCATCCTGGTTGGCTGTCGATGCAATTCACGCATGCGCTTGCTCTCCGCACAAGTGAGGTCAAAACAAAGGGGAAGGGGTGGCATAGGTACAGACAGATCAAGATTATGCAGCTCCTGAAAGGAATCATTTAAATTTGTGCAGGCAGAATGGAAAAGAACACGCTTTTCAGCCAGACTATGGAACAGAACACGCTTTAAAATCGTGGGTTAAAACCATGGGCTTGCAGAGAGGCAGGGTGGCAGAGAACAGGGAGATTTGGGGGATTTCAGGGCGGCAGAGAGCAGGATAGTCAGCAAGGACAGTAGCAACTGGTCTTCAGCAGTCGCTCCATTTAGGATCGGCAAACCCAATCGCTGTTCCTTCTTCCGTTTAGTGAATCGATGGCTTCCTACTTATGCATGGCATTTCCCCTCATTTACCATGTGCGGATTGGATCGCAGATTGTTCGCACATCTGTTTAGTGAATTGGGTCGGGAAACGATCGCAAAGCCATCAACACACGATTGGTAAGTTTAGTGAATCTAGCTCTTAAGAGTTTGCACAGATGTCAAATCTTTTAAGAAATTACTTTTCTGTTTGTGAAATTATTCCTTCCTTGATTGATTAAATAGTAGGAGCTAATAGGCTGATGATGTTTACTGATGTTTTTATTGGATAATGCATTAATTTGTAATGTAATGTTTGTTACTTGTGTGTATATTTGAACTGTTACCCGCTTAGTTGATAAGCGGGATGGGATAGAAATATTTAAAATAAATAAATATATGGTTGATCTCATGTGCAACTTCTTTAAATTACTCCCCTTATTCTCGTACTCCTGTTACTCTATCTTATCTCGTATGTTTTCCCATCTTTGCATACACCCCATGTAGTCTATTAAAATGTTTTATTGCCATTGGAATGTAGCATACAATGCAAGTTAAGAAAACAGTGAGACAGGACAATAGACTTTCCACTAGAGCCAGCAGGATAAAACAGTGATGTTTATTTCAGTCCAAAGAGCGAAAACAAAAGAGACAGTGAAGGATGATGTTCTTGATGCTGGTTTATTGTATAAAAATAATTAAGGTAAAAGTCCACATATGTTCTGGTGAGACAGGACCCAACACAGTCCATGTTTCAGGTGGACACGCCTTCCTCAGGGTTCCAGATTGATGTAATGATAAAAGTGCACAAATGTGGATTCAATAGAAGAAAAATAGCCACTCCTTTGGAGGACAGAAACTTGAGATCACACTCCGCTGTACAATAAACTAGCATCAAGAACATCATCCTCCACAGACTCTTGTGTTCACTCTTTGGACTCTTTCTACTGTGGAGCAACTGGGTCGTCCCTTTGTTTGTTGTTTATTTCAGTCCCAACCATAAAATAGTAAAGACCCAACACAGCACTGTATTTCGACATACAGGGTCCGCCTGTATCAGGAGGTCACTAATACTATGAACTGCGCATCACTTAGAGTAACATCACTCTAAAAACAAGGCTAAACATCAATCAAAGGAAAGAGAAAACCCAAGTCTTGTGAGTGCCTACTGAACTGCAAATGCAATGCCATACTTGCTATTTATTTAAAAATTTATATACCACATAATTATGCGGTTTACAAAATTACATGCATACATATTAAACGAATGCTAAACATGTTTCAAAAGAACAAACACAGGAAAACATTAACAGACAGTATCATTGTCAAAATCTCCTTTAGATTCATCCTGCAGGATGGTGTTGCAAAATCCCCAAAAAGCATTAACAGGCACAGGAAGGCATTGACAAATAATTGCATTTTCAACATTTTCTTAAAATTCATTCTCCCATCACAGAATAGCAAAATACCAGGCAGCGCATTCCAGAGCTTGGCGCGAGCCTCGGACAGCATTGTTGTCCTGATCTTAACATGAGAGGTTAACATCTTACTCTCCAAACTCAGTTTCATACTTTTTTCAGATCTCAAACGTTTTCTGGGTTGGTAGATTTAAAAAAAAAAAAAAACCCAACCTTTAGTACCAATGGAGAAACATGCTATAGAATTTGATGTATGATTGAAAGAATCTTAAAATGTACACTCTGCTGCATAGGTAACCAATGCAATTGTTATTTGAATATTTTAACTGCTGTAATTGTTGCTTATTGTTTCAGAAATTATTAATAGATTATCTCGATTTACATTCAAGATTTAAATAATGATGATGGTAATGATCTCGTTTTATGTGAAGAAATAATTATTGTAAACCGAGTTGAGCCTATCTCAGGGAAGACCTGGTATAAAAACCTAAAGATTGGATTTGATTGGCTTATGTTTGGCTTATTCTTGTTGTACATTTCGAGTGAATTCTGCTACTAGTTATCATTTCTATAGTGCTGACAGATGTATGCAATGCTGTACACAACATGGATGAGACAATATTTGCCTGTTAGAACTTACGTTCTAATCAAAACAGACAAATGGGACAAATAGGGGTTAGGGAATTTCTCACAGAGGGAATTATTAAAAAAGACATTAGTAATCCTAACAAATAAATATATAAATATTCAGGCCAGTAGTCAAAAGCACTTTCTGTATTTTTTCGCTCCATAAGACGCACCTGACCATAAGATGCACCCTAGATTCAGAGGAGGAAAACAAGAAAAAACCCCATTCTAAACCAAATTCTCCCTGCCAGGCTCTGCAGCCAACCCCACATTCCTTGCCAAGCTCTGCACCCTGCACCCCCTCCCTGCCAGGCTCTGTATCCTGTCCCCCCTCTGGTGGTCTAGTGGTAGGCCGAGATAGGGCACAGGGCAGGCAGGCATCCCCCTCCCAGGCATCCCCCCAGGCAGGCAGGCAAGCCTACCCCCTCCCAGGCAACCCCAGGCAGGTAGGCCTCTCCCCTCCCAGGCAGTCCACCCAGGCAGACAGGCAGTCCTCCCTCTCCCAGACAGCCCCTCCAGGCAGGCAGTCCTCCCCCCCAGACAGCAATCAAGCAGGTCTCCCCCCTCCCAGGTAGGCAGGCCAGCCTCCCCCCTCCAGGCCTCACCGCAGGCAGGCAGGCCCAGCTTCTCCCTGCTCCCTCCATATTTTTAATTTGGCAGGGCAGGCCCTAGCCCCCCTCCCACCTAACCTTTTTTTCCATTCTGGTGCCCTCCCTCGCTGGACGCGGCTGCCTGACTATTCTCCGATGGTTCTCGCAAGCAGTGACGGCTGACACGGCTCGAGTCCTCTTTTTTACTCTTATAGTAGAGCGACACACAAGGCTGCCTGCCTGGTCCCGCGCCCATGCCTGCAAGCTTGATGTCACAATAGCTTGATAGTCCTAAATTTGGCTCATTTTTACTACATTTTAATTTCTAGAGTGGTACAGTGTAGAGAATGACATGGGGACAAACTCAATTTCCCCTTCCCTGTGAGTTTTGTTGCTATCCCTGTCCCTGCCTCATTCGTGTAAGCTCTGCCTTAACCGTACAAACCTTGAACACTTATTATTTCAAAGTGCTTAAGGCGTGTGCAGATGTGGACAGAGCTTGAAGAATGGGGCGGGAACAGGAAAAGAACTTGCTGGGACGGGATGGGAAACTGAGTTCCTGCAGGGACAGGGAAAAATTTGTCCCCATGTCATTCTCTACATCGGGAGCTTTTATTGCTGTAGCCAGTGATGAAAAAACCCTAATGTGATTTGATAAAAGGGGGCCATAGCATTCTGTATTTTATGTACATAATTGTGCCCCTGGCCCATACTTTGCCCAAGTGTACACCCACCAAGATATCATTTTTTAAAACAGCACATAACCAGACTATTGGCATTTACATATGAATGTGCCCACATTTGTGGGTATTGTATATTCAGTAAAACCTTGGATTGCAAGTAACTTGGCATGCAAGTGTTTTGCAAGCCGGGCAAAACATTTTATTAAATTTTAACTTGATAAACAAGCAATGTCTTGCAATATAAGTACATGCAGTATTTTGCATTAAAGTTTTTGGGCTGTGGAACGAATTGTCTGAGTTTCCATTATTTTTTATGGGGAACTTCGCTTTGATATACAAGTGTTTTGGATTACAAGCATGGTTTCGGAACAAATTATGTTCGCAAACCAAGGTTTTACTGTACTGGTATTTTGGTTGTTCATTTGCATTCTTGGCACCTGAATATTGGCACCTTCTAGTCTGAATTACCATCCCAGGAGAATAAGTTAAAAATGCACTTCCTTTTCCTGAATCCAGCTTTTATTGTAAGGATAACGGGCCTGCTCTGTACTGATAAACAGCTTGTGGCAAAATGTGAGCAAGTACCATGAAACTCCCAAATGTGTAAGTAAATGTACAGCAAATGGCTTGAGGTTATGAAATTGTTATGCTAGGTGAGTTGCAAAATGTTCTCGGATTCAAAACTGCAACTCATTGGCCATGATAACACTTTGCATATCGTGGTAACACAGCACAAATTGACCATCATTATTCTTAAAACGTATACATGCTATCTCTGTCTAATTATGGGACTATCATTATTTCTAAATGTTATTATTTACCGCAGAAGGCTTTGGATAGAGAAAGGGGATGGAATGGCGCATGTACTATTTGAGAGAGAGAATGCAATGGCAAATTTGACAGATTTTCTAGAGCAGTGTATCGTAAACTGTGTGCCGCGGCACACCAGTGTGCCTCCTGAGATTTCAGGTATGCTACGGTATACTGGGGAAAAAGAGAGATGCCGACGCCAGCTGACTGTCTACAGGACGTGTCTCTCGTGAAGAGAGGCACGTCCTGTAAGCAATCTCCCGACGCCAGCACCTCTTCTCTCTGTCGGCCCTTCTCTCTTCTCGCCGGCTCTTCTCTCCTCTCTGCCGGCCCTTCTCTCCTCCGGGTTCTGACGCGTTTCGCTAGACCGACTTCTCCAGATAACTGAGTCCACTTGAAAATCTTTAGCACCAAAGTGGTCTGTAAATACAATAAAACACACTTGTACTACTTGTAGGCACCAGAAACGTAGGCCTATAAAAACCCTGGCCTACATTTCTGGTGCCTACCTTTGACACAGGCCACAATTCTGAAAACAGTGCCGTAATCTGAGTGACACATGAATGCCACTGTTTTATCAGGCATCTGCCGATTATGGCGCCGTTTTCAGAATCTGGGCCATAGGGAACAAAACACTGACTGAAAACACTTGGGGCTAGATTCACAAACCCGATCCGGGCAGGTCCGATATTTCATACAGTTCAAAAAGAAAAATATGCAGATGGGGGCGATCGGAGGAACCATCTGCCTGCCTGGATTGCTGGTGTGCGATCCCCACGCTTGCGCAGACCATCAGGCAGGAGAGATTGCAGAGCAGGGCAGAGAGCAGGGCTTCCAGAGTCGGACAGACGTTTTTGACTGATACCTAGCAGCCGCTTCTTCGGTTGATCGGCCAGCCCAGTCGGCTCATAAAATTTGTCTTGTGAATCGCGCCCCTGACTACTTTGCATGCGTTTCACCTCATTTGCATGCATGGATTCGAAGCGGATCGCAGGAGAGGTTAGTGAATAGTGCAGGAGGGAAATCTGGTTGCAAAGGGGGTCGCAAACTGATCGGTACACGATTGGTTTGCTTTGTAAATCTAGGTGTCAGGTCAAAAGCGCGCCGGGACAAAGGCGCGCCCAGACAATTGAGCGCAGCGCGTGCCGCCGCGCCGCTCTAAATTACTGTTTTTAGGGCTCCGACGGGGTTGGGTGGGGGGGAACCCCCCCACTTTACTTAATAGACATCGCGCCGCGTTGTGGGGGGTGTGGCGGGTTGTAACCCCCCCATTTTACTGAAAACTTTACTTTTTCCCTGTTTTTAGGGAAAAAGTTCAGTTTACAGTAAAATGTGGAGGGTTACAACCCCCCATAAAGCCGGCACGGTGTCTATTAAGTAAACTGGGGGGGTTCCCCAACAAAAAACCCCGTCGGAGCCCCTAAAACTGTAATTTAGAGCGGCGCGGCAGCGTGCGCTGCGCTCAATTGTAGGCGCACGCTTTTGTCTTTTGTGCCATTGTCTATGAACCGTAAATCTAGCCCCAACTCTGGGTACATCTATCTCATCTATAAGTTAGATACATACACTCTACGATTTGTAAAGCTCCAGTACATTTTGTATTCCAGTAAATTAGACTAAAGTCATTCAAATTATTTCTCTAGCAACACTGCATGATTGAATAGCAAAAGGCAAATAAATACTGTAAGAGATTCTGGGGCTACAGTATTAGTCCCTTTGGACATTCCTTGTTTTGTGGAAGATTTCAAATATAAAACGTAAGATAATGTCTTTACATGAAACAGGCAGCTGTGAAGACACAAAATCTACCTCTAAAAAAAAGTCCTCCGTGCACAAATTGGCCTGGAAATGCTAATTCACCCTGTTTGTATAGAAAGCTTCTTTCATTCTTGTTCACAGATTAGAACTAAATGCACAGCACGTTATGTTATAAGGGTTTGGAGATAAAAAGCCCTGAGGTTTCAAGTGGCATAGCACAGTACTGTGCTTTAATAAACAGATCCCTTTTTGTGGTATTGATTAAATGTGTTTTATATGTACTTTCCTATCAGGAAGGCATTTTTCAAAGACTTTAGAAAGATAAAGTCAATATTCAAAAGCAATTATTTGCACAGGCTATATATGCAGGGTTTAAAAAAAATCCTATGAGCTGAATATATAATTCTGGACTTATCAAATATTATATAACCAAAATTAACTAAGTAAGGGGGCAGGATTGTGGGTGTTGTTCTAAGGGCACAACTGCTTAGACATGGGAACGCCAAGTGGTCCCAGATTTTCAATATGGCGTCTAAATCCAAATTGAGATATCTATATTTCTGGGTCAATTATGGCTAGGAACTGAACGTTTTCAGGCTGAACTCTCCCTCCCCTTATAAGTACAATTTCTCTGTGTGTCTGTGTGTGTGGGGGGGGGGGGGACCATCCTTGAGAAAAACACTGAAAAACAAGCCATAGGGGAATTTATCTGGTAGCATTCCTAGTGAAATGGTCGCACAGACATCCCAGCAGTCCAGAAGAGTAGCCTAGTAGTCAATTTGGTGGACTTCATATAAAGGGATCCAGGTACAAAGTCAGTGTAAACCCCTTTATAGTGTTATGATGAACCCTCCAAGAACAGAGAAAAGCTACATTGCCTAAAAGTCCACCCAGTGGTGTAGTGAGGCATCTCCCCACCCCCGCCGCACATGCACGCTTTTTCCTTTCGCTTCCCCTGTACCACCTTAATATCATCGGCGCAAACAGCATCTCTAACCTGCTGCCCGCGCTGGCCTTGGTTCTCCCTCTGATGTTGCTTCCTGACCAGAAAGTGATTTCATAAGGTGAGCCAAGGCTGGCGCAAGCAGTGGATTGGCACTGCTACATGAGCCGGTGAAGGCGTGCACGCAGCGGGGGAAGGGCAGGGAAGGACTGGTGGAGGAGAGGTGCCAGTGCCCCCACCAAAATGGCACCCAAGGAGTTCCCCCCCCCTCACCCTTACTCTGCCACTGGGTCTACCACTACAACAGCCCTTAGGTTTGTAGGTCACATATATTTAAGTACAAAAAGTATTCGGCCATTTTATCCTGCTGTCACTGATTAGAGCCCAATTGAACTTCTATTCTGTCTTGCTTGGACTGCTTTGGAACTTTGAGTTTTTTATTTACTTTGATTTTATTCTCTTTATTTTTTATTATTTGAATTGCTATATCTTTACTATTTAATAATTTGTTTTTCAGGTAGTTTAGCTAGATTGTGAGCCTTCGGGACAATTGGAGAAGTTCTAAGTACCTAATTTTATGGACGGAACTGGGTGGGCCTGGGGGGGTCAGGTCCAGGGGGTCCAGTTTTTCCAATTGGAAAATCTGGCAACTCTAAATGAGGAGTACTTTTATGAATCTTTTATCATGACTTTTGTCTGGTCTGATGGATAATTGACAAACTGGCAA